>NC_141471.1:49658968-50336841 GCF_009769465.1 Tauraco erythrolophus | reverse complement strand
AGTCTAAACCACGGTAATAACTAGGGAAGGGATGGCTCTTATACATGTTATTTTGCATTTGAGAAAAATCATCATTTCACAATACAGATATTGTATTACAGGAAACTTATTGTAAATAGGAAGTGAACAGGGAAAACGTCCTTCTGTAGGATGACTGGGATCAGTAAGGAGCATTTTAATTGTCTCACTTTTTAAACCATGTAATTTTTAGCTCAGAATAATTGGATCTGCTAGATTACTTTGGATAACAGAGCTATTTTTTTTTCTAAGTAATTTTTGAGGGACTAAAGAGGATTTAGACTGATTGGTATTCTTAAGGCTCAAGAAGTAGAAACGATTACAACCTCAAAATAAGTAACTAATAAAGACGACATCCCTATTATCTTGTGTAACTTGTATTTATTCCTGAATTGTCAAAAAGGTCAAGATTTTTCACTTTTACATGAAAGAAATATTCCAGAATGTGGAGAAGTGTCAGATACTGTCAAGTCTTAAGCAAAGAGTAGAGCTTTCTGGTATGATAATACCCTCAAAAGTTACAGAAAAACACCACAAATCAAAATTTCCTTCTGCACAGTATGCAAGTATAAAATCCTGTTGCTAATTAAATTCTATATGCAACCTTATGAAGATGTAATCTTTTTCACCTTAAAGCTCATCAAAATTTATACTGAGAAAAACTCTGCAGAGTACAAGCATTAAATTAATAATGTTTTGTATATCTCCTATGGAAATATATTCACCAGAATAACTACATTATGGGTTTTACATGTCTTTTGACACTACATGTTACTAGATTCTTTTGGAAACTGGAAATCAAAGTGGCCTAAGCTTCCTCACAAAAAGGAGTTTCTCCCCACCTCTGTTACTTTAATCTTGATCTCATAAAACATCTGAAAGTGAGCTTTAACTTTTCCACACAGAAAATTTAACACTAAAGCAGAAAGCGATGCAACAGTTGTCAACTATCTTGTGATTTATTTATTTATTTTTTTAAAAAAGGGCCCAATTGAAGGGTGGTATACAACACCTTGGCCTATATTCAGTCTCAGGCTCCTGCTAGACAGTTTTGTAAATTATGCTATCAGAGAAAGCTGCTATGAGGGAATCAGTGTGCAACAGTGGGACTGTCAGGCTGAAGAGAGAAGAAATTTAAGAGCAAAATAAAGTATATGAATAGAGTTTGTTCTTCTATTCCTGATATTTGCATCACTGCTTGTATAGCATAGGAGTCAGAAAGCTTGCAAATTGATGATGTGTTGCTGCCACAATTGCAACAAAGGGAGTGAAGACATAATCAGTCCAAGGTTCAAGTTTTTCCTACAGGACACAGGGAGTGCTATTTTGTGCTTACGGTATCACAAGCTGCAGATGCACAGTTTAAAAACAAAAACCAACCCAAAACTTCCATCAGACTGTAAATAAAGCAAGTCAAATCAAGCAATCGTTCTATTCAACTAAAAGAAAAGAGTTTTTTTGTTTTGGTTGTTCCCTTTTTTTTCTTTCTTTTTTTTTTTTTTTTTTTTTTTTTTTTTTAAGATGTGAAAGAAGAGGATTCATTTCTTAGTGCTTCTGTCGCCTAATTTATTTTACTGTGGGATTTAAAAGATTGCTTTAAAGGAACAAAATCCACTAACCTGAAATGTATTACAGAACTGCTTTTTCCTTTCCCCATTTTACGGGCGTGAGCATCCTTAAGAAAATAGTATATAGAAACCAAAGGCACAACTACTGTTAATAGTCTGTAGGTACAGCAGACTATTTTGCCCCAATAGTTTGAAAGTATCCATGAAGTTGGGGAAAAAAAAGTTAAATCTCACAGAAAATGCTCAGGATATAAAATAATCTGAAGTGATGAACAGAATCATAAACACGTATTTAATAAAGATAACAAACACTAAACTTAGGAAACAGGCAGACACAAACACACTACAAATGAGATGTAAAACTATACATGAGAAGTACTTTAAATGGTTTAAAATAATTTTAAGGAAAAAAATGACCCAGAGAGAACAATGAACAAGACCAGGGAAAAAAAAACCCAGACAGATAGAAAGATGATAAAGACTTTTAAGAGTTTATTGAAAGAAAAAAGCAGATATAATGGGATGGTGACAGAATTCTATTACAGTGGTAGCAATCAGTAACTGAAACAAAGCTAGATCATCCCTTCCCTCATTTGGTACAAGAATTTTTACGACCATTTAAAAGCAGTCATGAAAAACTACTAATATCTGCTAAACAGTATGGACTTGTGTGCTATGGCTATAGTTTCATTTGAATAGGTAGATACAGCACATCACTTTCTTCAGGACACAGGAAGAGTTATTTTTGCTTTTGCATATGTGTCATGCTAAATGCTCCTTATAGGTGAAATATATTTGTTCTAAAAAGATGAAAAAGGGAATTTCTGCAATTAAAACACACAGACAATGTAATGTAACACTAGAGTTTTGTTAAAGGAAAATAGAGAGAGAGAAATTAAAGTTAAATTGTGTAACTAGCATATCTGTGAAGTACTATAGGAAAACAGCTTCATTTTGTTTAAAATCTGAAGGAATTTACTCAACTTTAACTTCCAGCAACAACCTGAAAGGACTGAAGAAAGCCAGGTAGACTGTGCTCTGTCATCTTTGTTAGGCAGACTACAAAAACACACTTAACTCTGAAACAAAGCTCTAGCTCTGACTACCATCTACCTATCTCTTGCCACCTTCTAAGACAATATATTGAGAAAATTGACTAAAAAAATCTCACCTCATTTCATACATGAGACCAAAGCCATAGAGACTCATGTGTGGCCACTCCAACAGCCAATTAAAGTCCAGAGGTCATTTTCAATCACAAAAATAGTCCTGTTAGACCAAGTGGACTATATGAAGTAGGTAAAGGTCTTTCCAGACACCGATTTGCAGAACTGAGATTTGATGAACTAATACTCTAGTTGCTTAGATTTCGGATATTCAACCACTACCTTTGTCTAAGTATGAAACAGCCACACTGGGATTTGGGTTAGATGTAAGGCTGCACTGCTGATGCTTGTGTGGCCTGTAACACTTATTTAATTCCAACATTCACTGGAATTCAACACTGTGGCTGGAATTCTTTCCTAACACTTTTAAGGCTTGAGGAAAAACATAGTAGTTAGAAGATTTCAAACCAACAGCGTGGATTACTGTCTCTAAAGTAAAAAGAATACGTATTGCAAAGATTTCCTGCTTTCTGATGATGGATAAGAGACCACAAAGAGTCACTAAGAACAACAGATAAAGGCCGAGGCCCTTTGTTATCACCTTCTAGTGGTTTCACAATCTGAAGCTTTTCTGGCAGGTAGGAGCGACTGCTGATCGACATTCCTGAATATCCCGTGAACTCTGAAAATCTTGAGTGAGTTCCCAGTGACATGATGCTCTCTGTGGGGGTAACAGAACCACTATGGAGTTCACCCTTTTCTGCCAGTTCCCGCAACTTCCTTTCCTGCTCTTCTTCAAAGAACTTCCGCTCCGAGAGGTAATTCTCCCGCCTGAGGGACAGTCTACGAAGAGCAGTCTCTAGGTCACTGGAGCCTGGAGTCCCTGGAGTTCCAGGCTTCTTCATCCTGTCTTCATTTCTAAAACATAATAGGACACACACACACACACACCCCAAAAAAAAAAAAAAAAATGGGAGGGAGAGGAAAAAAAATAAAAAGAAAAAAGAGATGCTTAAAAATTCCACATCCACATGACAATTTTGAGACATTCACCAATACTTTTAAATTACTATGTCTGGGAACAACTTGCAACTTTCCTGGAGACTTCAAAGGCAAACACCAATAGTTTGTTTCTCTTTCATACTAAAACCGTTTTGAATCCTAGTTCCTGCCTGGAAAGTCCTGGCTGGAAAAGCTGTGCTTTATTTAAGAGCTTCCTCCTACAAGGAGATGAGAGACGCTTACTTCCTGTGGGTCTCTTACAGATACACAAACTCAAGTAACCAGGCCACATCTTACAGGGCCAACACTGCAAAAATACCATAGAGTCACAAGAGTATATTATGCTGATAAATATTCATTGTTTTGAGATATTAAGTCATTTTTACTGTAAAATATACATAGCATAGTGTGGAGCTGTACTAGGGGAAGAGACAAGTAGCTAGAAGAGCAAAGTTCTGATTGGTTTCATTCACAAGTTTTCGTATTAGGTAACCTACACACACTTTATTTTTTTATTTTTAAAATAACTCAAAAGAGTTAGGTATAGGTGCAAGTCCGATCAGAACTCCCTGGCATTAATGTAAAATGGTGAAAATACAATCAGTTTTAAGTGTTGACCCACAGTTGCAAAGACAAAGGGTGGTTTTACATCATCTGGTGCTGCTCCATCTCAGAACAGTTGCGTGTTGCAGACACTGATACACGGTACTTTCAAAAAGCTTTCCTTTTTAAATAAAATTGAGCACTCGAGAACTATAAGCACAAAATAAAGTAACTTCTGAAGACGCACGTCATTGTGCTAACTGCATCATGTAAGACAAAAAGAGGAAAACAGAAACACTTTGCCTTCATGTCAGAAACAAAGCAAAAGCAAAGCCCAGTGCTGCAGTACTGACCCATTATCAGAGGATTCTGTCTCTAGGATGATACTATTGGTCTTGTTGTCTATCATAATGTTAGAGATGTCTCCCCCATAGAAACTGGAACGTGGAGTGCTGATACAGCTAGAAATGACGGAGTTCATAGCAGAGGACTGGTTAGAGCCTGGGATATTCATTGGTGATGGAGTCATGGATCTCTGCTTGACAACTTGATTAACATTTCTCACCGTCTCAAAGACACGCTTCTGATGACTGGTAAGACACACACACAGTTAATAATCACACAGTGTCTTCTTACCTCAAGAAGGAACAGAGAAACAGGTAACAGCTTGTTAACGACCCTTCCTATACACAGCTCCACCAATCATCTTGTCTTTATAATAGTTTCTGTAAAGTACTATGCATAGGGTCCCATACTTGCTACAGTCTGGCCATTACATTCAATCCATCAACATAATACTGCCATCATCCTAGAATATTTTAGACAGAACATTTGAGAATTATGTGCATGGATCCTCTCACGTATTAATAAAAATTAACTGAAAGAGCATTCAGTACCATCAGCTAATAATGCCTTAAAGCCATTGTGTGGAAATGAATTTTTAAAAACCAAAATTGATCTCCATTCAGTTCTTAACTATGAAATGGTTAATCCATTTTAATACAGAATTTTAATTTACTCTACTGAGTGTCTCTATGTAAACAAGTCTTGTATCTTTTCTTGTTGAAACCAATTTCCAACCCCCTTAAATAGCATTAAAAAAAAAAAGAAGAAAAATCAGAAATATAATGGACTAAGTCTAGAGAGAGGTGGTCAAGGCTGGAAACCTAATTTTTGACCTACTTCTACAGTTAATTCTTTATGACCATTGTCCTGCTATTGTAATGAACATTGTTTCTCTACTTCAAGATTAAGATCAGATGACACCTCAGTAGAAACTTCTTGACAAAATAAACCTGCCCTACATCATGGCTACAGAAGTGCCATTGCTGCTTTGTTATACAGTTCAACAATGGCTGAACACAGGAACAGTGCAACCCTTCCAGCTGAAAGGTAACACTGCCAGGGTATAACAATGACAGCATGCCTTATGCCATTTAGTGTCATTAAAATTTCTGTCCTCCTGTCTACAAGTGCTCAACAGTTGCGATCTTTGTGTGTAGGCTCCAAGTCTATAGTTGTATATCTTTAGGAGGCTGAATCTAAGAGCACCTATCAATAAACAGTCCCACAAAGGTTACAGTTACTACTGCTGAGCAAATAAATAAAACCAACATAAGCCATGAAACAAAAAAAAAACACGTATTCTTCTTTGGTACCTGCATAGTAATATAAAAGACATTCTAAAGAAGTCAAACTATCCTTAAGTTACATTACTCTGGAAGGACAAAAGGACCCTATGGGGTTTGAGCAAGCTCACACCTTTCTGATCTTACATTTTTCTAATCAACATTTCACTCTGTCCAAAGCTCATTTACAGTTCTCGGCTCATGCTCAGAGAAGATTTAGTATGCGTCAAGCTTTTTGTAAATATTCTTGGAAGGTTTCTGGGAAGTGGCTACTGTACCTTCTCTGTCCTTTCTTCGTAAACTGTCTTTCCCCAACAGACTCTCTAAATAGGATTAACTTGTCTCAAATTAATCAGTTCACGCTTTGTACAAATAGGTGAAATAAACCTACTGGAGTAACACATGCAATTGGTGTCAGTAAGGCCATTTCCGCCAAGCTGCATCTGTCTATAGCTTTTGGACTGTCACAAGTACTTAACTTGTTTCAAAGCACTCTTGTTTAATTCAAGAGAACTTTAGCACAGGTGTAATAGGCATCACACTGTAAGCACCCAACCACTCTGAATCCCTTTCTGCACTGATGTTCTCCCTGTAAAAACTGGATTAGATCAATAATTGCCTCATAACTTCTGTTATAACACCTGAACAGAAAACCTGAGGAATAGAATTCATTCCCTATTCCTTAACTGAAGAAACCTAGCATGGTAACACATAAGAAATGTGGGGACGAATGAGGTCCCGACTGAGAGCTTATGGGTTAGGATTAAAGGGAGAGCAGGGACAGGGGACGTAGTAGTAGGGGTCTGCTACAGACCACCTGACTAGGAGGATTGGGTGGATGAGGCCTTCTACAGACAGATAGGAGCTGCCTCACGTTCACAAGCCCTGGTCCTCATGGGGGGACTTCAACCATCCTGATATCTATTGGAAGGACAACACAGCAGGGCATAGGCAATCCAGGAGGTTCCTGGAATGCATGGATGATAACTTCCTTCTCTAAGTGGTAGAGGAACCAACGAGGAGAGGTATGGCATCCAGTCATTATTAGCCAGCTGGATTGAGTTGAATATAATGACTATTTAACTAATCAACTCAAGGTACCGACCCTGCCTACAAGAGGCAGGCCATTTCCTCCTGGCTGCGGGAAGATGCGACAGCGTCCTTGGTGCTGCAGCCCAGGCTGGTGAGCAACAACTGGTGACCCCGACGTGATACATCGGTGAGGCCCTGGGAAGCCCCGACTCCCTCGCCGGAGCCAAGAGCCCAAGCCGAGCCGGAGCCAGACCCAGAGCTGGGAGCCCAAGCGAGAGTCCTTCGGAGAAGAAGGTAAAGCCGCAAGCCTCGACGTGGTATTCACGGGAGGGAAGCGTGCTGGAGTTGGATGAATGGACCGGGTCTCTGCTCACCTTAAAGCCTTTGTGAAAACAAAAAATAGTAAAACAAAAAGGGGGAATTATGGCATCCAGTCATTATTAGCCAGCTGGATTGAGTTGAATATAATGACTAATTAACTAATCAACTCAAGGTACCGACCCTGCCTACAAGAGGCAGGCCATTTCCTCCTGGCTGCGGAAGATGCAACAGCATCCTTGGTGCCGCAGCCCAGGCTGGTGAGCAACAGAGAGGTGGTTTGCTGGACCTTGTTCTCACCAACAATGAAGGGCTGGTGGGGAACGTGACGCTCAAGGACAGCCTTGGCTGCAGCGATCATGAAATGGTAGAATTCAAGATACTTAGAGAAGCAAGGAGGGTGCATAGCAGGCTCACTACCCTGGATTTCAGGAGAGCAGACTTTGGCCTCTTCAGGGATCTCCTCGCTAGAGTACAATGGGACAAGGCCCTGCAGGGAAGAGGGGCAGAAGAAAGCTGGTTAATATTCAAGGATCACCTCCTCGAAGCTCAGGAGCGGTACATCCCAACAAAGAGAAAGTCTAGTAGGAACACCAGGAGGCCTGCATGGATGAACAAGGAGCTCCTGGACCAATTCGGACACAAAAAGAAGGCCTATAGGGGGTGGAAGCAAGGACAGGTAGCCTGGGAAGAATACAGAGAAATTGTCTGAGCAACCAGAGATCAGGTTAGGAAAGCCAAAGCCCTGATAGAGTTAAATCTGGCCAGGGACATCAAGGGCAACAAGAAAAACATCTATAGATATGTCAGTGATAAAAAGAGATCTAGGGAAGATGTAGGCCCTCTCCGGAAGGAAACAGGGGACCTGGCTACCTGGGATATGGAGAAGGCTGAGGTTCTCAATGATTTCTTTGCCTCAGTCTTCACTGGCAAGAGCTCCAGCGGCACAGTCCAAGCCACAGAAGGCAAAGGCAGGGACTGTGAGAATGAAGAACTGCCCACTGTAGGAGAAGATCAGGTCCGAGACCATCTTAAGAACCTGAAGGTGGACAAGTCCATGGGACCAGACGAGGTGCATCCGTGGGTCCTGAGGGAACTGGCAGATGAAGTTGCTAAGCCACCATCCATCATATTTCAGAAGTCGTGGCAATCTGGTGAAGTTCCCAATGACTGGAAAAGGGGAAACATAGCCCCCATCTTTAAAAAGGGGAAAAAAGAAGACCCGGGGAACTACAGGCCAGTCAGTCTCACCTCTGTGCCCAGCAAGATCATGAAGCAGATCCTCCTGGCGACTATGCTAAGGCACATAGAAAATAAGGAGGTGATTGGTGACAGCCAACATGGCTTCACTAAGGGCAAATCCTGCCTGACTAATTTGGTGACCTTCTATGATGAGGTTACAGCATTGATGGATAGGGGAAGAGCAACTGACATCATCTACCTGGACTTATCCAAAGCATTTGATACTGTCCCACACAACATCCTTGTCTCTAAACTGGAAAGACATGGTTTTGATGGATGGACCACTCGATGGATAAGGAATTGGCTGGACAGTTGCACTCAAAGAGTTGTGGTCAACAGTTCAATGTCCAAGTGGAGGCCTGTAACGAGTGGTGTTCCTCAGGGGTCAGTACTGGGACCAGTGCTATTTAACATCTTTGTTGGAGACATGGACAGTGGGATCGAGTGCATCCTCAGCAAGTTTGCAGATGACACCAAGTTGTGTGGTGTTGTGGACATGCTGGAGGGAAGGGATGCCATCCAGAGGGACCTTGACAGGCTGGAGAGGTGGGCCTGTGAGAACCTCATGAAGTTCAACAAGGCCAAGTACAAGGTCCTGTACGTGGGTCAGGGCAATCCCAAGCACAAGTACAGGCTGGGTGGAGAATGGATCGAGAGCAGCCCTGAGGAAAAGGACTTGGGAGTGCTGGTGGATGAGAAGCTCAACATGAGCTGGCAATGTGCACTGGCAGCCCAGAAAGCCAACTGTATCCTGGGCTGTATCAAAATAAGTGTGGCCAGCAGGTCGAGGGAACTGATTCTGTTCCTCTACTCAGCTCTCATGAGACCCCACCTGGAATACTGTGTTCAGCTCTGGAGTCCCCAACATAAGAAGGACATGGAGCTACTGGAACGAGTGCAGAGGAGGGCCACGAAGATGATTCGAGGGCTGGAGCACCTCTGCTATGAAGACAGGCTGAGAGAGTTGGGGCTGTTCAGCCTGGAGAAGAGAAGGCTCCGGGGTGATCTTATAGCAGCTTTCCAGTACTTAAAGGGGGCCTACAGGAAAGCTGGAGAGGGACTTTTTACAAGGGCGTGTAGTGATAGGACAAGGGGCAATGGATTTAAACTGAAAGAGGGGAGATTTCGATTAGATATAAGGAAGAAATTTTTTACATTGAGGGTGGTGAGGCAGTGGAACAGGTTGCCCAGAGAAGCTGTGGATGCCCCATCCCTGCAAGTGTTCAAGGCCAGGTTAGATGAGGCTTTGGGCAACCTGGTGTAGTGGAGGATTTCTCTGCCCATGGCAGGGGGGTTGGAACTAGATGATCTTTAAGGTCCCTTCCAATCCTAACCATTCTATGAAACCATTCTATGAAAACAAACCTTTTCTTATTCTCAGCATTCAAGAAGGAGGACAAGAAGTTCATAAGACAATGCAAAACCTAAATATAGGCATTTCCTTTTGCTAGCTTTAGCAGAAAATATAACCACCCCAATAACCAGACAATTCATTTTCCTTTCTCTCTATCATTCACACTCTGCCAGAAATATTTCTAAATCCCTAGCTCAACTATTTCCTGTCTTTTCCTTTCTCATCAACTAGTAAATAACTTCAGATATAATCAATCAATTAGGAACCGATTCTTTTCAATCGTACGCCAGGTCAGGAGAGTCGGGTTCATCTAAATGCAGTTCTTTCCTCATTGACCCTTCTATTTCTGCTGCCAAAGAATCCTGTTAAAAATAAGCACAAAAGAAAAAGAAATATCATAGTATTAATACATTGTCATTGTAGAAAAAAAATAATTATTTATATAAAATAATTAATAACTAATAAGGAGTCATTCCAGAAAAAAAAAAAAAAAGGTTTAAAAATGAAATTGTCCGGAAAGCTGACAGATTAATGAATGTACCTAAACCACTGAAAAATAATGGCTTAGCTTCATACTGCTGCAGTACTTACCATCTGAAGACCTATAATATCTGTCAAAGATCCTAAAAAAACATCACAGGCAACAACAGAATTCAGGTGCTCCAATTTCCCAGAATAAACTCTCCACTCAGTAACACCCACCTTTCATCATGCATGAAGTATTGCTTAATTTGTATTCATTTAAAATAAACAGAAAACACTCCTCCCTTTCACAATGTTACCCACCAACAAAAAAGACATGGTTCTTGGCATAAAGTATTCTATACTTCTCCTACAGCATTAAAGGTGACAGACTATGAATTTTTCACTGCTGGTCAGTAAGTTTTACTGCCTAAATGTAGTTAAGTGCAGGTCTAAGTGTCAAACATTTAGAAATCTAAATGACCTTTGGTACCATGATTCAACATTTGAAAATAATTTTTATACAAAACACATAAACCTATCTCAGCACAAGCATACTTTTTGCAGCTTTCAACTGTATTTGTGCAAGTACAACTAGCATTATTAAATGTCTGCACTTTAAAACGGCCTGTGTTTAGTCTCAGAAGGGAACATAAAAAGGCAAGCTAAGACTTTGTTGACAATCTACTTCTTGTGAGCACAAATATAATCTCTGTTCTTCCTCTGCAGTTAAGACAAGACATGGCTAAAGTCAAGGATGGTCAGATCCTGCTGCTGCTGCTGCTTGATTACATTAATGCAACTCAAAAGAAACTTCACTGATATCATTGCCCTCAGAAGTAATGTAATTATTCTAGAGATACACAAGCAAGCAGAGCCAGGCTCTTTTTTTCTCATTTGTTTGAGGGTATTCCATATTCCCCATGCTTTATATGTACAGTGTCATAATCAAATGAAACTAGGTAAACAAAGTTGATAACACCAGTGACACTACCATAATTGATGTTGCCATGATACATATTAGCAACAAATATTCTTTTAATGAACCACTGAGTTTTCAGTGACCCTAAACCAAGAATACGTGTGTAACTTATTCAAGTACTGAAGAACTAGAATATATATCATAACTGACTAGAAGGATGCCATGTCTGGAAATAACTAGTTATATTTTCGGAAGTTACAGCTCCAAGGATACTGAAGAAAAACAGGAAGCTCCTACTGAAAATCAGCCACCACAGTACAGGAGATACGTAACAAAGATGTATAGAACTGTGTAATGACTTACTAATTCTATCCATGAGTCACAGCATAAGCACAGCCACCTGCAGGTTGTACATAATACTCCAGTAAAACAAGTAACTGCACAGCATCTCTGTTTCAGAACCAGGTGTACAGAACTGATCACTCAGATATCCTTTAACAGTATATAAATACACATTTCACCCATGCTCATGTCCAGCTGAGCATCCCTCCCTGAAGCTGTAGGTCAGATGCAAACACTCGCATTTTCTTTGGTTGGTTGTTTTCTGGTGTGTGCAGTTTTTTCCTGAAATCTGCTTACCATAGGGAAGAGACCGAGAGAGTGGTACCGACGTGATATGGCATTTGGCATAGTCTTGTTCCTAAGGTTTTTCAGCTCTTCTTGAGCCTCATGAAGCATTTCCATGCACTCTGCATACTTGTCTTCCAGCTCCCGCAACTGTAACATACAGAAAAGAGTCCAAGACCTTACAAACTGCATTATCTGGTAAAGGATAATAGTGTAGGGAAGAATATCCCACTTCAAATGAAAAGAACTCCGAAGAGTGGATACAATTGAGAAATAATAAACAACATGAATTAGTAACAGGAAGGGCTGGGGGTGGGGAGGAACTGCTTGCTCCATTTCCTATCGCACATATCTACATGAAGCCACTGTCAAGAAGAAGATACAGAGTTAAAAGCATCTTTCATCTGATCAGGTATAGTGCCCAATTACTGCCATGATGACCACAATGGCAAACAGCATGGGTAAAGGACAAGACATTTCACAGTGTTCCAAAGGACTCAGGAATTTTAAAACCAAGACTTACTTACATACATATATATACATATAACCTCCAACAGCCTAAGACAATGCCTTATTTTTAGCTTGACTTTCTGAGGAAACACATCTTATACAATCATTCTGTCTGCAGATGTCTGTGTACTCTCATAGTTTTTGAGTTCACCAGTAATTTCAACCAAGTTTGGCAAAGGAGTTGAAATCTGAAATACCACATTCTTGCAAGTTTCATAAAAATAAACTACTTAGCTTAGAAACAGAGATCCTGTTTGTATCTTTCCCAAGAAAGGGATGGAGAAGCTTGAGCTCAAACTTTGTGGAGCACCAAAGACACAAAAGGCTTATCAGTAGGAAAAGTTTCTATGGGCATTCCCACCTTCAACACCAAGCATTCCAAATGCAAGACACATTGTTAAGAGGATAAAGTTTTATTCATTCTATTTCATCCATTTTGTTCATGCGAATGTAGCACTCAGAAGACAACCAGCAATCCTGGCCTGTCTTCTGTTCATTTGCTGAACAAATACAATACGAATGAGCTCTTCCATGTTATCTCACTATTCAAAACAGGCTGAACTACCAGCCTAGAGAAGTCAACCTCTAAAGGGGTTCCCTATACAGGCCATAAGCCTCAGTTTTTCAAAATGTGTGCCAGTTGAAGGAGAAGAAAACAGGAAAAAAAATATTTTGAACTCTACCAGGAACATAAATGTTCCTTCGTTGCATGTACATTGGAAAAATTACTTAATACTTCTGCTCCAGCTTAGACTAAAACTCCCATGGTAAAGTGAACAGCCATTGTCTTACTACTAAATTATTGTGATATTCAGTAATGTACTTACCTCTGCTGTGAGCTGTCTCTGTGCATCTTTAGCTGCTCCCAAATGCTGGATAAGTTCTTCATTTTCAACTGCACACTAAAAAATGCCAAAAAAAGTTAGAAACACTGTGATGTTTTGTTCTGTGATGATGTTTGTATCCTACACTACAGGTCAGTAGGAAAATTCTAACTTTTCTCAAGACCCTCTCTGCAGCAGTATTAGTCCACACATGTTAGTTTAAAAGCATTTAAACAACACTTTAAAATGTTAACACAAGACCACCCAGCATCAGCCTTTGCCCTGCTAAATGAACCTCCAAGATCCTAAAACTAATGAGTATGTGCCCACTGAAATACTTGTACTGACATTCTTGTCTCACCAAAGTAACGAAGTTTAGTGCAGAATTTCACATCTAATATTTTAAATAAATTTAATAAATGTATTGAATATATCGTTTGCGCATCCTTTAATAAATTGATGCTTTCTAGTCAAGTATGCTGGATATTAAACATCAAATAACATCACCCAGATAAGGAGGGTGGAAAATTTCTTTAAGGCTCTGGTGTACAGAGGATTGTAACTTGTCTTCTAGCTACAACAGTAGCAAATCACAACAGTAGTCTTGCAACTGGATTCCTTACAGCTTTTGCCTTTTTCTGCAGATCGACTATTTGAGAGAGAAGATGGGTGATTTCTTCCTGCTGCCGGGCTGCATCTTCAGTTTTCTTTGCTAACTCTTCGGAGATATTGGCAATCTGGATGTTTGCATCCCCTTCAAGATAAGTGATTACAATTAACATTACAAACCCAAAAGCAGAAAAGTAAGCAGAAAGATGTTCTTTCGGAACATCACCTGATTCAGCAGAATCCCTCCCCAATACACAGTGAGGTATTTTTCAAAAACAGCAGTAGGACACAAAACCAGAAAGACACAAAGTGCTTATGTGGCGAAGGAGACTGTACTTCTCCTTAACAATAACATTTTCTATGCAAAACTATTTTGCAGCTGAGAAAGATTTAGCTTACAGTCAGAATCATCTGCTGTGAAATTTCAGTCAGAAATTTTCTCCTCACAACCACATATATAGGGAAAATAAGTACCACAGAAAAACATGACTGACTGATCTCAGCTGTCTGGTTTTTAACTGAACAATCTCGAATAAGAAGGGACAAGAAATAAGGACATACTTAGCTCTTTTACACAGTCATTGACAAGCTGTTGTTCTTTCTCTTCGTAAGTAATTGTTTCAGTCTTCAGCTGACAGGCCTATTCAAGAAATCCACATCAAATATGCTATATTAGCACATTTGTTCCTTGCCAGTCTGTTCCTGCATTTCCATCTGCTTCAGAAAGACAAGCTTCTCTAATCACTCCTCCAGGAAGACAGTGAGAAACTACAGGTTTTTTGCCTGCCCTCCCTTGTGTTCTGGAAAAAGGGGCCAGGTTAATATTCAGAGACATTACTGCATGGAGAAACTTGCATCATTATCATCACATCCCCACTAGATGTCACTCACATATTTTGCACTTAAAATAAAAAGAAGTGCTGAACACACAAGAGACATTTGCAGAGCTTGATCTGGTCACCTGAACAAAGCTAGGTATCATCACAAACTAATTAAGTGCTTGGTTTAAATAATTGAATTAAGCATTCAAGCATCGAAAAAACAGTCAGATAGTATTAGAAAAGATCTGGTACTGTAACCATATATCCCACTTAAAACCTTAGTGCTACCTCCTTCCCTGCTTTGTCCTTCCTGCTCCAATTCTGGGACTGCCAAGAGGAGTGTGGCTACACCAGTCTGGCACCACCTCGGTGGGTCTGTAGTCTATTCCCAATGCTGGGGGCATGCACAGACATCCACAGACTGCATCCGTAGAGAGATACGCAGCTCAAGGGTTTCAGGTTTGGCTCCATCCTGTGCCTCGCTGGCACAGACTACATCTCTCTGGAAGGGAAGTCAGTGGTATGCGGGGTCCTACTATCAGCTCCTGATGCAGCGGCCCCCTCAGTTCTAACCCCACCTTTGTTATTCTCAAACGATCAATCACTCATCTTCCTCACGCAATTTCTCAATGAAGCGTACAGCACTCTCCATTACGCACTGTTTTCTCCAAAGAGGTGACACTACCTATTTGCAATGGGTCTTGCAGTTGCAGTAGAAAATGACAATAATACTGTTTTCCTACATTCCTTCTTAGCTCAAAAGTACTTCCTCTGCTATACTCTGTGTCCTAGTTTTAGCTGGGACAGAGTTTTTAACAGCTAGAAGAGCTCCATGTTTTGGTTTTACTCAGAGGCTCACTCTGAGAAGAATGCTGATAGCAAGCTGATGTTTGAGACTCCAAGGACTTTTCAGGGTGCCGGAGTGCAGAAATACGGCGGGATAAGGGGGGAGCATAGCCGGGACAAGGGGGACACGATTCCCTTTGTGATTTGTGGTGGAACTTAAGATTGAGGGCCAAACTGGCCAATTAGTATTCCATATCACGCAACGTCATGCCCAGTATAAAAGTGAGGGTCAGCCAGGAAGAAGGGCTTTTGCGCTTTGGTTTTTTCGCCGCTTTTGCTCTTTTGCGCTGTTGCTCTATTGTTTTTTCTTTTTCTCTCTCTCTCCCAGTACTCCCACTCTCGGAGTGCTCTCTCTCTCTGCCCCTCTCTATTTCGGGGCCTCGCGTTCATCCGGGATTGCAGCTTTGGGAGGAGACGGGCTTCGCATACGAGGGGGTGGTGAGCACCTACACTGTGTATTAAATCATCTGTATTAAATTGTTCTTATCTCAACCCACGGTTTCCCGTTTATCCTTTAATTCTCTCTCTCATTCCTGTGGGTGGGGGAGGGGGAGTGACCGGCTGTGTGGGGAGGTTCAGCCTAACCCACGACACTCAGCTACACGTATGCAAAATGGTAACATGCTCCCAAAGCTTAAAAGTTGTATTGAAAATTAGTATTAAATTATTCATATGATATTCAATTATGAAGTGTTATCTCTGACAGACAAGGAACAGTAAATACACTTTTAAAAACTGTCTTGTCTGTGAAACAAACGGAATATTGTCAAAAATAAAAGGCAAGAAAAACACATTCAACTTAAAATGTTATCAGCCTGACTTGAAACACAAATTTTAATATTTAATGCAACTTCAGGCTAGCAGTTTTTATTTTGACAACCACTGAATTTGTACCAGAGAGACCGTGCCAGCCTACAAACTTCAGATCTGCAGCTAAAGTCACACACATCTACCAGGTCAGCCCTTTAACATCTGTTTCAAAGCGCAATTCTGGACTCCAAAACCTGCCCATGCTCCTGCGCATTCTTTTGGCAAGGAAACTGCTTTGCATGTAGCTTCATGTAGCTTCCATGTTTTAGCCTTTCCTTCATTCAAACGGATAAAGGATGGTGATTAAACAACCACAAAGAGATCTGTCACATGTGGAATTATATACTCTTAATTAGACTCTCTGAACATTTAATACACTCTTCTCAATATCTGTGCTCTGCTGTTTAAATAAACAACTGTATTAAGGAAAAGACAAAGGGAGCAATTTCACCTCAGATCTAAGCACAACGTTCTCCTCTTCAAGGTCCTTGAGTTTCTTTTGAAGAGAATCCAAATGAAAGTAGTTCTGGACGGAGGAGGACGATTCATTCCTCTTCAGCCTTGTAACGAAAACGACAGTTTTAACTAATTTTCATCTGTATTATGGCCAATCTCACAGGAAAACAGACTGAACAGAGGTCTCAAAACCAGCCAAAGTCACAAGAAAGCCAGCTTTGTTCATGACAGTGTGTTTGGGCAGCAATGAATTTACAGTGATTTTTAAAAGAGAACATTTTTTTTATTATTATTCATTATTCTCCACATTTCCTATGAAAAAGTTATTCAGCCAAACCTATGAGAAAGGAAACCACCTTACTACAGGGAGCAACCCAATAGCTTCCTGATTAATCTTGCACATGCTTCACCAGAATGCAGCAATAACTCTGCAAGCAAGGGCAGATAGCCCCCCAGAGCCTGCGATGCTGTTCAGCCAGCTAATTGCCTGGAACCCACACTATAAGCCACTCTTTATTTCCATCCCTCTGCACAGAACGTTTCACAGTGCCCTCAGGTCCTTAAGCACAAAGGTCACACACGTAGCATGTTCTAGTACAGCATGCAAAGGTATGTGGTGTAGTGGGGTACCCTAAGTGGGACCTACGTCAACCTCACCACCACAGTGACCTAGTTCCTGTTAAAGTCACAGTGCTGCGTAAGAAGCCTCTCGATGTACTTTCCCCTCCAGACTCTTGTTGGCATCACTACAGCCGGCTGGTCCAACGCAAATCCTTCCAGCTGGTGCCGTGCACCAAGTTCAAGAGTTCCATTTATAGATCCAGCCAATAAAGGGATCATTTTACTACTTTTAAAGCTATCAAATAGTCCAAACTACCCCTGCTGAGTACCAGATGAAGGTTCAGTGTTGTAGACTGATAACTTACGGGGTGGAACAGATGGACTCCGGCTCACTTTCTTCAGCAGCACTCGTATAGAACTGGAGCAGCTCATCTTTCATGGAGAGCTCATGCCGCAACTGAGAAACCTGCACAAAGAAAGAGGTTGAAGATAGGTAAACAGCTTTTCTAGGCACATTCTTAAGTAAACCCACTATAAATTAGTTATTCATCCTCCAAGCATCACCTTCAGACTAAATTGAGAGGCCAAGACTGGGACAGGCCAAAACCAGTTCCTTTATTTCTTAGAAAGAATTAAAAGGGTATCTTTTAAATTACCCATCAAATGTTCTTTTTTAGAAGTTCAAAAATGAAGTTATCCACTGCTATTAGACAGATTTCTTTTTCACCTTCTTTAAGATGAGCAATCCTGATTCACTATTGCATTAGTCTAGATTCACATCCAGAGAAAGAGATATATTGCAATGATACTGCAAGAAACTAACATGGTACAATCAAGCCAAACATCACTTTGTTAGTCATTTTGTGTGATGACTGTCATCATCTGGCTTGGATACAGACCTTGCACACCTTAGATACAGACATTTCTTTCTCTGCAAGAGACTTTAGATGAAATTACTAAAGTGCTTGTGCAGTAAGGTTACATTTGGGCCTCAACTGTCTGGTGAGCTGCAGAACACCACCATGCAGTGGCATTCTGAGGTTGCTGCAAGGGTGGAGGCTGCAGTCAGTTTCTGAGTGTATCTCAGGCTTTTGATGACTCCAAACACAAGTCTAGTAAAGCAGTATGTGAGAGTCCTGTACTTCACACATACACATATCAAAAAGGAACAAAACATCAAAACTGGATGGTTAGGACACCCTGCAACTGTGAGCTCCGCCAACTTAACCTTGGTTAATTCATATTGTGAGGAAGGCGTTAAAAGCCCAATTACACAGTAGCACTTACACCACTTCATAGGTGCAATTTAAGACCCCAGTAACAAGAGATTAATTTTTATTTTACTTGCATAGCTATAAATAGTATAACTGGTCAGACAGATCTGTTCCCTTCCACTTGTGCTGCAAGACTTGGTCCTCAGTTTTCACTTTCCAGTGCACAAATTGCAGAGTGCATTCGTTTCTATTAGATTTCTGCTTTTTGTATTGTAGGCATATTTATATTTGTAGTTATTACTGGCAAAAAAAAAACAGAGAATATCAATAAAATAGTTTTCAGCTGCATTTTCATCAAAGAAAAAGCAGACTCAATGCCATAAAGCACTTAAACTGTGCAGAATTTTAAGCAAACAAGCTCATTTACTTTATTAATGCTATTCTTTGTAATGAGATACACTAAGGCACCAAGTCCTCCTCAGACGTTGGTTCTAAAATGCAAGGGGGGGGGTGGGTGGGGTGGGGGGGGGTGTGGAAATCCCAAACAATCACATTTCAGAAAACCATGAAACAAAATCCATGCATTAATTTTGGGAGGTTCACTTCTCCATTTCAGGAAGAGCTAAAAAGCTGAACCAAAAATAACACTTTGCTTCCCTCCAGCACAATATGGCTTAGCCTCTTAAAGCAGTAAGGATGCAGATACTGTCAGTGGGTGGGTGCTAGATCATCTCCAGCTTTTGCTACACTTTTTCCTCTATGAATTAAAAAGACTGAGGATACTTTTTTACTTTCAGTTCCAAGCATTCCAGTTCTCCAAATAAGGGTAAACAGACAGAAAAGGTGACCTTTTATGGGAACAGGACCAGAAGCAATGGGCACAAGCTGAAACACAGGAGGTCCCCCCTGAACATCAGGAACAACTCTTTTATTGTGAGGGTGACTGATCACTGGCACAGGTTGCCCAGAGACATTATGAAGTTTCCATCCTTGCAAATACTCAAACACTGTCTGGATACAGTCCTAGGCAACAGGCTATAGTTGACTGCTTGAGCAGAGAGGCTCAGACAAGATGATTTCCAAAGGTCACTCCCAACCTCAATCGTGCTGTGAAACATGAAAAGAATTCACTGCAGCAACGTCCAGTAACACCTTCCTTTGATGTAGCATTTTGCTGTGCACTGACCCCAGCCAGTAACTAAGCACCCATGAGGTGAGCGCAGACTCAGTCCCCATAGGATAGAGGAGACAATCAGAAGATAGAAAAAATCGTGGGATGAGAAAAGACAGTTTAATAAGTAAAGCAAAGTTGCTTGTGCAAGCAAAGCAAAATAAGGAATTTATTCACTATTTATTTTCTATTGACAGGCAGATGTTCGGCCACTTCATGGGTAGCAAGGCCTCGGCACAGCTAATGGTTACTTGTGAAGACAAACACTATAACCAACCATGAACGTCTCAGCTGCTTCCTCCCTCTCTGAGCTTTTATTGTTGTGCATAACAATGTAAGGTATAGAATATGCCTTTGGTCAGTCCGAGTTAGCTATCCTGGCTGTGCCTCCTCCCAGCATCTTGCACAGATGGGGCCAGAGTGGAGGAATAAACCCTGAACCAACACAACCAACCAACACAACCAACCAACACAACGAAAAAGCCAAAAGAGAGTGCCTCCACACTGTGAAATCACAGATTTGCAATAGCCAAAACACTGGTTGTCATCAACACTGTTTTAATTGCAAATCCAAAACATAACACCATACAGGCCGCCACAAATAATATTAGCTCCATCCCAACCAGACCGAATACACATTTTCACATTGCAAAACATAGGATTTGTTCTATGAAGAGAAAGGACCTCTTCTACGTTTTCACAAGCCACTACCATGTGAATCCTCTGAAGTAAACATTACCACGTTACTCCTGCACAAGGTACTGTTAGCAAGCAATAGGGACTGAGCCCTTGTCCCGCAAGGAACAAGGGCCATGAGCTGTCACCACGCTTGGTTCCCAAGACTACCTGTTCATGAATCATGAACAACATTTCCAGAGTCCAGCTGATTGTTTTCCTAACAGCAGCTAAATGCTTAACAGGTATGAATTATTCAATGAAGACACCCGGTTACACTGTATGTAAATAATATGCATGCAAGTACCAAACCAAAGAGCATTTCTATCTTTCCAACGTTACCTTCTATTCTAATAGAACAAAACCCATGTTCCCTTTTTAAGGCCACCATTCCAGATTATAATTCAGCTTTTCCCTTCCTCTCACTTTACACAGAACAAAATCAAATCTGGAAAAGACTTTTAAACCAGTTATCACCAAAACACAAACTCTGATACATGACCTGGAACTATAACGACAGGACTAGAGGGCTGTATTACTCAGATGTTACCACAGGTTTGAGGTAGTGTTATTTGAGAACTGACACTGTGTTTGAAGGGCTGCCTTTTTAGCTTCAGAAACACATGACAAAATGAAGAGGAAAAAGAAGTGTAAACTGGGAAATTTAGGAAGATTAGGAGAAGCTAAAACCTAACGACCTACTCCATTTCAAGCACAGTTCACATTGTGACCGTTTACATTGCTTTGACACCGAGCTCTAATTTCAAAGGGGGCAATATCAAATTGTAGGTAGCACCATCTCAGCAAAAAGGGACACATCTTGAGACTGGAGCTGCAGCATTCTTACTCAACATGGCAATACAACAGCAGGTAGACACACTGTACTTGGGAACTACGCTTCTGCTGCTGAAAAGGCAGACACTCATCTCTGTAACCAAAACAATTTACAATTAAGAAAGTTTTGTCAATATAATGTTTTTGCTTCCAGTACATAATTCTGGAACAGTAAGATGAGACTAAAGTGCCTGTGCACACAGTATAGTGCTTGCTTCAGTGCACTCACTTTTTGTTCTTTAGTACACTACAGGAAAAGTCTCGGTTCCATCAGTTTTTATTGAACATGATCTCAGCCCCTTCCTAAACCTAAGCAGCACCTGACAATACAAATTCAAAAGACAAACTGAAGAATCTAATACATTTTGCATAGGTCTATATTACTTTCATATGTACCTATAAATGTGGCACGTTACAAGGACACAGGAAAAACTTGAGCTACGTAACGGGATGGTCAGAAGGTGTTGTCAGGACAAATTTGGTAGGTCAGAGAGACAAAAAGGTAAATTATTCATGCCATGACACATATACCAAGAAAACCCTAACATTATACCACACACCAGAAAAACTTGTCTATGTATTAGAGAAACCACAGATCCCTCAGACAAACCATTTTTAGACAGTTTTTACAGAATTTGAAAAGTATCACTTCAATTATCTTATCCCTTGCCCTTAGAGACAGTTACCATTCTATTCAAATATTCAAAAATCAGCATTAATGGAAGATCTGAAATCTACTAAAGAAAGATTTTCAACATAGAAAAGTGTCATAACTCTAAAGCCTGATCAGCTCTGCCTCAAAAACATCCATTTCTGAAGGAGTCACAATGACAATATGAAAGATGGGTGTTGATAGAACATATGGCCCATCATATCAAGCCACCTGGTAAGCAGCTTATTTCTGGTGGCTCTTTTCCTAATGCCGCTCCTGAGTCCCTCTAAATAAAATTAGACCTGGCAGAGGCAGCCCATCCCTGTCCCCCACCTTCCTCAATCAAATCTTCCATTCTGCATGTATTGTATGAACACATTGCCCTGCCCAGTCAGTATGCACATGCCTAGTAAATGTCGTATCGACCAATGCACAAATAAATTGGTCTGTCACATGATGGAACTTGAACGGCAAACAATAGCACTCCTCCGGGACATAAGACAATTCGCTTTCCATGCCAAAAAGGGTAGGCCACACCAAAAGATATTATTTCAATGCGTGCGCTCCATCACCCCTTATCGCACAACTGAGATCCATCCATGCTTCATTCATCGACCCATCTCGGACGTAATTCCACATCTCTAAGCAGTTTTATTTATAGTGTTTTTTAAAGTTTTTTATCCACTGTGGTTTATTGTTCTCCTTCATGCCCTACAACTGTGAGATTTCTATCCCTCTTGCTCAAAGCTACATCTGGATAAGATTCACAAACCAAGGTCACTGTCCCAGAATAGAAGAAATGACATTTGCCTCCAGCTCGGTTAATAAGTCAGCAGAGTTTAGTGACACTTGCAGTACAGATAAAGAACTCTTAACGCATCCTGTACAGTTCCATCCAAGATACATCTATCAAGAACCTGTCAGTATCCATAGCATCCAACTCGTCGCTCAGAGAAATACAGTAAGAAATAGCAACTGTATAAATACATGATTAAAAATTCAATGGTATGTGGAAGACACAAAGTGTTACTTGAAACAATGTAAATTTTCAGGTACTTTTTATAGCTCACGCCAATTCAGAAAATACATGCACCAGCATATTATATCCTAAACGTGTTCATCAAATGTCTAAAACATTACTACTGCAGTCAGCTCACACTACTGCAGCAGGCTGCTGACCCATGCCTCTATAGATTGTATCACGGTGTCCTGGAAAGAGATGGACCAAAATCACAAGAAGCTGCAGGATCTGAGTAATCTGGATAGAAGGTAGCAGGTCTCAGCCGATAACCGTTTGCTTCCCAACATAACCCAATGCTTCCTAACATTGACAAGTTCTAACATACAGACCACGTTGAATAAAAATTACCAATCACTAAAAGATATCCTTACCCATCTGAACAATGGAAGCTTAACACAAGTTTATGAAGTTGTCCCAGCTTGGAAAAGGCAGAATGCACATGATCTCAGTGAGCATTCAACCCTGAAATCTCCATAAATACAACAAGTGATTTACCTTATACGTGATACCTGTATCACATTCAGTTTGAGAAGCAAAGGGAAGCACTCCCAGCATTTAAATGCTATGTTCTAAGAGCCCAAATTCAACTCAAGTATGAACAGAGAAGCATTTGGGAAAAAGCAATGAAACATCAGTTGGTGAGGAAGAAACAGAAGAGGACTGAGAAAGATTCAGGGGAGAAACAAGAAGAAGAGCTGCACACAAAGGGAGGCAGGAAAAGGGAAAGAGTGATGAGTGAGATAATCAAACCAGAGGGGAATTATGTATAAAGCAGAGGAACAAGGACAAACAGGTAGAAGAAAACTGTGGGTATAGTGACTCAAAACTAAAAGAGCAGGTTTGGTTTTTTTTCAGAGGAAAATGAAATCGGATGCAGAGCAAAATTCAATGGCTGGAGGTTGTTTTGTGGTTTTTTTTTCCCTCAAATCACGTGATTGAAGCCAACAGGTCAAACTACTTTTTTGGTCCCATTTCTAAAAGTGTACATGCTATAAATATGGCTGACCAAACTGCTACAACACAGATTAACCTGCTATGGACAGGATGCCCTAGAATAAAGTATGGACAAGGTGAAGCTAGAATGAAAATTCTCCCCATCACTGCAGATACAGCACTCGGGTGTAAAAATCTTACCTCTTCCCTGATGTGTTCTACTTGCTCCTCCAGGAACTCATTTCTTTCTGTCAGTGATTTATTCTTCTTTAACAGTGACTGGCCAATCCGAGCAGCTAATTCTAAGTCCCGTTCTTTCTGTGAAGCATAAAGAAAAAGCTAATTTCAGATTTTTTATTCACCAAAGGATCAGAGGGAGGGTAAAATTATTGTGAAAAGGAAAGAACAAGTACTTGAACGATAAAAAGACTTTTTCCTTCTGTGAGAGTTTGGTTGTTTGCTAATTTTCTTTTTCTATTCCTGCTTATGTTACACCCACATTATTCAGAAAAGACTGACCCATACAGAGTTATTGAATCATACACATGAAAGCACAGCTTTCAAGGTCTAATGTAAAACAATGTAAGTGATACAAAATCTAGTTCGCTCTTACAGCTTTGTTTGAGAAACTACTGAGGGAAACTATTCCATCACCTTGTTATAACACCTGCAGAATGCAATGACAGAACATTATAACTCTTTAAAACATAACCTCTAAAGAAGCACAGTAAAAATAGCAAAGAACTTAGGCATTTCAAAGCATTTTTCACTTTCCACTTGCTCCACCTTGAAATAAAAGGTAGTAAGCTGTGCAGGAGCAGAAGCCAATTCCACCACAATGAATGTTCAGCTCCTATCTTCTTGCATATGTACATCCAGTAACACTTTCATATAAAACCAAGTCCTACCCCTTTCCTTTTTGCAGATGCCCAAATCTACATTAAATAGTTATTCTTGTGCCATGCTTGCCCCCTTTTTCCCCCTCTCCGCATGCACAGAATTGAAAATAACTGATCTAGACAATTCACCGCTGGCACCAATAAAAACTAGCAGCTTATCCTGTTGATGACATGGACCTATACCTGTTTCAGCTTCTGCAAAGCTGAGAGATAGGGCTGTAGTCCACCTGGAACAGGATGATAAACTGCCTAAAACTTTGCACCATTCATCAAGCAATTTATCATTTTCTTATCCAATTACTAGATCCTTACAATAGCGGGAAAACGGTGCTAAGGGTAACTTCCCACTTACTTTTAGTTCAACATCATTTGAGGGAAAGTTTTCTCCCTGTCACTGGAAATACTGTTTGGGGCAAATTTACCATCCCTGACAGCTATCCAGATCCTATTACTAAAAGCTACCTTGTGTCATGTACACATCAATGACAAAGCCTACAAAACCTACAGCTACTGATCACACTGATCTAAGTCAATGAATTTGATTGAAGAGGCTTTTGTAGTGGGGAGAAAAAAAAAAGGAAGTTACATAATAATCAATAAATAAAAAGACAGGTTATTGATCATTGCTGTATCTACAAACAGCATTTTCCAGATGGTTTCTGAAGGTCAGGCTTATATTTGCATTGCAAGCTACTGGCATTATCTAGCCATAAAATCTTTATATAATCTTATGTACAATCTTTCAGAATAATAGATCGCATGAAGTTATCCAAAAAACCATTTGGTTTACGGATCAAGCCAACTTATTGTTCAATAGTTTGGCTCTCTTCATAAATACGAAGTGGAAAAAAATATATCACTGCAGCTTTGACTCTACAAAGGAAGAATTTTCTAGCAGCAAAGTTTCTAACCGTGAAGTTGAGGAATATTAAGTGTCTTTCTGGGCTCTTTAACCTCCCCAGACTTCCTACACAATCAGCTCTAAAACTCAGCTTGGGATCATGCCTCTTACTCAGAGCGATAAGGAACTGATTTATTACAGCAACACGTAAAAAATACTGAAGCCAAACACATTTACACTATTATTAGAAAGGGATGAGAAAGCAGGTTCACAGAGGAATCTACTCCTGTTCTTACCACATACCCAGGCAGGTTTGGTGCCACTCCCGTTGCTTAGTTTCAGGGTAACAGGCACAGATTTTAAAAATATCTGCACACTGTTGTTTTGAGATCTAATCTTTCCTCCCCAAAATGCTGCACTTTTCACTCTGCCAACTTTGTAATACATTCATTGGAAGCTTGCCAACACAAAGGACAGACAAGGGGTAGCTTTTGGGGTGGTTCTTTTTTTGCTTACGTGTGTGAGGGTAGCAGAAGGAATTACACCTTAACTTCTGCAACCAGATGTAATCTCTTGGGACAACTATCATTTGGGGAACAGAAAAAGGAGCTGTAAAAGTGCATGTCTGCCTAGGGATACAGTGATTCAATCAGAAATTATGGCCAAATAAAACAAAAAAGCTCACTGAAAGTGCTTGTTTTACTAAAGGTTCATCTATTACATGTTCCCTCATTTTTCCTTCGCTATTGTCCTGAGAGGGAAGTACATCAGAAGCTTTAAAACACTGGCTCAGTAAGTCCTTCTAGCATTGTTCCCATTAGTGTGATTTCTGGATCTATAGACATTTGGCTACATGGACTCAGGGGAGGAAGCAGTTTGGCAGAATGTCGCATCATTACTAGAAGAAGCCATGGAAACAAACACAAGTAAATCTGAGCCAAACAAGATAGAGGGAACAGGACACAAACAGGTAACAAACTGTGGCTACAAGTCAATGTATTATTCCAGGACAAGTTTTTTAGGTAAAGCATCAGCTTTAACTGGTATTTCATGGAAAGTTCTTTAAAAGAGTTCAGCTCAAAGCACAAAATGCAGGACTTCATGCTCGATACATCTGATCTCAGTAAAAGTGGGAGATGTGAGCATTCCCATGCTTGTTGCCTTGCAGAATCAGAGGACGAACAGACCACCCAATGTATCTTGGCTAGACTGACCCCATTTTTGACATTGCTATTGCAATAAACAAGCAAATAAATATGAAAGATTAAATTACACTCAGCCATGAACTAATACAACTGTAACAGTTTTCACCTAAAGAATATACTCATTGCTCAAGTTTACTGCAGAAAAGCAGCCAATTTCAGTCAAATTATTTATTATGATATTTATTGAACATAAGCATCACAGCTTGACAATAGCTTTTTGCCATTTCTTGAATGCCAAGGATTACAGCAATAACAATTTACGTAATAATGGTATGAAAAAAAAACCCCACACCCAAACCAACCAAACATCAGGCAAAGACGACAAGGCTTGGAGACAAATGGAGCATTAGATATTCTTCCAATTTTGTGTCTATGCACTTCTCTGGAAAGACATTATCTGAGATAATAATTATGAATACAAGACTATTTGTGAACTTTTTTTGGTAAACAGTTTACATATACTGTAAAAACATGTGTCATTTTAAGATGATTTCCACCTCAATTCATTATAGAAAATATTTGGCCAAAAGCAAGTTAAATGGCCTCAACTGAAAAAAAAGCACAACTAATGAATCCATATGACTGAGGTAAACACATGACCTTTATTTATATTTACCTTACCAATGAGATAAAATGTACCTACACTCAGAATACGTACTCCTCCCCATTTGAGGACAGTCTTTACTAGTGGTACCATATAATTTCTGTACTACTTTCTCATACTGAATATGAGATGTATTAAAAAGATGTAATACTTGCCTCTTCAAGAAGACGTGTAACAGCATCTATGTCATTGTATGTTTTAGTCATCTGGCCCACTCTTTCAGCACATAAAACTGTGAGGAAATAAAATAAAACATTAATCATATTGTCAGAATCATTGGGGTAAAATGTCCTTTAGAGAGTTTTGGTTTACAAAGTTTTCATCTTATGCCAACTTTTGCGTAAGTGTATCAAAAACTAAAAAAATACTAAAAGAAAAAGCTTCAAGTTAAACTGAGACTGCAAGTGTTCCTCTTTTGTAATAAGCATTTGCTTTTGTGAGTGGCAGAACAAACCATTAAAACTTTCTTCTCTGAAGAGCAATGTCTTAAGTATTACTCACAATTAATTACATAAAATCACATTATTCACCATTAAAAAAAAGAAAAAATCAAGGAAGATGTGAAAACAGCTGTTCTTCGATACATAATCAGGATACTATCATGTCACAAAGTTATTGTATTATGTGCAGCAGAATTACTCCACAAATAAGAATCTCCAATACTGTTAGTAACGCTGTTCGACATAAAGATACTACGTCATATGTCCTGGGTTTGACTGGGATAGAGTTAACTTTTTTGCAGGAAGATGACAGAGGACACAGCACTGGCAGCTGACCCAGACTGGCCAGGGGGCTATTAGATACTGTGTGGCATCACACTCAAAGTGTATCTTGGGGGAGCTAGCCAGGCGAGGGGTGTTCATTTTGCTGGTTGGGAGCAGGCAGAGCTCCGTGTTCTGTGTGGTGAGAAGTTGTAGTGCTCATTTCGTATTGCTCTTGTACTAGTATTATTGTAGTTATTACCCCTCTCGTCTTTCTTGTACTGTCCTATTAAATTGCCCTTATCCAAACCCCCTAGTTTTGTCCTTTTCTCCTGATTCCCTCCTCCCCACCTCACCAAGGGCGAGGAGTGAGCGAGCGGCGGGGTGGTAGCTTAGCTGCTGGCTGGGCTAAACCATGAAATCATATAAAGTTGATAAGAACTGGGTTTTATGGTATGAGACAGCAAAGTAAATAAAAAATGCATGCGAAATAATAAATGATTCTTATACTACCCAGACCACATCATGGTGGACACAGTATCACTCATAAAAAAATATTTACTAAGACTGGATGAGACGATTAATCACTAAGGTGGAACCAGGAGTTTTGCTATGCTGAAGAAAGCATGCAGGTTAGTCTACGACCACAGCTGATCCTTTGAGAAGCTACACTGACTTATCTGAAAGTGTGCAAGTTTTCTAAAAACCCACCAATAAGCAGAGGAAAAAACAGCACTTTCTGCTCTACCTTTACATTCTTTTTATTTTTGGCTACACTTATTCATCAAACCCTATACTTCTGAAAAAAGGCACAGATAATGAAGTTGAGTTGATCATATGACTATTGCTTATCAGGCTGCTGTAGCACAAATTGTTCTTCAGGGGATTTACCCCTAACAATTGTCAGCTAAAGCTCAATCTGACAGATTGGCTAATGTTGCTCCAGTGCGCATTAATGCTGGGGAGAGACAGATAAGGCCTAATGAGATTTAAATTTTTTTTAAAAAAGTGTATTCAGTACAGTAATATTACCAGGAGACTGCCACCCTAAGGAAACAAAGCTACTCAATTTAAAAATATACAATACACATAAATGTACAGTTGATCACCACTAAGGCACATCAATGATATATTAAGTGCAACGGTACCTAGGTATCTGTTGAAATGTTAGAGGTATATTTTTTCTCCATGCTTGAACATCAAAAAGTTGCTTGAACTACAGCAAACAGTATAATTTTTTCTGTTTATCTTCCTATTTCTCAATTCATATTTTTGAGGATCAAATCCTGAAAACATTTACAATACTTAGTGACATTTGTAGTGCCAGCGAACTCCAAAGAATGCCATTCAAGAGAGAATTACACTTACCCAAACAATTCAGTCTGAAAGTGGTAACAGTAAAAAGTTTACGCTTTAAAGTAGTAATTTGATACCAATTACATAGAAATACTAAGAATAACTAAACCACTGCACAAGCAAAAATACAGTGTATCTGTAAACTACAAGCTGTATTACTGAAAAGCAGACTAATCAGGATTCCACAGAGGAAAAAAAAAAAAAGTCACTTGCAGAGAACATCAGCTATAGCACCAAAAAGGGCTAAATATACGATTTCTATAAAAACCTCACAAAAAGACGGATTGTGTCACATCCAGAAGACCATTCATAGAATCATAGAATGGTTTCAGTTGGAAGAGATGTTAAAGATCATGTAGTTCCAATCCTGCTGCCATAGGCAGAGACACCTTTCACTAGATCAGGTCACTCAAAGCCTCATCCAGCCTGGCCTTGAACACTTCCAGGGATGGAGCAACCACAGCTTCTCTGTTCCAGTGCCTCATCACTCTCAGAGTGAATAATTTCTTCCTTATATCTAATCTAATCTACCCTCTTTCAGTTCAAAGCCATTGCCCCTTGTCCTATCAATTCATAATAAAAAAAAAAAAATTATTCACCATAAAAAAAAAATTAACATCGCCGTAAAACCAGTATTTTCAAACATAGTAAGATCATAAGTCATGCAATAAAATGTCTATCAGAAATCCTGATGACAGCAGTTTATTTTCCAAAACAACTGTACACTAAATAGTTCCCTTGGTTACAACATTCCCTCTCTACTATAAAATGATGTTTGAGATTGTCATTAGCACGTTCATTTTAACTCTGTACCTAGCACTAATAAATTACCAGTGATTATGACTCTGGCAACCTCACACCATCCTAATTCAGGTGAATGTATAACCTTCTTAAAATCCAAGCTGATAAAAGGACAATGCTCCCACAGACAGAATAAAATCACTCAGCTGGCAGAAAGAGTGATAAAGGTTGATTTGTGTGGCTGCTCGCTCGGTTATTCCTTCAGAACTTGCCCTTTATTCTTTAACATGGCAGGGTAACACCACGGCCTTATCATAACAGACTTATTACTAGCAAAGCAGTAGCGACCTGGTCACTGCTAGCTTTTGTATCTCAAAATTTCCATCAAACTTCTGTTCATCACTGTTAAAACAGAGGTCTTCATATACTACTCTGCCAATGTGGAAAGGTTTCAAAGCAGAAACGACACCTTATGCATCCTCTTTGACATTCAAGTGGAAACAAACTTCACTAGATTGCATATAATAAAACATCTGCTCCAGTCAACAACCTCCTATCAGCACTCAACATGCAACACAGCAGAAGCACAGAGCTACTACCTAAAAGTAAGGTTTTCCTTTTGGAAGGAAGGCAAACTTGCAAAGAGGTGTTGCTCAACACTCCTCAGACAGCAAGGTTTGTGGGGAAGAGAAGGTGAAAAGTGAGGGGAGAGAAAGCAATTCAGAAGAAGCATTGGAAAGAAAAAAAAAATCAGAACAGAGTCTAAGTATGTAGTTTTTCAGCCTCCACGGATTACAAGTAACATTTGGCCAGTTGCTAGTGCAGTGATTTTGATTTCCTTAGTGTTCAAAAAAATCTACCAGTGAAAAAGACACACTATTTAGAATAATCATTTTGAGATCTGATGAGTGAAGTAAGGAGGGGAACCCCCGCCCCCCTCTCCCCACCCCAAACTCCACATCTCTAATGGATTCTGCATAGTAGGTTTCTGGCCTGCGGGAGTTTCTGATGAATGTGAAAGCCTGGTAACAATACCATAAAGATAAAACAGCAGCAAATGAAGGACAACACTCTGGACAAAACCTACAGTGCCAATTTACTGACCTCTTTTCAATAACTTGCACATCAGTAGTATTTTTGCTTGAGGGTGATAGGAAGCACAGCGTCTAAATGGATGGATGCATACAAACATCCAAATCAATTACACTTTGCACTCTCAGTTTATGGAGAAGGTTGTTAGATACAAAGAAAGAAAGAAAAAATAAATAATAAAAAAAAAGTCTACAGTAAGTAGAAGGACCACAGAATTCCAGAAACACAGAGTTAGGAAATATGTTTTGGTAACTACTTTGAAACTAACATCACAGATCCAAAACAGGAAACAACAGAGAAAACTTCTACCACATTATTTTCGTAACTGTATTACATACATGCTACCAGGGACATATTTGCAGTTCAAAGTACTTGGTTTTTTAACAGCCAAACACACCAATAGATAAATGCTACACAGATCAAGCCTTAAAGTACCTAGCACCATCTTCATATGCTCTTAAACCTTGCAAATTTATGGGTACCCATGTTTCTGTGTTTCTCAAGGTACACTGCATTTATTTTTTACCATCTATTTAATGCAGCATCTGATTGGAAGCTTGTTTCAGGCTCTGACCTTGACACTGACTAAAGCTGAAGATGCCCTGAGAGAAGGGAGGAAAGTATGTATCCTCCTGGATTGCTCCCTGAAAGTCACACAGTCATCTAGCATGCTTGCTTAGAGGAAAAGTATCTTTCCACAAACAGGATACAACCATGGAAGGGAAGCGGAGCAAGAACACCACTATTGGGAGCTGCTGCAATAAGCTACCACCTTCCAAACAGAGGATTCAGAACAAAAAACATCACAGCAGCCAGCAGTCACAGGCGTCCTCAGCCCCTGCTCCCTGCACCTCTCCTCGAGGCACACCTCCTCTTCATTTTTGAGACCTATCAATCAGGGACAAATTGAAGAGATAAAAGAGAGCAGCAATGACTGAAGAAGAAATCCCAGCTCCCACTGCTCCTCTTCCCATCTATTTCCAAATACTGGGAAACAGAAGGGGGATAAGATGTTATGGTAAAGTTTCACTTTTTGGACAGATAATACTGACCTGTATAGAGTCTAACAGACAAGGCTCCAGTGCATGGGGGTTTCCCTACTACCAAAATTTATTTCCTCAGAAACTACATCAGGATAAGGGAATACTGCTAATGGAGCATAGATCTCTGGCAATTTTAATACTGATGCTTCTCATTGGCAAGGTGGCAGCAGAGGACAAATGTTCTGCTTTTTTTCACAGCAGTTCCCTACCCAAAGCCTTTAACTATGGCAAGGCTTGATCAGTCAGGAGAAGCCCTGCTCCACGAGTAGCTTGGCTGCCTCCCCTCTGCTCAGAGCTCTCTCCAAACACTGGAGATACAACGGCAAGTTCAAGGCATCCTGAATGCTGCACATCGAGATGTATAGAACAGACACAGCAACACTGACGGGCCAGTACTACCGGATATCACTTGGCAAACGTTGGCAATTAGAGACCCTGGCAGACTCGGACTCCTCAGCTTGTTGGTTTCATTTCTGGAAGGCTATTTTTGCGCTCCAAGGATAAAGCACTTGCTCTAGAACTGAAGCTGTGATTTTTTAGCCACCAACAGTTATGTTCTGGCACTGGTTACTGTGAGCGCTACATCGACTTGAGCCAAGTGCACGAGAAATTCTGAAACTGTGCCATATTACCTATATTCGTTTTCAGATATATATTCAAAAATATACCTAAAATGTGCTGTCAGCTCTGTTACTGACCCAGACTAGAAATATTTGACATGTTTAAAGGTAAACATGGTAGCTTCTCCACTAAAGAGTTTTTGGCAGCCCTGGTGAAACTGGAGCAGAGGCTTCAAGTTGTCACATTTGAGATGGCCCTGAGAGAACATATTCATCTTAAAGAGCTTAAAAAATTTCAGAGGCTACTGTCACAGGAGCCTGACAAATGTGCTGCTGAGGCACGACTTGCTAGGAGACACACCAGCAGTCACTCCCCCACCTGTCTCCAAGCACAGCAAGGGGCCAGTCCCTCCAGCAGGCTGCTGGGGAGTTCAGCGGGTGGCTGTGACCCTGGTTAGAGGGATAAAGACCGGTCACTGCACGCCAACTGCTTCACCACTGTCAAGTCACACTGTGGGCGAGCTCCATGGAGGAGTCTGAAAGAACACAATGTTGTGAGCAACACACACTCACTCAGCAACTACACATTAGCACGGTCAAAAATAACTACTGTAAGTTCAATAGAGAACACCAATAGATTATTTTTTTCCTTCTTTTAAAATGTTACAGCCTAGCTTACTGTGATTTCAGTGGTGGAGTTTGTAAACGAATCTTTTAATATTAAGGTGCAGTTATTGACTCTTCTGGAAGAAGAGAGTAAGAGATTTTATCTTGCCATTGAAGCTATGGTTTGAAGGGTGTTTTTTTACTGACATTTCTCTCATACAGTATTGAAACAGCTTAGTAAATCCAACATCAAATCTTCACATAAAAATCTATGTTATTACTTAATCTCAGTTTTGAGGGAAAAACTCTGCTGTTATTTCTTCTGTAAAGCAGAAAATGCAAGTTGGTAGCCATTCTGAAGTACTTCCTCTAAGCAGGATATGAACTACAGCGAATTTTCTTGTGGTGAATGAATAATCAAGTTAGAGGAAATTTCAACAAGAACGTCACACACTTGTTCCTTCCATTAGCATAAACAGAGATCAAATGTGGTAACTTGGAAAATACAGCCACAAAGTAAAACTAAGGAGATAAGGAAAAACACCTGGAAGAGAACCAAAGGTGTTACCTTATTACCATGTTTGGGCCCCACAACTTACCACCATCATAGTGCACACACCACTTACTGATACAGCTCAGCATAGCTCTTCTGTTAAAAGTAAAACTTTCCCTCACAGGATTTTCGATTACTAGCCATTGAAATACTGTCTTGACATTGTCCTCCATCCATTTCTTGTCAAGAAATGTCTGGACTGCAGTCCTTGCAACTAATAAATGGGTGTACGGTTTAAACAAGGATCTGGACTGTAAATCTTTGAAAAAAGTGATATTACAAGTCCATATTAAAATGCTTGTCACCTGTCTCCCTCTCTTAAATACATGAACTTTTCCTATTCCGACTCTAGGAGGGATTGGCTGTGCCAAAGCTTTCAAGAATTACTAGTCTTCTTTTTCTTTGCTTTAGTGTTTAAAGATTCCTGAGCCTTGCACGACCTCCATTCTAGTCAATGTCTTTGTAAGATAAACGAGATATTTTTCATTTTCTGTAAGTCAGATCCCTGGCATGCCTGAACTTGAGATTTTAACAGTCACAAGACTTTTTTTTTTTTTTTTAATTAAACTTAAGCTAGATTCTTAGCTTGCATTTACCCAGTACTTTAGATACAGAGGACTTTTAATCTTACTGTTACATCAGTAAATTGAAGTAGTAATGACTGGCTGCCATCACAGGTCCTAAACAGGAAATAGTGTTTTCCTGTCCCACCCAAAAGCAAGAACCAAAACACAGCCCAGTTTCAGAATTAGCTGACCCACCAACACACTAGCCAAGGAAAACTGGCAGGCTGTCCTTTCACAGCTCAGGTTTATCAACGAAAACTGGGCAGACACTATCAACAGACATCTCTGCACAAAGTTTCACTGCAGTCAGCTCAAAGACCAGTTTATGACATGAAGAGTAAACACGTTGCTGTCAGGCAAGTTTAAAACACCAAAGTAATACCCTGGGACTGCAGGACTGTTCTGCCTGGACCTTTATGAAGGTGCTTCCCATACTCATCAAGGGAACCAATTCTGTAACTCTACCACGTGTAATGCTAGTTCTGTGACACAGGCTTCAGACACAGGACTGAGGACAGTCACAGGATCGAAATGTCACAACAGGGAAAAACTTCACCACATCAAAATGGCCACAGAAATAATAGTGAAGTAGCAAGTACATTCTGCTCATGGAATAGGCCAAACAGTTAAGGAGTCTTAATTAAATCATTTTTACCCTCTTCTTTTCAAATAACTATAAATGGTTAAGGCAAAGCATATTTTCAGACTTGGCCTTTCCTGATACTAGATTTATAGTCAGATATAGCTAAAACTTTTCTTCTGTTCAGCATGGAAAGGCTACATGCTGGTGTTTCCATCTGCTTTACTTACAGAATGGATTGACTCATTCCCAAGAGAAATACTATCATTTCTAAGCGCACCCACGAGCAAAGATAGACAGAAATATACGTGACTTTTGTGCATCTATGTCACAACTGCATTGAGCGTGTAGGTGACCTGAATGTGTAAGTGGAGGAAAAAAAGCATTTTTAAAAGGCATTTCAAATACACACTGAGTTTTTGAGGGGAAGGTACTGTACAAAGACAGGGCTAAATTTAACCCAGATGGAACTCAACACTTTCTTCTCTTGAAATCAACAAGAACAGCTTCAGACTGTACTTAGATCTCCATCAAAGCTAAAGTCAGTAGGAAGAGTAAGAACAGCAAGATGTACTTTTCAGCAACTGTGTAATCACTTCAAGAAAAAAAAAAGGAATCAAACATAAAACAATGTTGGTTGGCCTCTCTCGGTAAGTTTCCTCCTCACCTGAATTCCCAGTTTTAAAAATTCCTTTTACCAATATTCTCTCAAGCACCTTTCTTTTTCACACAGACAGAGAAGTTATCTCAGCTTCCTTCAGAGACCCACAACAGGAGAGATAGACAGTTTATTGACTGAAGTCCACATTAGTGTTTATTAATGAAATCCAAGTGGAATATTTGATTCTGAGGAAATATTTCCTGTAAAGTTCTATGCGACAGGATTCAAAGAGCACGTTACATCCTTTGAGGCTTTGGACCCACGAGGTGAATAAGGGTGTAAATTCACAGGAGGTCACACTCACTGTGCTAACAGTCTTTCGAAGCATCCTTACACCAGCTTTATGAGAGTGTATTTGGAAGAACCAGTTCTCTATCACAAAACCACTGTTTTGGAGTGAGATTTACAACACACAAAACACCACAAATGGTGCATTTAGTCTTTGGTACCCGAACTCCTGAAAAAAATTGCCGGACTGGCTGGAAGCAGCCCTTGAATGCGTACTCTCTATACAGCAGGTGCACAGGATGATTTTCTAAGCACATATATTCACATTCCCACCCTAACGGGCCAGTTTCCTGCAACACTGCAGATGCCCATTATTTCCACGAAGTATGACAAGATTTTTGGGTCTCCTGTTTTGTTGAAAGGTTAAATCACAAGACCCAAAACTTGGATTAGTTCTGTCTATGTGATTCCAAGTTCACGGATAAGCACAAAATTGTTGCCCTGTTCTTTTACTCATTTTTAGAAGTCCCTGTTGGGAATGACAACCTAACACACAGTTTCATAACACGCACACACACACACACAAGATGTACATATAAAAAATGCACTACATTTCCAAAGATAGATAATTTCCCAAATCCAGTTTCATTATAAAAAAGGCACTGCATAGCCTACATCTGTGGATCACATATTTCTACTGTAAAGAAGTATACATAAATTAAGATTAAAACTATTCATATGAGTATTTTCTTAGTATTTCATCCAAATGTACTGGCTAAACATTAAAAAAATTATAAAATCCTCAACCATTACTCAAATCACTTATATGCTGCCATGCACTACTACCGTAAAAGTGTAAAACCAAAAGGTGAGAAGTACCTTCTTCCAAGATTTCAAGGGTCTGTCTGCTAAATGTGCATTCTCTCTTATTTTCCTTTTCATAGTCATATTCAAAGCTTTCCTCTTCGTTTACTGACATTGCTGAAGTTATCCCAGATAGACACGATATGATGCCTTAGTCTCACAGGAGCAAGGAAGTCATTCCCTCGGAAGCTGCATTTTTGGGGAGAGCAAGGCAAGGTCTCCACGAAGCAGGATACCATCTTTCTTGGCTCACATGTTCAGCCAGGGAGCTCCTGAGTGACTGAGTATTTGTCCTTAGCACAACAGCTTTGTGTTGTACAGATGGGGTGGAGGAGGGAAGAAACCATCTGTCTAATAATTACTAGAAGATTTATGTTGTTCCTCATACTGGCTCTGAGCATAGCCGGTTTTTCCTCCGCAGCTCCAGCAGCACATTTCAGACAAAGTACGTGGGCTGAAAGCCCCCTCCTCGCATGGACATGGTTGTGTCTCCTCTGCCCCTGCTCCTCCAGGTGAAGTGGTAGCTCCCCACGGTGTCTCAGCAGCACCGAAGCTTGAGCCAGCCTCTGACTGTCACACCCGCTGAAGGGTGTGCACCTTCAGAGTTAAATCACCTCTCAAGTTGCCGGATGCTGCAACTAACAGGTTTCGCGGGAGCAGGGAAGAGCTGAAGCCTGTGCACATGCACGCGCTAATCCCACCCGGCGGAGGGACCTTGAGAGCTGCAGCTATTGTACAGCACGGCTGTCTGTAGCATGTGCCACATGTGAAATCCATGGTGTGAAGAATAGGGCTGAGGGGAAGGGAGTGAGTGTTTGGGGCTTATTTTATTGCCTTCACAAAAAACATTATGCTTGTACAAAGCATTTAACGGACATACCACATCAGCTGTCAAATGCCGTGTTTCCTACAGTTATCTTTACTCTTCTGTGGGGAACAAAAGACCTCAAGTCCAGATACGGCACCCCAGTGCGTTTTCAAGGGCGTACGTATCTGTTCAACAACAAACAAAACTCCTTGTGCTCAGACCTCTTGGTTTCCAACAGGTCGTGTATGCCAAACCTGACCACGCACACAGGGCAGGTTGAATTTCTTATTTATCTTTTTGCAGCTATAGATATTTAGTGTTTGTCAGGTTGCCTCCCATACTTTCAATGGCAAATCGGTGCCCTTTGCTGCTTGCAGAAAGCATTCCTATCTGCGTCACAAGGCAAAGCAGTTGCAGGCAAAGTGGGGGCACTGCGAGGCAAAGGCAGCTCCTCACCCTCTGCGGGGACAAAACCGCTAGGGAGGGAGGGAGCCAAACACTAGAACCCAGCAGAACATATCAGTCAGTCATGTAGGAACAATTTCCCTATTACCACTTCTCTAGTGGTGGGAAAGTATGAGGTACTATGAGAGGGGAGGGAACTAATCTTCTACAAGCATGATTAATTATTCTGTTTCAAGTTTTAAAGTGTTGATATTTATACACAAACAATGTAACAATGTTTATATAAACAATAGCCAAAGCATATGAAATAACACAGAAGTGCTTGCTGAGGAAAGGAACATTCGTTTCTGAATAAAGAAAGATCTTACTACTCAAACCTAACAACTTGACCTTTGACTGCCAAAATTTACTGCAATATTCGTCAGCAGCAACAGCCTCAAAAGCTCAGTTGGGGGAAAAAAAAATAGGATTATCTCTTTCTCCCCTTATCATGACATTAAAATATATCATTTTAATAATAATGTAATGGGGAAACTTCTTGTTTCTGATTCCTTGGAGCTTTTCTGTGTCTTCATTTCTCCCCTGTAAGAGTACATCAAAACTCTTAAGAGAACAAAATAATATAAAAAATTCAGACAGTAAGAGCCTGAAGTACCTACTTGCCCCTAGCATCAATTTACCACATTTCAGTAATAGCTAGAGAATAGAAATTCAGAGAGTAACCAAAACAATAAGCCATTTTAAAAGAATGCAAGAAGCACCTTCTGAAGCTTAGGGACAGAAAACTCCAGCCCTGTTGACATAGTATGGCTTTAATATTGCTGACAAGTGTTCAACTACAGCTAACCAACTAGTTTATAAAGGAGAGCGGGGCAGTGGGTGACACACTAAAAACATGCATGTTGTTGCCCCATATACATGACAATGTAAGGAGAGCACACGAATATTCCCACAAGCTGACTTCTGGACTGTGACTCATGTCAACTCATGCCACGCAGGAGGACTCTGACACTCAGAAGCTGAGAGAAGCATTGCAATGCCTATTTTGATATCAGCAGACGATAGATGCTGATGCAAATTCATAATGGGTGGAGAAGGAATGCGTACCACACCCTCACACTATCAACTCAAAGTTATTCTGCATTAAAACCTTTCGCTACTGCAGAAGAATTTACTTGATAAAGATTAAGAGCCAGCTTTCCAACATAACAGCAAAAAGCTAAACTGTGCATGGTTCTGAAAATACACATTCTAATCAGGAAAGATTCAAAAGAGATTTTTAATATTTCCTGTAAACACATACTCAGGGAAATAAAGAACATACCAGATTGAGCATTCATTTTCATGGGTTGCCACTGCAAGGTAAATTTGGCATGTTTGCTGCAATCCTCACTTTGAATTAGCAGCTAAAGAGATTTAACTCCTTTCAGGAAGCTTGCTAAGTGAGTTGCAATGCTTAAAGCACAAAGATACACTTTTCTTATGTAATGCTTGCACCAAGGTACAGACCGCCTTCAGTAACTTCGCAATCAAACAGGAAACACACAAATCAGGAGCTAGTTTCAAGAAGGGTGAGGCTGGATACGATACAAACTCACTCTCATATCCTGACTCACTCTTTCCAAGGAACTCCAGTGCATTCAAATAAATTTAACTTCCTTTATCAATAAAAATATCTAGACTCTAGCACAATTAACCACATTAATTTTGACTACGATTAACTAATAATAGCAATGCTGCATTTAGAACAAAGAGATTCTCTGTAAGCAACCAAGTCCTAAAAACAGCAGCTGAAACAGCAGCACCCATATTTAAAAATACATCGATGAAGAAATGTGGGGTTTTTGGGGTGGGCTTTTCAGGGAGGGTGGATAAATTGGTCGTTGAACATGAGTTTTCTATTAAGACACACAGTCAAACTAAGTTAAATTGTTTGAATGTTTACAGGTTCTGCAAGTTTCTCACTCTTCCAAAATCCCACCCAAATTATCTTCTGTCACTCAACCAGAAGGACAGCACATTACTTTTGCAGAAAGGGAATGAAATGGGATGAAGAGGGGAAATGCTTATCTGGAAAATTAGCAGTTGAGCAGAATAAGGAGGAAAAATATCTCTACACTGAAAAATAAGACACGTGAAGACAACATACAAGTAGAAGTAGCTTAGGTCTGACTGGATAAAGAATAGAATGTAAATAGAGGAATAAGGAAAAAGAAGTGACATGGCAAAGTGCAAAAAACTAGGAAAATGGTATCAATGATTACATGAATATAAGCCAGGTTCAACCATATTTATCAAGTATAGAGATAAAGGACACAGGAGCAAAACAAGAACAACCTGAATGAGAATTTTAGCTGCACACCTACAGAGCAAGAGCTGTTTCAGAGATTGCACGCCACAGGCATTCATAAGATTCTCAGATTTAGATGGCATACCCACAGTCAGCATCCACTTAACACCAGGGTTACTCTTTCTGCAGGGATGGAGACAAAAGGGACTAATGTGTGAGGGAGACGAATCGTCATAAATGCCCAACCATCAGCCAAGCTCCTACTGTAAGGGAAAAGGTGTCGAGAGGCATATTTTAAGTGAAAAGGTTGACTGTGCCACCCACAGAGCTGGCAGATGTGTGTTTGTGAGATTACCTGTAACTAAGGCGCACAGAGAAGAAACACGGATAACCAAGAACTCTAAGAGTTGCAGCAGGGAATATGAAATATTCTTCTAATGCTACCTTAAAGGATCGTTCAAAAAGAAAAAAAAACAAACCAACAACACACACAACACACACCCAGGACATAGTCTCACATCTGAAAAGGCACACTAATATAAGCAAGACAAGGATAAGTAATCATGCTTAAAGTAGCCGAGAGGTCAAGGAGAACAGGCATTAACATTGTTAATTATTGTTCAGCTGAAAATAAAGTTAGGGAGCTTGCTGATAATCGTTTCAGTGAAGCAGAAAATAGAACAGAGGAGAGGAGGTCCAAACTGCAAACAGAACAAGAGACGAAAACATTTCAATGTGAGCAGGAAGAAAATACAAGTAGGAATTGAAAGTTCGGGAGAAGAGCAAAAGCAGGATAAGGAGTGCCAGAATGACACAGAGTGAGATTAAAGTTCTTCAGGCAGACACAAAAGGGGTTAGAAGCTTCGGCACATGTGACAAACAGGGAACGCAGTGTGACTGGAGGGGGAAAAACGGAAGAGACGCTATTTTCTCCCCAAGAAATTGCTGAAACTCATGGCCACTAAAAGAAGGAGGAAGGAGCCAGTTGCACATACACAAACCTCTTCTGGCATTGCAGGCAATGAACTCTCAGGCATTAGTGTGGAGTTGTTCAGCTAGAAGTAAACGAGTAATGGAAGAAACAAGAAAAGTAATTTGATCCAAAGTCAACCTGGATTTCTCTGGAAAGCATCATTCACTAAAAGGATGAAAAATATTGGCTTAAGAAGGAGGCAGGGGAAGAAGGCCATTCATTAAGATTTCTACGTGTACTTATGTTTGTTTAGCTGTTTGGGAGTTTGTGGGGTTTTCACGTTATTTTTTCGCCCAAGTTGCATTGTACTATCTTTCATGATAAAAGTCTGCAAAAAAAGTTTCACCTTTTCCCCTTTCATCATTAGTTCTGTCAGCCTTGAGGTCTGCTATGAAAATAACTACTTTGCTACTCGAGTACACACCCAGCACTTTCCTCCTCCCCATTCCATCTACACAATATATTTCATTAATGCCAAATAAGGCGGCAACTGTCACTCATATTGTAACATATTATACTTGAAAATGTATCTAAAAAGCACAGTGTAATGGTTGTTATTTATAGAAGTTTCAATTTATTGTAATGTTAGTTAACACCAGTGATTCAATCTTCAGATAAACAGAATGTGACATTTTATTGTCTAATTCAATCTACTCATACCAAAACTAAACTCTGTGAAAGACCTTATGTAAAGGGATTAATTCATTATTCCAACTCTAGAAAGTCTTTGTAAATTGTAAGTTTGGAGCACTTATTAATTTACTTTTGCAAATTACCACCACCAAATGCAAGTTTAAGACATCATTACTATGTTGGTCCATACAGAAGTTCAGTAAATCTAAGGTAACAGTGAGAATCACTTAACTTTATCTAGTAAGTTAAACAGCAGCATTAAAACCTTATATCCTGGTGTAATTTTGGAGTACTTTTTTCCTTGAAGAACAAGAAACCATACCACTGCTAAAATAATTATTTTAAAAAGTAAAACAAGTGAAGTCACACCTTTTAGATAGAAATTTGAGTCCCAGTGACTTTGACAAAGAATGTATGAACAACTTAATCAGAAAAATAATTCTGTAGGATAATACCTTGTGAGGTTTTCTATTAGTTTCAAGATACCACTGGCTCTGCTCCAATATAGTCACCAGAAACAGCAAACTGGGTAGGATTAGCAACTGAATGCACACAAACATCTGAGCTCCAGAGAGTCCACGTATAGCAAAATCATAGAGTTGTTTAAGTTGGAAAAGACCTTGAAGATCATCCAGTCCAACCGTTAAGCTAACACTGCCAAGTCCACCACCAAACCATGCCCCTAAGTATCACGTCTACAAGTCTTTTAAATACCTTCAGGGATGGGGACTCGACCACTTCCCTGGGCAGCCTGTTCCAATGCTTGACAATCCTTTTGGTAAAGAAATTTTTCCTAATATCCAATCTAAACCTCTCCTGGCACAACTGGAGGCCATTTCCTCTTGTCTTATCACTTGTTACTTGAGAGAAGAGACTGACACCCGCCTCACTACAACCTCCTTTCAGGTAGCTGTAGAGAGTGATAAGGTCTCGCCTGACCCTCCTTTTCTCCAGGCGAAACAACCCCGGTTCCCTCAGCCACTCCTCTTAAGACTTGTGCTCTAGACCCTTCACCAGCTTCGATGCTCTTCTTTAGACACTCTCCAGCACCTCAGTGTCTTTCTTGTAGTGAGGGGCCCAAAGCTGAGCACAGTATTCAAGGTGCAGCCTCACCAGTACTGAGTACAGGGGGATGATCACTTCCCTAGTCCTGCTGGCCATGCTATTTCTGATACAAAGATATAGAAAAATAAGCTCTCTCACTATACTTCATCTTGTCTTAAAATAGATATTCAAAACAAGTCAGCTGTCACACTCTACTGAATATAAAAAGCATCTCAGAGAAATGACTCTGCTATTGACAAATACATGGTAGAAAAAATCAAACATCACTCCAGAAACGGGCGCATCTCATAATATGCCACCTGCTCTACATTTTGAAAAAGTTCAATTTTCTACTATACTTTAAAGATGCCTTTTGTCTCCCACTACAATCAGAATACCTTTCTCCATCAACAGGAAACATCAATAATATTTTAAACCCAAATTAATACGTCAGTATGACAGGCCAAAGACTATGCCTTCTACCGCACCTCTCAAATCCTTCTCTCTTTCTCCCACACATCAACTGGGAGAAACAAAAGAAAGCTTATCTCCATAAAATTCCGTTAAACCTTATGAGACTGCTATTCACCTGAAACATCAAGACAAGACTGATAGAAATACCCTTCCATCATGTAAAAAGTAATATTTCAATTTAAAATAAACAAATAAATGAAGCATTGTGCCTTACCTACAGAAGATATTTTCCCTATCTGAGTTTAAACCCTGCTTTGTCTTTGGGGAGAACTCCCCAAGTACTTCAAGCAGCCAGCCAGCACATACTCTAGCTGACTCTCTGTAGATCTCCACTTATGGAAGAATCATGCTGGGTGGAGGCTCAGGACTCACAAGAAAACTTGTAAGCTCAGAATCAGACCAATCATGACAGTGCTCCTGAGGCCCTGATCCCAAAAGGAATTTAAACACTTGCTCAACACCTGTTGCTTATTTCATTATTGTGGAAATCCCATTGTTTCATCAGTGCAGCATGCACCTTAAGACCAATCTGATAAGCAGATGAGCTCTTAGCTCAGACATTCAAGGAGGCCACACTTCCACACAACAACCCTTTCACCAGACAGACAAGGGACCATAAAAAAGAACAATAAAGAGAAAGCTATCTGTATCTAACTGGGGAAAATCAGCTACAGATATTAATGACAGTACAACTGTTCTATTTCTGAAGCTTCTAAAATCAGGCCAACTCAGACTGTTACATCATGCAGATTAATGAGATGCTACAGCATTTACTAGGGTTAAACCTAGAGGATAAATGTTACATAATGGATTCAATCCAACTTAAAGTAGTCAGATCTTTCAAATAAATATGCACCTTTCCTCTTATATTTAATTGATTATTCTTGTCCAGGTATGCTAAGAGAAGCTCGAGTTTGACAAGCCTCTGAAATTGCATTCAGTTCCAAAATCTAGTACAGAGAAACAAATGGAGGCACATGCCACTCAAAAGACCATTAAAACACCTTCCAATTTTGTCACACACGTCTCTACTCTTCATGTCCTCTCCGATATTGTTACCAAATCACTACGAAATATCTTTCTGTACTACATACGTACAACATCCCCTGGGCCTATGCTTCTTACTCCTTTCTGCTCTTGGCTTGACTGTGATCTTGGACTTGCCTCATTTAGGCCAAGCTCTCCAACCATAAAAAAATCCAGATACAACTATTGTTTTCCCAAGGGCTGCACTTTGGTTTAGAGGTTACCACTGAATCAGTGCCATCAGTGAAGAATCTTGATTTTTCCACTCTGCAAAGAGTACAGATTTAGCCCTTCCTATGTGCCTTCTATCAGAAGTCTGATGAAAACATGCACTGCTCTGATAGAGAAATAATCACCCAAGCAAACATGAAAAAAATTACCAGAAGCTCCGAAGATCATGCTTGCCAGAGTTTGGAATTTTTTCAGTTCAAAAAGTTAACTTGCTTACTTTTAAGAAGCTATGGTTTTAAATATCTTTCATAGACAAATAAGTAGAGAAAAAAACATGAACTGCCTATTAACACATTAAATATATACATATTACAGCATATTGGTAATGCAGAAAACCCACAGAGACTTAAACCACAAATCAATACAGAATCTTACAATAAGTGTATTTAAATTCAGCTGAATTATTATACATACAGTTAGCATTTCAAATATTTCTCCCTCTGCCCAAAGATATCCTCACGTAGTGCCTACGCTCCTCTGCCACTCCCTTTGAAAAAAGAGAAAGCTATACAGCAGAGTCTCTTGTAACATGCTCACAAGAGATGCTGAGGTGCAACAGAGATGAGGGCATCTCCGCTACACCAGGGTGCTGCCCTTTTTCAAGGTACTTCATTTTTAAAAGCGTTGAATAACGATGCTCCACTGTTACAAGCTCCAAATTCTGCAAAAAGAGACTAGAAAGAAATATTTACCATCTGTGCATTCTTCATAATACCAGTCCAGTTCATAATAATCTGCTTCAATAAATTTCTGCATAGTCAGTATCCTTCAGCAACATAGATGAGATTTCACTTCGCTGCTAAGGTCAAGTGAAATGCAGCCATGCCTTCCTGCCTTTGCCAAACACCGTATCGTAAGGAAGCTCCCAGAAGACTGAAAATGACCTGTACATCTTCAATAAGGCTGCAACTAAAATAAAAGGGGGGTGTGGAGGGTGTATTTGGGGTGAAAAAATAAAATAAAATAGAAAAAGGATGCAGAAGGGAGAAGCAGAAGCCTTGGCGGCTGCTCTAATAAAGCAGCTCTGCACAGGAGCCTCGGATGGGTGTTAACAAAATCATCCTATCAAAAGGCTGATGCGCTGACGTGGGGGACACACACCACTGCCTGGCTGTTTCTAACTCATTCCTTTCCTCCCTAGTCTCCACATCTCTTTCAGGCTAACATGTTGCTATGGAGACGAGCTGGCTCCAAAAGCGATGCAGAGATGAAGAAAATGCATTTTGCTCTTTCTGGCTTTACAGACTAGGAGTACTCCTCCATACTGGAAACAAAAATCCTCGCTCAGGAAGATGATAGAATTCTCTGCTGACTGCCCACAGAACAACAGCATCATGCCATCGCAATTCACTGGGCACATGCAGTACATTAATAATTAAAATCTAGTCCATTACTACTCTCTTCCACAGAGTTTGATAAAAGCCTGCCTTCCCCATGAAAAATGAAACTACATTACTGCTTTGTTACACTATTCTGGGCTGATATAATAGAATCCTTTATGCATCCTGTTACTGCAAAAGTGGCAAACAAAAAATGAAAGGATCAGAAAAATCAGGACAGCAATACATTTCACCTTGCAATACAGCTAATCTGCTTCTACTTTTTGCCCTCTGCATGAACCGCTGATCCTCTTCCCCGCCCCCGAGCCAAGCATCTAAGCTTCATAGATGAAAACAAGAGGTTAGGACAAACTTCCACTACCCTATTCCTAGAAATGCTGAAGGTTGTCACACAGAATAGCTTAATGTCCATATTCAGTGTTTTGGAAATGAAAGAACAGACTTTACTTTTGCAGCATCCAATAAAATTGTGTTTAAGCTATGAGAAGAGAATCCATCTGAGAACAGATGCCATTAAATCATCATCATCACAAACAGCAATTCAAAAAGCATGTCTGAATCTGTGCAGCTGCAGATACCAAAGGTGCAGCTACCAAAGCCACTGTCCACTTTGTTCATAACTGCCACATATTCTTCACCCCTTTCTCCTCCTTTTTTAGGAAACTGTATTTCTTTGTGAACACCAATAAAAGCATCAGGACAGATTAAGTTGTGATGTAAGTTAATCACACAAGGTAAGAGGCCATATTAGGTCTGACCAAGGAGGTGTCTGTCCAGTCCAAGACTTCATCTGCAAGAGCAGGCATGAGCAGATAAGGGAGAACTGGCCAGTACTTCCTTCAACTGCCCTCCCAACCTCCATTTTTTTTTCCAGCTTCAGAGACAGACGTAGTTTCTATTTTTAGCAATTCTTGAAGGTCTGGCCTTCTCTGTTCTTGAGCCCACATAAGTTTTCCTCACCTCCAACATCATCTTGCAAGGAGTTCCATACATCTACTATCCATGATGTAAGAAACCCTCATCTTTTGCTTTGCAACGCACTCTTACTAACTTAATTTGATGCTTACAGCTCTAGAAATCTTAATTCATCTCTCATGTCCAGTTACTCACGATTTTGCAGATTTCTGTTAAGCTCCCCCTCACTCATGGCTCTTCTAGGTTGTTACCACTTACCCTGCTCCCTGACTGGTACCACTTTGTTTACTGTAACAGAAATAGGTGAGGAATAGTCAAGCTATACAGATGAAAATACTTTGGTTTCATGACCACATCAGTATTTCAGCTTTACTGGTATAAAAAATTATCACTGCGGTATCTTTGAGCTTGGGAATTGCCACATCCCTTTTATATACTGATAGTTGAAGCACAGGTTAACAGATATGTTCATGCATTTGCCACATGATTGCCAGTGGCAATTTGTTATGCTATTCACTCATGTCCAAAGTTCCAGTCCAGGGCCAAATTTGGAAGACACCTTTGCTTGCAATTACATTATTTCACTGGAAAAATAACATGTTTCTAAGACTGCAAATAAAGAAAAAAATCATTGTGTTCATCCTACAATATAGTAACCTATTTGGCAATATGCACAGGATTCCCCTCTACTCAGCACTGGTGAGGCTACACCTGGGGCACTGTGTTCAGTTCTGGGCTTCCCAGGTAAGAAAGAGATGGACATACTGGACAGAGTCCAGCAAAGTGCCACAAAGATAAAGGGATCAGAGCATACCTCCTACGAGGAAAGGCTGAGAGAGTCGGGACTGTTCAGCCTGGGGAAGAAAAAGCTCAGGATGGGTCTTATCAATGGATATAAACACCTGAAGGGAGGCTGCAAAGAGGACGGAGGCGGCTCTTTTCAGTGGTAACCAGTGACAGGACCAGAGGCGATGGGCACAAACTGAAACATGGGAGGTTCACACTGAACATAAAGAAAATTATTTATGTATTTATTTATTTTTAACATGAGGGTGACTGAACACTGGACACAGCCTGCTCTAGGAGACTCTGCTTGAGTAGAGGGGTTGGACCGGATCATTTGCAGAGGTTCCTTCCAACACCAATCATTCTGCTATTCTGTGATTTTGTAGTTCAAGGGTCTCCACCCATTTACTTCATTTGTTTAACTGCCACAGACTAAGATTCTTTGAATGCCTTTCATTATACAAAATACTTAATTTTAACTTTCTAGACAGTAGGAACAAGGGCACATGGTTTCAGATCACTGTGAACTTTAAAAATTCACAGAGACTGAAGTGCTAGAGCTCTTCCTCAAATACAGTTCCCCCTTGCCCCTATGAGATATTCCTGGCTTGGTAGCAAACTGCAGTCCATGTGTCTTCCATGCAGTCTTCCACTGGCATTGTTTAACTTTACTGTTACGTCCCTGTTGGTTCTCCTCCCCAAGCCAGTCTTAGCACCTGGGGCCAAGGCCTGCAGCTCTCCCGCAGGGACAGCGATCAGTCAGCCTCCAGATGAGGAGATCCACTGTTTGTACTTCAGTTATTGCTGGTGGACAACTGAGTTGGTGTAATACTTAAGTCAACCTGATCTAGGCTTGAAGCGCTGCCACTCTTGGTAGGTTAACTCAAAGCAACGCAGCACAGCCTTAATCAAGGAACCATTCCATTTACTGGCACTTCCCCCCCATTTACAGAATATCAAAATGCAAAGCCAAAAAGAACTGAACAAACAGCCTGTACCTGAGCTTTGGCTGCCAGAATGAAGGCTGCTGCCTTCATACCCACCAGAGTCCAGGAAATTCTTCATGCCCTATTAGCTTCTAGCCTTACGTATGAAAGGCACAAACACATTCTTGTTTTCCCACAGAGGAGACAGAGGTTATCCTAGCCATTGCTTTTGCATCAAGCTAACCTTAGCCTTCCTGAAATCAAGACACACACAGATACAAGGGTCTGAAAAACAAAACATACTTTCATTTTGACAGGGATCACATTATTTTTTACTTCATTTTGCTAACTAGATTTTTAGTATGCTCAATATTTATCTGAAAGCAATACAGTTAAGTGTACATGAACTTTAAGACATAAGCTGGAACATAGGAGGTTCCACTTAAACATGAGGAAGAACTTCTTCCCAGTAAGGGTAACAGAACACTGGAACAGGTTGCCCAGAGAGGTTGTGGAGTCTCCTTCTCTGGAGATGTTCAAAACCCGCCTGGACGCGTTCTTGTGTGATCTGATCTAGGTGGCCCTTCTCCAGCAGGGGGATTGGACTAGATGATCCTTTGAGGTCCCTTCCAATCCCTAACATTCTGTGATTCTGTGATTTAAGTTAGTAAATCACAAAGGATTTATACAAAAGCCACTAAAAGCCTTTGGACATGCAAGGGTCATACAATTATCTTAAAAAAAAAATTCTTTTTAATGCTGCGAGCATTTTTCCAAATATGATCACTCTGCTCTCACACTGTGCCATCTTGAAACAGAGGAATGTGACATGGCACTCCAGCCCTAGCTCAGTCCTGCAGAATTTCAGTTATGCATACTCACAAGGCAAAAACTGCACATACTATTAAATACAATTAAGGCTACACTGTTAAAATACTGTCAGAGAAACATAAAGGTTCCTATGGCAACATTAACTCAATTGCGCTGCATATAAGCTATTTGTTCCACTTGTATTATTTTCATCCAAAAGGTAATTTCAGTCTGGTAACAACATTAAAACAAGCATTTAAAATATAAAGAATGAACACTGGCTACCAGCTTAAATTGCTGCAGGAACTCTCTCCTTTTTATTTCTTGACGCTTAGAACAAAGGAAATTTTCAACATGCTAGAATTTTCTTCTCACTGTCCTCCCTCCCCTGCACACCACCACCCTCTCACCCCCTCTTCAATGAGACAAGACAAAAACTGTTCAAGGCAGGGGTATGGGGCTTTTTGTTTGTTTGTTTTAACAGTATTTTTCTACACAGCTGATTGGAAACATACTGGTGTGATCCAAAAAGGCACTAAATTTCTGTGGAGAAAGTAATTTGTGTGATCAAATGATTTCAGAACTCCTCAGAAGACTTGGAAAGATGGGATAAGTATATGATGTTCCCAGCTTGAAGACAGAAACTCTGGACAGACAGAACACTATATATCCAGGTATCTACACTCAAGCATCCCTTCAATTGTCCGAGAAATTGTAGTTCTACAAAGTGAGGGCTGGAAGGGTTGTCAAGTCGGACAGGAAAGTCTGATTAGGCCAACAAAGCAGCTGCATACTTGCAGAACCCTCTTTTAACCTCTGCAGCTGTACTTTTCCTTCCTACAGCTGTATATCGGATTCCTCTTATCTAAAACTTACCAGAATGGTACATTTTTTTTGGTGGACTGCTTCTACAAACATTAAACCCCTGTGTATTCAAAAATCTCCATATTATAACACCGCATTTGACTGGGTTATTACTGTGTTACTAGCCTAAAAGTTCATATTAAATTTGAGTGTAAGAACGATTTCAAGTAATAGATCTGTGACTGTAAGGGACTTACTTTTTCCCTAAATACAATTATTCAGATTCATTTGGCATTCCCTTCCAGCTGCTGGATTTTGTTCTATTTTTCTGTTTAGTTTTAAAACAAACATACATTTATTTGTTCTCCACAGAACAAAATATACAGACTAATAAAAGATTCTGGTAGCCAACTCTCATCAGCTAGACCCAGCACTCCTTAAGTTTGAAGTTACAAAGAGGTTTTATTAGGCAGAAAAGTCGGCTTGAAAATCTCAAGAGCCCTCTCCTTCTCTTTTGCTGCAATAAATCTGTGCCATGGGTCAACACTAAACGGGTCTGCGAAAATTAACCAGGTAATAAAATCACACAAACCGTTTCCCTTGTTTGAAGAGAATTTTCATTAAAGATAATTTCAACTACCCCATTTATAAACATGGCCTCTCAAGAAGGCTGTAGCAACACACTCAAGAATGCAGTGAACCATGTCACTAGAGTGCAAAGCAGCAGCAAGTCATCTCTGATGGCAAATAAAAGTATTTGAAGAGTATCATTACATAGCATGTCGCTATAAATCCTATGTTCCCATACTTAGTCATTCTCAGCCTTCTTCTCCAAACCTTTTCCAATTCCAGGAGGATTCTCTGAAACTGAACACTGGAGCTGGATGGACTATTTCCACAGCACCTGCAACAGAACCTCCCATTCGATTAACTGTGTGTCGTAGTTTTTGGACTGAGGGTCGAGACAAGAACCAAAAAGGGAGCACCCACCAAACATGGTCTCGGGCAAAACATGACTCAGGCTTTCTTCATAAACCAGAACAATTTATTAACAGTTACTTAACAAAAGACAAAAGGGGACGAAACCGGTTACTTGAGAGGAGAAAAGAGAAAACAAGGCCCGATCTTAAAACAACACCTCCCCACCCCCTATTTTCCTTTCGCTCCTGGCTCTGCCTTCCCCCCAGCAGCGCAGGGAGACAGGGAATGGGGGAGTACAGGTCAGTTCATCCATGTTGTTCACTGCCGCTCCTTTCTTAAAGGAGGAGGAGTCTTTACACCATTTTTCCCTTGCTTCGGTGGATCCCCTACTCACAAAGAAAAAGTCCCCAAACTTTTCCAGCGTGAGTCCTGCCCGCAGGATTGCAATCCTTCCCCATGGATTGCACCAGTTCGGGCTTTACCAGTCTCGGCCTCTTAGGGAGCTGCTGCCACTCGTGTCGGTGTGGGTCGTCCCACGGTCTCCAGATGCCTCCACGACCTCGTCGTGCATTCCATGCCCCATTATCAACAGTACCTGGTCGCGCATCCCCTGCTCCACGACCTCTCCTGGGCTCAGGCATCTCCTTCCCGACGTGGGTTTCTCCACGGGCCACGAGTGGGTCTCTGCTCCGCCGAATACACCCTGGCTGCAGGGGGGCCGCCTGCCATCTCACACCGATTTGCAAGGGAAGCCTCAGCTCCAGCACACCTCCTCCTGCTCCATCTTTGCTGACCCGGTCGTTGTGGTTGTCTTCTCTTAGATATTAATCCTCTCTAGGGGAGCTCGGCCCGGCAGGCACCCCGGGAGCGGGGTGCTTCCCGAGCCCCCCATGCGGCTCCCCCGGCGCCATCCTGAGCACATGGCGCCGGCCCGGGCCCGGGCAGCCGCCCGGCCGGGAGCCGGGAGCGAGGGCAGCGCCCTCCTGCTCTCTCCTCGCTCCTGAGCAAAAAGCCCTTTCCCGCCCCTTTGTCCCAACTTAAATAGGGCAATTCGCAGAGGCGCCAATTTGGCTCAACCTCCCCCGGGGGGGATGGGACTCAGATCTGGTGGCACAGGGAGCAAATCCCCTCCCCTGCCACCAGAACACCCCCCCACACATCAGACTATCACACTGTGGGTCACCTTTCTTCTCTTAGCTACAGCATCACATCAGGATGTTCAGATAATTAAGCACCGTGTCCTTTCATTATTTTCTACCGTCACCAACACAGTCACCACCACTCAGGATAAAGTTGTCCAACGCATTAACATCGTCTGCAGTCCTTTTTATTACAGGAGCAGCTGTACAGTTCACCACTATGCAATGTATATTGTTAATAGTCAGGTGCTGTCACAATACTTGCTTTGCAAACTGACTTTTTTAAACTTACTTTAAAAAACCAAAGTGATTAAAGAGCATTAAAAAGGAAAGGAAGTATATTTAAAACACCAAGTTGTGTGGTGTTGTGGACACGCTGGAGGGAAGGGATGCCATTCAGAGGGACCTTGACAGGCTGGAGAGGTGGGCCTGTGAGAACCTCATGAATTTCAACAAGGCCAAGTGCAAAGTCCTGCCCATAGATAAGGGCAATCCCAAGCACAAGTACAGGCTGGGCGGAGAATGGATTGAGAGCAGCCCTGAGGAAAAGGACTTGGGAGTGCTGGTGGATGAGAAGCTCAACATGAGCTGGCAATGTGCGCTGGCAGCCCAGAAAGCCAACTGTATCCTGGGCTGTATCAAAAGAAGGGTGGCCAGCAGGTCGAGGGAGGTGATTCTGCCCCTCTACTCTGCTCTCGTGAGACCCCACCTGGAATACTGCGTTCAGCTCTGGAGTCTGCAACACAAGAAGGACATGGAGCTGCTGGAGTAGGTCCAGAGGAGGGTCATGAAGATGATCAGAGGGCTGGAGCACCTCTGCTATGAAGACAGGCTGAGAGAGTTGGGGCTGTTCAGCCTGGAGAAGAGAAGGCTCTGAGGAGAACTTCTAGCAGCCTTCCAGTACTTAAAGGGGGCCTACAGGAAAGCTGGAGAGGGACTTTTTACAAGGGCATGTAGTGATGGGACACAGGGCAATGGGTTTAAACTGAAAGAGGGGAGATTTATATTAGATATAAGGAAGAAATTCTTCACTCAGAGAGGTGAGGCACTGGAACAGGTGGCCCAGAGAAGTTGTGGATGCCCCATCCCTGGAAGTGTTCAAGGCCAGGTTAGATGAGGCTTTGGTGTAGTGGAGGATTTCCCTGCTCATGGCAGCGGGGTTGGAATTAGATGATCTTTAAGGTCCCTTCCAACCCTAACCATTCTACGATTCCATGATAAAAGCCCAACTGATTTTCACGGACAGGCTGGCATACTGTCATTTCTAAATTGGGATCTCATTTACAGAACTGAAGAGTTACGGGTGTTTCACCTAAAAGAACGCTGAACAGGAGACATCCTGTGACTGCACATTTTGTAAGAGCAAACAACTCTGCAACTTAGGACAGAGATCTCTTCTAGTGTAATATTTTGCTTAGCAAGAAGTCACTGTGACTTGCTTAACCTGAAAAGAATGGAACCAGCACAGTGAAAGCATTGTATCAGCAGCTTTCAGAACCAGTATTTAGAAAAATGGATGCTTCAGATTTGATTGACTCTCCTCCGTCAAAATGGGATTGCTATACAGGACTTCAAAATAGTACAGGTACTTCCTACAGACAGGACAGAGCTGGCCCCTCCTGAGCACCATAAGGGCACACTGATATCACCTGATACAGACAAAAGGCTCTTCTGATGCAGAGAAGAGCCTAACTGTTCTCCCACTGAAACAAAATGATTTAACATGAGACAGGGGCAGGCAGATGAAATTAAATTACTCAAGGACGAAAACCTGTTTTCCACATGAAAGGATTATTTCTCCCTTCCCCCAAATTATTACTGGAGAGCGCTATATTTGAGGGTATTTATACATGAGAAGCTCAACATGTGCCAGCAGTGCACTCATGCGGCCCAGAAGGCCAACCGCATCCTGGGATGTATCATGAGAAGCATGGTCAGCAGGTCAAGAGAGGTGATTCTCCCCCTTTACTCTGCTCTTGCGAGACCCCACCTCGAATACTGCATCCAGTTCTGGTGTCCCCACCATAAGAGAGACATAGGTCTGTTGGAGCATGTTCAGAGGAGGGCCACAATGATGATCCAGGGCTGGAGCACCTCTGCTACGAGGACAGGTTGCGGGAGCTGAGATTGTTCAGCCTTGAAAAGAGAAGACTTTGAAGGGATCTAATAGCTGCCTTCCAATACCTGAAGGGAACCTACAGAAAGGCTGCAGAGGGACTTTTTACAAGAGTGTCCCCTGATAGGACAAGGGGAAATGGGTTTAAGTTGAAGGAGAACAGATTTAAATTAGATCTTAGGAAGAAATTCTTCAGTACGAGGGTGGTAAGACTTTGGAATAAATTGACCAGAGAAGTTGTGGATGCCCCCTCCCTGGAGGTGTTCAAGGCCAGGTTGGACAGAGCCTTGAGTAGCCTCATCTAGTTGAGAGGCGTCCCTGCCCATGACAGGGAGGTTGGATTAGATGATCTCTGAGGTCCCTTCCAGCCTATGCCATTCTATGATTCTATATTTGCATTTGCATAAAATCAAATTGATGTGGTCTTCAGCAACCTATCTGCAAAATCAGCTGGATAGTTTAATTAAGGTACCACCAGGCATACTTAAATACTGTAAATGAGACCATGATAGCAGGAGCTAGACATTTAAGAGAATACACTCCTATCCAGCATAAACAAAGAAGAGTATAGCTTTAAAAAGTCAGATTTTGCAAACTGTTCACCACCTGGAAATAATGCAAACAACAATCTCTTTTTTACAACAATCTCTTTTTTTTTGTGGTTATATTTTTCCTGGAGACAGCAAAAACATTTGTAAAATGAAGCTGAGCTTAACATCATGCTTGATTGGATAGACAAAAATACTACAGTAGCATGGTTATGACCTATTTTTCTTACAAGGAAAAAAACCCACTGACAGTCATGATTGCAGCTTCCTGGGAGAGGGAAGGCATGTAAGTTGCATTATACTGAAGGAATAAAGAATCAGGAAGCCCAGAACTGGACTCAGCACTCAGGTGTGGCCTCACTAGTGCTGAGTAGAGAGGGAGGATTACCTCCCTTGACCTGCTGGCAACACTCCTCCTAATACAGCCCAGGATACCATCAGCCTTCTTTGCAGCAGGGGCATGCTGCTGGCTGACATTCAACTTGCTGTCCACCAGAACGCCCCTAGGACCTTTTCTGCAAGGCTCCTCTGGTGCCTCACCTACTCCTCCCCAGATCCTGTCTCTGTCTCTCATCCTCCCCGACGCTGCACAGCCTGCTGACTTCCTCTCAACTTCTCTGCTTGGTGACAGCTGTTGGCAGCAGCACACCTCCTGCACAAAAGAAGGCCATCTCTCCCTGTCTCATGGAGAGGCCCTGGCCACTCCCCGTAGCCTGGGACTTGCAAGGTGCAGCCATCTGAAGCTCTGCCTGGGGTGAAGTTTCTGCCCTGGCAGGGACAGGCACTCCAAAGCCTGGAGAATGTACCCTATGGCACATCCTCACCGTATCTGAAGGTTTAGACTGTTCTCAACTCAGATGAGGACCCTTCTTTGCACCCTTCCACATACACTACTGCATCTGTTGGCTGTCTCTGGGAGCTGTGCTCCAGACCAGGCTGTCACACAGAGGTCTCCCAAGCACCAGCTAAAAAGGTGCTTGACCTTCCCTAACGACAGCTCTGATCAAGGGCAGCTGACAGCTTCTCAGAAGCCACTAGAGCTTCCTCAGGCTCACATCCCTGTGGCTCCCTGCCTGGCAGCAGCAGACACCCTCAAGTTCCTCAGAGGGTTCCCAGGAGTCCCCACGTGAATCTGGGCCCCATTCCCATCAGCTCCCAAGGCAGAACCTGGACTCTTGTGGAGTGCTGTGTCTGTTCACTGCCTCAGAGAGCTGTGCTCTGGGCTTGGCTCTCACATAGACCTTTCCCTGGTCACCAGCTCAAAGGGTGCTTGAACTTCCCTAATCTGGAGGCTGGGAGACAGAATGTGACTTTGCTGCAACATACATTCAGGCAGCACATTTCAGAGTGGCTTAAAAGGCACTCTGCCTCAGGAATTTAATGAGACTGGTGAGATGACATTTGATTTATTTGATTATGCTTTAGTGTCAGATCAGTTTTATTTTGTTTCTTTGGTAGGGACTGGCTCAGTTTTCAGTCTGAAGCATGTGAACAAAATAATGACAAAAGTATGCCTTGGAGTTTTGGAATTTAAAAGAACAGCTGTGGCACTAATAACGCTATTCAGTTCCTCCCAAAAGGTATCTTCATCCAAGTGTGAAGACTTCATTTCCCAATTGCCAATCAAATTTTAAGAACTAATTCTCTGCACCACCTATCCAGGTTATAGCTTAAGTCTCCCCCCAAAGCTGTTAATGAATTAAAATGCTTAGATATTTAAATATTCATCTTTCTACCAGCAGGTTCAAAAATTAATTCAGAAGGAGGGCTAAGTAGCCTTGTATCTAAGCTCTTGAGTGACGTTGCAAGCAGATTCTGTTACTGCCAGCCTTTGTGTTTGGGGATTGAACTGAGGATCTCAAAGACAAAAAGCCACAGGAAGGCAGACAAATCTACTCTAACAAGCCACAGCAGTATAGCTAAGGGTCATTGTTGAATCTTATCCTGTATGGATCAACACAGAGGGAAACGCACCAGATTTCCACCAGCAGGTTATAAACCAGCATCAATGTCAGCCTGTACGCCAAAAAACCACAAGGACGTTTTTCATACGCCATTCAGAAATCAAATGCCCTTCTTGCTTAATTGCTCAGATTTCAAACCTCCCATGCTCATACAGAACAGTTACAATGACGACATTGAAGTGTGCAAGCCTTATGAAGCTTAACAGAATACCAATACAAGTCAAAGGATAGATTTTAAAATTCCAAGCAGAACTCTTGTTGTGAAGTCATCTGAATTCCAATCAAAACCAGTGAGTTCTATAAAAGAAGTCCCATAGGAATGAAATAGCCAACTGCAATCAGTATTTTGCCTAAAACTTTTGATGAGGTTGTGGAAGGAGATTCAAGACAAAGGATCCAAACATTCCGTTGGTACGTAGTTTTCTTAGCCGCTACAGAGAAATCAACTCAATTTACACTAGGCAAGACCACCACTCCTGTTTTGATATCTTAATAGAATGGAGGTTGTGCATTGCAAAAGTAGTTTAGGCAGTACAAAACCTTGCTGGAAATGGCAGAACATTACAAGTCTCAGTATGAGGTTGCAGTGTTTGAGAGAAATTTTTACTTAAATAAAGCTTGCCTTTCACAGTGAAAAGAGTACAGAAGCACCCAAGATTCTAATAATAACAGAAGAACAGTCTTTGTTACTGCAAAATACCGAAAAAAAGCAACAAAGTTTTCAGAAATCAACATTTTGCAATTATAAAGCTTAAAATATCACCCAAATATCACAATGAATTTAAGAAATCTGAAGGTTGCATTGGAAAAGTGATTTTAGCTCATTTTATATTTCTGTAGCATTATTATCCTTGATTTATCTTGTATGAACAACTTACTCAACATTTATATAAGCCTACCAGAAAAGTACTAGTGAGCAAAAACATAACATCTTAATATGAAGAAAAAACTAACTTGTAAATTTGGTTCACTGACAGGGACCAGAAATGTGCTCAACAGAGAACCTAGGTTTTCAGTAATTACTGAAATCACCACATGTACACACATATCCACAGCCCTCAAATATCCCACTGCTTTTTGATTTTTATAGGTCATATCTTGACTCAGCTGTAAACACCACACACAGTTAGAAGATTAAGCAGAACAAGTTCAGCAGACGAGAGAACCAGAAAAGAGTCAGTTTTAAAGTGGACTGGCATACAGAACTCGGGCATCCAAGAAACAAGTGTAGCGTAAATACTTGCTCTGTAATAGACTTTCATATGACAAGTTTTGCTAGTCTGGAACTCAGTAATCAAACTAGTTTAGTTTATAGTTTCTCATTATACACAAACTGCAGAAGATACTTCATTTTACTGAAAACCTTCCCAGACCACAGTGGCTTTCCTACTCTATCTTTGCAATAAAGCACTCTCTTCCTCCATGCACACTTGTGCTTAGCTTCTAGTACATGTTCAATGCTTGTTTACATATTCTAAGAAGAAATAATAAAATACAAGAAAAGATGGCATTTTTTGAATATCAAGTTACTTTTGAGAACAACTGTACTCCAGGCATCCTTTACAGTAGGGTCTAATATGTCATTATGCTCTAAAAATGGATGTACGAACCCAAGGAGACCTAAAGAAGCAATCGACAAAAAACATCAGGAACCAAAACAGAGACATCCATTAAGACAGTGGCCCTATTAACAGCATTTATACTCTTTTCATTTTACTATCCAGAGCGAATAATTTCTCTTTTAACTCAAAAATGATTGACTATATTCCTAAATTCAAGTGTTCCCTTGTGATATGCTTCCTATGGTAAAAAGGAAACCCAGCCCTCTCTGTTCCCTAAAAGAATACCTGTTCAGTCGCAGTAAAACAAGTATATGTGAGCATTCACAGCTGCTAATCTACTTTTCAACTGAATGGAAATACATTTGTATACTTGAAAAGCTTGATAATATACCACCCCAAACACCCATCAGCTCTTCAGAAAACTCGGTCCTTTCAGTGCTTCTACTTTAAGGGACAGCAATGCATCTGCCAGTTACCTTATATGCTGAATCACCCTAGAAGTACGATTTCTCACGGATTTTCTCCTGGGAGCAAATGCAAACACAGATGAACTCAAACTAGAGAATATTGTCACTACAAGCGATTAAGATTCTTTCACAAATAATGGTCTTTGGAGACACTTTCATCTATCAAACAACCACAGAGCCTCTCTTATTAAATATAAATGTATTAGAAAATGAAAGTCACAAATAGGTATGCAGTATCACAAGTTCCCTATTAACAAGTCTGTTTTATAGAAAAAGAAAATCATAGATAGATAGTGAGAACGAATTATAAAATGCGCAATGGGTATACGTGAACATGTAAGTGCATGTGCCTAATACAGAAATCATGTCATAATTCACATAAAAATGAGATTTTAAACAGCAAATAAATTCTTTGGAAGTACAGTTCTCAGAGAGAGTCGGGCAATGGAGAACTAGAGCATTGTTTTCTGAGTGCAGCTTAAAATTTTGGTTTGGGCTTGCAAATCAATTGTAGCTTTTTACATAACTTTTTTGACAAGTTTTTCTCCCTTTCGTGTTGCCATTCTAAAGCAGGAACAAATGAAGACAATAGTACAGTTTAGAAGGCATTTATTTTCAGAATCAGTTTACGTAGTAGGCTTAAGACAGCCACATTTTTTAATCAACTTCAGGGCACTTTACAAGGTAACCAAAAAATGCATTTGAGGAATTATCTTCATTTTAAGTAGAGATTGAAAATTTGGTCGCTATAGTTCAAAGTTCTTTCAAAAGAAACTACAAATCCAATTGTATAGCTATACACATATATTATATATATTATTCTATATGTGTGTATACATGCATTTATTTTTTAAAATAAATAAATATTAATTTTTTATATATATATACGTAGGACACTCCACTTTCCTAATTCTGTGGGGCCTTGAAATATTTTTAAGTAATCTAGTACCGAGGTTCAAAGGTTCAGGCATCTATCTTGTTCAAAACTTACAAAAGGAGCCAGGATAGAGTTGGAGATATAGATCACAATCAAGACAGAGGTTAAAGAGTCACTGAGCATGGTAACTGGCCACAAATGTGTTCAAAACCTACAGCAGAAGGAACGAAAAAGTTGCTCTAAATTACCACTCCTCAAAATCAACCTCCACTGCCCTTGGATGGGGTGTGGGAATGCAGTTTTAACCAGTGGAAAAACAGACGCATTCCCCTTCTCTAATTCCAGTTGTTCACAGCAGCTACCTGAACATCGTTAAAACAATGAGTTTCAGTGCAAGATTGTCACTACTGTGTTGCCATTCAGACTATTTCCAACCTAAGTAGTTACAGCTTAACTGGTGTGGTGAGAGGATATAAAATGTTGCTCTTCCTGATAAGCTGTCCCCTAAAAAAAACAGGAAGCCTTACAAAAAGCATATTTACATATATTAATAATGCATAATATTTACATACATTAAAATATGCACAAACATCCCCCTTGTTGTCCAGTATTTCTTAGTCTGTGAATATTTCCTGAATAAAGTCACAAGATATCCCTCCCTCTCTCATCCTCGTTTTGAAGCTGATCGACACTACAACACACCAGGAACCATAAGCAATCAAAAGACTTAATTTCACATCTAAAACTATTCTGCACTATCTCAAGTTTTAATATTAATTTTATTTGAATTATCTTTGTGTGTCTCTAAGAAGCGGTGAAGAAGGTAAAGCAACAATCTGTATGGGTAGTGCATTTTAATTCTGACAAAAGTACTTATTTTGCAGTGAATCCTTTTCTATTGCAGCAAAATTGATGAATTCTTCCTACAGTTAAGGAAAACTTGAACAGATTATGAAATTCGTTTCTGTTGTTTATTAAACTTAACTACATCCACAGAATTCTTAGACTACAAGGACACTGTTTTGAAAACAGTGAAAATTTTAAGATGATACTAAAACTTTCCAACAGACAAGTTACAGTATTTGCTTATCCCCTCATCAAGGTACAGAAGGAATGCCTTAATTGCAAGCACTGAAAAGGAATCATTGTGCAAGCAGCAACGCCCTGGAAAACACTCTCCAAAGTAATGATGGTACAATTCATGGGACTTTCTGCCAACTTAAAATAGTATTTTTATTTGGATAATTAATTTTTACATAAACCAATGTTCACAATGAATATCATAATTTCAATCTTTTTCCATAATTACATAACACATATTTTCATAGATGCATTTTATTACTTGTTCACAGTAACTGAACAAGTGTAAAGTCAGATATTTCAGCTTCCAGGGTATTAGTCTAAGGCTCAATGCAAGATTTGCTTAAACTCTGAAACTACTATCTATACAGGAGTGTCTGTATACAAGTAGTAAGGAATAAACTTTCCTTTATGGAAGTTCTCCTTGCTCGATTCCTCTTCTTTAAGCAGTTATTTCCCAACAAAAGCAGAAAACATACATTGTGACAGGAATCACACTCAAATTCTTTTCATTCAAACCAGTTGACTGGATTAAATCTTTGATCACAGCAACATGGTAAAGTTGCAGTCACCATGCTTGTAAGCTAAACGCTGGGTAAAATGGTTTTAAGTACTCACAGTTACAAGCAGCTACTGAGATCTGATTCCTCTGTTGTACATAGCTCCATTTTTTTATCCATTCCCAACAGTCATGCACTATTTTGAGTGACATGCCCCACCAGCATCTCCAGTCAGGAGAGTTAGGATGCTTCCATGCGGATTTTTGCCTTCCTTGTCTCAGTAGCAAAACATCTTTCTCACGGTTATTGCAGCAGACCACCTACATAGACAATCTTACTCATGAGACAGGACTAATCCAGTTACTAAAGACTTTGGAAACCTGACATTTCAAAAGATTTATTTAAGCCAACTTCTGCCACCATAACAACACTAACGGACTGACAGAAAACAAGGAGTTGTAGTACAACTGATTCCATAGATCAGCTTCAGCTCACCTCTCCCCCTTCCTGCTGTTTTGGCCGATTGGCAGGAGGTGGAGAGCATATGTAAGCTATCTACTAAAATATTTAATGCCTTCTATTAGAGCATTACACTCAGAATTCAGTTCCTCATGTTCTTAATGCTTTCTTTACCAACCTTGCTCCTTACAAAGTGAATTCTTCACGTGCTTCAAAATGCAATGAAGTCATCTTTGCAAAGGTTACATTGGAGCCCTATAACTCATTCCTTCTGAGCTCCACAGTGCCTCTGTAAGTCTACCTACATCTATCTGCTACTATAATCCATATAAATCCACTAATACATAAGTCTAACTACTATAGCTTTTGCATAAAACCTATTGGATTGACACTGCAGACTTTTAACATGCAACGCAATTGCACCTCCATATGAAACCATGGAGAGGAAAAAAGGAAGAATCATTTAACCATACATTACTCAAAAAATCAGCAATTACGAGATCAATCACAGAATTCTTCTCTACTTGCACAGCAAGTCAATATCCACAGTGGAAGAACCCAGAGAGACACGAATCCATTCACCATGATAAAAGCATCTACAGGCTCAAACAAAAGAATGAAAAACCAAGAAGGTCACAACACTACGCGCTTTCCCTCCAGGCACAAAAAGGTACCTTTCTGTCCAACAGTATGAATATGAACAAAAGAAAGAATGAAGGGACAAACCATCTCAACCAAATGCTCAAAAGTTTGGTTCTTTACAAGTCTTTCCTAGAAGTGTAAGCTGCAGAAAAATTATTTGATGTCATGTCGTAATGCTGGCATGCGGTGCCATCAGACAACAGCACAATGTGTCAGAGAACATGTTCAGAAAAAGCAAATATTGAAACAGGTCTGAGCTTTCTACACTGTATATGTACAGAAATTTCAGTCTCTTGCCAGAGAGAAACATAAGCATAAAGAAGTATTTCAGTTGTCCCGGTTTGAGCTGGGACAGAGTTAGCTCTTCTTTTTAACAGCCAGAAGAGCTCTGTGTTTTGGTTTTAGTCTGAGACTTGCTCTGAGAAGAACGCTGACAGCACACTGATGTTTATAGTTTGGCACTGAGGTCTCAAAGACTTTTCAGCTTGCCATGTTCTTGCCAGCATGCAGGAGCACAACAGGATAAGAGGGAGAATGGCTGGGATACGGGGTCCACGACTCTCCTTATGATTTGTGCTTAGACTTAGGATTGAGGGCCGAACTGGCCAATGAGTATTCCATATCATGCAAAGTCATGCCCAGTATAAAAGTGAGGGACAGCTGGAAAGAAGGGCCTTTGCTCTTCTGGGGCTCTCACTCTCAGAACTCTTGTAGTGATCTCTCTGTCTCACTCTCTATTTTCGGGCCTCTCACTCATCCAGGATTGCGGTGTTGGGACTTAACTGTTTCAGGATCGTTAGTGTGGGACAAGACAGGCCTCAGTCAAGGGGTAGTGAGCAACTACACAGTAATTGTAATACATAGATGTATATATTCATAAATTAGTAGTAGCATTATTAAATTGTTCTTATCTCAACACACGGGTCTCTCTTGCTTTTCTCCTTTGACTCCCTTCCTCATCCTGAGGGCGTGGAGGAGGGTGAGCAAGCAGCTGCATGGAGTTTAGTTGCTGGAGCACCCTAAACCACGACACAGTTTCACCAATATTTGATAATGTGGAGAGGTGCATGCACGGATTACAAATGCAACTTCTGATTCTGATTAAATGTTTGCTGTGTTTCCTATCTACCACAAACTTGAAGATCAAAGCAAGAAACGACAGCTCTCTTGCTTTCCACAGTTTGTAACAGAATTGCACGGATACTTCAGAGAAGGTAACAAACATAGCACTATTTTATTTGGCCCTCAGTATAATTTCTGAATTTTTGACTTACGGAAGTATTTCAAGGTCTCCTCTATTTGCTCAGTTGTTAAGTCAATATTCGCATCAGGGGAAATGAGAGGTGTATGAAGCCAGTCGTCGTGGTCATAACCATAGATTGTATCTGCTCTTAGCTTATAGTGAGGCAGCTGCTCTTCCAGTAGACTGATGATTTCAACTTCAGGAAGGTTGGTACTGTTGCACACATCGGGTAAGAGAAAGAGGACAGTCTCTGTTAGTTTCTTCAAATTGCGTACCATACATACAAGCTAGCAAAGACAGTAGTTTGTTTTGGCATCAGCAAGACTTTTCTGCGTAGAGAAAACAGCTCGATACTTATCAGTTTAGAAGATATGACTAGCACAAATGATCCAAAATAGCATACTTATTAGCAGTACAAAACAGAGCAAGCTCTTGGGGACAAAAAGTCCAACCACTAGAAGCAGAGACTCATCTACTGAAGAATAAGGTGAGGGTGAAGAGGGAATAGAGAGCAAGCAAGCATTGACCAAGACGGGGGTAGTTAAAACCTGAGTATGGAGAAAGGACTAGTGCACACAGGAATTTATATTTTGATGTTCTACTTGGCAGGTTATTTTTAGTTTGCAAGCTTTACATATCTCCTTAACTTGGTCTTTGACTACAATTCAGCACCACTATATTTTTTGCCTTTGCTGCTTGCAGATTGTTCTCAGAAAAAGAAATCCAGGATTGCAGTAGCCAAACAGTGTCCCCAGTTCACAGCTAAAATGCACTGGTAAAGTTGGCTGCAGGAACTTTTAGGGAACCTTTTGACACTATCATGACCTGCATTCTGTGATACCAGTTCCTTCATGTTCACAAATATATCACAGTTGCACATGGTTTCAAAAACGGATACTGACAGCCATCAACAACTGCAAAAACATTGCAATTAAAATTCAAGTTTTGAATCTGGGACAAGAGGGAGCTGAGAAGATTAACACGAAAATTTCAATTCAACACAAAAACTTTTTCACCATAAGGATGATCAAACATGGTGTCCTGGTTTTAGCTGGGACAGTGTTAGCTCTTCTTTTTTAGCAGCTAGAAGAGCCTCCGTGGTTTGGTTTTACTCAAGGCTCGCTCTGAGAAGAATGTTGATAGCAAGTTGATGTTTGTGGTTGGACGTGAGGACTCCAAGGACTTTTCAGTGGCCGGAGTGCAGAAGCACGTCAGGATAAGGGGGGAGAATAGCCGGGACAAGGGGGACACGATTCCCCTTGTGATTTGTGGTAGAACTTAAGATTGAGGGCCAAACTGGCCAATTAGTATTCCATATCATGCAGCGTCATGCCCAGTATAAAAGTGAGGGACAGCTGGAAAGCAGGGCTTTTGCGCTTTGGCTCTTTCGCCGCTTTTGCTCTATTGCCTTTTTTGTTGTTGTTCTCTCTCTCCCAGTACTCCCACTCTCAGAGTACTCTCTCTCTCTCTGCCCCTCTCTATTTCAGGGCCTCGCGTTCATCAAGGATTGCAGCTCAGGACGAGACGGGCTTCACATACGAGGGGGTGGTGAGCATCTACACTGTGTATTAAATCATCTGTATTACAATTGTTCTTATCTCAACCCACGGGGTATCCCATTTATCCTTAATTCTCTCCTCATCCCTGTGGCTGGGGAAGGTGAGTGAACGACTTTGGCGGGGGTGGGGGGGGGGGGGGGGGGGGGTGTGCAGTTTGTGTGCCGGAGTGGCCTAACCCACAACACATGGGAAAAGGGGTGCAGAGAGGCTGGGAAATCTCCCAACTTCGGAAAGATAGAGAACTCAACTAAACAAGGTCACAAGCACTCACTTTAAAAGACCTGCTTGGAGTAGAAGACATAACAGATGACCTCCAAAGGGTACCTTCCAACCTATAGTATTCTACAATTAAGAATTCTGTGTCTGTCTGAATACTCAAACAGGCATGATAATTTTAAATATATACATTTTAATTACCATATAAATTAACCACAGTATCTTGTTAAATAATTATTAAGAAACAGAGCAACTGCTGGTATGTTTTCTGTAAATACTTAGTGCACCAATCTGCATTCCCATTTTCATGTCAGGACAAAAGAAAAGAACACCACAGCCTCCCTCCCACCACTCATTAAATAAGAAAGAGATATCTACACCTATTTTGGAAGAGCAAGCACTACGGAAGGCTGCTACATGCTGTGCTACACAGCTCCATCTTTAACCAGTGCCACAACTCTTGCATCTGTTGCCGCAAGTCACCGCACAGTAAATATCAGAGACTGCCAAGGCCCCGAGAGCACCCACAGGCCTCCACTGCTCTGACCAGGCTCGTTGAGGACCCCACCCCACACCCTCTGCCCAGCGTCCCAGAAGCCCCATTTCCACCCACGTCCCCTGCCCTCCCCTGCGCAGGGCTGTCAGGCAGGTCTGTGCCCAGCTGTCCCCTGCCGATACTGACTCATCGCCTGGACTTCCTGGGCTGACCACAGACCCACTCAGTATCTGGTGCGTGCCTGATGATCCTGGGAGTCAGTTTTAAACCGTTACTGCCAGCACCTTTGTTCCTGCTCAGGAACAAAGGGACTGGGCTCTGCCAACAAGGACCTGCCCTTCCCATCCTGTGCTCTCACTCAGCTGCCAGCATGGCTGTAAGTCAGCCCGGCTCTTGCTGCTCCCTGACAAAGACACCTACTTTTGTAAGAGAGAAACTCATTATTGCGGGACAGAAGCAAATTGGCAATTCCACTGCAAGCTAGCAGAATTACCCTCTGTCACGGGAGGGGAAAGAAGGTGGAATGGGGAAGTAACATATACTTTTCTATAGACTATTAATTACCTCTTTTTTTAAATCTTTCTAATCCAGCAATTGCGTTATCTTAAGTATCATCCTGAGCACTAAAGGTGGCAAGAACATTACTATTCTATCAGAGAACAGAGCAGTGGATACAAAGATAACTCATATTGTTAATCTCCTGCCTATATTCTTTACAGGATGCTATTGATTAAAACTAAAATCCACCCGGGAAAGTTACATTATACCTTATGGTTCAAGGAGTCTGCAATTACCTACTAGGAAATATTCTCTGCTTTCATCCAGGCTGTTCTGCTAACTGTTGTACAAATGTATGTAAATGTTCTCCAAACCTCTCTGCAGAAGTGGATATGCAAAGTTAGTAGCATTAGGTACCCCCATGTGTAGCAATGCTATTTTTATGGAGCTCCATGCAATGTGAGAGTCAGCCTGCACACACGATTTTAAGAGGTCCTTGCAGCCCTCTCACAGGACTACTAACACACAGAGAAACAAGACTTGTTTTCCATGTTTCCAAAGCTGAGAGTTAACCTGTAACTACAAACCTTTCTTCTTCCCTGGGTACCTTTTTAATTGCTGACAACATCCATCTTAGTGCCTGCAACCCTCTGAGTTCAGAAAAGCCAGGTGACCACCTAAAAAATACCTGTTGATATCAACTAAACATTCGAAGATGTGTGTATGTACATGCATACACAAAGATTTTTAATATATATATCTACATTATATAGATATGTAGATGTAGACACATATCTTTGGATTACCTAATTGATCTCACTGTCAAGAATAAGGGGTTCAGTTTTTTTGTTGAGGTTGGGTTTTCGGTTTGTTTGTTTGTTTTTTTTTTGGCTGAAATGTCAGTTCACCTCTTGTGAAAAATGTAAGAGTCTACACAGTCTGACTGAAGTCGTCTTCTTGAGAACAAGGAAATAAAAATGTGTGAAAAAATTCAAATCTTTAGTGTCTTCTTTCTGCTTTTAATTAGTATTTCAAAAGAAATGGACTGACTTTAACAGATGAAAAGATAAAGTTTCAGGCAAGTAATTCTTGCAGAGAAGTAAAATGGTTTTGCTGTGTCATAAAAAAGGTAGCAGAAAATGGAATGCAAAAGTTACCAATAAAATGTAGGTAGGAAAAAACCCATAAAAAACCCCAAACCCCTCACATGCACACACACAAAAGAAACCCATACAGTTTTATGTGGAAAAGAAATTCACCAGAACATGATGGACAGACAGTAAATAAATAAGAATTATAGCGGAATACAAGTCAACCAAGACAATTTTTCTACTTTATCATTTAACAAATCTTGAGTGTTTCTGAGCAATTCAAAAGGCCTAACAACTGGAAAAGATATTAATAAGTAACTGGAAAGGCAACTTATTATGATGCTATTGTCATTAACTTCTATAGCGATTTTAAAATCTGTACACCAGCAGGAAATAGAGGCAAGCTCTGATGTAATTGCCTATTTAGAAAAACAGGACACTAATTACACTCATGTATGACTAAACATTAATTCACCATTTAAATCAGAGCAATATTCTCAGTGCTACAACTACGCAGTCTTCCCCCTTCACTTTTCCTCCCTCCCTTCTGAGTGCAGGAACTTGTTACGGGACAGTACGCCAACAAATGCCAGTCCCCATCCAGAAACACCAGCTACATTTTATAAAAGACCCTGATTGTGCTTCCAGACAGTTTTTATTAATGTTTCTGATAAAACTGCAAAGATAATGCAAATCAAAAGAAGTTCTCTACTCAGAATACCTGAGACATCATTTATGTTTTATGATTAAGTTAACTGAAGTCCAGCCGGCATGAAACTGTTGCACTTCTCTTGTCCTAAATGCTACCTTCATTTACTGAGTTAAATATAACACCATAAGCCTAAGACCATTAATTGGATCATTATAAAAATGATACAACAAAATACACTTGAACTACATCCTCAGAAGTTGCTCTGTGACAGAGTCTGGGCTTTGTTGAAGCAATTTTAGACTTGCAATTTCTGGACATCCTTCGCAAACAGAAACTTCTACAAGCAAATTACAAAAAACTTAAATACTAAATGAATCATGAACTCATGATTCTTACTACACTGTGGGTCATTCCAGGTTCTGCTTTTGAAAGAAAAGAGTTAAAGATTTTCTAAGGGTCTGGCATAATGTAGAAGTCTACAGCTTTCACCACTTTCTAGAAATAGTTTTATAAATAAACAAAGTACACTTCTTAATTCTTTTTCCATATTATTTTTGCAAGTAATGCATTCCAATGCTTGCTATCTTCATAGCTTACATGTGGCACGTGTACAAGCACCCTCACCTCTTTTTGGTGCAAAATACATTCCTCCATGACCTATCTACAGAAGATACAGCTCCTCAGTCTGTTTTACAGGAGTTTCTGACATCACTCTACTGTATGTTTTGTAAATGAGATTAAATCAAATTCTTTCAGAGACTTTCTTTTTCTCTGATGATTTTGTTGTGTCATTTTCTAATCCACTCTTGCAATAAAGACTCAAAAGGGGCAGAACACTCCCATTGAGCTCTCTTCTGCATTTCTTCCTACTTTAGTACCTCTTGGATAATTATTAATGGATTACTTATCAGCATGTTCTGTATCTTTTCATACATTGGCATTTGACTGACTGGCGTACTTTCCCTTGTCTGAGTACCTTAAACCTCTCCACCACCACACTCTCAACTTAAGACAGCCATTAAAGTTCACTGGTTGTTCAGCTTGTTTACATTTCCCTCAAGGAATTTTATGGACTTGCTGATCTGATGCCCTTGACTATTTCATCTATTCCCTCTCTTCTAACCAACACCTCTAGCAATTTAAAAAGCACAGTAAGTTAACTTTTCTTTGTGGAGATTGAATTAAGGGTGGCTTTTTTTTTTTTTGATAAATTATCTGGAGAAGAATGAAGTATAATTTTTAGGGCAACCAAGCATGGATAGGACTACATTTGGTTATTTTGGGATGTACACTTACACCCCTCCTGTGTTGACAAGCGAGTAAGTTGATCAAACAGAAAATGGAGTGAGACTCTAAAAACAACAGGAGCTGACTGTATCAAAGGGGCACAGTGCTCCCAGAACTGCCACTCCCCCTCTGTGCACATGTCACCCAGATCCTAAGACACTGTGCAGAGTGCTGTTACCCACTGCCATTTCCATCCTGCACTAACACAGCCATGCAATACATTAGGTCACTTCCCATACAGTGTTAAACATATATTTAGCTGTCAGTGTTATCTGGATAGGAGAAACTATGCCAGCATCCCATGACCAAGCAATCCAACATCAGCTGAACTACTTCAACTCAGGCTAAGTTCAACATGAACCATATGTAGATGGATTTTAAAATTTCATTCCAAACAACATGGTCACCTAAAGCAGCTCATCTCCATTCCTTACCAGGCTTTCGGGTTTCACCTGTTTACAGCTATAACTGAATAGTTCTATCTTACTGTAGAAATGAAACCTAGCTTGACTGATAAACAAGGAGCACCTACTTCAGCATCAACTTCACACAAAAGTAGTGAAAAATTCAGAGAAAAGAATCTAAAGCAAAGAGAAGGGACGGAGAGGGCTGTAGGGGACTAATTAAAAAAAAAAAAACCACCACCCACACAAACCCAAACATATCCAAAACCATACACAGAGAAGACAAACTCCACAAATCTCAAAGCCTGTTCTCTCCAGTTTCAGAAACACAATACAACATAGCTAATTGGTACGGTCATTGCATGGAATAAAATACTCAGTTCGGATCTGTCTGAATTCTGGTCCAAACCATCCTTGATCTTTATGGTTTTATTGGTTTGTTTTCAAGCAGAGGCTCGCCTTTCAAGGTAAAAGGACTTCCAGGTCTCTACAGAACTGCTGGCAGTAGATACTGCCACCTGGTGTGAAGAAGTGCCATATTACCCAAACCCCTAAACCACCAATGACATTTTGTCAGCCAGTTTCTCGTTTACAGCCCGTTGCTGTAAACGAGCAAAATAACTACTCATAAACCCAACCTCACCACGAACCAGCTAAGGTCAGGGTTGTGCTCAGGAAGGGACACACCAGAACACACAAGTCAAGATAAGGAATACCACTAGCAAACTGCCCAGAGACCTTATCATTCCTAGAGCACCTTGCCCCAGGTGGTCCTGCTGGAGGCCAACATCTTGCCAACAGCTCGAAGTAGATGTGCTTTGTGGAAGTGCGTCCTCCAAGAAAAGGGAACAATTGCTGCACAGAAGTGGTATGTCCAGCAGAGCAGCTACACTCTAGGTGTGACCTTGGGGAAGCACTGCTTTGCAACTTTCAAAACACAAACTTTGGTTGTCATGTTGTATCACCCACCCACCCTGAACATCTTCCAGGCTACTCACTGCATCACTATCCAGCTGCTGGTACTCAGCCCACAGTCAGAAAGGGACAGTCTAAATACCGTCTCCTTCTTAAAAAAATTTGGAAAGGGACATTTAAAAAAAAAGTCTCTGTAGTAACTTACAGGTAAATTCTTTAGTTTCCCACAACAGATTTAAAACTTCTTAATTTGTCATAGCCTTTTGAGGCAGTTGGGTAAAGGGAAGTAGATAAGAGCACAGGAAGAAAAATAAGATGAGAGAAACAAGAAAACTCTCTGGAGGAAGCAGAACATTGTGCTTCCCCTTGACACTTAGCTTGCTAAAATTTAAAACAGAGTAACCCAAAACTCTTTGAAAATGGATCGTCAATAAAAAGCAAATTATTTTTTTAAAAAGCACACAATACCTGAAAAGGGTCAATTCCAGTGCTGGCTTCCTACTAGTTAAATAAAAGGAAAGTTCTCTGGAAGACAGGGCTACTACATGGAAACTAAAGTCCAGCCATATGTAATGCAAGAAATAAAAGTTCATCAACTTGAGACTATCTCATGCTAAATACTAGTGAATCTTGACTGCTATTTTTGCTTCACAAGATGCATATACACACAGAGAAGACAAACCAAAAGTCCGTGCCCCTTCTTAGAAGCCAAAGACCAGTAACACTTGGCAAATTTGTTTCTCTGTATGTAAAAAGACATAATATCCTATAGTATGTGTATCTTCACACAAGAGAGCACTACATTTTCTACTATTTACGTAGGAAGCGCCCTGTTTAAAATTTTCAATGTATTCACTATCACTCCCATTTTTAAAAGGATGAAGAAACATACAACTCCATAATTTGAAGAGTCATCCTGTTCCATTGGGCTGAGAAAATTCTGGAAACTCCTTCTGAGAAAAGTCACCTAATCTAGCTTGACAACCAGCCAAGAGGCTGTGACTACATTAAAGAGGCCATGACTACATTAGGATTCTTCTTTCTCAGCAGACCACAAACCTAAATCCTAATCATATTCCATGATGGAAGAAAGAAACATGGCCTTTCTCTAAATGTTTTTCCAGCAGATATTTCCTGGCTGCTTGAAGCAGCCCAATAACCTCATTTGTCCAATGCTTTCTGTCCATTTAGACAATCATGGAATGGAGTGTCTTAGTCATTACTGTTGTGAGAAGCTCTACATAAAAATGAAGAGCAAAAAGGCAGATATGAAAGGTCAACCCTGCAATTACGCTGCTAGCTAGTCTACTGAAGAGGGAACAACCTGTAGACATTAATTATTTTGAGTTCCATGGGTCTACACAGAAACAGGCATTAAATATTAACTGGGGTCCAGAATTACAAGTATTTCTTGAACACTATTTAACAATTACTCTGCACGTATACCTGTAACAGGCAAAACCTCAGAACTCACCATATTTCTATTCAATTTCAGTTCTACGATGCCCAGAATGTGGCTAATTATACTCAAATCTTACAATACTACTGCTGACTCAGGACTGTATACACGATACGTGTTTTAATGTAAAGCGTGTGATTACCTTCTAGAGCAAAGAAGGTTACTTCTAATAAAAAGAAAAGTCACCATCCTCCCAACTCACTGACTTGCCCAAAGGGAAAGTTGGCCTTAGCATCCTACACACATCAGAAGTCTCATTGCTGGCTGCAAAGCCAAACTGCTGGAAGAAAAGCTCGTCAACAATAAAGTTCTTTCATACTTTAAAACTCAGACTCCTCAAACAGCCATGGCAGCTTCTGTAACCTGACTCGTGTGACAGGAATTTTGGAATTGCAAGTCCTGACCACCTTTAACCAAAGTTGGTTAAGCAGTGGTTCTTCTGCCTCTAAACATGGAAAATACTGCACAAAATCCAGTCTTCCATGGGAAAACAAAAGACTCCATGCCAATCTCAGGTATCCCTATTCTAGGCTGCCACAGCAAGGCTTCAGCTGACCTGTAACTCAATACGGCCCATAGAGCTTTCTCTCTTGTACATATAGATCTCAACTGGACTTCTCATCTTGCATAGGTGGGGCACAACGGAAAAGGTAGGCAGTATTTATGGTAGCCAGGTGGGCATACTGAATCATGGAAAAGGAATTCTAGAAGAGAAGTCCAACCCACGGAGAAGAATGAAGAACCCAAACAGGGATTCTCACCATTTCTCTATATAATACCATATGTCACTTCAGTTATCTGCCATTTCATATTTTAATTCATACAAACACGCACTAATAAGAGCAAGGATATGAGTAGAAAGCAGAAAGACTTTAAGCATTTGCTTTTCTTCTCCTCTCCCACTCCCTTCCCCCACAACAAACCCAGCTCATCATTGGAAAAGAAAGAATATCCCTTCTCCCCCAAAAGTTTTAAAGGGTTTATGCAAAGGTGGGGAAGCTGCACAGAACATAATCACAATTCTTCCTTTGCTACAAAGCAGAATTGGTATTGAAGGATCAGATCATTCAGTATTACCTGAAAGAACAACATTGTGCAGGAAAAATCATTACACTGACCAGGCTGCCAGCTGGAGGGGAAGAAAAAAATGCACTGGCCAAGTCTGTCTGCAGAGTGGACAAGCCATAGAACCGTCTTCTCATACAGGTCACTGGGCTCAGCCTACATCCGCGGTTTTGGGTACTTAGAGCACTATTATTTCCAGAATGTTACCTTAATCAGTAGGAAATTCTACTTACATTTGGCAATAGAAGAATAATTGAAGAAGTAAACTGGGTGAAAACTTGGTTTAGTCAAACACATCAAATAAATACTGGGACAAAGTTGGGAATGTCAAAGCTAATAAGGATAAAACCATTAGAAACTGCAGCTCCAGTGAGAGGAAAGTCGTTGTTCATTAGGTTAAAGATTCCCTGCTTTGGTTTCATTCTGCACACACATTCCTGCTGGGTGTCCCTATCTTGGTGATAAGATGCCATTTTAAGCCCTACTGTACATTATGCCATAAATTTAAATAAATTTTGCTTCTGTATGGAAACGTTTCTCCCTGTAGATAAATGCAGCCATATTAGTGCTTTTATTTGTACATTAAATAGAAATAAAAGGAAACTCCACCACCACAGCTATTCTTTCAGAGCAAGAACAAAAGCTATTCATGTATCAAATGCGTGCTGGCAACATACTGTTCAGCAGCAGTAAGAATAAACACATTCATTAAGCATTAGAATCTTCCAGCTGCCAAGACAGACCGAGAATGTCTCAAAAAACCCACTGATAAATCACCAAGTACAGAAAACCCTGAAAAGCAATTGCCCTGCTTTCGCTTGCTGTTCAGCCCAGCTACAAAATGTGCCAGCCCCTAACAATGGCTGCCAAGGAAGCTTTAGATTCACAAACAAAACCTAAGAATGAATTCTTATGTAGCTTGCTCTTTCCAGATGTTGACTTTAAATGGAAAATTTGTTGTCTCATGATGGATACACACACATACATTGAGGGAAGAAGGTAAAGCTGTACTTAGTCAGCATGTTACGGAGGTAAATTATCGAATAAAAGTATTTTCACATATTTAAATACACCAATAACCAAACATAGCTTTTTAGTCTTCCAGTACTATTTGAGTGCACCGCAACAGGAAAATAAATACAAAACGAAAAAAAACACCCCCCAAAAAACCACCAGGCACATACCTTCAGGAACTCCTTCTCCAAAGAACCAACCCAGAATACTGATGAGTACTTACTGCTCTTGCACTTCCCTACCCCAAATACAGCATATACTTAGGAATGATAAGCGCTTCCAAAACAAGGGAAATTTTAAAAATGTCACACTGAACTTCAGTAATTCCCGCAGTTGCTTTCATAGTGACTCTAGAATTGACAGTTTACACTAAAACCCATACATAATACTAGGAAGAGGAGTATCAGTAAGCAAGAGGGCTGCATTAGGAACATAGCAGTAGCAGCAGAATTCTACTGGGGAGGGAATCCAACAAACAAACAAAATCTCCACCAAAACAAAAACGATAATCCTTGAAACAAAAAAAAGGTATGTCTAGAATATAGACTAAGAGGTAGCATAACAACCTGTCACAGGAAAGGAATCAGGAAAAACACTAAGTTATTGGCAAATGGTAAGAGCTGGAAAACAACCGATGGGAAGCAGAGCAGGGGAAAAAAAAAAATAAAGCTGTGTGAAGTTGACTCAGAATCCACCAAAAGCCAGCCAGAAATTCAAACAGAGGCAATGATGCAGCAGGCACAGAGAATAGGATCATTTTGTCAGAGTATGCTAGAGCTAAATTCAGACTCATAGAACAGCTCCAGTCATGCTGAGGGAGTTCTCATGTTACTAGGTCTAACACTTCTGGCACGCTTTAGAGAAAGAAAGAGTGCTCAGAATTTAGCAATAGCTGCTTATAGGAGTGGCACAAAGAAGAGTGAGAAGAGACCATGATTACATCAAGCGTACAGAATGAGACTGGTGACAGCAATAGCAAAGAGCCCACGTTCTCAAATTTTAAAGGAGAGACTACAAAAGCTGGAGAGGAAAAAAACAGCGGGTGAAAATGCTGAAGGTTTTTCAAAATCGTGAAAAAGAAATCATAAGGGGAATGAAGAACTGATATCACCAAATCCTGCATAACTATAAAAACAAATACTGGCAGAAACCAGCGGGAGATTCATATAAGTACCACTGAACACAGCCAGTAAAAACCATGAACACAATCAGCAGATACAGAAAGGTTTTAGAAAAGGTTTTAGACAGGGTCCATCACTAAGTAGACACTAAAAGAACTAGGCAGGGACATATATATCCCTAGTACAGCAGTTCTGCATGCTAGGGGTACTTATGCTGAGAGGTAACGACCAAGATGGCTGTGCACATGCTCTCCAGACCCAGCATCTCCTGTTGCCAGAGTCAGAAACAAAGTCCTGAGACAGCTGGTCCCATCCAGTAGAGCATTACTTATTTTCTTCATTTGAGTTCCAGCTCCACCAAGTCATACCTTACACTTCTTCCCTCATATTGACAAAACTGAGAAAAACATGAAGGAGCTACCTCAAAAGAAGGACGTGCTAGAGCAAGTTTATGCTGTGTAGGGAACAACCACTAAAAGAGAAAAGTACCACAACAGAACTCAGAGAGGTTCAAATAGAGGAAAGCAATTCAAAATTGTTATTGTTTTATCAGTACTTTTGTAACCATTTACTGCTTAGAGCACAACCACCCAGTCTGTAACAGAGCACTCAGTTCAACCTTCTCAGACTACCAAGCATGCACGGTCTAGTGGTACCTCATGCGCTCAAAACAAGACAACCACAGCGTTGGTTATTTTCCCATCTCCCGCATGAGAAGAGTAAAGCATTGTAGTAACAACCTGTATGACCAAAATCCTTAAGGAGTTATCTCAGGGCAGTCATGCTTTGTCAGATTCAGAATAGAAAGAACAGAAATTCCACCTTTCAAACAAAAACATGCACCTTTGGGTGTGAGGCGTGAGAGAACTGAAACGGAAATTCCATAGGCCTTACACACACCCTTTAAAATGAAATGACTATAGGAAAATTGGTCAGAATCACACTGGTTGTCTGTAGGATCAGTCAGGCATCAAAACTGGCTGACGTTGCCATGAAGAGTGGTAATAGTTGATGGAAGAGAACAGAAGCCCTGATTCATATGAGAACATAATTAAAGCCTGAATAAGGATACAGGCAGGGCAAAAATCCAGAGAAAAATTTCTGCACCCAAATGTCTTTGTTGCTGGGAGATCGCATGAGGTTTAAGAGCAAGAAAAATGCGGTTTCTCTGGATGTTATGACTACCCATCATTGCAGGTAGTGCAATAAGGTAGAAGTTATACTACCTGCAAGGTCAAAGAACACCAACTCTTCTCAGAGGTACCTCCCAGCTGGGAGAATAAGGGATTTCACAGTTTGACCCACATAGCGATGTAAACTTATTAAAAAAAAAAATCAACTGGTGTTAATTACAAACAAAATAAGACACAGAACAGGTTATCACCACTAAGAATTTCCCAAGAACCCTCAGGAAACTGTCCAGAACACAACAGCCAGAGAACACACTCCTACATGCATTCAGGAGTAATTAGTATAATGAACAAATGAATCATGCAAACTAATGAAGGAGCTAGGCAATTTAAATCACAGTCCATTCATTCTCTCCTTTTTCAGAAAAGGATGCAGGAAACCTACATGGCATATTAAGCAGTTAGTTCTTGAACTGCAAAGTATATCATGCCAAAATCACTGCAAATAGCGAGTCTGCAGACATAAGAAAGCAGACTGAATGTTAAAATATGCAGAACACAGTAAGTTAAGAGAAACAAAGAAAAAAACAAAAATGCATCCTATAAAAACAGTCTGGCAGTCTGACATCTGTCACAAGAGTAAATATATACTCCAGTGGTATTTCAGATTTCTATCTCCACCCTACTCTCAATTTCCAGAAGGACAGGATTTGTCTGACAGCAGCCGATGGACAAGCAAAAAAGGCAATCAGACTAAAGGCTTTTATAATTCACAAAATTGGTACTATTGAGCAACTTACCAATACTCTGTCATGTCAAGATTACAGCCCTTCCTGCTTTACAAAGAAAGGGATGGGAGGGTGTTAGAGAAGGAAGCCCCCAACCTCAGCTGCTGTTTCCATCGACACCTGACTGGTGTCTGCACCGCAATTGCAGAAAAGACAGACACCTTTAAAAGCACTTTGACTCCCTCTCCAGCAAAAGGAACACTAGATGGTGCTACATCCGTATGCCTATCTTAACACTCAGATGAATGGTAGCAGCAAGAAAAGTTCGAAGGAGGAAAAAAAAAACCGGGACAAAATAATCACTTCACACATGCAGTAGCAGAATGCCAGTTCTACATCATACAGTGCTGTCCCAATGCTCACCAGCCTCGGAACTGGAGTCTCTTTCTGCCCATTTACCTGTAGGAGTTCCACAAGTGACAGCAGTAGAAGCACTCTAAGTCGGGCTACATGGAACTTTTCTCTTAAATCTTGCTAACAAAACCAAAATGAAGTAATAATTAAAAAAAAATAATTACTACAGCAGCTACAGAATCCATTTTCAGGTTTAATACTATTAGTGTTTAGAAAATACATGCTCCATCAGCAACTTTTTTTTATGAATACTCTTAAATATTCACAAACATCTTTTTATTTTTTGTTTAATGGATCAATTGTCCTATTTCATTTGCTCATCCACATTCAGATTAGCACAGATTCAGAAGCATCTACTTGCACAGGCATAACTCTTCAGTTATGGCAACTCTTGAGTTTTGGATCACTTTACTATCTAATTGATCTGAAAAGAAGTAGCATTTTAGGATGCTGTCCCCCACTCAGAGGTAATGCTGGCTTAAGGAAACTTTTCATCTCACTGTTTTTTGTCACTGAGGCCCACCCCTGCAGTGCTCATTCCCTCAGTTATGCCAACATAACTGCTTCTAGGCACACAGCAGAATGGATCAGAGATGTGACCTAGCTAAAAAGTAACCCCCATCTCCCCTCTGTCACAAAAGTGGGGGAGGAATTCTATCCAGACTGGTTACCTAAAATATCTCCAGTTTGCACTCCCACGGAAGTCTGCACAAGCACAGTTCTGGGGTGGTTTGGAGACAGGAAATGTTTAAGCCAGCCCTGCATCCAAGAAAACATTGCTTGGCACAATTGGAATGCCCAGGCACCCTCAGCTACATTACATCTGCTCTCAGGTCCCAGGCAGGAAAGAGCATGCTCCTAACAGAGAATGCCGAAGTGCCTCTCTCCTGCCAGCAAAGAAATAGGGGAGGAAAAAAAAAAAAAAAAAAAAAAAGGCAAGCAGCAAGAGTTTAAAATTCTTTGAGCACCAATGGCCTTTTTTAAAGTTAAATAGCAAAATGTGCACATCATATAATTTGTTCTTAGGCTTAAATTGCATAAGAGTCAATTCCAATTACATTACCATTAGCTGGTTATGTTTCAGAAAGCATCACCACACAGCATTAACTCGGTTCTCCAGTTTTTTCTTAACTGTGTTGAAGCCTTTGTTTGCAAGAATTTTTGCAGATGACTTTTACAATAGGGTCTAGGTGTTAATCCTAGACTAAAAGAAAACAGATTCTCCTGATTGCTGAATTTGAACGTGCCTGCTCTAGGATGAGTCAAGGCTTAGCATCAGAAGGAAAATTATGGTATATGTAGACTTGATGTGAACAATTTATGTCCCACTAAATAGTTTAAAAGTGTAAATAGTGCTAACTTGTCAATCAGACCTACACAAAGTCTTCATGTTAGAGTCTCTGACAACACTTATTCCTCTGCAAGTATTTCTCTTTCTGCTTCTTTCAGGAGTATATGCAGTATCAGCACATACTACTGATGAAGCAGAGATTTACAGAGGAAGTATAATGCCAGTTCCTAACTCCCAGTCTATGCCCTTTAACATCTTTAAAGCACAGCAAAGAGCTGAAACTCAGAAAAATCCACTTTAAAAGAAAAAAAAAAAGGAAGGAAAAAAAACAAACCACACTAAACCAAATCTAACCACCACTATTTCTACTGCAAGTCTTATCATGTTGTCCTCAGGTCACAAACAGTAGAAATCTGCTGCTGCAGACAACTAATTGATAAAAAAACATTACAGGATCAATAAGTAAACCACACTTGGCTGACAACTAAGCAAGAAGAAATAGATTCGGAAACTACATCAGGCTTAAAAGCGTGAGGTAGGAAGATGTGCACTGACCCCCATTTAACAAAACCTACTTTTAAAATTATAAAGTAAGACAGAGGTTATCTTGCCTTTCAAGGAACCATAATCAAGAAGGCACCTTGATTCATGAAAAAAGTTTGTTGTCTGTGCTTGTAGTCAGAAACAGAAAATCAGAAAGTTAATGTCTTCCCGATAACAGGAGAGAGAGGAAAGAGGAGACAACACAGACAACAGAACAACTTGCAAGAAAGATCCTTCTACAAGGGACCTGGGAAACAGTTATGCTACCAGGAACGCACCTATGTAATGTGTAGAGCCTCTAGTGTCTCTACCAAGCAAATACCTAGAGAGCAGCCAAAAGAGTAACCTGTTTATAAACAGGCTCTAAACCCATGAAAAGAAGAGAGGAGGGGTAGGGAGTTAGTTTCTGTTGACAAAACGCTTACGCAGGAATGTACCTGACTGAAAGTGACTTTTGTGTTATTCTGCTCCTTGTCTTCTCGAGGGAACAAGGATGGACATGCAGACCATCTCTCCCCTTCCATTTCTTTTTTTCAGAATATCAACCCTTAGCAACTACGCAGCATATGGGCTAGGTTAAGTTAAGGCATACTATAAAAGTCTCTGTTGATAGTCACCATTGGCTAATTCTCTGACCTACAGACGATTCTAGAAATGGCTGGAAGTAACTCAGGATAAAAGGTATCTGGCAGTCACTTAGAGGGGTCCAGTCTTATTTCTGTTTTTCTCAGCCCTCTCATTTGTCCCTCATGAAAACTCAGCTGACTCCTCAAACATTCCCAAAAGACCTTGGAACTGACAAGGTCACTTTAAGCTAAAAGAAGCCTCACAGCTCAGCCAACAAGCCATGCATTTGGAATGGAAACTGCCTGTCATTTCATGGCCATACCCATGACTAAACTGAGTTACAGCGATTATTCAAACACAAAAAATTTGGGTCAGCTGACCACATCATTAAAAATCTAATTCTATTTAAACAGCACCCTTCAACACATACTCCATTTATTTGTATGAACTCTATGATAAAAAGGCATTTAACCTTTCATACAAGCATGCAGAAGAAGCTGTTCCGTATACATTAACTTTTATAGTTCCAGAACTAATGTGACAAAAATGGAATGGTTTTGAAAATCAAAAAGGCGTACAGCCAAAACATGATGTTACATACTGTTTCTCCCATTGCCTTCTCCCACAAAACAATTCTTCTATCAACATAAAAACCTAAATTATGTTGAACATCAAGACAACCATTCCATAATTTTAAGCTGCAGTATTTCCTTCCCCTCATTCCTGACTTTCAGCTGGCTTATTTTCCAAACAAACTTCAAATGGTTTAACTTCCCAAGCACATTAGTGTCTTAGTTTGGTCAAGCCTATTTGCAAGAGCCTTAAATCTTACTAAGTGCTTTCACTGAAAATCCAGATGCTTGCGAAATCACTTCTTGAAGCAGAAAAAAAACATGCAGAAAAGCAGCAGCATCGTCCATGAACCAGATATCTCACCAACAGCTTAACAACAGAAGCTTAACTATACGTTCCATACCCTTTCCAAGACAAAAGATTTGACAGCTTACCAGTAATGGTGCAGGCATCTCTGTACTCTCTGCAGTCTGGCACATTATCTTCCACTGCTTCACTTACATAGTGCTCTTCGTGAATGCCTGTGTCACAGGCTAGGACTGCATGACTCGACAGCTCCGAAGGAGGCACAGTGGCGGCCAAAGTGCAGTCGTGCAAAGCTGTGGCGTCCAGCTTGGCAGGTTTCACAGGCTTGTACAAACTGCCATCAGGGGGACCAGCACAGGAGACTGGGTCCGGCTGGCAGAAACAGAACTCGTTCTCTTTGCTAGAGTTGCTTCAAGAAGTCTGCAAAACACAAAGGAAACAAATGTTCAATTCAAGTCATTCCAAACAGCATAAATCAGAATAGATAATTTTCTGTTCCTTAACCATTAGTTTAACCTCACAAATTCAGCAAATACTAAACACCAAACAGTCTTTGCAGAGCAGCTGCCTATCTTTGCACAGTCACATCAAGTAGAAGTGCTATTCCTTGTACAGTTTTATTCACTAATGGCTGATTAAACACCCCAAAGTTGCGTTAGGCAAAAATCTGGATAAGCACAGTCCATCCACCTTGGCTCATTCACCAACTACTTTTCTCTCAGGTCAGCTGAAGGAAAGTTCTGTGTGACCCACCTTGCTGCATGAGCGACACCATGCAGACAGACTGCATATCACGAGTTGATTTAATGATACTTTAACACCACCATCATTTGAAACAGACTGATGCTAAGCAATACAGAAATGATTAGGAGATTATACTATAATGCTGCTAGCCTTATCCTCTCCACTGGGCCACCCTGCACAGCCCAGCCCCTTCACTGCCAGCTGACATCTTTGCTCCCTTTACAGAGCGCACAGGAAACAGAAATCAAAGTGCACTGGGGTGTCCACTTACTGAGGCTGAAGCACTGAGGAGCAGCGAACAGGGAACAAAGTCCCTCAAAGACAGATACCAGTGCCCTCAGAAAGATTAAACTGGCCAGAGAATGAAGAAAAGCACGTCTCATCCAAAAACTTCACCGAAACTTTTGCACAAGGGGCTAAAGGCACTGCAGCAACTAGTGGTATGGTACTGCTTTTGGTTATCAGCAGTGTAAGAAAAGATGCAAGTGCTCGTTACTACTAGGAAAGGAAAACATAAGCATGAGATGGCTGAAAATCAGACTTGGGAAAGGACTTGAACGGCAGGAAAAAAAGATTTTATATATGTATTAGAAGGCATAAGCAGCAGATAAGGAACAGGCAACACAAGAACAACCTGACTACGTGGGAAAAGCAAGACAGACAGACAGCAGGAAGACACAAATGCACTGGCCTGCAAGCAGGTGTGGATGCAACAATATGCAAGTGCAGCAACAGAGCATGCTATGTTCAGTACTTCGTTAAGAATAAGGAATAAAAGTTTTCTGGAGAATTCTATGAAAAAGGTTCTCTGTAATCTCTAGGAACATGTCCCAGTAATCTTATTTTGCTGATAAAGTTACACTAAGGATTTTAGCATCGTATTCTCTGATATTTCTAGGAAATAACATTATTGCATTACCAAAGCATGACAGTATTTCTAGAATCTCATTGCAAGACTCAAGCCTCTCTCTCTAACCTGTCAAGATACGGATTACACATTCTAGACCTTCTGGGACTAAGCTTCAGAAAAACCTTGCAACAAAGTTATAACACTGTACAAGCATCGTCTTTTCTCAGCCTATTTTCCCCTTTCACCACAGGCATAAGAACAAAAAAGCAAAATTCTCTCCCCCTTTCAGAGGGTGTCAACAAGGACTTGTTTACACTGAATTCAGAACACCACTACTGGAAAACCGATGGGCAATATTAACTCTGGGGAAAAAAAACCTCCTTATCCACAAAATGACCTTTCATTAAGTCGTCCTCAATTCCATACATTTGCATTTCTGCATGGTATCACTTAACCTCGAAATTAAGCTCTCATACTGAGGGCCTCAAAACCTGTATATAATCATAACAGCTATAGGAAAAGATTAAATCAAATGATAAATTTATGATACCATACTCTCACACATAACAGTAATGTAGCAGCTACAGAAAGTTTCACTTGAGTGCTTTAACAGAAAATCTTACAGCAGAGCATCCATTATTTCTGCACTATCACAGTACATACTGAAAAGAACAATGGGGTCACTTGCACTGATTACTTTTTAAACGGTCCCCTTTCAAGTGGCTCTTTAGGAAAATTACTAATACTAGAAATTAGTTGTTCAAACAAAGTTGGAATCAAAATGCAAATATTTGTTTCCCCTCTGCATTGAAGATACAAACAGCTTAAGGTATAAGCAAGAAAACACACTGGAAGTACAGACTGATTAAAAGGGCTACACTTTGTCCTGGTTGCTACCACACATTTGTGAATCACATTTGTTTTGGGAAACTGTTAGATAAGTCTGTTGTTATGAACAAGAGCACATCTGGGAGTAAGTAACTGAAGGCATTAACAGCACTCTTCAGCTCTTGTTGCCCTCCTCTCCCCTACTCCCCATGCCCTGCCTTAGCAACTACAGAAAGCCAGGAACATAACGCCACTACCAAATGAAATAACACTGATAACCAAAGTGCGATTTGTGTGTAAAAGTCTTCAAGTGAGTTCTGGGAACCTGAGATCTTTTAGCTTTTCTGGACTCACTGACATCTGACATATCCAATCGCTTTTACTCATTCACCGCTTTATCTCCCACATACTCCTCATCAAAAATACTTTTGACCAGAACGTAACATTGCAAGTTGCATTAGAAGTTTGTGTTGAATGCATTTCACCTCTCCCCCTCCACCCAGCTTAACTTTCACCCCAGTGAGGTACCATGGAATCAGTTCTCCCTCCCGTAAGCTGCACTCCAACAGCTGCTGCCTTGTCACTGTTAAGAACGGGTCAATGTAGACACACGCACATTCAGAAATAATACATGCCCTTCTTTCACACAAGCTGTTTCACTGTTGGCAGTTATGGAAACTATAAACAAATAGAGCTTGAAAAAACAAGCAAGCAACAAACCCCACCCCCTAAAAAAACCCACAAGTCAGTCTGCCTGGTCTGCTGCAGAAACCCATGTAAGATTGACACAAGAAAGTCAAATTCTGCATTAAGGAAGAGAATTTGCCTTGATCGTAAAACCTTGTACAACAAAGGGAAGAAAGCGGGCATACATGAGTATGTCTGCTCCCTTTCAGACTTATTTAACATTCTTGACTTCCATGCACACAGCAGAAAAATGTTATTCAGACACTATCTATCAAACCCATAGTGGGTCTGTTTGAATGGCCTCTCTTTTCAAGGCAAATATTACCACCTAGTCCAGGAGTGCACACTTTTCTTTCAAATTTCCTTCCCAATTTTCCTGTTGCAGAAATGAAAAACAAACTACAGCTGAGCAGTAACCACCAGATTGCCAAAACAGTCAGGAAGAGAAACAGACACTGCAGCTGCCCTACCCATAACATATGAAACATTAACATTATTCTTTAGTCAGTCTCACCTGTATATACAGTATTCATAATAAGATGATATAAATTGTTATTGTTTTGTATTTATTTCTTCTGACATCCAAAAAGTAAACAATTTATAAGTCAGATTATGACTTTTCTTGATGAAAATACCATGCATTTCATTCTTTCTACTTTGTGATGTCAACAGCAGCCTGCACACAGGATTTAAATAATTCTTCTACCTAATATTACAGAATTCAGCTTTTGCCTCAGTGGCTATATTGCACCATTTCTACCAGTCTAAATACAATGCCAGTTTGGGGCCAATAAACACACCTGGGTCTAAAGAAATACTTAATTTGTCATGTTCGAACTTAATTCTTCAGTGTAAAACTCTATGCAAAGAGAGCACAATTCCCTTAAGTTTATCATCTAACCGTTTTTAACCAGGTCATCTGATTCTGAAAAAAACCCTTATTTGCAAGCTGTTTGTTAAAAAGCACTCATTGAAAACTTGCACTTTGTAAGAATAGCGACACAAACACAAAGACTTGCTCCTGCACACCTTCTCTGTACAATATCCAGATTTCAGTCTAACCCAATAAATGCTTAAAATACAGTGTCTGCATGATTACTAGATGAAGCGGTTAAATTCTATATGCACAAAACACCATTGTCATCTAACAGTAGATCTACACAATAGTTTGGACAATGATTGCAGCGTAACTAAGACCCCCTCAAGAAGTACATTGGGTACTGATTGCAGCGTACCTGTGGCAGCCCAGATTACAAAAGCCAAGTCAAAATCAAGCTGTCATTAGCCCGTACTGTACTCCACTTTAAAAAAAAAAAAAAAACAAAAAAAATCCAAGTTATCCAGTTCTAACTACCTAGACAAAGTAGTTCAAATCTGACAGACACATTTACATCAGACAACAACCAGGATTTGAGGGTTCTGAGATAAAGGAAAAAACATCTCCACATCAGTCAGCCATTTCTGGGTTCTGGTCATTAAAACAAAAAATAAAATAAAAAAGTGTGCCTACCCAGAGCCCAGCAATGACAAAACACACATTTGTAACCTTGTAACATTATTCTCATCACCATCTTGGATTGTAGCAACAGCAGTTTACTGTAGTCACTAAACGCCTGGAACTCCTGTTACTGATACTTAGAATTTTGGTGATTAAAATTTAATCAATAGTTTGTAATTAATATAGTTTGTAATTAATTTTAATAATATAAAGCTATAAGCAACATTTTAATGAAAAGTAAGCTCGTACAGTAACCACAAGCTGCTATGGAACTCCCTGTATAGCCCCGTACCAGGATCAAAGGGATAGGTCAGAATTATTTAATAGGAACATGTAGTACAAGTTGATTTGTAAATTGATTTATGATACTTACATAGAACTAGAAGAATACATGTAGCTATCAAGGTCTAGATTAATGAAAATGAACAAAGCCAACCGTAACGGTTTTGTAACAGTCTATGGGTACCTGCCAGAAACCGTGAACTTAAGCAAAAGGTAATTCCGGCAGGGGGAGATCGCGACCACCGACTCACAGACCACCTACCCATATCACACCCCAGACTCATTTCTAGATGATTCTAACTTTTATTGCGCAGAATCGGAAATGGGAGGAGAATAGCTAATGATTTTTGGGAAACAATATGTTTATGTATGATTACCTAATGGATTTGCATGTGTAAGCTCTATATAAAAAGTTTAATTTTGGTGCAAGGTGCGCACGCTAGGAGGAGATATCCCCCGTGCACCTGGCGCCGCAATAAAGAAGTGTCTGCTTATCTACATCCCATTGGTGTTGCTAAGTTTCTTATTCTGGATTTTCAGTAACAGTTTTGGTGACCCAGATGGGACTTTGCTGAAGGAGACCGAAGGAGTCGGGGACCTGATCGGTTCCAGATGGCACCGAGGATTTCTCAGGGACACCCATTGATCCCCAATCCATAAGGTTCTTCGCGACATCCCCTGGATTTTGGGTAAGACACTTCCTTTGTTTTAAACGAGTGGGTTCGAGTCCCACCGTTGTGAGTGGGTTTGAGTCTCACCACATAGAGGGGGTTCGAGTCCCACTGCGAGTGGGTTTGAGTCCCCTCGCTGTAGCCTGCCTGTCAGTCGCGGTGAAAGCTGCATAGGGTTGGGCAGAGGATCCTCGTGGAGTGGAAGCCTAGGCGTCTGCCCGTAAGTCATAAGCGAAAGCTATTGCAGGGTTGGACATAGCAGAGACTTGGAACCTATATGCTAGCCATAGTGTTCTATAAGTTGTGCCTCTAACGTAAGTTAGAAGGTTTTTTTGTGCTCTATTGTGGAATCGTTTCTCTTGACTGAGTACTAAGGTGCTGAGTTTTGTGTTTATTCCTGCTTGTACTCAAGATAATAAATTACAGAACTGTGCGAGTGTCACCATGAGAGAGAGACGTGCAATTGAACACGAAGCGAGTGCGGAGTTTTCTGGCCGCAGTTCCGGTCTCCTGCGGGGGATTTGGCCGGTGGAGGACCGAGGCGATTCCTGTGGGACTTGTGAGTGGGTGACTGAGACGGGACGTAGTTCCGAAGTGAGTGCAAGGTTCGGATCCGTGGTTCTGTTATCCCGTGAGGGGTGCAGTCGGAGAAGAACAAAGTGACAGATTTGAGTGATTGTATATTGTATTGTAAAACAGTTATATCATAGCATCTAAGTTAACTCATTTGTTTAAAAGTAAAAGTATGAGTAATTTGGCTGCAAATGACAAAATCCCAAGAACTTCTCCGTTAGGATGCTTATTAGCACATTGGGGAGATATAGGAGATGATTTGCGAAAGAACAAAATGATTGAATATTGTAATCATTGGTGGCCGTTATACACATTAGAAGATCAAGTAGTATGGCCTGTGAATGGTACTTTGAATTATAATACTATTTTTCAGTTAACGTGGTTTTGTAGAAGGGAAGAGAAATGGGATGAAATACCTTATGTAGATTTGTTTTTCTATTTAAGGCAAAGAAAAGATTGGCAGAAGGAGTGTAAATTAACAGATTGACATGGTCTGATATTGGCTGTTGCTACAGGGAATAAAAAGGAGAAAAAGCGTTGTTCAACATGTGAAATTGGAAAGGATTGTTTGAAAAAGAGGATTATTCCTGAAGTTGATGAGTGACCAGAATTAGATATATCTCCTCCTAAGAGAGAAAGAAATCGGGGTCAAGAATATCAGGAACAGATGCAAGAACCAGAAAGCAGTGGCATTGAGGATGCCGAGGAGGGTCCCTCTGAGGTTGTAATTCATACCCCTATTTCTAGGAGAACTCGACAGCAAACACACACAACAGCTCCCCTGCGGCAGGGAGTTGGCAGCAATGGGCCGGTGTATGTAAAGGTGCCTTTTTCAGTTACCGATTTGTTGGCTTGGAAACAGGCAGCCGGACTTCATAGAGAAGATCCGGAAAGAGTAGGAAGAGTGGTGGATACTATAAATAGAATGCAGGACCCAGACTGGAGCGATTTGCAGGTGATTCTAGATAATTTACTGGATGATACAGAAAAGTAAATGGGTGTTGAAAGCAGGTAGAGCACAGGCTGAAGCGGCAGTTCTAAATGAAAATATGACTGGAACTTTGGAACAGAATTTTCCATCTGGGGATCTGCAGTGGGATCCAAATAATGCGGAGCACAGACAGAGATTGAGTCGGTATCGAAAATGGATTTTATATGGAATTAAACATGCTATGCCTAGATCTTTGAATTGGTCTAAATTATATGAAGTAAGGCAGGATAAAAATGAATCTCCCTCAGCATTTGTGGAGAGATTGAAGGAAGCTGCCAGGAAATATACTGATTTAAAAGTAGAAACTGAGGCAGCACAAATACAATTGGCTTTGGTTTTTATGAGACAATCAGCACCAGACATAAGAAAGAAACTTCAGAAGTTAGAGGAAGAAGACTCTAGGAGTTTAAATAAAATGATGGAAGCAGCCTGGAAGGTGTATAACAATAGAGAACAGGAGGAAAGAAAATCTCGGGAGAGCAGGCTGCTAGCAGTCATGACAGGAACAGTGAATAGAGGACGAGGCAAAGGAAGAGGTTCAGGATTTAGTGGAAGAGGAGGATTTGTGAACGGTGGTGGCAAGAATTTTAACACTCCCCTAGGAATAAATCAGTGTGCTTTGTGTAAGGAAGAAGGGCATTGGAAAAGAGACTGCCCCAGAAAGGGCAATGCTCAGCAAGAAATGGCTAAAATCATGATGCTAGATGACTGAAGGGGACTGGAGGGGAACCCAGCTGAGCCTCTGGGTGTAATTAAGCTGGGAGAAAAAGAAGTTAAATTTTTAGTGGATACTAGAGCAACATTTTCGGTATTAAACACTTGTAAAGGAAAAATTGGAACAAAACCAGTAAATATTATAGGGGCCACAGGGAAAGAAGCAAGCAGACCATTCCTAAAACCCCTGGATTTAAAATTTGGGAAAAAGATAATTACCCACGAATTTTTTTATGTACCTGAAAGTCCGGTACCCTTATTGGGAAGAGATTTACTGTCTAAATTAAATGCTTAGATCAGTTTTGAAAAAGGAGAAATTCTCTTAAAAATACCAGAATCAAAAACAGGTGAAATTCTGATGATCCAGAAAACAACCGAAGGACAAGAAATTCCTTCAGAAGTAGATTTGGCTGTGATTCCCACAGTATGGGAAACAGATATCCCTGGCAAATCAAAACTGGCAGAGCCTGTTAAAGTAGAATTAAAAGAAAGAGCAAAAACAGTCAAATTGAAACAATATCCAATTAAACCAGAAATCAGACAGGAATTGAAGAAATTAATTGACAAGTTCTTGAAGTATAAGATTTTAAAGGAATGTGAATCTGAATACAATACTCCTATCTTACCAGTCAGAAAACCGTCCGGAGAACACCGGCTGGTACAGGATTTAAGAGCAGTGAATCAAATAGTCAAAGATATTTACCCAGTAGCAGCAAACCCGTATACGTTACTAACCTCGTTAAAAGAGACCTATCAGTGGTTTACAGTGCTTGATTTAAAAGATGCTTTCTTTTGTATACCCTTGGAAAAAGAAAGTAGAAACTGTTTTCTTTTGAGTAGGAAAATCCACAGACTGGACGAAAGATGCAATTAACATGGACAAGGCTACCCCAAGGATTTAAAAGCAGTCCGACGATCTTCGGAAATCAGTTGGCGAGAGAACTTGAGATATGGAAACAAGAGAAACCAAGGCCTGGACATCTACTGCTACAATATGTGGATGATATACTGATTGCTACAGAGGAGAAGTCAACTTGTATCCAGGTAACAATAGATCTTTTGAACTTTCTGGGAGTAAATGTGTACAAGGTATCCAAGAAAAAGGCCCAAATAGCTTGCCAGACTGTGATATATCTGGGCTTTGAAATTTCTAAAGGGCAGCGACAATTGGGAAAAAGGCGAAAAGAAGCTATTTGCAATATACCTGAACCAGAAAATATTCATGAACTCAGAGCATTTTTGGGAATGGCTGGGTGGTGTCACCTGTGGATCATGAATTACAAGCTGATTGCTAAACCTTTATATGAAGCCCAAAAGATTTCTCCTTTTGTGTAGAGACCAGATCAATGAAAAGTTTTTATCGAATTAAAACGCGCTTTGATGTCAGCACCTGCTTTAGGACTTCCAGACTTAACTAAGGACTTTCAGTTGTTTGTCCATGAGAGGCAACACCTAGCATTGAGAGTGTTGACCCAGAAGATGAGCAGTTGGAAGCGACCTGTCGGATACTTCTCCAAACAACTGGACACAGTGAGTAAGGGATGGCCAAGTTGCCTGCGAGCAGTGGCAGCAACAGTGCTGCTGATACAGGAAGCTCGCAAATTGACTTTGGGAAGGACAATAACAGTCTATGTCCCACACAAGGTGACAACTGTTTTAGAACAAAAGGGGGGTCATTGGTTATCCCCAAGCAGGATGATAAAATACCAAGTGGTACTAACCGAACAGGATGATGTGATTCTAAGAACAACTAACCTGGTAAATCCTCCAGTGTTTTTAAGCTCCACACAGGAAGAAGGACAACTGGAACATGATTGTTTGGCTACTACCAAGTATGTTTATTCCAGTCGTGAAAATTTGAAAGATGTACCACTGGAGCAACCAGACTGGGAATTGTATACAGATGGCAGCAGCTTTATGGAGCAAGGAGTCCGATACGCTGGATATGCGGTAACAACAGACACCACAGCTATAGAAGCCAGAGCATTGACAAGCACCACATCAGCCCCAAAACCACAACTTACTGCTTTAATTCGAGCCCTAGAATTAAGTGAAAGGAAAAAAGTGAACATTTGGACTGACTCCAAGTATGCTTTTGGAGTAGTGCATGTCCATGGAGTTCTGTAGAAAGAAAAAGGATTATTGTCCTCTCAAGGATCAAACATTAAGCATCAAAATGAAATTTTACAATTAGTGCAAGCAGTTCAGAAACCAGAACCAGTAGCAATCATGCACTGTAAAGCACACCAAATTGGAAACACAAAAGAAATTATTAGAAGTAATTTAGCTGACAGAACAGCGAAGAAAGTAGCAAAAAAACAAGCATTCCAAATGGCATTAATTCCCTCCAAAACAGTAGCCCTTCCTAGGGAAAAGCCAAAATATTCAGAGAAGGATGATAAATTAGACCACTGCTGTATACACATTCCAAACATTACTCAGGATGTAGAGCATGATTTGGATTTGCTAGAAAAAGTTAAAAAAGAAACAGAATCAATCCCAGAAGATATGTCAGAAGATTGGATAGGAAAAGTTTTCAAAGGACTAGGCTGGAATCTAAGCTCTTGGATCCTATCTTTGATTAAAACTCTGTTTCTGTTGCTAATTGTCTTCCTAATGATCATGCTATTATACAATTGTTTAAAAAAACAGTTTGCTAATAGAATTGCAATCAATCGCAGAATCATGAGAGAGTTACCTACTATTCCACCAGACTACGGTTCACCACCAAAATATGCTGAAACAAATATTAGCTTTGAAAATGATAAGTAACTATTGAACAATAAAAATGAAAGTGGTAAAAGTATTGAAATAGCTTTCATCACTTTCAAAGGGGGAAAATGTTACTGATACTTAGAATTTTGGTGATTAAAATTTAATCAATAGTTTGTAATTAATATAGTTTGTAATTAATTTTAATAATATAAAGCTATAAGCAACATTTTAATGAAAAGTAAGCTCGTACAGTAACCACAAGCTGCTATGGAACTCCCTGTATAGCCCCGTACCAGGATCAACGGGATAGGTCAGAATTATTTAATAGGAACATGTAGTACGAGTTGATTTGTAAACTGATTTATGATACTTACATAGAACTAGAAGAATACATGTAGCTATCAAGGTCTAGATTAATGAAAATGAACAAAGCCAACCGTAACGGTTTTGTAACAGTCTATGGGTACCTGCCAGAAACCGTGAACTTAAGCAAAAGGTAATTTCGGCAGGGGGAGATCGCGACCACCGACTCACAGACCACCTACCCATATCACACCCCAGACTCATTTCTAGATGATTCTAACTTTTATTGCGCAGAATCAGAAATGGGAGGAGAATATGCTAATGATTTTTGGGAAACAATATGTTTATGTATGATTACCTAATGGATTTCAATGTGTAAGCTCTATATAAAAAGTTTAATTTTGGTGCAAGGTGCGCACGCTAGGAGGAGATATCCCCCGTGCACCTGGCGCCGCAATAAAGAAGTGTCTGCTTATCTACATCCCATTGGTGTTGATAAGTTTCTTATTCAGATTTTCGGTAACACTGCTACAGGTAAGGTGCTACCCAAGAACCACAGGCTGCACCCTGTGGTGATGATTAAGCTTTGAACAGTTTTTAGCTATCTATCTAGCTCAGATTTTGTGCTTCAAATAACACTTTTATTCATTAGTCAAAAGCAGCAGCTTGACCACTGCAAACATCTACGAATTTAAAGAAATATTTCCTTAAAAGAGGGAAAAAAATATCTTTCTAGTGCTTCCGACCAAAATCTTGCCCTTTCTTCCAGGTTGTCCTTTTGCTATGCATACTCTCATACTTAATGAAACTATTTGGTTTAGAGCAGCAGCACAGTTTTGAAGCAAAACCATTTACTGTGAACTACTTGGTTTTTCAGAACAACTTTGGTGCTCATGAAAAATCAATTCCCTTTACAGTAAGAGAACCTGAAAACTCTGCTCCAAGATGTGCTTTAAATGCAACCTGCTGCCAAACAGAGACATGAGACTCCAAATAACCCTGTGGGCTACATCACTGCAGGGTCGTCTGGTGTGTATCTATGACATTTTTCTCCTTCAGAAAGCTTCAAACTGCACAGGTAAGTGGGACATTCAGCTCAAGATGCCAAGCTAAATCTAATGTAAAAGTAACCCACCCAAATCAGTAATGAAGATTTAAGAAGCTTCAGCGCCAACAACTTTGATCTACTCATCCATCCCTGCTGATCAAATGTCCTGGTTTTGGCTGGGACAGAGTTAGCTTTTCTTTTTAGCAGCTAGAAGAGCTCTGTGTTTTGGTTTTAGTCTTGGATTCGCTATGAGAAGAATGTTGACGCTGCACTGATGTTTATAGTTGGTACTGAGACCTCAAGGACTTTTCAGCTTCCCATGTTTTGCCAGTGTGCAGGAGAACAACAGACTGAGGGGGAGCATGGCCAGGACAAAAGATCCACAACTCCCATATCATTTAAATTTAGATTAAGGATTGAGGGCTAAAGCAGCCAATGGAGTAATCCACATCATGCAACATCATGCCCAGTACATATATGATGGTGGACCAGGAAGAAGAGCTCTTGTTCTTCTGGGAACTCTCTTCCAAGGGCTCTCTCAGTCTTTCAGAGTCCTCTCTCCCCATCTCTCAGAGTTCTCTCTCTCTCTTTCTCATTCTCTTTTCGAGCCTCTCACTTGTCTGGCCTTGTGGTGTCAGGACTCACCTGTTTCAGGATCACTTGCCCAGATGGAACAGGCATTGGTCACCAAGTAGTGAGCAATTACACTGTGCATCACTTGTTTGTACATATTGTGGCATATATATATATTTTATTATAATTGTTACTTTTAATTTTATATTATTATTATTAAATTGTTCTTATCTCAACCCACGAGTATCCTTCCCTTTTACCCTTTAATCTTGCCCCTTCCCTGGGGGTAGGGAAGGGTGAGTGAGCAGCTTAGTGGAATGTAGTTGCCGGCTGGGCTAAACCACTACACCAAAGTATTTGCTAATTTAGATAGAACCTCGGGGTACCCAGGGATTGAGAGAACTTTCCACTCTTAGCATCTGAATCAAGCTGCAGAGCTCTGATCCTGTATTCTCATTTACTAGTTTACTAACTCTCATTTACTAACTACTAATTGACAGTTAAACACTTCAGAGGGTTTCAGGGTGTGCAAATTCCTCCTTTTAATGTACTTGCAAGCGAGTCCCACCAGAAATGTTCTTCCCTGTTTTGTACATCACTTTGTAAATCCATTAAACACCTCTGTTGTACTAAGTCTGCTAAGTTTTACTAAGTTCTTTAAAAAGAACCCTCAAGCTTTTCATTTGCATGAAAAAACTTTCTTCAGCTGCAAAATGCCCCATGTAGACACCGGAGTAAAGCAAAGCCAGTTTGTCTGTCTAATCTGTGAAACAGATTAACATGCTGGCCTACCCTTAGTAATTCTGAATATAGTCGTCAGCCTGTGTTTTGGAAAATAATCACTGAATTTATCAAAGTAACTTAATAAGACTTGCTTCAAGCATTCAACTTGCTTGTTTCTTTACTAATTCACATCTTGCATCTACAAAAGTCTGCATTTTTTTAAATTTAAAAACAATTTCTTCACTGAGTGGGTGGGCTCAAAAGCCCGTCAAAACACCTACATCCATTTAAGCACTTTGTCAGACCATAAAGAAACAACGATTTGCAATAGGTCTGGCTTTTACACACCACCCCCCCTCCCCAGATAATTTACTGAGTTGTTTTAATCTTGCCCTGTATTATATACCCTCTTACAAACCATTTTATTTTCCACTCAGGAGCTAGCTTTTAAATAAGCAGAATGGACTGCTTAGTTAAACCTCTAACTAGAGGGGCATAAACAGTGAAAGTGTCATAGGTGAATGACAGAATGTGACAAGTAGTTTATCCACCTTCAAATACTTTACATAAAAACAAGTTCTGCATTTCTCATGTTAGAAGAGATTCATTATTTTTACAGCAAATTAAAGGGATAAGCATCTTGGGCAACTCTAGACTACATCCTTATCCAAAGTTTAAAAGCCATTTAAGAAACTTTTAATCAAGCATCTTTCCTGGATTGCTCTGGAGGAAACACAGCCTTGCTTTCTTAACAGTGCTTTTGCATACAGTGATCCAGGCAGTCACACCAAAGCCATCTGCAACCTCAACATCACACAGACCCCTTTATTCAAGCCTTCTATTATGTTTAAACTATATTCTGTGCTGCTTTTTTTTTTTCTAACCTAGCCAAACACAATCTTTTCAGAGAAGTATCAACACCCAGTGGTTATATCACATGGCATGAAGGATCTTCTCAGGTATATGCCTCCCAAGAGGGGCTCTTCTGCCTATGAAACCATTAAAGAATGCTTTCAAGCTAAAGATTTGAAGGTTTTCTAGAATCACTCTTTATAAAGCCTCATAACCAACAAGTGTTAAGCAGATGAAGGCATCCAAGAACCAAAGCAATTCCTGGCTAACTGCCAGCAGCATGGCAATGGCATTTGGAAAAGAAGAGTCACCACTAGAGAATAAAAGCCAGAATAGCAGCAGCAATAACCAAAAGGATACTTAAACGATAGTATCAACATGTACAGCATAAAACCTTAATCTCAGGGTCCCCAAAGCTGCTGCTGTGACCTTGTTTGGCCTTATTTGACCATTAAGACATCATTCAAGACAGAGTCATGTTTTCTCAAAAATTAATGCAAGTCTAAACATCACAAATAAAAAGCCCCATAAAGAAAAGAAAAACAAAACAAAACATAAACGAAACAAAACCACCTCACTGCTCTCCACAAACCAAAGTTTCTCACCACTAGGATCTGGCCTTCAAAAGGAGCCCATCACTCTTTTCTCCCCTCCGGCCAAGGGAGAGTGGAAGTGCACTGTAAGACAAGCCCTGGCTCTGACCTTCGCAGCTGTGAGCGCACAAGTGTGCTCTGACCCGGCTTTATGTAACGCTGCCCCTCTCGGCTCTGAAGTTCCTGGAGGCAAATATTGCTGGGTTCTATAAATAGGTCTTCCTTGTGTGAGGCTCGCATTACACTGGGAGCTTTTTACAGTTCCCTTTCTTTTTATTTAATGTAGGCCACCAAACTTGCCCTCACTGTCCCCTCCATGAACAAATAAAAGTGAAAACAGTTAAAAATTAGTGCATTCCCTTTCCCGCGATGCATCACGCTACTGGCTGGGAGATGTTAGCTAGACATGCTGTGTACCTGTCTTGGAAAGGGAAAGCTGTTCAACCACCACCACTAGTACAGTGTATGAGAACTGCATGTGCAGTCAAAGAAAGAATTCATCAGGTAACAAAACAAAGCTCAGAGGTACAGCAATGTAAACTATAAACACCTCAAACATGTACGTTCTATTCACATCCATGCACATGCAAGGTGCTCACTGGGGTAGATCAATATGAGATGGGTCCAATACTAGTTGAAGTGAAGGCAAGGATCTAAGGACTTAAAAAATTCCAACCCCTCTTCCCCCTCTCCCCCCCCCCCCCCCCCCCCCCCCAAAAAAAAAATAACCCAACAAAACACACAAGCAAAACAAAAATAAATCAAAAACACACCCCAACCCAACAACCAAACCAATCACCAAATCACTTGGGATTAGGTTGCTGTTGTATCTAGCCTGTACGAACTCCTGCCTCATACACAGTCAATACACAAGCTAAACTATGTCAACATCAGCTTTGGAACATCAACACATATGCTGCCTACCAGCATCATCTCCTTGTACCATTAAAAAAAGGCAGGTATCAAAGATTTGTCAAACAGTTCAGGTATGGCAGAAACTATTACACCAGCAGCAAACCAGGTCTATCTACGGACAGAACAGTGATAAAAGAAACCTGAAAAGTGTTGTTTGTTTATACACCACAACAGCATGAAGTTCCCCACTTCTTTACTTCTCCATAATTCTCAAAGACTTTCAAAAGACAGGTGAGTATTCAGTACTGCTTTTCTACTAGTTGGGAGAAGCTGGGGGATGACCACAATCTCTGAAACACAGCAGAGGAGGTAACACCACCGTGTCGCCTCTTGAGAACTGAGCTCATTTCCTACCCACAAGAAGAACCAGCAAGAGCACTTGACCAGAAGCAGAACACAGAGGCAAAAGTGCACTAGACACACACGAATTAGCTACTAGTAAAGGGGAAAATAAAACAAAAAACCCAAACCACCCTACTGAGCAGTGCCTGGGCCTAAGACAGCATGCAGTAGGTATTCAAATTAAAATACGTTACCATTCCAAGCTAAAACCCTGATCAGCCGACCAAGCCATACCTTCTTCCTCAGGCCAACATTACAGAACAAGGAAAAGCAGTGAAAACAGCTGAAAGACCATGCTAGAATGGTGGTTTCCCACCACCACCACTACTGTTTAAACAAAGACACAATTAATCTAACTACAAACAAATTAGGACTAAGTTTTATTCAAGTAACACTAAACAAAGAACAGACTGACTCAAACCAGATATTCATCATGATTTAAAACCTGGGGCAGGGGTGTGGATTTTAATCTTGTTTTGCATTACTATTGTTGTTCTCCTATTACAGAAGTATTTTTTTAATTTCTCACTCTCCACAATGACTTTTAAGAGTCTACACAGAGTTGGTACGAATTTTTTAAAAATGCTGCTTTACAGGATTGGAGAAGTATCATTATTTCGAATTTTAATAGCTGTCCTTCTGAAAACATTTACACAAAATACCATGTAACAGAATTAAGATTGCTGCTTTTCTTTACGATTTCTTACTGCACAGAGACAGTGAGAGCAGGAGTGAGAGGAACTATCTGATAGAAAAAAGGAACAAAATTCCTTGCAAACTGCCCTAAAAACAACCCCAAACACAAAACCAAAAAAAACCCCACACACTATACCTTCTCTGTCCTGATCCACTTACTTTCAGACTGAGTTAACTGCTTTGAACCAAGCTGAATCATATAAAAAGATGATAAAGAAAAAAGAAAAAAATCCAAACAAATCAAAACCCAATCTGTTGAATAAGAACATCCCATTTTTTGCAGAAGGTAAGAACTTGAAGTTTTCTCTCGCTGCTAGAAGCAATTTTAAAAATGACTATTAGGAAGCTTACCTCCAAGGACAGTCAGACCACCAACTTCTGCTCTGAGTAAGACACTAGAAAGACCTGCTTTGGCTCACTAGCATCACTGGCCCTCACTCCCTGGCAGCAAGCCTCCCCACACGCTCCAGTAACTGCCACTGTCCAGTGAGAACCTCCCTCACTCTTCAAGGTTGTCTTACAACCCTAAATGAGCTCCGAGTTCCTCAGAACCTATCCCAATTTTTTAACTGGCTGTAAGTATCTCTGGGCCTCATATCCATTTTCTTTTGTCGTCTTTAGTTACGTATGAGAGCAACACTTTCAACCATATACTATTACGTTTCAGAGGACATGAGTGAACTGAACCCAGCTCTGTCACAAGATCTATAATTGTAGCCCCTCTCTAAAGCTCTGGGCTGGGGGCAATGCAGATCACAGCCCTTTCAGTAAAGAGAAAGCCAGATCTTCAACGCTTGTGGATACGTGGGCCTTACAAGTCACTTTAGGTATCAGGGCTGAGGGGTGACATAACAAGACTACAAACTCTGAACAACCAGCAATCCGGGGCGTTATACCAAAGCCTTGGTCACATGGACTTCCCAGCAACTGAGACATGTGCTGCTGACTAATCAGGGTACATCTCAACACACCACGCCAACGCAAAACTGCTTCTCTCTGCTCCCATAGAAGTTAACGGCTACAACAAAAGAAAAATCTCACAGCCTTTCTTAAAATGCTACAATGTAGTTTAGTAACTGGCACAATTACTCTGTCAAGTCATTTTCCTGCTTATGAAGTTTGTGTGCAAACATTGAGAATGAAATACGAAAATAAGAATTTGCTGTTTACAAGGTTGCTCTGTATACCCAGTATATTACCATATACATGCATCTGTGTTCTTGGGAACCCAGAAATGTTTATCTTAACAACACGCTGTGGAATTTTAGGAAACTGAGCCAATTATCCATGGCTTAATGCCATTAAAGTCAAAGTCCCACTAGCAAAGATTTGGGAACAGAGTTTTTAGAAAATTTCAGGGGCATTAACATGAATACGGCAAGAGCAATGCTATGATACAGTCTTGAAACAAACAAAAAAAACCAACGCACACCAAAACCCAACAACAACAAAATGTTTCCTTACAAGGTAGAACTGCACAAAAGCACAAGCTAAGGGGTAAAAATGCAAATTAAATGTAATACATGTTATGTTTTTGCTTCATTTGCAGACTGAACTATCTTTCTTAATTACACAATGAAGTTGAAATCTAGCATTGTGGCTTTCCCTCAAGGACCACAAAAATAAAAATCTCAAGTCACTCAATACAGACAGATCAAACGTTTCCCAGCAATTTGGACATTGATTTTGGAAAATAATTGCAATAACACTTAAACACAGTGCTTCTTGAAGTTGTCCTTGGATAAATTCCTGTATGCACATACATATTCTCTAAAATGCACAACAGATAGTACTGAAGAACACTGAACTTCACTTAACTCACCAGAGTCATGGCACAGGCAGTAAGAGAGCACTTGACCAAACTGTCCCCTGCCAGCTGCTGCTCTATTCTAAGTGTTTGTTGATGGAGACCTAAAACTTCTGTAAGCGGACTAGGCAAGCCGACCCACCACCCATCAGTGAATCCAGCTTCCGACTTATCAGCATGCCTCACGACTTACCCATATCTTAGCACCCAGTCAGAAAGCATTGTGAGTATACCAACAGCCTCAAGCAAGCAACCAAGCCAGCTTTCAGTAAGGGGAAACAGTTCTTTGATGAACTTTATTCCTGTATCTCAAGGATTATTTTTCTCCTATGTGTACTCTACAACTTGGTAGACTGACATTTCTCTAAAAGTGACATTTTTCAGTACAGCATCAAAAGCAATCCTTGCTTTGGCAGGAAGAGGAACTGGACAAATTTGGTAAAATATTAAGACATATGGTAAAGGCAAAAGTAGGAAGAACAATATGTAGGTTTACAGAGTTGGAAAACACAACATTTGAAGCACTTCTTCATTCAACTGTAAAATATATAAAAATATCACTAATGTTCCCCAGTTTAAAAGACAGCATCTCTCAACAAACGTATATTATGATGCTTAGAAACGTCTTCCTTGAAAGTGTGGTTTTTTTAATTATGTAAATTTGGCCGAGTAAAGGTCCTATCAGTCTCAGAACGACAATTAAGATTCATTTTCCTTGACTTATGCACATACTCTATCACAAGCAAAACTATCATTCCCAATACTCAGCTTCTTTAAAATAACAAGAATATTTACTCAAATTTAAGATCGGAACATCTGCTGGACTTACAGTACACACAGTTACATTTGAAGATTGCAGACTTTTAGGAAAGCATAGGAAAGTATCACTAAAGCCAAAGTAATTGTCTGACTGTTTTAAAGACTTGCACACTTTTTGCTTGTGCATGAAGACCCAAGCTTCTGTCAACGGAGCTGTGGAAGATTCAGATTTCTAGATCAACAAGCAAAATGGAAAGCAAGGCCTACAAGTACAATCCTGTATATAAACACAGGATTTCCTGAAAGGAACAGATCTCTTTACCTACTCTGTAAATTCCCTGTGGAGATTGCTCATTTGACATACAAACTCTTACACAAGCTAAAACAGGTAGAAAGAAGCCAAGATTTGACAGCTGAAGGTCATAAGACTAAAAAGTGCTTTGAGATTGCGCACTCTCAATTTCATTATTTAGCTTTCATTAATTTTAGATTCTCTGTCCTGTATGTTCTAGCACCGGACCTCAAAGCTTTATCACATCACTTTTACTGTCAAGAGAGAACATGAAACTCTCCGAAGCACTTCCTTGAAACTTAGTGTGGCAAACAGGGAAAAAAGAACTCACTTGGAAAGGGCTGCACATCACATCATTAAAAGAGAGAATTTTTAGAAAAACAATTTCTGTATTCTACCTAGGCACTGACTTCCCTGAAATGAAGTTAACATATTTAACTCCTTCTACAGTACACGTAGAAAAGCTTCCCATTTAAATTTAGTCATGCTTTAAGCACAAGCACATCTGCCTGAGAGTTTGAGGTCCAACAGAATTTTCAGCAAGAAATGCTGAAGTGACATTAAAAAGTTTGACAAATACCAGCAGAGATCTCTAGGCCATCAATCATCCTGTATGAGTAACAGTTTTGGCTTTGTTTAACAAATTCTTGGTCATCCTTTTGGTCAGAAGAATATAGCAGTCCAAACAGGTCATGCAGCAGTTCAAGCAAAAGACAAGACTGTATGCCAAAAACTGCAATATTTCCCCTAACCAGAATGCAGTGAATGAAACATGGAGTTATTCCTACTGCAGAGTACAGACAGGGGTACACTAGACCACCCTTACTTTCCTTGCTGTTCTGGAACCAGACTCAATTTTCAGAAAATTAGTTTATTCATCTGTACTAATTGCAGGATTCAGTAAAGACACGACCTCCAGTATCTACTAAGAATAATTTTCTGTTCTCCTCAGTAAAATATTCTGCCACCACTTCAAAATTGTCACTTTATAATATTCCATTCTTCTTCCACATGCTCTTAAGCCTCTGTAAGGTCCTATGGCCCACAGCAGAGAAGCTCGGTATTCACACACCTGTCCCACACCATGGGAACAGAAAAAGAAGAAAAAGAGTGTGCACATCCCTCATTTGTATTATTCAATAAAAAGTCATCACCAAAATACTCTACTGATATCCATCATTAGGCTGGAATCTCCATGGCCAAAACAGGAAGCACTGTAAGTTTCTCATGACCCAGGCCTAGCAATAATTCCCTTGTAAACTTCCATCACCATCAACACCTGCAACTGACATATCAAGGCCAAAATAAGCCACTGCCCTCTAGCTAAAAAAAGGGAGCCAGCATTTAAACTGTAGAAAGCCTAGCACAGCCCCTCTGAGGTGAATGTCTTGATAGTGACAAGTGGCACCAGAACCCTCCTAGAGATCTTCCTTTTGACAGATCCACAAGTTTTCATGGTAGGTCTGCAGTTCCACCACTCATGCCCTTGCTCCAAAGCTGCTCTTCAGTCCAGGCTCCACAGCCACCAAAACCCACACCAGCTGCGTGCACAGCCCCTGCCCACAGCCCAAACAATCTATGTGTAATGTGAGTAAGGCACACTGCCACTTTCCCAGAAGGATGAGCCCGTGCTGAAACACCCTCTTCCTCAGTCTCGCTCTACCGACACTGACTGCAGTAGAAACACGAAAGTTTATAAATAAGTAGGAGGAAAAGGTCAGCAGCTCAACTTGGATCCATGACTTTCTAGGCTAAGATCAGTTGCACAGCATGCCATAAGGGACAGATAAGAGACCATTTTTCCCAGAACACACCATGAAACTGCATGGAAACAACACAACATACACTCATAGGGTCTCCCACAGAATCCTACTGCCAAATGAGTGCTCATGCAGCCCTGTCAATATGGAACAGAAGGGTATTTTACAACTCCCAGTTTTCAGATAATCCATGCTAGATCTACAGTGAAATAGAAAAAGCAGAAATAGCAACACAGACAAGTTGAGCAGCAGACAGCAGATCACTTAACAACTGGCACTACGTTTTGGGTTGTTTTTTTTTTTTGGGGGGGGGGGGGGCTTTTTTTTTTTTTTAACAAGTTTTCTCCTTCTAACTTCTGCATAATGGTGTAATTTCACAGGTCTCCACTCTTCCTGAAGCTTTACGTTGTGTTTGGACCTGAAGGCACTGAACAGAGCTGTTCATCAGCTCTTCAAAGGCTCCAATAAAGAGATACCAATTTACAGTGCAGTGAAGAAACCATACAAAACCCAAACATATAGCCAGCATAAAGAAGAATATTTTCTTGCTGCTAGAGTGCATATATGATTTACTGGTGTTTAGCTGCAGCAGTATGTTTCCAAGTTCAGATGGATTTTTTTCCTCTTTCCCCTTGCACAAGTGTATTCGTATTAGAAAAGAAGCTTGGTTTTGCATTTATGCACCATAAATACGTCACTAAAGATATATGAATCTGTTTGCTCAGTTCTTGGACTTGTTATTTTTATTTTAAAAACAATTCTGGTTAAAGTAACGTAGATGCACATATATTCCTACAGATGAAGTGTATCCTACAGATGAGGATAGGAAGAGAATTTAGAGTTCAAGCACGCTCTGTCCTTGCTCCAAACATACCTGCACAGCACTGCCTGTTCATTCACGCTGCGAAGTAAAAGGCAACTAGAGGACACTGGCCACATCATCCTTATGTTCCCTAGGACAGCTACCAGACTCAGTGACAGAGACATGTATGCCATCAGTCTTTAACACCAAGCATTTAATGGTTCGCTACCATAGTAGAGTTTGCATTCACCATGTGTTCCCCTTGCTGCAAGACGAGGGGCACCACCACAGCAACCAGGTTTTAACCATTATGGTCAGTGCTCTTCAAACAAATTGCAAACAGTTGTAAAAATAAAACAACTTTAGCTTAGCAAGTTTGCAAATTACCCAGAACACATCACATGTTCTACATGACAGCGGGCAGAAAATACCTAACCTGACAAGGCTGAAATGCCATATGCAGAATTTTCCTAGAGTCAATCATCCTACACATGCAAAGTTGCACCACCAGATTAAGCCCAACAAAATCTGCAAGACTGCACGTAGCACAAAAGTCAGCCACCATACTATAGTCTCAGCAGGACCAACGTCCACCAGTCAAAATAAAGAAAGATGAGATTCAGCATGAACCGATTCTGACTGGCTAGAGGAAAGAAAAACATACTTTTCAAAAGATATTTTCAATTGAGAGAAAGGAAAAAAGAAACCAACTCAACAAAACTAGTTTTCCCATAACAGGTAGACAACACTACCCTGATATGAAGCAACAGCATGGCGGAACATAAAAAACCTAACAATAAATAGTAAAAAGAGAGGTGTCTAATCTTTCACTTCAGCACATCTGCAAACCTTCAATTGCATGGAATGTTATTTTATGAAACACTGGAGCAACTCACATAGCCTATTTCACTTTACCTTTGGTGCCCCCAATGAAACACACATCACTGAAATGTTTCTGTTATGTCGCAGTGTTCCCAGGTATGTCATTTAGAGAAGCTTCAAACAGCTTTGAATTCCATTTTAAATTCTCTACCTGCAGATTTTATTTGCAAAGATAAACATGAAAGTGAAGAAAAACACATCCACTCAGTCATGCACATGGAGACCAAAACACTGAGGATGACCTTTAACTTAGGCACTAAAACAAAACACAAATTAAAAATAAAAAACAGTTGGAATGGAGGCGAGGGAAAGCATGACAATGTATTTGGGGGAGTCTCACTAACTATTTTGCCATCAGGAAAAACAGCAGCTTTCCTGCCCCGAGTTCATAATGTAGCACATAATCATGTAAAATGGTGGCCGCTCTTGTGCTTTGTGCTATTTCTACCTCAGCTGTCTTTCTGTACAATCGTTCTGCGAATAAAATAGATCAAATTGAAGCTCATGAGAGTTTTTTTTAAAGTATCAAATTTTAAATACTAAAAAGCTGCCTGTAGCAGTATATCATGGTCAAATTAAAGGTTCCACAATTTACAACAACATCCTTTTTCAGTGGCACTGTTGTCTGCATCACCATTCCCCGGTTACTGTGCAACCAGGAAAAAAGTCTTGCATATAAGCACATGCAGTGTACAAACTAATACATCTCCCACTTCATCCAAACTGTCTCAGGTCAGAGCCTTTTCACTAACATATAGTGAAGAGCGGCACTTTTCCAATTCACTCTAGTTAAAAGGTGCCAGTTTGTTGAGATCCAGGCAGCCTTTGAATATCATCATAGTGAAAATGGAAGTTTCCCCCTGTGCAATTCTAACATTAGATTATTCCTAGCCTAACACAAGCTAATAAACCTGAAACATGTGCCTTTTCTTAGCAAGTTACCAGGAAATAACAACCCAGGCAAAAATAGACAAAACAGTTGGGAAGCTGGTTTTTCCCCCTTCCCATTCCAAACCTTGGCAGCCTCCTTTTACATCTCTCCGCCAGGACTCTGTCCCTCAGTGACTCTAAGAGTCTAACCAGACTGCTAAAAATAGCTTCTCAACTACAAGACATGTACATTATCAGTGGAAAACATTTCTGCAGACCTAGTAACAGCCCCACAGCTCAGTCTGATGACATGAGAGAATAAAGAGGCAGACTAAAGAATGGTTTGTTGAATTAGGAAAGCCTTTACCGCATGCCCATCCATGCCTATCCCAGGCAGAAAGTATAACGCTTTCCCCAAGTGGTAGATACTTTACGGGCAATCTCAAAAAATTGTGTTAAAATTTTGCTAAAAATGTCTTTTTTTTGTGTTAAAAGCAATACTGACTGTAAAATCTGAACATGCTAGAAACACATTGATAATATGAAGTACACTTAAATACGTATTAGTTCACAATTCATCAGTCTTCCACAACTGTTTCTCTGGGTGTCTTTATAAACAACATGTAATGCCTACAAAATGTCACATACGTGAAGTGCAACGCTCTTCATACTCAAAGCTATTTTTCTCACTATAAAACAGCAATTAAACAGACAGAGGGATTAAAAGGCTTGCCCAGGTCACTTTGTGTGGATACTTGTGTTGTGGGTTCTGTTGTTTCATTGCATGCTATAATCACTACAGGAAAAATGCACACGAGATCCTCCATTATCCAAAGTTCAGAGCTACAGCATTAAAGGCCAGTTAAATTCTCAAAAAGGTATGCAGGGCATGCTTCCATCAAACCTCGAGAAGGTATGATAATTTTGATAGCACTTCACAGAACAAAAGAGTGCTTTAACACCAAAAATACCCAGTTGCTTCTTCTCTCTTCTATCTCTAGAACTGAGTTCTCCAGCTTAACAGCAAAAATTTAATGGAATAAGGGATTAGTCTGGTATTCAAAAAAGTTGTACATAAAAACATTTATTTTGCATTTTGGAAGGCAGCTGTAACAAAACTTATTCCTAATACAAATGAATCGGAGACTGAGGCTGTCCTTCACATAGCTGTTCACTCAAAAACTTGAGACAGTCATTTCCTGTCAGTAGCAAAGCAATGCAACATTGTTCGATAAAGACAAAAGATAAATATTTCCCTCCTTCCCCCTTCAAAAACTTAGTTGTATGCTAACTGATAGATTCTAATTACTTTTAAATTATATGGCAAATGCAAATGTAAGACATGACAAGAAGGAGGTCATCTTCAGATGCCACATAAGATGGCATTCTGCTCTGTATAACTACACTTAAGTGTCATCCAAAATTTTCTAGGCATCTTAAAAAAATCACCTTGACTCACAGCATCTATATGTGAGACTTTTTAATTCAAAAAGAACTTGCCATCTTTCAGAAAGACACAGAAAAAGTTAGCAAGACTTTGAAACTTGATACTCAAAACTGTCCTCCCTGTATAGACCACAAACTTTTGCAACTTCCACCGCTCACTGCTACCAGAGGACAGTACTGTGACTTACTCAAAGTGGATGGAATAACAGACTTCTTGTGTCATTACAGCAAAAACTCTGCAATCCATCAAAAAGAGCCTTGGTTTGACTCTTATTACTTACATTCTATATGGTTTATAGAAGTCAGCATTGTTCACAGAGAATTTAAGTAGTGAAACATTCCCTGTCAAAAAGTTTTTGAACATGAAGGTGTTCTATCTACTCCATCTCTGCTTCTGTAAAGATCTTGAGGTATTTTAATTCTTCACCTGGAAGACAACAGTGGCTTTCATAATGATACCTCCCAAATTGAATCTCCAGTTATGAAGTTATAGATCCGTAAGTACAGTTAGTTACATGTCATAAACTGTGATTGCATTAAGGGCTGTCAATTTTCAGAAGTCTGGGAGTGATATCAACTACACCTACTCCAGACGTTGAACACATGCTTCAGAAGCATTTTACCTCTTACAGTTAAAATCCCCAGCTGCTTCCAGACCAACATATCATTTTACCCCAAATAAATTCCTGCGCGGAATTGAAGTGATACTTGAAGGCAATGATTTTTTTAAATTAAAGCTTTAGAGTGTGGGTGGGTTTTTTGCCTAAGCTTAATGTAGATTTTAGCAAAGCAGAACTCTCCATGGGTACTGTAAACACACAGCCAATCTATTCATCCATTTGTTTTTCCCATGACACTTTCATCAGAGGGCAAGTCACAACAGTTACACCATGACCCTCCTACTGATGTTAATGACAACGCCAGAAACAAGTTTTCTGAACTGAGTTAAAAATTACTGCACTGTTGATGTAATAGCTACAATTTGAAGTTACAGTATTGGGAAACATGCAAGCAAACTAGAGCTCAAACAACTTTAAAAAAAAAAAAGGAAAAAGAAAAAAAAAGTAGAAAGCCCAGTGAACTTGCATCTTTAAGAGGCAGAGAAGAGTGAAGAATTTGCCTGATCTAAAAATTTTGCTGTTTCAAGAGAAACACTTAAACTCAAGTTTTTCTTTTGTTTCATTTTACATTGGAAGGAGGGAACTGAGAGGGTGATTCATCTGAGTTAACTTACTTGCTTTCCTCTCAACTTTGAGACACAAGTATTTTCCCAACCACATTAGCTGTCTCTCACCACTTCAAGAACTTCACTCACAGGAAGAAAAGGAAAAGCCAGGTTCAAAAGTCACCAACACTTCTCAGCAAGTGGAAGGATATCCTGACCAGAGCCACTAGCTGTTTTACCTTCCCAGTCAGAGTTACCAGGAGCAGTTCCAGCTTACTGAAAACTCCACGGCAAACTGGCTAAACTGAAACAAGTGCCAGTATCAGAAGGCTGATCTTCCTTCGTGTTCCCTGGTACAGTCAGGTGTAGTTGTACAGTAACAGTTGTCAGTGTACTGCATTTCCTGAGAATAAAGAGTGAGTTTAAGGGAGGAAAGCAAACAAACAAACTGCCCAGGAACAAATAAAAATAAGCTCAAGGTCTCTTATATCAATACATGTCTAAATTAGAATTTCCACATGATATCTGAGCTATCTATATTAAGCCTCTCGGGCCAGTCTTCCACTAAATTAAGCTCTTGAGTGGCTTAAAGTTCACATGATTTTTAGAGCCTAACTAGGCAGCTATTCTTTCTGCATCTCCTGTATTGAATGTTTGTCAGCTACATTTTTCAACTTCAGTTCCCGCTCTCTAATGAAATCTTGTATGTGTGAAGTTAAAAGGCATCAGGAAGCACGTTTCATCTCTTTTACAGCAAAAGGATTTCAGAATGAGTTGGGATCAAAGGGAACAGTACACAGTTGACGAGGAAATAGTTTCAGTATTTAAAAATCTAATAACATGGAAACAACAAGGTGAAATACACTTCTAATCCTCAGATTTTCCCAGTAATTCCTGTACAGCCCCACAATGACTAGTAATGGTTTGAAGGCAAGCTGTACTGCTCTAAAAGGCCAAATAACCACCTCAGTCTTTAATTTTGTATTTGAAACAAGTTGTCTTGTAATAAATACAACTAAAATCCTAGTTAGGAAGGCTAGTAAATGCATTATAAATTAGTCCCAATACTTTCAGTTCTGTTTAAAGACTTAAGTTACTCTGTTTTCTTGCTAGTCTGCAAAGATTGCAAGTTTTAGTACAGACCTGCCCTTTGCCTTATCCAAAGGTTTACATATTTAGAACCAGGCTGCTCACTGAACAAGACCTCCTGAGTACAGGGCAGTTTCTACCAGCACCTTTCACATAGTCTCCTCTGCCTCCAACTGTTCTTCTCAAAGATTCCATTGCAGTCCATGCCACAGTAGTATATACATGAAATAGCAACATCTGGGAAACACAAAGGGGCAGGGGGGAGTGGAGTGAGAAGAAATAAAAGTCTGTTGAAAATATTTCCGATTTTAACATGTTCCTTCAAAAAGACCTTCTCCACAAGACCTAAAAATCACTCCACATCTGTGCAAGGTAGGTGTTCCTCTGTATTTTAGAGATAAATAAAAAAAATGGGGACAAATCCTGAGCCATTCTGTGATGAAGCATCTCACTGGAAATAGCCTTAATGGAAACAAGTGTGGGTAAGCTAAGCAAACAGGGAGAATACAAACTACTCTTTGCATTCACTGTACCTTTATGTTCCTTATCAGCAGGTGAAACAGGAATTTACAGGAGGAAAAAGTGAGCCATATGAAAACGGACAAGAAAAATCACTCAAAAACACTTTAGATTTTTTAGTCTAATCCCTATAGACAAGGGCTCCTACCAGAATTTAAGTGTTCTTCGTTTGCAATGTAATCTTACCTGAAATACTGGGGACAGAAAAGGAGGCACATACAAAGAGCTAACAGTAAGGGTATTCTTTCTGCTCAATACTAACTCCATCTCTGTCCAGCTACAATTATGCTCCCATAACTTGCAAAGTCATGTTACAGATGCTAACAACTCTACAAAAACGTCTCATTTCCTTCCCTTTGCTTTCCTACAACAGTCTAAAAACAGCCGTGGCACTGAGATTTTTGACTGTGTTAAGGATTTTAGGTATTGCTGGTGGTGCCCGTTCAAAGCATTTTTATAAAATTTCAAAATGTAAAGCTTTTGATTAAGAAATGTCAGCTTCCTTCAAGTCAGTCAATCATAGAGCAAGGAACAGCTATTATTATGGGCATTGTTCCAAAGCGAAAAAGCTCCCAACCATGGCAAGGCCCTTTAAACTATTTTGGCTCTGAGATGAAATGGGTTGTGTAACAAAGAGCATGTGAAAAATAAAGTTAAACTTGATTTCTTGTTTTAACTTGATCAGAAGCAGTTGCAAATTTTTTACAAATTCACTAAACGTACTCATTCTTTTAACAGAGTTCAGACACAGCCAAGTTGTAGAGTAGTAAAAGGAATCAGCAAATTATAAAGAGCTGTTCCTCATTTGATTACGGAAGTGAAGGTTATTACATTAAAATTAATTGGTAAGCAAACAAGCTAACAGTAACAAGGCAGGGGGTGGGGAGAAAGGGCAATCTAAATAGCTTTCCCACCTTTCAGCCACCAGAACACAAGCATGTAACTCTCCAACAGCAATCTAGTATTTCAGACCCATCAAGCTTTAAAAAAAATATTCTTAAAAAAAGTTCTATGAAGAAAATAGTTCATAGCACCCAAAATTTATGCATCAATTTTTAAACATTTTGCTTTTTCTGTTTTAAAGTCCTGGTTTCAAATTTAAATACAGATAAGAGAAGCAAACTCAAACCACATCCAGAAAATGAGCTTAATAAAACGATGACATCCCCAGCACAACTTATCTTGTGTTTCAAAGGAAACACTCATGTCTAAGCTCCTTATATTGTAAGAATTTCCATTTTAACAACAGAATGAAGTCCAGATACCAGTTAGACAGGCATCACTAATAGCATACTTCAAAAAGCAGGCTTAAAGTTGCAAAACTTTATCTATCAGCGTATCTAAAGATTAGTACATATGGCATAAATATTAACACATTTCCTGCCTCTGATGCTCCATGATTGCCAATAGAAATCAGTGGCAAATTACTTGTTCTATCAATATAGGACGATATAAGTATGCCAAATAACTGCAATTTCTTTGCAGCTGAAAGCCTCCAAAACTATGCAAGTAATTCAGCTTGCACTCATTTGCCCACTCCCATCACTTGTTTAATAATATCACGACTTAAGATATCTCATGTCCAAAGCAGTTTCATCTGTGACCTTACAAATATTATCTATCTCAGATTCCTTCTGTTTTATTCTAAAAAAAACCCTCAAACAAACGGTGGCAGCATTTTAAATAACATGGCAGTTTACTAGGACTAACTTTAGACCTTGAGGCAGGGAGGGAGAAAGCAGCCATGGTGAGCAGTGATCCTTGACCCGTTCAAGCACAGGGCACTGTCAATGCCCTACTTCTGCACATCAAAGCATAAGTCTTTCCCCCTGCCCCACCAAACAAAACCTGCATCTGACAGCACAACAGCAGCTCAGCATTATTTGAGAAAGAGGTCAGGCACGTTATCCAGCGCAACAGCTGAAAAACAGCATTCAACTAAACTGCAGAGTAAGGGAATCCGAAAAGTACTGAAGCAGCATTTGCCATGTTCCCTTCCTTTGCATTAATTTAAAACACAGCTAGCAATGCCTCTGCACACACACTACATACACAGTACATTCAAAGCGAAGCTCTGAGAGAGACGAACAGTACTGGGGATCACAGCTCCGCAGCAGCCATTGCTGTACCTGGTTTTCAACTCTTTTTGGTCTTGATCATCTGCATAGCGTTTCTCCTTTCTCGACCCTCCTTTTCCCCTCCAGAACTTCACCATTTGGCTAGCAGGCTCGTCACTTTAAGTGTCGCTTCTATTTGCGCTTCCCCTCACATGAGCAGTTCTTGATGCTGTAAGGTCATTTGAATGCAATTGTAACTTTGGCTCACACACAAGATTCCTCACCCTCTCTTGGCAAAGCAGCTATGCAAACTACCAAACTGAGTCAAAGAGAAAGGGTTAGACTACTCCTCTCTTCAGTCTGCTGCGTTAAAACCTTGGTCTATGGAGTGCATTTTATAACATCTACATTCTTAATCACGTCTAAAATTTTTAATTTCAGCACAGAGCAGTATAGACAACTGTATGCAAACATCCGCTGGACAGATTAAATGACAGCAAATCTTTTCCTTTTAACACCACATAGGAAACAAAACAGGGAAATGTATACCATCATGAAAACACTGCAAATGTTTCCAAACCCTTCACAAAAGAAGTAAGATTTATATATAAAACAAAATTAAGCAGTACTTCAAAACTGCACACATTTCAAAAGACTAAGGCTGCAAGTCCTGAAAAACTGATGAGAGGACAGAGCTATGAGCTCATCCGGCAATCACAGAAGTACTCCCACAAATTAAACCCTGTTTTGCTGAAATTATCTTCCAAAGGAAAGCCTGTCGGGAACTTTGCCCTCCTCGAAATGGCATTTTTACACAGTGTCTGAACTGTTCACCTCAGCACACTTTGAGTTTTAAGAATTTAGAAATAAATTATCATTCCTCAAGAAAACTACTGAGCAATTTCCTTTCTTAATTTCTCCTCCAAGACACATCACAACAGCTCTTCTCAGACAGTCTCCTGTCCCCTCACATTCAGGACAAGCTTGCAATTGCAGCCACCTCTTCTCCCAGTACCAATTCTCTTTGTGGACTGTGATCCAACTCTCAGTGTCAAAACAAAGGACATGCAGACATTGTCTTCCAAGGGTAAGTCTGCACCAATGACAAACTTTTGAACCTTTGTAGACATGAAACGTGACTCCTCTGCAAAACCTCTCCAAACCCAGATGCTCCTTCAGACAAAATAAAGGATAACACAATTTTAAGCATTTCCCATCTGATCTTGCTTATTAGAAGTTACCTTCCCACTCCTGTCTTACTATCTAGATTATTTAAAAGTTCAGTTGTAATTATTCAAAAGGCTCACACCTACATCGATGATTATTTACAGCACTCTCCATTGCATTAAGTTTTTGGATGCTGAAAACCCAACTCTAATCAGAAGATTCCTCATTTTGGACTGATCTTCTCACTATATGAATCCTTTACACTCGTGCATATTTTCAGATTGATTTGCATTCAATCATCTCATTATTCTTCAGTTCAAGACTGAGCATAACAGTATGCCTGGATAATGTCCAACCTTTAAAATACATAAACCGTCACTTACTTTATCAGTGGAGCTGCAGATACTCGCAGTGCCTTTTCTATCACTGTTTTCCTGCTTCACAACAGTCCTGACCCACGCAGTTTTAACATATTAAAGTGCAAGAACTGTTATAAGCATGAGACTGTGATTACAGAAGACTGAAATTCACCATACGCTCAGTGGTGGATTTGATAAGGTGATCTACATTTGCAAATGTAATTCTATTCCCATGTGCACTTCTATACTTCATCTTAAGCTTGAACACAAACACCTGCAATAGGAGAAATTAAATTTGAGCCTGATAGTGAAGTAATGAGATTTAAAGTTTATTTAAATAGCAAATGAAAGTATTTCACATAGAACTTTTCACTGAGAAAAATATTGTACCTGTCGTATTTCAAAGGTACGACATCTTCTCATCCCCAAGTTACTTACACCACTTAGTTTCATTGTTAGGGAGATACATTTTTTCCAGTACCATGGAACTTTAAAAGGCAGAGATACATAAAACTGATTTTTAAAAGAAAAGTTTCCCTTTCTTCCCCAAGAATGAAAATGAAAAAAAAAAAAAAAAAAAGGAAGGAAAGAAATACAGCAGTAGGCCTTCAGCAACCAGTATCTGTTAAAAACAATCCAGAACTAACACTTGCAACAATATGTAAATACAGCCCTTTAGTGGTGAGGGAATGGAATAAAATAATCTTTTAAGGTTGAAATTTCAGAGAAAAACATTTATTTTCACCAACATGCAGAACTAAGAAGGAAGATTTCCTGTTCACGTGCTTGGTGTACAAGTCGGGATTTCCACAAATGTTTCACTGAAATCACAGGAGATAATTCAAATTCTGAAAATCCATTTGTTTTTATTTATTTTTCAGTTACAAAATTTACATTTTCTGAGCATTGAGAATTTTTCCACCAACATTTTTCATTTAGATTTCTCAGTGAGTCCATGTAATTGCCATCTTCCATCTGTCTTGCCCATCTATCTTTAGCAGCAGGAAGATTTGCTGACACTATAATCAAGAATGAACTGACAGTAAGATTATTTATCCTTTGCCAGACTGTATCACTGTTCAACATTCAGTGAGATAAATTAGGATTTAACTCTACAGCTGACTGGCTACTAAACTTTGTATAGATTTGCTTGGGTTTATTATTTGGCAAAGTTTATTCTGAAACACAAGTCATTGTTTTTTATGTAACTGTGGATGTGAATTGCCCGATCAGAACACCTCAGACCTTCAAGGCATTCTACTCCATTCCAATCTAAATAATTGATTTGAGGTTAATTAAAGGAATCATCAACTATACATCTGACTTCCACAGGGAGAAAGTAGTTTCCTTCAAGACACTCTGTTGAGCAGTACCTGGGTAAGCTGCTACTGAATGATTACCCTCCCATTTTTTTTTAATTGACAAAAAAAAAAAGGCATGTATAAATTCCAAAGTATGTTTTACTTAACATACTTGCAGTACATGCAGTGAGATTAAACTCTTACAGAAGTGCAATCAGCTATGCTCCTGAAGGATGAGATGACAGAAAGATAACAAGAAAAGGGAAAACAGCAAATGACAGATTCGGACACCTGAGTGTTACCCAAGATTTTGCAAAACATAAACATAGGACCTTTATAAGCAACAAGCAATTATTTGGTGCTGTTTACACACAGATTTTTTCATTAACAAGAGTAACCTTTCTGATACTACAAGATCTCTGAATCCTCAAGGCATTAACTAGACGTCTTCTGCCTATCCACAAAACATTATGCCATCCCAGTAGGAACAATCCAGTCCTGCATGACCTACATCATCCATCTACTCGCACTGCATATCCTCAAGACTGTCTGCTTCATGGTGGTACTGCAGAGGAATCTGAATTAACTCAAGTCTACAGTCTGGTACATCTGTTCTTTAATAGTCCATTTCCTATGGGGAAAAAAAAACAACAATCAATCAAACAACAAATCCATCCTCAGAATCAGCCTACATGCAAAGCACGACATTTCTTTATTTCCTTTACCTGCAACATATTTCAACTCAACGTTTCTAAAGTATTTTATTGGATAAATTTGTAATACAACTTTCAATACCATCTTAGCTTGGTGGTCAGGAAGGAAAAAGTCACTCTCTTTTTAAAAATAATCTAAGTAGAGGTTGGAGGAAGGGAATAGTTGTCTGGGCTAATAACTAGGGTTGTCTTACTAACGCAAGGTAACAAAAATTTGCCCTTTGTAGTAACTGCTATTGGACATGGTGGGTGTAAAGATCCAAACTGAAGTGACGGGCCAAGAAAGTTTACAGAGAAAACTGTGTATCATTTTTCCAGTGAAGAATATCCCCTACACCACCCTTTCACACCCACACAAGCAAGTATGCCTTCAATCCAAAAATCCTTCCTCTGCAGCTTCTCTGAAAATACTGTATGTAGGCAGGATAAAATATTATTCAGAAATAGAACATGTGGAATGTGTCTCAGCTTTTCAGATACCCAGGCACAGTCAGTAAACAGCAGATTATTCTCTCAGCATGCGGGCAAAGCAGTAGGCTGTCTTAATATTAAAGTACAAATAAGGTATGTGGCTACTATAAGAAAGCTATAATCCACAATACAGACAAAGTTTAGAATTTAGAATTAATTTAGAAAGACTTAAGGTCTTGCAAAAATAGGGTTGAGTATTGTAACAGAGGAACTATTTCCACTTTCCTCTTTGTCTAATGCACATTTGTGGCCTAGTATTAAAAAAGCTAAAAGCAATTCAACCTCAGAAATGAGAATTTTAAAGAAGCAGCTTGTTCCCCAAATAGTCCTTTTCTGCCTTGGCAATCCTACACCACAAAAAAAAAAAAAAAACAAACCAAAAAAAAACCCCACAAACAAACAAAAAAACACAAACAAAAAAACACACAAACAACCACTCCAAACAACCACCACACCCCAAACACACACACTGAGGAGAAACACTCAGGCCTTTTACCAATCTGCATAGTATCATAAAAAACCCTGGAGCCAGCAGAAAGCAACAGATTTCAAAACACCGCTCCATGCCTCAGTATGGCATACCTGTAACAGTACTCATCGCACCCACGATGACAAGTTACACAGAAAGATCAAGCAGCTAAATTCACCAGTTCCAGACATCAGCAGAGAAAGTTTTACTACGGATTAAAACAAACCAAAGAAACCCTGAAGTCTCCTCCCCACCTCCATCCTCCTTCTCTACACACAATGTGTTCTCCACACATGTACCCACGCTACACAAGACACTAGCAGTTGCAAATGTCTCTCCTCGTGATGCTCCAAGTAAACAAGTGCTTTCCAGTTTGAATCAACCACTATGGCTCATTCTTCATATTTAAAGATGAAATATTTCCTTACTCTGCAGCGCGCAAGCTTTCTGCCTTTGAGTTACATCAAACAATTCATGCTTAGGTTTTACAACATACACCAGCATAAGCAGAGCAGTAAGTTTACATTTAAAGGGAACCTTACTGTTCAGTATTAATGTGGAAGGACAGATGTTGAAGACAAGCAATGATGCTCACTCAGTGCATCTGAACGAAAACGGCTCTTAAGGTAAAGAAGAAAGAAGGAAACATTAATGGTCATTTATTAGAGAATTCAGCGTACATTTGACAGACTTACACAGGCACCCACATGCCAGGGGCCTGCAGGGACTGGCTGATGAACAGGGATGAGAGCCAGGTACAGCCAGCCTGTGGGACAACCAGCAGCTGCAGAAAGCTGCATCAGACATTGGGTACATCTGCCTCTATCCACACGGGAGCCTGCTGCTCCAGATGGCGAACAGGTACCAAGGACTGCACAGCTTTTTGCTGAAATCAGTTTAAAGACAGACAGACAGCACAAACTGAACAGACTGTTAGCTGGTTTTCAATAAGATTTGGCTTGGTGTCATCCTGATTATGCTAAAAGCCCACAAAACAATGTTAGGAGGTTGTCAGTAGAAAAGCAAACCGAGCACATGTCCTATCCCTCCCTCAGGTCCAAATTTCCTCTACCTCCAAATCTTTTATTAAATACTACTTATAACTATTAAAACAAATACATTTCAGAATAGAAATCAGATTAAAGGCAAAAATAAGTATTCAATATTTATGCTTTCACCCATAATTGCACCAAAAAAAAAAAATAATGAGGTAAGTGTGCTTTTGGAGGCAGGTAACTTACATAAGCACTCAGTTGCTTTTGTATTTTAACATCCCTGAAGACAATTTCAACAAGCTCCTGTATGCCCCTAGGCAGCATAACCCTTTGTTCAGCTTGCATCTGCCAACCCAGAACACTAATCTGATCTCTTCATTTTTCAAATGTCACCATCTAACCATCAGGACTGTAAACCTGAGTTTATGTAGCATCCAAGTCTACCCCCAATTACCCTCTAGTAATTCCAGTTAGTATAGCTGTGGTATTTTGGATTTATACAACAGCAACAGTACAATACAGTAGAATAAAAAATTGAAAGCCACAAATTAAAAGACAACTTAAATTAACGTTTTGGCCAACTGTTTAAGTTTAAACTTTGTGGTTGGCTGGGACTCATAAACACAAAGCCCCCACCAAGAAAGTAGCCCTATCAGTGAGGCAAGCTAAGCTAAATTACTTATACTCCAACAATCCTATCTAACCACACATACCCACAGAACATCTAACCTCTCCATTTGACAGGCCAGTGTTGTATTCAGATATGGCACCATTTAATTACGAATTGGACTGCTAGAAGAGAATAGGACAGTTAACTTAGTGCTCTTTAATGAGCATGCTCGTTAGTTGTGAATACATTCACTGTACTCATTAAATCAGGAGGCACTGGTGTTCTGAATACATCATTAAAAAGATCCAGGAATGCTGCTGCTTTGTTCAGCCTGACAGTACATGCTCTGCTTGGCAATTGGAAAATAAGCAAGAAATGTAAGCCCCTTCCTGTTGGGCCAGCAGATCTAATTTTAAATGAGGAGGAGGGAAAGAGAATGGTCGATCTGCTTCCCCAGAGCTTCACTCATTTAGAACACAAGTAAGTTTCTCTTTTAATTGCTGACTTAAAGCAATAACACGCTCAGTACTGTAAGATACCAACAAAAAGAAGCATCAAGCTTAGAGGAAGGTCAGATATTTAAAAAAAAAAAAAAAAAATCACAGACCATCCTTAACACATGCAAGGAACAGGAGTGTGCATTAATCTATCAACTTGTAAATGAGCAAAATGAACCTTAATAAAACAAATAAACATATGCCTCTAACATGGCAGTTCCCACACCATTTACAATATATTGATTAAGGCTGAAGAGGGAGTGAAATGGGCTAGCAGGTTCCTGTACATTGACATAGGGGAGATTTAGAACATATGCTCAGTGAGAAGATGAGATTTTCATCTATCAAGGGTTGATCCATCTACCCACAAAGATACACACCCACACAAGAATCTGCATGTCTACAGCACTCTAGAGTTACAGAGAAATTAAAACGTAACTGGCAACTGCTTAGCTTGAACCCACTGCATGGAAGCGTTTTCTGCCAAGAGGTATGTGAACCAGCAGCACTGACGGCACCACTGGAGTTGCAGAGAATCCTGCAAGTTAAGATTTAACAAGCAAAACCGCTTCCTCTAGCGCATACTAGGCAGGGGAAAATCCATTTCTGAAATACGTTTACAACAAATCCTCTTCTTTCCTCCCACCTCATACACAGAAAACTGGACAAGTTGCTGAAGTTCAGAATTGAGGAAGGGGGTGGTGCGGGAATTGCTGACCGATGCTTAACACTCTCAGGGCAAGACTCAACCACCTTAATTCAAGCAATTATTTTCCAGTCAGAAAGTTGTTGATACCATAAGAAGCTATATAAATACTGGATTCTAGTCAAACAAGGACTGCCCCCTATCATAATACCACAAGTATATTTACCACAGTCTCCTCTCCTCACGCAGACACAACAGTTCATCTCTTACTTGGGAAAAACATGTTCTCACCAATCATGGTATCACATTAGGACTTTGCCTGCTCCAAGCCTTCAGAGCAAGCCCCTGGAGCTCATCAAGATCTCTTTTTCTCAGTTTTGCCAACAAAATAATCTTCAGGAAAAAATCCTTCTGATTAAGCAGTCAGGCTTAATACAACACGCCGTGCCTAATCCTCTTAAATTTTCTCTGGGTCCTGCACTGTAACATCAGTAACACAGGAGGCAGTGCTCTTTTCACAGGAGCTATGTGACTGCATGGACTGTCACAATCGTATTCAAATAGCAGCAATCGATTCCTCACTGTTCTCAATCTGAGTAGTTGTCAGCCAGGTTTCAGCACACAGACCAGCTTACTTTGAGTACAACCACACAGCAGTACTCTCAAATGACTCAGTATAAGCTGTAAAACAGCACTCTTCCACATGAGCCACCAAAGACTTCTGGGGTCACATCCCATGGCTCTCCACACTGCAGTAAATGGAGGCACTTAGCTCTTTCACCCTGTATTGTGAAAACAGTCTGAAGAACTATCTGAGCCTCCAACAGTTTAAAACACCACCAATACTAGAAAGTAAAAGGTTAACAGCTTGGAGACGGGGAGATCAAAAGAGGGAATCACATTCAGACTAGATCTAGAGATGTAGGTGCATATTTCTGGCAAAAGATACAAGTAGGTCCTACCAAGTTGACTAAAATCCCAGTTCGCTGACTTAAAAAGAAAAAAAAAAACCACCTTTAGGTCACCAACACTGTTTTTTCAGCATCAGATAAAACAATACAGAGCATGAGTATTCCCATTTTGTGATGAATTGCATGGTCTGTACCTGTAACATCCAGAAAGGAACACGCACAGAGAAAAAGCATGGGAAAAGCATGAAACTTTCTGCATGTTAGATCATTTACTTTGGGTACTGTTCTCTTTAATCATACTAAAAAGCTCTGTATGAGAGAACTACTTGCAATTAGGAAGCTGAGATGGACCCATGAAAATAAAAACTTATCAAGAGTTGCATTTTCTTCCCTTTGTGCTTAACACAGGGCAACTCAAGCAGCATCTCAGCTGGTTTAGCTCAAAAAACACTACACACTTTAATGACAGAAAGGAAAAGATGATGCACAGGGAATTGTTTAAACATTTGTTGTTCTGCTTAGCAACAACACGCTTACATGGTTAAAAAACCCATAACACAAGAAATACAGAGACATACTTGTTATCTATTATAAATAGTTCACATTCTTCAGCTCCTCATGTACCTTTGGTTTGTCATTTTCTCAGTCTTGTATCTTCCTGGTAGATATCTCCCTTTTGCATTTTGCCTAACACAGGGCATATCAGAAGTCCACAGAACACCTAAGCAGCTTGTGATTTACATTTCAAGGATATTTAAACTGATTAACTGACTTCCAGAGGAGACACAAATTACATATTCTAAACAAGACATATGTATTCTTTTTCTACTATAACAAAAAGAAAGAAAAAAGCATGCTTTTCTCCATGCTATATGCTATATCACCATAATAGAATAAGCAGTAGTTCTGTTCACAGATTTTAATCACCACATTATAAATACCTCTTTGCTCTGTGTGTATTACATGATATGTCTTATCACATGCATTCAAAATCTGTGCAGGAACAGCTTTACATTGTATATATACAAAAAGGTAATACAACATGGGCCTTGTCTAAACAGCAGTGTCAAAGAAAATAGAACACAAATATATGAATGGCAGAACATGTGCACCTACAGACTTCAGTCCCGGCTAGCACCTCTAGTTTCCAAACAAAGCACCTGTATTTATTCTCACATGATGACTTTTTTCACTCTTCTGTTTCAAATACTTCAAACTGGTTTTTGATACATGCAAGTTAACATAAAATGTCTTGTCCAGCTGCATGGGGAAAAAAAAAAAATTAAAAAAATCTTTGTTGCATGGAAAAAGCAATGTCAGACATTTCTTTTTCCATGTACTCCACTACACCATATGTGGGGGCTGGAAGAGAGCCTAAGAACATCTGTCACAGACTTTAAAACCCCTAATAATAGCACAGCTGGTGTCCCCAGTCTAATGATCTCAGCACACACTCAAGCGCAGAAACACTCAAAGGTTGGACACGTTCATTCATTCTCAACTCAATGTGCATTTCACAAAAGAACTAGCACAGAAAGAAAGTTGAAATGCTTACATTTCAAGCAGTTCAACAGCCACCATTTCCATAGGATTTCCCCATGCTCCTTTCATTAAATTCCTGTTTAGCAGAGCATTCCCCGTTCCATAAAATGAAGCTACTCAAGAAAATAACTGCAAGTCTCTGTGATCCAGGGTTAGAAACATGAAATGCTTTAACTGCACTTAACTGTATGACAGAGGTGTTGTGGTTCCCCCCCCCCCACCCCCCAAACTCATGGACTATCTTCCCTTCCTGCCCATTTAGTTTACTTGCAAATAAATGTTTCTGCTCACTTTCTTTTAAACATGTTCAAAAGCTGGTTTATAGAGGAGAAAACCTTTATTTCAAAGAGAAAACAAATGAAGGCAGAAGAACAAGGAACTCAGGAAACAGAACTATCTTTTAGCTCACATCGTCAGCATTGGGCATTAATAGGTGTTTATCACACAGATGTTTTAGAGAAACATCTGCAATTTTCCATGCCCAAAGGATGTGGCTAGCAAAACTATACGACGGACTCTGTGAAGGTGGTAACAAAGAAAGCAGCATTTGGGCAGGGGTGAGGTGCCTGAGACTTTCATTACACTTCAGTCCACTCTCTGTCCTCTTTACTCTTTTATCACCACAAAAACGTATGCGGTTTCCAGCAGTCAACAGGCATAAGTTCAGCTTATTACTTCATATAACGTGTGCAGGTGCACACACGAAAGGCTAGATCTGACCCAATAACCGACTAACTCTAGCACAGACAGGAGAGGCAAGCATTCCACAGCCAAGTTTAGGCACTGGCAAAGTAGGAAAGGGTGGCTACTTTAGCAAATTACTGTATTCACAGTAACAGCAGACTGAATGCTGAGCTCCAAATTCCAAGAACAAGCCATTTAATCAGTCTGCTATAAAACACCAGTATGTGACACTAACATCCTCACCAAAGAATGTTTTCATTCTCATTTCCCATGAGGGAGAGAGGGGACAAAAACCTAAAAGGAGATAAAGACAACACTTTGTAAATTCCCACACTCCAACAATGTTGGCCCACTTTAAAATAAGAACCACTTAGCAGATAATCTTTCTTAATTTGCACCACATCACTGAACAGCAAAGGGAAAAAGAAGAGAAAATACAGAGCAAGTTACTTTTTAGTTTCATATAAAAGCTCTGAAGCCCAGCTACAGTAATCAATCTGGCTGCGACAAACATACAGTCATGCATCAGTTATACACCTTACTCGTCTGCTAGCCCTCTACCTGATCTGTACATGCGTGTACATGAGCAGGGCTACGACCTTATTGGCATCACGGAGACGTGGTGGGACGACTCCTATGACTGGAGTGTCAACATGGAGGGGTATAAGCTTTTTAGAAAGGACAGGAAGGGGAGACGAGGAGGGGGTGTCGCTCTCTACGTCAGCAACCGGCTGGAGTGCGTGGAGCTTCGCCTGGGGTCGGAGGAGGAGCTGACAGAGAGCTTATGGGTCAAGATTAGAGGACGGGGACGGATAGGGGATGTTACGGTAGGAGTCTGTTACAGGCCACCTGGCCAGGAGGACAGAGCAGATGAGGCGCTTTATAGCCAGATAGGAGCAGCCTCGCGGTCACAAGCCCTGGTCCTCATGGGGGACTTCAACCACCCTGACATCTGTTGGAGAGACAATACGGCAGGGCACAGGCAGTCCAGGAGGTTCCTGGAATGCGTGGATGACAACTTCCTCCTGCAGGTGATAGAGGAGCCGACAAGGAGGGGTGCCATGCTTGACCTTGTGCTCACCAACAGGGAGGGACTGGTGGGCGATGTGAAACTTATGGATAGCCTTGGCTGCAGTGACCACGACACAGTGGAGTTCAAGATCCATGGGGCAGCAAGGAAACCATTCAGCAAGCTCTGTACCCTAGACTTCAAGAAGGCGGACTTCGGCCTCTTGAAGCACCTGATGGGCAAAGTGCCGTGGGAGGCGGCCCTGGAGGGACAAGGGGCCCAGGAAAGTTGGTCCACATTCAAGGAGCACCTTCTCCAAGCTCAGCAGAGGTGCATCCCGACGAAGAACAAGCCGGGCAAAAAGACCAGGAGGCCGGCGTGGATGAGCAAGGAGCTCCTGGACCAACTGAAAATGAAGAGGTTAGCCTACAGAGGGTGGAAGCGGAGACAGATAGCCTGGGAGGAATACAGAGAAGCTGTAAGAGTGACCAGGGATCAAGTGAGGAAGGCTAAAGCCCTAAAGGAATTGAATTTGGCAAGGGATATAAAAAGCAACAAGAAATGCTTCTATAGGTATGTAGGGGACAAAAGGAAGTCCAAGGAGAACATAGGCCCCCTCCGGAAGGATACTGGTGCTCTGGTTACCCGGGACATAGAGAAGGCTGAGGTACTCAATGAATTTTTTGCCTCAGTCTTCACTGGTAAAGCCTCTTGTCTTACCACCCAAGCTGTGGAAAGAACTAGCAGGGACTGTGAGGATGAACCACCGCCCACTGTACTTGAAGACCAGGTTCGAGAACATCTGAGGAACTTGAAGGTGCACAAGTCCATGGGACCTGATGAGATCCATCCGCGGGTCCTGAAGGAACTGGCGGATGAAGTTGCCAAGCCACTGGCTATTGTATTCGAGAAGTCGTGGCGGTCTGGCGAGGTCCCCGATGACTGGAAGAGAGGGAACATAACCCCCATTTTTAAAAAGGGGAACAAGGAGGACCCGGGCAACTACAGACCGGTCAGCCTCACCTCTGTGCCTGGCAAGGTCATGGAGCAGATTCTCCTGGGAACCATGCTAAGGCACATGGAGAGCAAGGAGGTGGTGGGTGACAGCCAACATGGCTTCACCAAAGGCAGATCGTGCCTGACCAACTTGGTGGCCTTTTACGATGGGGTGACAACATCGGTGGACAAGGGTCGACCAACGGATGTCATCTACTTGGACTTGTGCAAAGCTTTTGACACTGTCCCGCACGACATTCTTCTCTCTAAACTAGAGAGTCATGGGTTTGATGGATGGACCACTCGGTGGATAAGGAATTGGCTCAATGGCCGCACTCAGAGAGTAGTGGTCAACGGCTCAATGTCCAAGTGGAGACCGGTCACGAGTGGCGTCCCTCAGGGGTCCGTGTTGGGCCCGGCCCTCTTCAACATCTTTGTCGGTGACGTGGACAGTGGCATGGAGTGCACCCTCAGCAAGTTCGCCGATGACACCAAGCTGTGTGGTGCCGTCGACACGCTGGAAGGGAGGGATGCCATCCAGAGGGACCTCGACAGGCTGGAGAGGTGGGCCCGTACCAACCTCATGAAGTTTAACCAGGCCAAATGCAAGGTCCTACATCTGGGTCGTGGCAATCCCAGGCATAAATACAGACTGGGTGGTGAATGGATCGACAGCAGCCCTGAGGAGAAGGACTTGGGAGTACTGGTGGACGAGAAGCTCAATATGAGCCGGCAATGTGCTCTTGCGGCCCAGAAGGCCAACCGCGTCCTGGGCTGCATCAAGAGGAGCGTGGCCAGCAGGTCGAGGGAGGTGATTCTCCCCCTCTACTCTGCCCTCGTGAGACCTCACTTGGAGTACTGCGTCCAGTTCTGGAGTCCCCAACATAAGAAGGACATGGACCAGTTGGAGAGGGTCCAGAGGAGGGCCACGAAGATGATAAGAGGGCTGGAGCACCTTTCCTATGAGGACAGGCTGAAAGAGTTGGGGCTGTTCAGCCTGGAGAAGAGGAGGCTCCAGGGTGACCTTATAGCGGTCTTCCAGTACCTCAAGGGGGCCTACAGGAAAGATGGGGAGAGGCTGTTCAGGAGGGCCAGTTATGATAGGACAAGGGGTAACGGTTTTAAAATAGAGGGAGGTAGGTTCAGGTTGGATATTAGGAAAAAATTTTTTACCATGAGAGTGGTAGAACACTGGAACAGGTTGCCCAGAGAGGTGGTGGATGCTCCATCCCTGGAGACGTTCAAGGCCAGGTTGGACAAGGCCCTGAGCAACCTGATCTAGTTGGAGATATCCCTGTTCCTTGCAGGGGGGTTGGACTAGATGACCTTTGAAGGTCCCTTCCAGCCCTAACCATTCTATGATTCTATGATTCTATGTAACTTTTCTCAGAGTTATAAGATCAAGATACATTTTAGGAGGCATTTTCTCCTCAAGTCTCACAATTAGGTTACTAAACGACACACATGCTCTTATTTCTGACTTCACTATGCCTAATTTCTTAAAATACACTTTTTTCCAAACAGTCCCATCTTTTCAACCAAAATCTAAACATCAGTAAGAACTAGGTCAAAGGAGAAACAAACCTGCAGCAGAAGAGCATCTACAAAAAGAAAAAGACACAGCCTCAAACACCAGTTTGATCATGAATTCTTAATAACAAAAATTGTACAACACAAGTGCCTGCAGAAGGCTGTACGTATGTGGTCATGCTGCAGATTTCTGACTGCAAATAAGGCAAACCCACTTCATTCCCACCTTGAACCACAACTGGGGAGTTAACTACGCAATGGCAGCAACAGCTGTGTCACAGTGTTGACTGTGGCTATGGCAAAGATCTGGGCTGGCACCAATAATGAATTACACTGCTTTTAAAAATAAGACACATCAGACATATTGAAGTCTTCTGTCGCTGTGCTGTTGCTTGTGTAACAGATACAGTAACTAGAAATAAGACACATGATGCCCTTCAACTTGGCAGAAGAGACCGCCGTTCACAAAACAAGCATAATCTCTCAGAGGCACAAACAATTTGCAGAACTAACAAAGTCCTCCTGTGTAAGCCAGCCTGGCTCAGAGTGGGCACATAACTACCATTGTCTCCAGATTTTACTTCCTCACTTCCTACAGGCCCAAGCTCCTTTTCCCCTTCTCTCTGGTGCCACATGCTGTATCTCCGAGTCCCATGTACCAGGAAGAAGGCAGAGGCAAGGAGTCCTCCTAAGTGGGTTAGTGCTTCCAGACTTCAAAGAGACAGACACAGACCCCAGCCATCTACACTGCAGTCGCCCTGCACTATTTCATTCAACCCAACAATATCGGCACACAGTTTACAAGTTCTCAGCCTTACTCTACTTACAAGATCAAGCTATTGATCAGGAAAAGGCCAGGAATCTTAACCTGCGTGGTTTCCAGCCCATCTGCTATTCCTTCCTCTCAGAGATTTGTAATTTATCCAAAAAACAGTTTGCCCTTCCCAAGTATTTCAACATTTACCTTACTAAGCAGCTGTCCTGACAGAACTTGTATTTTGCTATTCAGGAAACTACAGGCTGGGGTGTAAGACAAATGAATACCTTTGAAGACAAAGACAGACAATGCAAACATTGTATAACTGCGAAGTACAGCCATTGGCAGACACAGTTACCATCACCTGTAATAATTCCTGCTTAGACCGATTCACATCTTTCTGGAAATATATCTCTGACAACACTGCTGCAACAGAGTCTGAGAATGATGGGAGCTGTTTTAACGTTAGAAACTAATGTAACATTAGTAACTACGTAACATTAGTTACAAAGCTCACAAATAACATCAGATCACAGACACAGGCAGCCACAGAGCGGCATAGACACCTTCCAATCCACAATTAAGCTTGGTTAACAAGACAGTCCTCTACCTTACACAGCCTCAATATCCACAGTTACAGTTTGATTTACACCAGCTGAGCACTTTGTTTAAAGAGGTGACAGGCTCCAGTGAAAGCCACTTGGCTAAACTTAGCTCAAAAAGTAACAAACCCTTGAAGCACACACCATGGAATAATCAGCTATTTCACTACGTCTCAATCTTGTGCCAGTTGATATCCCCGTCTTGAATAAATATCAAAGCAACAGTTAACAGAAGTGGGTACCACACTCATATTATTGCAACTTTGTACTGATTTTTAAGTTGGGCATGCTCTTTAGATGAGGTAGAACTTGGACAAAATACCCAAGACAGCCTCACTATGCTCAGTTGCCTTTACCAGCACTGAGCCGAGACAGGTTAACAGACTAACTTTGCCCTCCTGTTCACACCATCTCCCACACAAACTCCCCCACTTGCAAACCCACCCTTCTAGGTGCAAGTGTGAACTGGTCCAAAGATAGCGTCAGTGTTGCCATTAAATACATTTGTCTCTTCATATTGTCAGTACGTGGAAGCAGCTGCTGACGTTTTGACATGGTCCATATTGCAGCACGCAAGACTGAAGAGACTGTGATTCAGAGACACGTTCGAGGTGCCAAGGATTCCAGACTCTGCTACTTCTGCACTTGAAGTACTGTACATACTAACTATACTCAGTCAGGTGCACTACTGTATCCAACAATAGTAATCCAGAGGGTTTTTTTAATTTTATTAAAACACGGCGAAGCCCTGAGCTCAATACAGGCTCCCAAGACAAGATACTAGCGATCTTGGACCAAACATCTGGTCTTGTAATCTAACTGATCCTTCCAAATTCTACTCCTCCTCCCCCAAAATACATCCATTCACTCTATCACTATATTCCTTTCTCCTTGTCCACCTTTTTCTCTTCAGGGACACTACGGGTGATCTTCACACAAAATCTAACTAACAATCTGTTTAACCATCGTGATTCAAGTCCAGTTTTGCTGTTCTAGACCATAAATGGCAAACTATGTTGAATTGAGACTCATTTTGTTGGCTCCTGCAATTATTTGCCAAAGAGCAAAGATAATCCTCAAAACAAACAAACAAGCCAACCCTTTAAAATCAGTAATTCACAACCCCACAGTTTGGACTTTACTCAAGGAACCATTCCTGAATTACAGGTCCATATTCTGCTTCTCATAATTGACAGGCATTTACATCCATAAATATCAGTTTCCAACCCCTATTGAAATCTACTCTCCAAGAGGTTAGTAAGTCCACTTTTAACAAGTGCCTTTTTTTTCAGATGAGTTTTAACAGGTACTTTATGGAGTTTTTGTTAGACATGGAATATCATTAGGTAGCAAAACTTCTTCTGATCACCACAGCCATTTTTAGGGTTTATTATAAAATCTGGCATACTGCCTAAGTTTTTCTAGACAACAACTACTCAGCATCTTTTCACAAAAGATATTTAGAAAAGAAATTTAGAAAATAATTATTTCAATTTTTGGTTTGCTTTTTTAAGAGCCAAATCTTAAATAAGATCTTCGCTTGCATTCTATCAGTTCCATTTAACCTTGTTTGTTAATTTCTCTTTCAAACGCCTCTGTGTCATTGGTTGCTACCAAGAACTTTACAAACCATTAACTGACTCCCTGTAAAGAAAAGGAGATTGCCAGTTTCTCTCTTTGAGCTGTTAACTGACAAAAGGAAGATAAAGGAAAATTGGTAATACCTGACATACAAAACAAAGCCAGAGAAACAGTATTGTTTAAAAAAAAACCAAAACAAAACAACAATAACAAAAAAAAAAACACCACAAAAGCAGGGATGAAAAAGTAGAGACAATTAGCGAAAATGTCAGAATTCATAAAAGATGCTTGCAAATCCCTTTAAGAGCATCCGATGCCTTAATATTTTGAGATCTCAAGAGTGCCAAGTCCTTTCACTTCTCCAGTGGTAACTGACAATACCACTGAACAATACAGTGTTCAAAACAGTCATCCTCCCCAAGTCTATTCCTTAGCTTCCCATATACTCAGTTCCAAGTTGTCACACAGCTGTACTTATCAGTTTGCTATCACAAAACAAACAACAGTTTCCAGTTAGAAATTAGGGCAATCAGGAACCACCAATTACCATTCAGAAGAGAAATTAATTACCTGTTGCAGGATTCAAAGCAGAGCCAGAACAGGCTGAAGCCCTGTAATTTCACGACTTCCCGATTTCTGGAGTTTGAAATAAGTTTTCTATAGCTGTTCAGTCTAAGAGTTTGCCAAGTCAAAAAAAAAAAAAAAAAGTCTTTTATACCCAGATTATAACAAATACTTGCTTATTTTCTTCAGAGAAAGATCTGAGGAACAAACAGAAGAACATAGTATTACATCTGCTATAACAAGTCATCTTATAAGCTGATCATTTTCCGGACTATGCAGCCCCTCCTATTTCCTCTTACTCATTTCTCCTGCTACAGTATTATATCATGTCTTTATCTTCAAGTTATCCTCATTGGTCATAGGATCAAAACAATAGGCTTGCGGCTATGTGCATTTAGGAATTTCCTCTCCAACTTCTTGAGGAGGTAATTAGTGCTAATTTACCATCTCAGGTAACAGAAATAGGACAGGGTATTCAATCTTCCCCATGCAATTCTGCTAAGATTCCTAAAGTTATGTTTGCTGCTTTTATTTAAAAAACCCACAACAAACTACACACAAAATCTCCCACATAACTAGCGAATGATACAATTTTCATCATGTTTGATAACATTAACTCATTTTTAAAAGAGAGATATATAACTCAATGCACACGTTAAACACAAGGTGTGGTGTTACACACCTAAAGCAAACTAACACTGATAGGCCTTTGCCTGCACACTCCTGCCTGGCCTTTGTGCCACCTCCAGCATTCATCTGACTCCCCAAGAAACACAAACTGGCAAAAAAACTAAAACCAAAAAAAACAATTTTTCCAATTTATCTCCCTGGCTTCTTTCCCCGTTGGGTAACAGTCAGTGTGAAAGATCTGTGGACAAAGCAGTACAACACGTAGCTGGTGACGAGGTAGGACTATTCCCCACCACAGATGGCAAACTGAGACCAGGCTAATCTGGCTGCAAAAGCACAGCCTTCAGGCACATGCTTTCCCAGTCATCCCTAGCTAATATTAGCCTAGGCTGTCCTGAAAGCACACCCTCATCCTACTGCACACTTACCTTGAAGTTATATATTCCCATCACTCCTTTTTCTTCATAGAAACATTGGTGCTTGTCAATGTGACCAGGGATAGGACCTGGTTTAAAGGCTAAGACAATGGGATGAGGGAGGCAGGACAGGAGAGAACACACAGAGGGTGGTGTAAAGTAGTTTTCAGCTATATCGTCTCTCTGAGCTGGACCACTGCATGCCCAGACAAGGAGCAGTGCGTGAGGAAGGGGTGAGGATGCGGAAGGAAGACTGCCGCCTGTTGCAGCTTCAGTAACTTGTCTAGAAAACACATTCTTTTAAGAGTCAAACCACTAAACCAAGGCACTCTGTTGGCTTTTCTTGTAATCTGCTTTTAGGCAGTCACTTCCCAACTTTTATCTGCAGCTTTGAGGATTTTCAAATATTCGTGTTGCAATGCCATCTTCCAAGCTTCATTGCCATGAGAACAGCAATCCCTGGTGGGACTCAAAATCATCAATATTTCCATTAATTGCTGTGTGTACTTACCCATTGCACCACGGGACTGAGGGAAACCACTAGGTGAGCACCCAGAGCCAGAACTTACAGAACCTACACAAGCATTAAGCCAAGGGCACTGTCCTCTTCTGAAGACACAAAGACATGAGGTGTCAGTTTCGATTTACCCAGGTCAGTTCTACAGTCATATGAAACTGAAGCTGAGAAACCGACTAGCAACTGAAGAGCCAAGAGACAGTTTTGCTCTTGTTCAATTCATATCTGCTGGAAGAGCAGCTGTGCAAGATCTACAAATCCAAGGAATAACCCATTTAGACAGTTGGTAGAAAGGATGAAAGGTCAGCTTTAATCCCAAGATTTTTTTAAAGGAAAAAAATTAATTATGATGAACAATAAAGACCATTTAAAAGTACAATTTTGTTGACCTGAACTGCGACTTCTGTCTAAATACCAGCTGACAAGTCGTGATTATTTTTTTAAGGAACCATCAGTCTTACATTAGCAAGTATGTGAAATTGATTCCAGTTCTTAAATATCAACATACAGCACTCATATTACTTTTGGATTCAAAAAACACATTTAAGGCCATGTTTCACAGAATTATAGAATGGTTTGGGTTGGAAGGGACCTTTAAAGATCAAGTAGTCCAACCCTCTACCACAGGCAGGGACATCTTTCACTAGATCAGGTTGCTCAGAGCCCCGTCCAACCTGACCTTGAACACTGCCAATGATGGGGCATCTGCAACTTCTCTGGCCATATCATTTAAGGTCGTATCATTAAGATACATTTCCTGCCATTGAGTATCATCAACAACAACAATTTGGGAACAGGAATAAGATACAAAATCTCCCTCAATGAATGAAATAAGATCATAATAAAATCATGAATGCTGAATTTAAGCAATCTACTCTGCTTTTAGGAGATATATTCAGCATCCATACCCAAAGTGCAGCAGCATCAATCTGCCTACGCCACCTGGGCTGAGTATCTTTTCATTAGAGTTAGGTATCTACCGTGAACTGTTAATTCTATGTTTATTACTTTCGAACTACAGTAGGTTATGATCTTTGCCTTTACATACAAACATTCCTAGCTTTAATACATTACTAATTCCACAAAAGCAGTTATCTAAATTTCTTTTTTAAAAAAAAAAGCAAACAGCAATACCTCCATGAACAAAACAAAACAGACTCTTATCCAGACATTTCGAGTCAAAACCCTTATTTCCCTCCTCTCCCTCCTCTTATGCAGTAAAACAGTACAGTGGGACATTAATAACAAAACCTTTCATTTTTCTTCCTTTACATGAACAGGTATCCTCTGGAAGTTGATAAATAGTACAAAATGGGTGCAGAGTTTACTTTTGGAGGGGAGAGGTTAGTAAGTCAGGCTCAAGAAGCTCTGAGACTGACTTACCTAGAACAGTCATCAGTGATCAAAGCCAGATGACACTGTGTCTTGGATGTGCTTTGTTTCTATACTGTGAAAATCCCAGACTCCTTTGAACACTGATCTTTTCATAGCAATACACCACCGTTAGCCTAATAGTCCATCAGTTTTACTGAAGGCAAAAAGGCAAAAAGAATACAGTAGTTTCACTAAAATCACTATTGTAATAGTAGTACCATCTTACCCTGACCAACGTGTCTCTGCCAGACATGATTTAAACCTTTTGCGAAATGCACTCGAATTCCTTGAACAAATCATACACTCTTCAGAGAAAGGAGAGCCTTCTGGCCTACCTGGAGTTCTTCTGTTGTACGAGAATTAGTAACCTACACTACCAATCTTAGTACTGTAAACAAAAAAAGTGCAGGTGTAGCACTCATGTCTACTGAGGAGGTTGCCTCAGATACTCTACCCTGTCATGTCCTAAACAGTTCATACCACAGAGTGTGCCAATCCACCGATCCTAAGAGACCGACAGGCTTATAACAGAGATTGACAAGAACTGGATTTAATTCTAGTCCTGGCACCAACCCCCGACTTACCTCAGTCAAATGTTTTGATCTTGCTGACCACCTTCATCCTTTGCAAACTACAAGACGACTGATTTTTGTGGTTTGTGAATGCTTAAACAAACTCAGTTTATTAGAAGTTTACACTGAAGGATTTGTAGCTTTTGCAATTTTGAAGGGCAAGTTATTTAAGAACATTGCATTTGCCTGAGGTACAGTGGTTCCTAAAGGAAATCTCATTTAGTAGATAAAAAGCAGTACAAGTGACTGCCATAGAGAACTCAATGTTCCCTATGGAAAAATTATAGTATAACATACATCCAACAGCATGACAGTAGAAACCACTTTGGGACAAGATTGTATTCTACCAGATAAGTGCAGTATCTAACCTTTTTCAGTCTTTTCATTCCAACAGCTTTGGATGTCTTGCAAAGTAAGATTTTTTGAGAAAGCCATCATGTAGTAAAATTCTAGTGAACAAATACCCGAGTAATGAAAGGTTATAACATTTCAGACAATCAGAAGAAGCATGCTTAGCCCAGATTGCTTTATATTGGAAAGTTATGGCTCTCAGGTCAGCCACAAGTCCCTGGGTCAAACCATAACATGCTTACCTACTACCTGACAAGATTACATAAGCCTCAGGAAATACAAACATAAAGGGCTAATCTTGCTATGACCTTCACACATGTAGGTTTGTAGAATTCATTATAGGACCAAAGCCTCCAAGAAGGTAATGGTTTTGGCAGACACTGATCTCCACCCCCCCCATAAATTCCTGGAAGTGATCATTACTGTAGTATTACCACAACAAAACAGAAGTCTACCATTCCTTTCTGAAGGCAGTGAAATTTATGACTACAGAAGAAGATCTATAATAAGAAACCATAACACCAGGAAGATTGATTTCCTCCTCATCACTTTACATCAACAGTGCATACCTCCTCAGAAATGCAGCTAGTATGATCAGTCACAGCTGCAGAGAAAGAAATTCCTTTCAGGACAGGTTTAAAGGACAGTCTAAGGACTTTTGACACTGCTCCAATGTCTTCCAGTTCTGCTCATTTTACAGGTATCATTGAGGCAATAGGTTTCCATGGATCTCAACTGCACGGTTTCCACTTACTGCAGAGGAGTGGACGGTGCCCACTTGCAAAGCATGCAAATGTACCGGATCTGATGGTCAAACTACACTTTCAGGGACAGGCAATGTTGTTAGTAACACAGGCTCCATCTATTCCAACATTAAACAGGACAGTAAGTGTAAAAGTCTCAATTTCCCAGAAGCAGCAGACATCGATGTATTTTTTAAAAAGTACTACTCTTCAAACAAAACTGCACTGCAGTATTCTCCAGGACACCAAATTACGGCTGCTGTCAGATGATAATTCACGCAGAGTCCCGACTTGCATGAAATTAAAGCCTAATATCACTTACCAGTACCTGCCTTTAAAAAGGAGAATTTATGTGAACATACAATACAGAGGTGCAGTGATTGGTTCCAATTCACAGCAACCAACTAAGCTCCTCAGAGAGGTGCACATAACTATTTCAATGTATCCACAGCTTTCATTCTTCCCCTCTAGACTACAAATGTTTCCATGCACATTTTCCTAACCTTTGGTTTCTATTAAAAGATGGGACAAGTCAACTCAGCATTATTTTAAACGTCATTGAAAACTAATGAAAAGCAGTTTTTCCATTATTTTTTTTTGAAGCACTGGAATTATTACTAGCTAGGGCAGAGGGGAAGGTCCTTATGTTCTTCCTTTAACAGCTGTGTGACAGGTGGGAAACTAGATGAGAGAGGTGATCCTTCTCCTCTACTCAGCACTGGTGAGGCCACACCTGGGGTACAGCATCCAGTTCTGGGCTCCTCAGTGTAGGAGACACATGGACATACTGTAGGGAGTACAGTGAAGGGCCACCAACACAGAGAAGGGACATCAGAGCATCTCCTCAACAAGGAGAGACTGAGAGAGCTGGGATGGTTCACCCTGGAGCAGAGAAGGCTCAGGGGAATCTCATCAATGCGTATAAACACCTAAAGGGAGGGCGCACACAGGATGGAGCCAGCCTCTTTCCAGTGGTGCCCAGTGACAGGACCAGAGGCAATGGGCACAAACTGAAAAACGGAGGTTCCCCCTGAAAACCAGGAAACCCTTTTTCACTGTGAGGGTGATCAAGAACTGGCACAGATTTCCCAGAGAGGTGGGGGAGTCTCCATCCTTCAAGATACTTGAAAGATGTCTGGACATGGTCCTGGGAAATTGGCTGTAGGTAGCCATGCTTCAGCATGGGGATAAGACCAGATAACCTCCAGAAATCCTTTCCAATCTCAACCATTCTGTGATCCACCAAACACAAAGTGGCACACTCTCCACAGAGCTCCTATCTTCAACACAGGACCATAAAGTCGACTTTATTCTTTTACAACAAATTGCCTGCAAAACCCCAGAAATACCAACTCTCAATCGCTTCGCAATTCTCTTCTTCACGCTTTCTCTCTCTACACCAGTCATTTTCATCCTGGCATTCACTGATTTCCTTAAAGAGTCTGCAAAAAGAAACTAAAGAAATAACTTTTACATGCTTTACTACACATAAGACTTAAAGGCATCCTGCAAAGTTACAGGAGATTGACAAATTAAAAGCAGTAGGGGGGGAAAAAAGTGACTGTCTTATTAAAACTTCCCACTTCTGCTTTCCAAACCCTTCAGAACATGTCATACAAGAAAAGTTTAAAAAAAAAAAAAAAAGAGAAAAAAAAGCATGAGCAATTTTCACATGTCTATTTCACTAGGAATGCAACATTTAACAAAAAACACCTGGATAATTTTTCCCCAGACTGATTACAAACACATATAGAAGTCTTAGCTCAAAGCACTTCAGGATGAAGGTACAGGCTCATAGTTTCAACAATCAAACTAGATCACCCAGTTGTTCCTTCTGGTCTTAGGGTCTACGAAGAAATACATTTACCTGCTGATGTTACAAAACCTAAGGAAAAAAAGCTTTGGTCATTTTGAATGAGTTTTAAAAAGGGAAAACTTTTCCAAAGAAGTCTGCTAAGAACAAACAGGTAAAGAAGGCAGGAGGAAAACAGTTTGGGTTTTTTTCCCCCCTAAGGTTAGTTCATATTACTTTACAAATTTAAAATTATAGTGATTGACACATTAAGTTTTGAGGATTGCATTACTCACAAACTGACTATAATTTGTGGGCATCTTGCTCAGGAAAGAACACTCAGAAATGCAGACTGAACAGAAAGTTAGTGAAATAAAAATATTCTAATTTATTCTTAAGTATATTCTCATTCTGTATCATAAAGGATAATGTCTGCATAAAACCTAAGAACACCAACTACTCAGTATTTCTCTCTTCTGCTCACACAGGTGCTGGAAGTCAAGAACATTCCATAAGCACACAAACAAGTAGCAGGTTGTCAGCCTCGGCATTAGCATCTCACCTACCAGCACACGCTGGCGCTGGTTATAACAGAGCTTAGAGCACAGCAGTTTCAAAATCAGCTTATGCCCACTGAAGACTTTCCCTTCTGACACCAAAGCCTCAACCACTTGGCTCCTCGTGCTTCTTTTGCCTCATTGCTAACAGCTGCTCAGCTGCCCAGAGGACAGACAATTTGATTGAAAATTGATTTAAAAAACAGTTCTCAGCTAAGTCATGGAGTTGATTCCCAGCACTGTAATACATGAGGGGATAAAAGAGGGAATGCACAGCCAGGGAAAAATTTGCTCTGCTGGGCAGCAACACGGTCTCATGTCAAAACAAGCCAATAATGAAACTCTGCAAGAGCTTTTAAACCTGAGCGCTTCCCACATTTCCTTCCTTCTTTCTGTTTCTCTGACTCCTATAGTTTTCTAAACTTCTGCTATAAATGCAAGTAAAAACAACAGGGCTCTTAAAAACAACAACAAAACCACAACAACAACCTACAACAAACCAAACCACAAAAACAAACAAGCCTCCCCCCAAAAAAAAACACACAAGGAAACATGACAGCTGAAAGAGCAGCACCTTTTGGATTCACAGCATCTAATGGACTTCAAGGTTAGACAATCCTGTCCAGAGAAGCTGTAAGATACAGCAAAGAATCGACTCCAGTACAGCCACTAACCGATTTAACTAAAGCCAATCTGCCAGCATAATTGAATCTACGAATTATCTCTGAGCTAATCTGTTTGTGCTATCAATAAGCCTCTTAGCTGGACAACCATAAGCAGGGTGACTCTACAGCATGACTTTTTGCACTGTAATCAATAGGTTCCAATAAAAAGAGAAATATTGATGAATCAAAGTTCAAATAAAGGACAGTTTTAGACAAAGAACATTAGCAGTGAACTCCTGAGAGACAACTCGTTATTCACTACAAAGTAAAATAAGAATGCTTGTAAACCCACAGTTTTCTCAGTCAAACCAAAAGTAAGCAGGAAGGCTTTGAATCAGACACAAACAGTATCTTGGAAAGCCTACCTTAACAGGAAGTTAATTCTCAATATTTTTCTCTGTCCCAGCAGCACTGATCCCACCACTGAATCCACAAAACCAAGCCCTCCATACAAGTACAGTCAAGGAGTCAACAGCATTGCTCATGGAGTTTTAATGATGCAAACGTGACTCAGAAACATACGTTCTCAGCACAGGCATGTAAATCACAAACCAGCCTTACAGTTCCAGCATTACAAAGCTTAGTACATTCAGTGAGCTGCCTACAACTGAGATGCAACAGCTGTCATTTGGTGAGTAGAAAGCATCTCTTCTACTTAGTATGTTTTTATGATAACACTGAAAGTCGCTTGATGTGCATTTACTACTGGAATCTATTCCTTTTAATAGCCCTCATGCAATCCATGAGCAACAACCTCCTTCACAGCAGAAACAAGGAACAATATGACCATCATGCAGGAAGATGCCAGTACGCCTTTTGTCATTTCATATGCAATTTAAGTGTATTTATTCTTCAAATTTGATCTTGGTGGCGTCACTAAGCTTCCTATGGCAGCAGAACTGCAGCGTACATCTGGAGACATGGATAGTTCAAAAGGAAAACAGAACCGGCTGTAACAGCCTAGCTATCAACAATAGTTCTCTGACCAATAGACTATAATGCAGCTCTTAATTCCATATTCTAGTTGTTGGGACTTCTCACATCACACTGGTCCGTCTGTCTGTCTGTTCTTGCGTTGATATGGCAGGATTTTTAAATAAGCAGCTCATTAAATCAAGTGACAGTTTTGTGAGAGTTAAAATGGGGTTATTCAAAACGTTACACCGGTGAAGTACCCGGCCTAATACTGCAAACTTCTTAGAGGGGGCATTCATTTTTGCAAACAGAACAGCCATTATCGTGGCAGGGGGAAAGGTATCTGTCTCAAAAATTGAAACAAAGAACACACCATTTTTGGGAAACTAACAAGAAACACTCCACCAACCTTGACTTCAGAACCACTCAAAACGTACAACATCCAGACAACACAAAACAAATGATGTCCCACAAATGCTACTTCTGATCCTAGCAGCAGGAGCACTAGACCACCCCAATTCTAAAAATCAAGGAAAATTATTTTAAAGACTTTGGAAAGAAAGAGATTTTAAACAAATACAACTCATACACTTCCTTTCCCTCTTATTATCTCCCAAGGGAATTTTTAAGTAACATCTGAAATTGCTAAGAAGAAGAACGTGTACAGCTTTTAGAACAGGGGAAAAGTTTGGGTTTTACTTCTTGCCTTTTGATATTGCAGATGCTGCCTCAATAGCACTCCTTTTGAGAATTCTTTCTACTAAGCTATTAGAAAAAAAAAAAACACACACAAAACAGCTTACTGTCTATCATAGCAGATACAGTGGGAAGTTTCAGCATTTTTCCTAGTACTAATTTCATATTTATACAGTGACAACAGTAAGAAACAAGAGTATTGATCAAGGGCACATTTAAAACAAAAATACTTAACCTGCACATAGTTCTACAATATTGATCTCATGCTTCTATCCCCAAGTAGATTGGCTAGAATATTTCAAAACTCAAAAGAAAATCCTCAGAGGACATGTAAAGGTTGGGATCAAGTTACTTCTATAAAAGCAGCTAGCAATCTGTTACAGGAGACAATGTGTGAAGCAGCAAGGAGCTCAGGTGTGACCTGCAGCAGAGAGGAAAAAGTGGCATTCCAAACAGTTCCAGGCAAATCTTTTCTCTCTGATCTTGCTCTCTGGTACATGCAAGTTCCCTTGCTCTCACCAACTCTCACTTGCGTTCCACAAACTGACAGAATGCCAAGTTAACATCCATTAACATACACGGCAAAACCTGCAGATCACATGCAGGTACTGCCTCATTAGTCAGGACTCTGGGTTAAACCGGTCTGACGCTCAGAGGCTGCAGCAACAACTTCAGGTTTCACTGACATTTTACATGCACATGTTTCAAATACAGAACAACGCACACGTTTACACATGTGCCCAATCGCACTGATGCTTCCTCAACGTACTGGTATGCTACCCAGTGCTCTAGAACAGGCACCAAGCTCAGTTATGAACTACAAGATTTTTATTTGGTTGGGGTTTTTTTCGCACTAGATCCAGAGAGACTCAACTTATTTCCATCACCGTCACCCATCATGCAGTTAACTCCGCTAGCAAGTAGGAATTCATTCACACAACTGACAGAAACTTTTGTTTTACTTCAACAGAAATTTAAATTCTATCCACGCACACAGCTGTCTGGTCTTCACTTAACTCACTAGCTCACACTAATAGCTGAAAACTCCTGCCTTCCATTAGGATTTCTACCCTTTCTGTTTTTCCTCCCTTACAACAACGCTCACTGAAAAACAGAGGAGTAACAGCTATAATCATGGCTTAATATAATTTTCTTACGTACTTCTAAAATGATTTTCTTATCTGTTGTCATTGCAGGTTGCTCTGGCTCAATTAAAGCAGGTTACAGCACCTGAGAGAAGGCACAGCTTTGTGAGCTTCCCAGCTCCTGGGCAGGCGGGACCATGCTCTGTCCTCCAAGCTCCTTATGGAAACTCCAGTAGAGCTCTACTAGAAACAATGATATTTAAACATGGTTCACTCCCAGCGTGGTCAGAAGCCAGGGCATTTCTTACAGTACCTGAAACCGTACAACGCACAGCAGTAAAACATGCACATATAGCAAACTAGTCATCACAACTGTTGTTGTTTTGGTTTTTTTGCTGTTGCTTTCCCGATTGCAAAAACCATTACACTCACGATTTAATCTCAGTGGACTGAAAGGTTCAAATAAGGTTATAGACTGCAAGACAGAGAAAAGTGTCCACACAGGAGACTTCTCCTAAAGTCTGAGCAAAGGAGGAAAAGAAGCCTGGGCTCCCACTCTTTAACAGATGTTCCACTTCTTGGACATTTTCCACTCTTCCCTGATTTTAACCGAAAATAAGTTCATGTAAACATGAAGTTCAAAATCATCAGCTGCAAACCAAACCAGATGCTAAGACTTCAAACTTGCGAAAAAAACATAATGGAATTACTTCAGTCATTTTAAACAGATGTATACCTCCAAAAGCCGTCCGTAACTCCTGACATTGAAGAAACCAAGTTACCGTTTGTACGTCCCTCCCAATAGCTATGAAAGCTACTTCTTTAAGCGGGGGGGTCCCCCAACCGACAACGGCAGCAGTTTACCTGTAAGCAATCCACAGGCCAAATTCTGCAAGGGATTCTTCACCTTCGGCAAACAATTACACCCAGCTGCCTCTTTCCTTCGAGGGGGCGGACGGGACAAAAGCGCACGGGCAGCACGGACACGGCGCTCCGCGCGCCCCCGAAGGTCGCCCCGCCGCCACCGGAGCCCCAGGAGGGGGACGAGGAGGAGGAGCCGCTGCACCTTGCCCAGCCACCCGTGTCGTTCCCCGGCGAGCGAAGCAGGCCTCGCCGCGGCACAGCGCCCGGGCCCCCGCCTCCCGCACCCGCTCACTCACCGGAGGGCAGGCGGGCGCAGAGGCCGCTCCCCGCGCCCCCCCCCCCCCCCCGCCGGTGCGCGTCCCCCCCCCCGCCCGGCCGCGCCGAACCGTTACCCGCCACGCCGCGGCGGCGCGCGGCACCTCCGCGTTCCCCCCCCGCCCTTCGCCCCGCGAACTCACCCCGCTCCGGGCCCCCCGGGCGCGTGCGCCGCCAACGGCGACGGGGCTTGGGCGGCGGCGCCCCCGCGGGCCGGGGGAGCCCCGCTGCCGGCGGAGGCCACCTCCGGGCTGCTCCGCCCCTCACGACTCGCCCGCGGCCCGCGCCGCTGAGGGCCCGCGGCGTGCGGCGCGGGCAGAGCGCTGGGGGTGCTGCGGCTGGCGGGCTGCTACTGCTCCGTCCTCCGGCCAGCGCCTCATGTGCCCTTCTCCCCCGGTCTCCCCGGCCGGGCCGCCGCCGCCGCCGCCGCTGCTGCTGCTGCTTCGGCTCCCCGCTCTCAAACAGCGCCCGGTGACCGCTGCAAACCCCTCCCGCCGGCCGGGCGGCAGCACACGTGGGACAGCTGCCGGTCGCTCTCCTCGGCCACGGCTGGGCGCCGGGCTCCTCCGCTCGCCTTTGGCCCGGCGGCGCGGCCTCCTCGGGAGGCGGGGCGGCGCGGACACCCAGGGGGCTGCGGCGCCGCCCGCCGCCGGGAGGTAGGGGCGGGTGGACGGACAGCAGGAAGAGAAACGCTGCCGGCGGCCACCTCGGAGGACACCGGCTCGGCAGCCGCAGCGCGCCCCGCCGACTCCCCCCCCTCTCCCGGCAGCGATTACCTCATGGCCCGGCCCTGCTGCGGGGGAGGGGCCGCGCGTCGCCCAGCAACCGGCCCCCTGCCGCGGCCCGGGCCGGCGGGACGGACGGCCCTGCGCCGGGGCCCGGCTCTCTGCAGCGGGAGGCGTTTGGAGCTGCGCGGACCAGGCTCAGGGCAGCCGCGGGCAGCACTGCTCGCCCCCGTCCCGGTTGCCGGCGGACTGCCCGACTCCCCGCTGCTTCGGCCAAAGCTGCCCGCGGCCGAACGCTTCCCTCTCCGCGGGGCAGCCGGGGAGAGCGGTGCCGGGACCGCGCTGCTCCGGGCTCCCGTCGCCCCGGCACGACTCCCTGGCTTGAGGAAGGTGCAGCTGGGTCGGCAGCGGCCACGCGAAGCGACCCGGGCCGGCTTGGGAAGCGCAGAGAGACCCGCCGCGGTACGGGCAGGGGCCGCTCTGCTCGGCCTTTCCTCTCCCCGCCCGGCCCAGCGCGGCTTCCCGTTCGCGGGGGGGGCTGGCGCGGCGCAGACCCGCTCAGCTGCCCGCCGCGGTGCCAGCGGTTTTGCCAGGTGTTGGGATTTCTGCCCGAGAAGGTCCTACACTTCGCGCCGCCTCGGCCGTCTCGCTTTTGAATGACCCGGGCAGGTACAGCGGCTGACTGCTGCGGCGACCTGGTCCTGGATTAGTCGCGGTGTATGCGAGAGCGCTGGTGCCTGAGCTGGGCAGAAAGGCTTGAACAAAACCCCGGCCAAGCACCCAGCCAGGCTGCAGAATCGCTGGTGGACAGAAAAAACGACATGAGAAAGGGGAGAGGGTCGCGGTGAAAGTTAGACATTCAAAATATGTGTTTCTTCAAGTTTGGTAGAATAAAGACGGAGAGGAATCTTGCCCATGCCCTCCTGGAGAGGAGAGTTGCAGTATGAGTGAAAGATGTATTAGACACGAAAAAATCTCTAAAGGAACAGACTTGTTATTAATGTCCCACTGGCAGAGAAAAGTTTCAGTCCAGGTTTTTAATAAATCTAATTTAACAAACAAACAAAACCAACCAACCAAAAAAAAAAAACCCAAACAGAAAACCACCCAGAGAAAACTACGACTTCTTATTTCTGCAGCTCAGAGAATTATTTATTGGAAAAGGGTTTGATTGTTTTTGTTTACCGGCTAGGGAAGAAAAGAACTGTGTCCAAGGTTACACCTGGTAAGAAAAAAAGTTGCAGTGGTGCTGGCGACAGGATTACGGAAGCATGAGATGTGTGTTAACCTCAGGCGAGGGTAACTGGACTCGGGTTTGACCTTGAATAACCCATGAGAAGAAATGATCCGACGCGTTACAGTTGCAAACAAAGACAGCCACTGATCGGGATGTGCTTGATCGACAGAAAAGAGGGGAGACATGTTACAGGAACGAGAGAGGATCCACAGGCGTGTCTCTGGAGCAGATCCCCCGGCAGTGACTTAGGGTGCAGTTAGGTGGGGCTCGCCAATCAACCCAAGTGCGTGCTGCTCCCCAAAGCAGCAGGCTGCTCTCCCCACCCTCCCTGCGGAGGAGCCAAGCACTCCTGGGTTTCCCAGAGGCTGGCTCTGGTCCTTAGGATTCCTCAGTGAGTGATGCAGTTTACTAACCTGACAGAGAACTAATTTTCTTTTTTTCTGCCAGATTAGTGAATAGATTGACTCTAAGGTTGTAAAAGTATCAGGAGCGAGCACAAAGGAAGAGTTGCAGCCATTGGTCTGGGAGGAACAGGACCATCCCTTTGGTGACACTGCACTCTTAAATCATCTCGGCAGTCTCGTCTAACTCCTCCCTCAAATAAAAGCTTCGCGTTACTGCTAGGAAGTCTAACACCTAGGTATTATTAAAAAGGTTGGTCCCTTCCATTTCTCACCCCCAGCTGAGCCCTCCCATTGCTTTCTTTGTGCCCAGTGTTGTATACATATGACCCTGGGGTTAGCCAATGAGCAAGCTAAATCAGGAGGCTTTAAAAAAGGATACTTTTCTGATTAATTCCTGAAACAGCTAACAATGGAGTCAGATGAGTGACAGAGGTTGCATAAGAGAGGGAACAAGACTCTGCGGTTGCAAACAAGGGATTGTGCCTTTCAGCAGCAGCTGGGCACTGGTTATAATGTGTAATATAAGCCCAAGACAGCAGTGAGGAGGAAGGATCTGTACAGTGAAAGAAAAGTAGTTTTGAGGAACAGAGTTTGCTCTGTGTTTTACAGGATGTCAATGAGAAGCAGAAAAAAAGCACAGATAGGCTGGTAAGGGATTAAAAAAAAAAAAAAAAACAAACCAAACACAACCAAACAAAACCTTTCAGTTCCACAAAAACAGAGGAAGACATGAAACAGAGGCATCTTTGAATCAGAGCCCAGGAAGAAAATCCAATGTTGAAAAAAACAGAAGGCAGAAATGATGTGTAGGCATAAGGAAAACCAAGAAGTAGAAAAGTGAAGATCCACACTAACAATAGAGTGAAACAAGCCTGCATGACTGGAGACTTACTGTTGAGAAGAACCAATTGAGCTGTCACATCTGTAAGGAACAAGGTTTTGAGATGTAATGCTGAGACTAAAAAGAGTCTTGTTAGCATGAGCAGAAGTCCCTCACAGTGGGACAAATGGCAATTACAAGCACTATTTAAACACAAACACAGTGTGTGGAAGTCCATCAGGGAGAGAATTTGGGGCTACGAGGCTGCCAGCCCCTCACATGCAAGAGCCATGTCTGGGGCTGCTGGTCATGGGATATGGTAGCAGTTGTTTCATGGTTACTGTACCAAATCCTCCTTAGGATTTTTTGTTGCACGGTACTATAGTGCATAGTAGCATGCTCCATTGCATTCTTACTGCTATCTCAATTCGTCCACCTAGTAATTCCGAAGCTGGCAATTCACACAGTAAACAGATACTTTGAAGTTTCCTAGATTTTTCTGCCCCCTTTCTGCTTTAATTATCAGTTCCATTTCCTCTCTCTTCTTGATTATCACATTAAAATTAGCACATTCATTCTCAATTTTGCTTCCTTGATTACATCTCAAGAAAAATTTTTTTATTTCTGCTCTCCTAAAAGAGAAGACTTCTCAAATGCACTTTTTGGAGGCCATGCTGTTCTTTTTCTTGCATGTCCTCACTTGCTGTCTCTAGAACTTCTTTTATAGTCCCTGTAAAACAAACTATGAATACAATGTTGCTTTAAAAGCATTTGAAACCAGTTTCAGAAACCTCGGGTTAGTTTGCCAGCTGAAGATCCCAAATGCAGCTATGATTGGTTTTGATCTCAGAGAATAAGCAAATTCCAACGGACATAAATAAATGATCAGTGAACAAAAAATCACTAAAACATATCCCATGAATGTGTTTCTGAATAGCTGTGTAGTGGATTTAAGAAGAAAGGAGTTGTGGTGCTTCCTCTTTTTTGTTCTTCCTGCTCAGAGTCCTTTAAAAGGAGGCTGTACAACATCTTTTCCTGTTTAAATGGTGTTTTCTGTAAAGCTAACATTGCTTTTACTTGAATATCAAAACACATGGATTCTTGAAAGTTGTGTGACTGAGCATGTGAAAATTAAAAATGTGAGTACTTTTGATGGATTTTTTTTCTGGTTTTGTGGGTTTGATTGTTGTGTTTTGTTTTACAATGAGGTACGCAATGCAGCCTTTGCTGGAAGAATCAAAGCAGCAGAAAAGCTTTCCTTATTCAGAGCTCTATGCTTCCTTCAGCTAGCATGAGCCACCACCAATGCTTTCACCTTCTTCAACTGCTTCTCTTCTGGAAATTTCTTTCCTGTAAAGGGGCTGCACCATTCAGGAGCAATACCAGTTTATGGCATTGGCCTGAAGTGTTAATGTGACTGTGACCTAAGGAGAGCAGACACATGTAATTTGAAAAAGAAGACAAGGAAAATGAGAGGCTAAATCAAAAAGTGAACGTTTATGGACAAGCTAAAGCATAAACACAAGCAGAGGAGATAAATAAAATGAAGGTAAAAAAGTCTTAAGGAGAAAACTCATTAAAAATGTCCTGCATAGAGAATCATATATAATAATTACGGGAAAAGAAAGGGTTATTCCAGAGCTTACAGTCTGAAAAAACATGAAGAAAGCAAACAGTGACTCAGAGGATGGGGTTTTGCACATATTTGGCATTAATGTAATGTAAATTGGAATAAATTGTTCTTAAAGCTCAGAGTAGCATCAGAAATGAAGACAAGTACACAAACAAAGAGGAAATTAAATGCAAGATAGTGGGATAATGATAAATGTGCCAGGCATGCATTTTGCAAGAAGAGGAAAAAAAAGTGCAATCAAGCAAAGCCAAATGAATATTACACTGTGGAATGATGATAATACCTTCAAGACATTGTGAATTCTAATCAGGATGCAAAGGATATCCTGAGTATACACGCCGAATCTTCAGAGTATGCAATACAAAAGCCATTGCTTTCTGCTGAAACAGTGAATCCGTATACTCGATAACAAAGTATTTGACTCTTGTGTGAGTCAAAACTGCTGTATGTATTTGAAGAAAATGGGGTGTCCTCTCAACATGTTATACCTAGAACAGACGAAAGTAATTCAACCAGTACAGCATCTGCTTCACAGACTAACTATTGCATTAGAATAAGGAATAATTTGATCACCAAAATACACAAGAAAAGAAAGCATCACTAATAATTTTACATAATATCAAAATTGCATAGCAATTACATGGCATTTACATAGAAAATTTCAGAATAGTCATTGAAAAAGCAAGATTTTGACAAGGCCTGTTCAGCCTTCCTGGATGAGCAAGGTGGTCATCTCGTTGTATTTTGGAAACCAGCAGGTAGGCCTAGGTGTTGAGAATGCTGTTAGTAGCGACCCTGGAGGCAGAAGAGTATCAGCTCTGCTAACCAGCCTCACAAATCAGCGTCAGAGCTGATGATAGTCTGGAACGTGAGGAATGCCTGGCAGAAACTGTGGTAGTCCATAACAATTAACCTCATCTCATTAGCAGATAAACCTCAATACAAACAAACAAAAAAAAGAAGTTGTTTTTGACTTCAGTATCATATGCAGAGCAGTTGTTGACTTCCCGAGGAAACCCAATGATCTTGAGAAGGTGAAAGCAGCTTGTCATATGCCAAACTTTAAAGGTATTAACTCAGAGAGTATTAAAATTTGCTGAGTACCTTACCACATATTTTTCAAACCTGAGACTTATGCAAAGTATTGAGACCATAATGGAGGAAGAGGCAACACAAGCATGCTATACATGCAGTATTGGTGACCTTACAAGTTGATCCAGTGAGGTGAGATTTGGAGCCCTGTTCTTATAAAATAAACCACTGGTAGTTTTTGCCTCACCGGTGAAAGAAACACATCGGCAAGGACTGTTTTGCAATCATGTTTCCACAGTGAAAAGGTCAGCTCTATGGTTGAGAAAACAAATTTCCAAACAGAAAAATACCAGAAGCTACCAAAAGTGTGAAAAATCATTACTACTCCCAAATATCAGCAGCATAAAATACTGAAACTGTAACATTTGGATTTATTTAATGACTTTGAGAAGGACCGGTGAATACAGCAGCCTTGTACCAGAAAAACAAGGTGACTAAATCATAATACGAGAACCGTAATGTTGCCACAGAACTGCAGAAGTGAAGAAAAACACAGAAAGTTTCACTCAAACAATGAAAGGATGTGCTAGTTTCAAGAGGCTGTTGGAAAACAATCTGAGAATAAAAAGTACAAGATAAAGACACGCTTACGTTCATGCCGATTCGTTCTGCTAAAATGATCAAAGACCAGAAAAGTGGCCCCATGTACCTTCCAGGAATGACAGAACTGTCCAGGCAAATGGAACATAAAAATATTATATACGACCAGCTGAATCATCATACCCAGGACACTAAGAATAGCAACTCTCTTGAGAATTGGGTCAGTCTGGAATAGAAAGAAACACCATGTACTAGCAAGATGGGATAGAGCATGAGTAATCATGATAGCTGGGAGAAAATCTAGTACGTGTGATAAAATAACAGAAGTATATAGCATCTTCAACAGGCATTAGAAGAAACTAAAGAACTGATCTTTTGTCTCTTAGGAAGACAAAACACAGAAACATACCTTAGTATTACAGGCCACTAGTCAGACTAGGAGCCAAACAAAATGTCAGAGGCTTTTGTAGTACCCATTGAGGGTAGAGCAGCCAAGTGTTTAAGCATTTCTGAAATATGTGGTTTCAATCACAAGATCTCAGTTTACCTTAAGTTAGATCATATATTTATCTGAGAACAAGGATTTGGTGACGTCTGACTGTCCCACGTAATAGCCAGGCAAATAGCAAAGCTGAGTTTGCTGTACAGATTGCTAAGAGTATCCAAACGGTGCAAACAGCAGAGAGAATATTTTGCATTCCGTTCTTGAAAATATTCCCAGAGAAAGGGTTTACTACAGTTGAGTACAATGCTTGATGTTGTGTTCAGTAACAGACTAAAGGAGTAACAGGCTAAAACAGTAAGAAAAAGGCCAAAGATAAGAGCATCATAATTATAGCCCTGACTTGTATTTAGATTATTATTTCACAGTGACTCTTGTACTGGATGCAAGTGACTTGCTTGAAGAGAGAATTCTGAATTCTTATACCAAACCAAAGAGGAAAAAGCTCCATCTGGAGTATATTGAAATTGTGCATCCAGATGGTAAGAGAGATACAGACATGTGAAGCCTGTTATCAGCAATAAAGGAGTGCCATAGTGCCTAACTAAGAGGTATTGGAAAAAAGAGGGATATAAGTTAACATGTCCCCCTGTGTCTGCCTTTAATTACAGTGAAAATTCTTCGTCATGAAGACATTTAATTTGAAAAGCTATGAATCTCTGGCTTGTTTGTTGTTAAAGCATTTTTTGTGTTTCTCTCTCTATACTTCGTAATGCTTTTACCGCTACTATATGAAGATTTTAACAGACTTTTGTTACAGTTCGTACCATCTCACTCCCCCAGAACGGGATATTTACCCCTTTTGCTTTAAAACAATTCCTAACATGGTCTTACTTAACAGAAAGCTGTATGTAGGACAAAACACTAGAAATTTGGAAGCAAAGGCAGTAACCTCATAGTTATTGTGGCTTAGTTTTGTCCTCTTGGACAGGAGCAACAAAATTAAGTGACTTTTCTAAGATCTGCCATCGAACTGCTGTCAGAACCTGTTCTGCAATTGAGCTAATATTCTATTCCTTCTTCTTTATATCAATCACCCTCACCAGAGCCAAATATAAACCACACAGTTTTCTAAAATCTAAATAAATCTCTCTTCAAAGCATACTTTTCATGTGCTTACTAAAAGAAACTAGGTGATGTTTGCTTACGCATTGAGTTTATTTATATCTAGTCAACTACTTATTTACATTAAAAAAGAAATGGAAAATTTATATTGCTTGTGCAGCTTCAAAGCTGTAGCTTCATTGTTAATTACAGATTGACTCTGCAATTGCTGAAAACATATGCTGCAAAATGGGTCTGAAATTGTTAAGAAGTGAGCAATTTTGCCATGCGTATGCACACAATATTTTTCAATGCTTATGAGTCCAGTCAATTCTTTGTGGACATCCAATAAACCAGCAAAAATGACACCTGTGTGCAGCACTGATCTCTTACCAGTTTTATAGACCCTCTACCAAACCCCTCAACCGCTGAGCTGTGACAAAATGTTTGGCAAACTGTGTAACTAATGAAGCTTGATTTCCTCCAGACCTGTGCTTTGTGCCTACCGCCCCCGCTGTCTGGGAAGGTATGAAACAAAACTGAAGTGCTTCTTGCAGCTGTCACGTTTCTAACATCCCTCTCCCAAACAGGCTGGTTTGTTCTTTTCTTTCTTTTTTCTTACCTCCCACCCCCCCTCCCCCAGTATTAGGGTGTTTTAAATTCATACTGAAATCTTTCCTGCAGTGGGGGTAAACCTCCTGACTATCTATTATCATACAGCCTAAAGAAACATTGAATCCTTCCTGTTAGGTATACTACTTCTTTTATCAAATTAAGTTGAAATGGATCAATGGGTTCAAAACTGTTAGGAGGTCAAGGTGGAGGTGGGACTATGGACAAAATATGATTCTTTACAATTTGCTCTAGAAAGACAGACCAAATGTCGTGCGAGAGGAAAGGATACTTATTTGACTTTTTCGAGGGCCTTGCAAAAAAAAAAAAAAAACAGACCAAAAAAAAAAAAAAAAAACCAAAACCAGACCACCCTAGGATGACAAATGAAGACAAAACTCCACTTTACTGCTAAAAATGGAAAACGCTTGTTTCAAGAGCGACATTTTATCATAACAAAGCGCTCCACGACGGAGAATTTACAAATTGCCGTAACGGGACTGAGGACGCTCGGTGCTGCTGGGGCAGACGCTGGATCCGTGCAGGTTTAACAACAAAGCCCCAGCCGCCCAGACTCGCGGCGGCGGGCTCTGCCCGAGCCCCGCTCCAAGCTCGCCGGCCTTCCGGAGGAACGTCCCCGTCCCGCGGGTTCGGTGTGTCCGTCGCGCCGCGCTGCCGCGCGCCGCCGCCGTTAGCCCGGCACTGGCGGTTGCCCGGCAACCAGGCGGCTGCGCCCCTGACGCCCCGCCCTCTCGGGCACGCGCAGCCCCCTCACCCCCGCCCCTCTCGCCGCGACCTCGCCCCGCCACATCCGGGAACTCCCCCCCCGGCCTCCGGGTCCAATGGCGGCCCCGCTCCGTTTCCGGCGTCCCTTCTCGTCTCCGGGAGACAGGCGCGGGGCGGCCACCATCCGAGCGGCGCGCGGAGGGGAGAGGGGACACACCCGTGCGGGACGTGGCGGTGTGTTCTTGCTACAGTAAGGGGAAAAAAAAGCAATTCCCGGAGTCACTCTGCCTGTTGCGCCGACACCCCTCCCGCTGGCTGTATTTTGTGGCGCGCAGGCACGAGTTTCCCCTCAGGACACTTCCAAATCCCTCCTCCCTCCCACCGGGGCGTGGGAAGCGCCGGCCGTGGGGCGAGGCTCCGCCGGTTTCGGTTGATGGCGGCGGCGCGGCGATGGTAACGCAGCCTCTTCGCCCACCCCCGGTCCTACAGGTACGGCTGTGGCCGTCGCTTCCCCTCCGCTCCCCCCGCCCCCTCGCCGTCCCCTTCCTGCGGACGGCTGCAACGGCCGCTAGCGGGCGGGGCGCGCACGTGCCTAACGGTCCTCGGGCGCCCGGCGGCGCGCGGCCCTCTGCCCCTCGCCGCCTACCCCCGCCTCGCATCGCCCTCTCCTTCTCCTGCTCTCGCCTTAGTCGCGCACCCCGCTGCCGTGGCTTTGAGTGCCGGCTCAGGGCTGCGGGGGGTCGGCGTCCTCCACTGGAGGCTTCCCGAGGGGAAGGGAGGCTCGCTGGGGGCCGGCCGGCCGCGTGGCACCCTCGCCTCTGCCGCAGGTGGGTCAGGAGGTGGCTGTGCCCCAGGGGCTGCGGTGCCGAGGTGGCCGCTCCTGAGACAGAGCTTTGGCTGCAGGAGATCCCAGGTGTTGCGCGTGCTGCTCCCTTCAGAGCGTCCTGGCTCTTCTTTCACCAAGAGAAGGAAGAAATGCTTCTGGAACCATGTCTCCTTGGCATTGTGATCCTGTTTCGTGGCCAGAGCAAACGTGGTTCCTTTAGCATCTGAAGTCTGCTGCTCTAGGTGCTGCTGTGGGGTTTCAGACTTGTTTTGTTGCTGGTGGTGGTGTGGCAGGCTTCCATGGCAGCTCTCTTGTCTTGAGATACTTCTTTTCACGTCGCTTTATTTGATTTCTTTGCACTTTAATTCAAAACCAATGAATGTGCTTCAGCAGTTGACAGTCTGTTTCATGGGTCATGCTCCATTGGTTTGCGTACTGAAATGGTGGCATAACCGTTACTGTTCAGATTCAGAGATACAAGACTGGATGCTTCTCTTTTCCCTGTAATCTCTTGCAGAGCAGCTAATGGAGACATTTGCAAGTAATGCCAGTCATGAGGTAGCAATGAAGGCTTCTCTGTCCCATGACTACTCTGTCCTAGTGTGTGCTTGCATGTCATTAGTCTTGCTTTTGTCAGATAACCAGATATTTCTGTACTCGTCATTGAGCCCCGCATGCGTTTGGATGGTTTGTTGTATGAGTGGGTGATAATGCCTTTCACAAGACCAACACGAAGGTATTTTCCGTCATCTAATATATATATGCTTTAGGCTTGTGATGAGGTGCACATGTCAGATTCGAAGTACTCTTGAGAAAGAAGAAATGTAAGGAGAGGGCTGTGGTCATGTAAATTTTGAGGGCTGGACTGTGGATTGGACATCTCTTTTGCTGGATATATTTCTATGGCGTTGCTGTTCTGGGATCTTTGTGTAGTAGAGGAAGACATGTTTGTTGTTCTTTTTTTTTTTTTTAGTGGTTTTGTTTGTTTGCTTTTTTAAGCTGTCCAGAAAAAGACTATAAAGAATGGTGCAATAATATGCATGAATCAGAAAAGAGAGATAGGGATACGGAGAACCCCATCTGTTCTGATGCTGTATCTTTGTGCCTTATTTTGGAATGTTTGGCAAATGGATTGTTGTATATCTACCTTGTTCTCATAGATAACTGTAGAAAAAAAATGCATTCCTATGTTACACTGGCTGTACCAACCTGTTTGCTTAGTGCTCAATAAAATCAAACTAATTTACAGCACTAGTCCCAAGGCCTCTGAATTGTAACAGTGATATTCTTTCTTCTTTTGGGAAGAAATCTTCTGTCTTGGAGAACTATCTTTGGTAAAGGAAGTCCTGGAATTACGAGGTTCCTATATATGTTGAAAATTCTGGATCATCTGAGTTGTGTTTGACACCTGTCTGATGTTCTGGCAAGAACAGTATTTTAGTGACAGACATTTTGTTGTCTGCTGCTGCCCAATGCTTTGTTGTATTTTTATGTGATGTCCTGTCTGAAAACTTGGGAATTCTCTAGTTTTCATTTTGGTCTTTGATTTGTCAGTCTGGGAGCGTCATGTGTCTTGAAAGAGGTAAAGTGAAATTGAGCTTGTTGTGATTAGGCAATTGGCAGCTGTACTACTTAAGCAGCCCTTCCTCTCCATCCTTGCTGAACACTCCTGTTGCTGCACTATTGTCTCCAATATGCTGTTTTTCTATGGTTTTAGGATAACTACATTGAGAACCGGTCTTGTTGAATAAAACCCAAAAATTTTATAAACAAAATGGAAGAAGTTGTGTAGAGATGAGAGAGAGCAGCTCCAAATGGCTTGGAACTAATTAAATTTGGAGTTAGAAGAACTGGGCATCAGATGTGAAGTTGTCCTGCAGCTGGAAGGACTACTACAAGGTGGTTACTGGGCACTAGTTAACAATATAAGTTATTTCTGGAATATGCTGGTATTGGGATTCTGTGTGTCCATGCTCTTAACCCAGTGGAATAGCCAAGGAGCAGGATGGAAAGCTGATGCAGAACTCTTACTTCATGTATTACAGTTGCTTCAATATTTTGCTGTCAGTTCTCCCATTGCTCCAAATATTCTCTGAGAAAATAATTGTGGAACAAAAGAATTAGTCGGACTTTTATGAAGAGCATCTCAGTATTTAAATGTACAAATGCCACTTCCTGGGTTTGCAACAAATGACAATCATTTACTTTGTTTCAGTATGTAGATTAAAGCATATATAATTCTTGAGACAAAAATGATAGTTACAAATATAAATCAAATTTCTGTGGGACTCCCTGATTCCCACAATATAACATTGGCCAACAAATTTACACAGCTTCTTTCTGCAAGGAATTGTTTCTATCTGTGAAAGATCCTTAATGCTGAGTTCTATAACTGGTAAAGCTACGTTTAGCTTGGCGTTGATAGAACAGTAATAGTCACAAAGTTCTGTGGTTTTCAGTTATGTTGATTAAATCAGTTATTTGACAGGTTTAAATTACATTGTGAAAAGTTGCAGGGGCACGTTTGCCTGAAGTGCCCTTGGGCAGAAATAGCAATCTTGTTTGGCAAGGCTTTCAGTATGGACTATTTTCATTTGGATAGCAGTTTTATGTAGAACATAGAATTTCAAGTTTGGTAGTATGATTTTTATTTACATACACACATACAAAAAATATTTAGAATTTGTAGCTACTGGCCCATCTGTAACTTTTTGAATGTATTAAGAGCTTTGGAAGGGGAGAATACTATCTTCTCTTCAAAATTTTGAAGTATATAATCCCCATTTTTAGACTAGGAAGGTAAATCTTATGCATCAATGACTATTAAATTTGAATGCTTCCCCCCCTCCCGCTTTCTTTAAAGGTTTGATTATTTATGAGACTAATACCATGTTTCCAATCCATTGCCTGTAAAGCATCCTTAAGTATGGAGAACTTCATTCTATATGAGGAAATTGGAAGAGGAGATAAGACAGTTGTTTATAAAGGAAGACGAAAAGGGACAATTAATTTTGTTGCTGTTCTTTGCACTGATAAATGCAAAAGAGCTGAAATAACAAACTGGGTAAGTAATTTTTTTTTTCCTGCTAAATCTAGGGAAAGACACAGTTTACAAAATCCTCGTAGCACAGGCAATATGAAAGAAAAATACCATGTGCTTCTTTACATGGAGTTTGTCAACATTTAGATCAGCTTCTTAAGATTTTATAGTCTTATACTTTACATAGAGTCTTATTTTAATGTATTTATTTCTTCATCTGATTTTATAGTTGCTAAATCACATGCATAAACCCATATTTACAGGCTTACTGTTTCTATGATATGTTAGAACTTGTAAAAACTGTTACTTGCATGTAGTAGTTTGCTTTATTTTGTTATCAGTTGTGCAAGTCCAGTTGTAGAAATACCTTCCAGTAAATAATCAGTTTCTTACTTACCAAGAAAAAATTATTTTTGATGAAGGAATAGCATTTCAGGTAAATCAGTTCTGGTTGGTAAAAGCTTGGCAAAGCTTTAGACATATAATACTTTATGGAAAAGAAACTGTAACTGATCATAGAATCATAGAATGGTTAGGGTTGGAAGGGACCTCAAAGATCATCTGGTTCCAACCTCCTTGCCATGGGCAGGGAAACCCTCCACTACACCAGGTTGCTCAAAACCTCATCCAACCTGGCCTTGAACACTTCCAGGGATGGGGCATCCACAACTTCTCTAGGCAACCTGTTCCAGTGCCTCACAACCCTCTGAGTGAAAAATTTCTTCCTTATATCTAATCTACATCTGCCCCCTTTCAGTTTAAATCCATTGCCCCTTGTCCTATCACTACACGCCCTTGTAAAAAGTCCCTCTCCAGCTTTCCTGTAGGCCCCCTTTAAGTACTGGAGGGCTGCAATAAGATCACCCTGGAGCCTTCTCTTCTCCAGGCTGAACAGCCCCAACTCTCTCAGCTTGATATAGTTAGACATTTCAAATATATTATTTTTCCAGTAGATAAATTTTGTTTCTGTGGTGGGTTAACCTGGACTGGATGCCAAGTGCGCACCAAGCTGCTCTATCACTCCTTCTCCTCAGCTGAAGAAGGAAGGGAAAATATAACAAAATGTTGGTGCATTGAAAGAAAGGCAGGGAGATCACTCACCAATTACTGTCATGGGCAAAACAGACTCAACTTGGGGAAATTAGTTTAACTTACTACCAATCAAATCAGAGAAGGATAATGAGAAATAAAACTAAGTCTTAAAATGCCTTCCCTCCACCTCTCCCTTCTTCTCAGGCTCAGCTTCACCCCCGATTCTTCTACCTCTTCCCCGCAAGCAGCGCAGAGGGAGGGGGAATTGGGGTTGCAGCCAGTTCATCACATGTTGTTTCTGCTGCTCCTTCCTCCTCAGAGGGAGGACTCCTCACACTCTTCCCCTGCTCCAGCATGGGGTCCCTCCCACAGGAGATAGTCCACCATGAACTCTTCCAACACGAGTCCTTCCCGTAGGCTGCAGTTTTTAAAGAACTGATTCAGCATGGGTCCTTTGTACAGAGAGCAATCCTTCAGGAACAGACTGCTCCAGCATGGATCCTCCATGGGGTCACAAGTCCTGCCAGCAAACCTGCTCTAGCATGGTGCCTGCTCCAGTGCAGGCTCTCCATGGGATCACAGCCTCCTTTGGGTACATCCAGCTGCTCCAGCATGGACGTCCATGGGCTGTAGGGGAATCTCTGCTCCGGTGCCTGGAGTACCTACTCCCTTCTGATCCTTCACTGACCTTGGTGTTTGCAGAGTTGTTTATGTCTCATATTCTCACTCCTCTCCTCTGGAGGCTGTTCTCCAGCAGTTTTCCCCCACCTCCTTCTTAAATGTATTATCACAGAGGCTCTACCACCATCACTGATTGGCTCAGCCTTGGCCAGTGACAGGTCCATCTTGGAGCTGGCTGGCATTGGCTCTGTCAGACATGAGAGAAGCTTCTAGAAACTTCTCACAGAAGCTGACACTGTAGCTCCCTTGCTACCAAAACCTTGCCATGCAAACCCAGTACAATTTGATATTCCCTCTCATTGTTTCAATGATAATTTATTGGGTGATTAAACATCTTAGAAGCATATTTGTCTTAGAAAGCCCTTGAGGGTACCTGACATATCACTCTGACAAGATAGAGATGCTTCTATAGAGATTAGACCATGTAGATGTGATAGAAATACAGATTTCCAGGAACCCTTGAATTATTGCTTTTGCCTGATAAGATTAAGAATGAAGGAAAAATTTATCTTTACTTCTTCTTACTGTATTCAACGTATTATCTCACATTTGTGTTCTCATTGAAAAAGAAAGTAGGAATGCAAGTTTGACTGCAAATTCTGATTTCCAGTTTGTTATTTTTTTAGGATACAGGAAAGTTAAATAGTGCTTATGGTTTTGGGTTTAGGAACTTCCCTCCCCCCCTATATTTTTAAAATAGATGAGTTGGGCAAGGTCTGTAAAGAAAGTTATATTTCCTCAGAATACATGTAAAACTTAAATATTTGAATTGGAGAATAATTGTAGTGCACTGGAAAAGGTAAGAGGACAAACAGGTGTTCTAGAGTAAAGTTGTGTTGTCTCTTCCCCCTGCCATAAATGCTTACATGTTGCTTCCTTTTCCCCCCAGTTAAGTATGTGAAAAACTTTGTTGTAGGTTCGTCTGACTCATGAAATCAGACACAAGAATATAGTGACGTTTCATGAATGGTATGAAACAAGCAACCATCTCTGGCTTGTGGTGGAATTATGCACAGGTAAGATAAGCTCAAAAGATAAAAATTTATTATAGAGTGAGTATTTGTAAGATATTCCTTATGACAGTTTCTCCACAACAAATACTTAGATCTTTGAAAAAGCTGAATAATTATCTGATTATGAACTTGAGAATCCTATTTATATGTAAAAATGTTTTTGCTTTTGGAAACACTTTTAGAAATCGATTGAAGTTATATCTCTCCTCTACTTCACTGTACATGTATGTTAAACGCTGATTGATGTGATATAATGTTGGTTTTTAATAGCTGAAAAGATAGGGCTAATCAGGGGAACTTGTGAGTGGTTGGAAGGCAGCTAAGTAAAAATTACTTGGGAAGAGTTTTCTAAGGACTGGCAGCTTTGGCATTCTCTTTTAATTTTATAGCACACAATAATAAAGAGACCAAGGAGCAAATCAAGTCATAATGTACAAATGACTTAATGTTGTTCAAATGAATTTTTTTAATCAAAGGGAAATTCTGTAGCTAATAGTAAATTATATGAATTTTCTTCATATTCAGCAGAAGCACTTTGACTTTTATATTAAGACGTTGATTTGGGAGCTCTTAGGACTCAGGTCTGCATTAAGCGACTCACTGAGTTTTGATAGGTTCTCATCAATCTATTGAAGAAATCTTTGAAAGTTTTTTCTCATCGCGATGACTGCATGCTTTAAACTCCAGATAGTGTGCTTTGCTCCACGCGGAAAGACAAGAAGGCCAGTTGTGCAAGTGGTGCATGTTAAGATTTTGGTATCTGGAGTTTGTTTTATAGTACAAGTCCATATTACACTCAGCCTTTTCTTCTATCCAGAATTCTGTTTCAAAAATTACTGAAGAAGAGAAGCTACAGGTTCTGGAAAAAAAATGAGGTCATTCTTTCAATGAGTAAAGGCAAAGTTCATGGCTTATGTAGAGGCTTTCGTCTATTTCTTAGTCCAACTTAAGGGCACATATTTAGTTATTAGACAAGCAGCCTTTTATTCAGTACAGCTTGAACAATTATAATGTGTTTTTGCCTTGCAATGTTGCAGTTTGCTGCAAGGAGAGTGCCTTGAAGCTAGTTTACTTATACATAGAACAAGACATGGATTTCTTACTAATTTTGTAGAGCCTTGAAAACTGGGTTTGAAATATGGAAGATCTCTCTCACTTGTCTCAAAATGACAAAGTGACTTTCTGTTATCAGATGCAGCATACTTCTGTGCTGCTGGTTTCATTTTTTTTTTTCTTTGTATATTTAGTCACACTATGGAATTATTCTCTTTGTAGTCCTGTAAAATACATTATAAAACCAGTAATCAAACATGATAGGAAATTCTTTATTATAGCTGTGTAATGTGGGCTTGGTTTTAAAGGAATGACTGATTTACTAAACAGCATAAGAAAGGCTTAGAAAGAGAATAATTTTAAGATTCAACAGTGTTGAATAATTTGAAGAATGCTGTGATGACAGGCCTTTTAGTCTTGCTAGTCTATGAAAGAAATTACTAAGCAAAGGGAAAAAAGCTCAGGAAAATCTATTATGTGATTTGGAATAAAAGGTCTAGTATCCGTTTCTATGAAAAGCTCTCCTAATCCCCGTTTTCATTCAGAGACTTAATATTTGTGTGTCTCTTTTTTAATGTTTTTTTTCATCTGCATGATTAGGCTAAGATATAAATAATAGATAACCAAGGAAACCCGTAGATAAATCACAAAATAGAAACTGTAGTCTTAGGGGAACAGGTTTGGTGTAGGAGTTGTAAAGGACCAAATGAGGTTGAGGAAAAGGATTTTAGGAGAGATGGGAATGTGGAGTTTAGGATAGGAGACTGGGGTGGGAAGGAGGAGAAAGACTGAGCAAAGAGTTTGTGGGAAAGAAGATTAGAAGTCCAACCATTAGGACAGGAACGGCTCAAATGAGATGAGTCTGAAGACATACCTGAGAATCAGAGGGATGTGAGGGAGTAGGTGATGGGAGAGGAAGAGAGATTTTTGTGAGGACAGAGAAAGTGTAACAATCAGTGGGGGAAAGCGTAGAGAGTGAATGTGAAGTCGAGGGGAGGACACAGGTGATAGGGGATGTACATGAGGGTTATTTGGAAGGCTTTGTAGGTGTAATCTGATCAGAAGCAGAGGGAAAGTTGGTTGGAACTTAATGGAGTAGTGTGTTGATTTTGGAAGGACGGAGAAGAGTCTCATGTTAGGATGAGAAGTCTGAAGAGGTACGAGTAGGACTTGCTGGGCCAGGAAGATGGGATTTGTGTGCGAAACCTGGAAAATGAAAGTTTAGTCCTGGATATTTTTGTTTTATTTTGTGGTTGGTTTTTTTTTTTAATTCTTTTTTTTCTTGAAAAAAAGAAAAGAGAGACAGGAAGGGATGAAAATGAAAGAACTGGGGCACAGGAGTCAAGAGAAGGACTGTACAGGAATACCATGAGTGAAGAACAAACAAAATAATTTATCTGTTGGATGTTGTTGGCCTCAAGAGAATGTAACCTGGTTTTAATATTTCTGTTGTCTTTGCATTCAGTGGAAAATTGCATGTCGTAGCTTTAGCACTTGTTCACAGAAGTTGATAGCCTGTGCTTGGTATTTTTTATTCTTCTAACTCGTGCAGCAGGGATCTGGTTAAGGAGTTTGAATAAACCCATTGGATACTATGACATTGTTGACGTGAAACATTTTCTGCGTTTCTTTTTTCCCTTCTGTTTCCTTTGTAAAATAAAACAATATTAAAGTAATTTTGAAGTCATGCACTCGATTTAATTGTATTAAAAATTAAGATTTTTGTCACAGTGTTGGAAATAGATTATTTTTTCTGTACATTTTGGACTTTTTAATTATTGGATAATCTCAAGAAATATTTTTATCTACTGATAATGGTTTTGGCTTGACATCTTTTGAGAATTTATACAAAGTTCTTGGGACTTATTTGCATGGCATCTTCTTTATATACGTTTGCTGACTGTGTGTAAACATATTTCAGGAGGTTCTCTAGAATCTGTTATCGCTCAAGACGAACATCTACCTGAAGATGTAGTGAGAGAATTTGGTGTTGATTTGATTACTGGTTTATACCATATTCATAAGCTTGGAATTATATTTTGCGAACTGACGCCTGGAAAGGTAAGGAGGAGTATTATTTATAGGGGACACTGTATGTTACTTTGTATGCCATCAATGTTTAATTCATTTTTTCTCTTTTACTGTTTGGAAGAGGCTTACCTCAGACTGGAGTCCAGTTAAGCTTTACAATGTATGTGAAGGCAGTGAGAGACAAGTCTATAGCTTGAATATTTTATGATCTAGTTGATTTCTCTCTCTGTTGTGTATTCGGTAAAATGTGATAGGTTCTCTCTGATTTGGTGTACAGGTTTGAATTAATAAAGGATTTTAGTTCTCTGTCCTCGGACATATAACTTCATTATTATACCTGTTCTGTCACGCTGCAGAATATTGTGAAGTCATAGAAATTGCTAATGAGGGAGTAAAGTTAACTAAACTTTCTTCGTTACTAACCTTTTGTATTGTTTCCAAATGCCATTTAAATTACTTAAAAATCCTTAAGTAGTTTCTGATCTGTGTATGTGTGTGGAATTTATGTATAGTTTTGTGGAAGTCCATGTTCATTTGTAAGTTACATAGTAACCAGAATATGACTATAACCAAAAATTCTTGCTTAACAACAGTTGTTTTTTGTCTTGATCTGTAAATGATCAAGTTGCCCTTCTCTGAATTTTCCGTAAAATCATGCACAACTATACTATGCTTCTGTCACTTGTGGGTCCAAAAGCAGTAAAAAAATGTGTGAATAAAGCATAATGGAGATGCCTCTGTATTCTTTCAAAGAAGAATGTAGCTGTAAAGTATTGCTTTGAACACAAAATACAGAGTGCTAAAGGCAGTCTGCTTCCCCCCCCGCTCCCCCCCATCTGACTGAATGGGCTATTTCTCCAAACAACATTTTCAGGATTTTGAAGCTTTTAGTTATGAGAATAAGCAGTGACCACATAGAGAAAACTCTCATGATCATTGGACAAAATCTTAGGAATTTTCTGCTAAATAAAATTAGAAAGATCCACTTTTTTCCCCTCAAAGTGATGTTTCTTTTAACTGCACTTTTATTTTTCTATACAGTTTTATTCTACTTCAACTTTCTTTTCTATAGTAGCATCGTTTTTCATTTAGATTTAGTAATGAGGAAACAAAAGTGCACATTAAACCTCTTAAGGGTTCTATTGTGAAATTCTGTAATTTTTTGGTTATAAGAATAAAGAGAGTGTTGTCTTAAAAGAAAAACTTTTCGATGTTTCGATTACAGTGATTATCTCTATGTACTTAAATGATTTGAGATTGTGGTGGATTTTTTTTAAAAAATTATTTTATACTTTGTACTGGAAATTTCAGCAGTCATCAATTTTAGTATGTGATACTTGTATGTTGGATTATGTTTATTTTTCTAGATTCTGCTGGAAGGGCCTGGCACTTTGAAATTCAGTAATTTTTGCTTGGCTAAAGTGGATGGTGAAAACTTGGAAGAGTTTTTTGCTTTGGTTGGATCTGAAGAAGGTGAAAGAGATGTCAGTGAAAGCACTCCACAAAGATACCTGAAAAACAGATTTAGAGGTATAATATTTTTACTAGTCAAAAGTAACGTATACCAAAGGGACAGAATGAAAGTTGGAAAAAGCCTTTGTTTGAAGTAGTTTGGAGAGAAGACCTTGAAATAAAGTAGTTGTTCATCAGTCTGTTGGGGCTGACTAAATTTCTAGAGAAACAGAATAATTAATTCTGTTGTGTTATCATTTGTAAAGATTAATGTGTTTGCTTGTGTCTTTGCAATGGAAACTATGATCTGTATGTTTTCTGTAAGCACAATTCCCCTGCACATGGGGAATTTTTTAAGTAAGTTCAAAACAAAATTTTGCTCTTAAGGAAGATTGTTCAAAGAGATCACAACTTACAGAAGGAACAACACATGCAAGTGAGTAGAAAGAAAAGAAATTTTACTTAAATGGTAATAATTCTAAGTTTCACAAAGCCAGTTTAACTAAGAGTTGGAAAAATATACTACTTCTGTCTTACACCAAATGTATGACATATTAGCAATTCCTGACCTTTCCTGCTTTTTGTAGATAGACTCCAGGTTATTTTTAGATTGAAGCTCTTATGTAGGTGATTATAGACTGTAGTATGCTTCTATAACAAACTTTCAGCATAACATAACTGGAGGTGGCTTGTTTTAAATTTCTTTTTGCATCTTGACATCAAATCCCTACAGTACAGTTTAATGTACAAACTGTCTATCTATCCTGAGCATGTTTTCACTATTTTGTAAAATAATCTTAATTTTTCTGTGTAGAAAAAAATAGAAGCAAAATTTCAAGAATTAAAAAAACCCAAACCCCCAAACGAAAAAAAAGAACCCACCCAAATTGACTATAAGAGTGAGATTTGAAATATTTCAAGGTAGCTAATTAATTAAAAATGTTAGTTCTTGGTTTGGATTTGCTGAGGAGGCTTAGTTATTAATTACTGTTTGATGAAAACTATGGTGGAAAGAAAAACCCTGTGAAAAATACCTTTGGTCCTTAATTAATTTCAAATATCATCAGCTAAGTGTGAGTAGTAGAATTCACTTATGTAGCCCTATAGACACGCACACACCTCCAACTCCTCCTGTTTATTTCCTATGCTCTGTGCGTTCGCATAGGGGCATTTAAGTTAGGTCCGTGATGAAACTGACTTAACTGGCTGGAATTCCTTTCTGATGCTCTTCAGGTGCTCTCAGCTTGTCTTGATCAAGCCTGATAATATCCCCATCCCTCTTAAAGTGTAGTTTAAAGCCCTGTCAATGAGCCCCACTAGCTGATATGCAAAGATCCGTGTCCTGCTTTGAGAAGGGTGAATCCCATCTGGCGGCGGCAAGCCTGGTGCTGTGTAGGCCATCCCGTTATTGAAAATGCCAAAATTTTAGCGGTGACACCAGCCATGGAGCTGTTTATTAATAGACTGGGCATGTCTGTCTCTTCCAATGTTGCTGCCTGTAACTGCAACGAGAGAGGAAAAAAATAACCTGTGCTCCAGATTCCCTTACCAACCATCCCAAGGCTCTGAAGTCTCTTTTGATTACCCTTGGACTACGTATTGCGGCTTCATCACCACCCACATGGAAGAGCAATAATGGGTAATAGTCCGAGGGCTGTACCAGGCTAGGAAGTTTCCTAGCGACGTCCTTGACAGAGGCCCCAGGGAAGCAGCAGACTTCCCTAAGATGAGGATTTGTCCGGCATATTGGACTCTCTGTTTCTCTCAGAAGGGAGTCGCCTACAACTATAACCCATCTTTTCTTCCTCGTGGAGGTGGTCGTGATACAAGGGGTAGATCTTTCTGCCCCTGGCAACGCCTCTGTTGTGGATGGACTGTCATCTACATCATCTGTCAACAGGCCTTCTACATACAGACCTTCATACCTGTTGTACAGAGGCACCTGGGAAGCAAGGTGGGCAAGGAGGGTGTTTCCCTGCTGCCCTGAGCACAGACATGCCTCCATTCGCTCCTTTCCTTTAAGCTTCTGCCTTCAGCCTGGTGGGGGGAACAATACAGGATCCCCTTGATCTTGTTTTTTCTTTTCTGGTGGCTGTTCCTGTTTCTGTCTCAGGAAGGACAGAGTGTAAGACTACCAGTCTCTCTCTTTTTCAGATTCCCTGATGCTTCTTAACCTTTCTACTTCCTCTTGCAGCTGCGCCACCATGCTGAGCAGATCATCCACCTGGTCACACCTCAGACAGTTGTTCTCACTACTGCCATCCCTTGCCATTGAGTGGCTCTGGCATTCCCTGCAGCCCAAGATCTGGCCGGCTGCATGTTTTCATGAGAGCTCTGTCTGGGTTGCCACATCCATTCTGCCCAGTGCAGCGGACTTAGCTTATCCAGGTGGATACAGTAGCGAAGCTCCTTCTGAGAGGGTGATGACGACCAGTTAAACTCACCTCTTGAGCTGGTAGGGTGATTGTGCCTTCACTGTGCGCCCTTCTGTGCAAACCGATGCACGACGCTGTGGTCGCTACCGCTCCCTGGGCTGCTTTTTGTAGGTACGAGGGTGGCTGCCATTGCTCTGGCAATGCCCAGGCCACGTCAGCGTCTCCTGTGAGAGCTACCAGCTCCTGGAGAGTTTCTTCGCTCCCCTGGCGTTTCCCTTTTTCAGAAAAAGCCACTGTTCGCCAAGATCTGCTGCTCCTTTGCAGATCGGGCCGGCTCCAGAGCAGCTCCATTTGGCAACTGACCAATTATAGGAACAAATAGCACTTAATACTTCGCAGTCTCCTGCTGAAAGTCCATGCTGGAAATACTAAGACCAAGACCAGATCTTTATTCAGGAAGAAATACAAATCTGATCTCTTTCCTGTTACTTTTCAGAACAGCTGTTTTGATGTGTATAGTTAATGACCTTTTGTCACTTAAAAAATAAAACCCAAGAACAAAAGAATCCAAAATAAGCTTTTTAAAGGACAGTGGAATTGATGTTTTTGCTGAGTTTGTGTATTTTTTTTAGAGATTTTTGAGAACTAGTTATTTAGGTGGGAACTACTGTGGAAATAGGAACTGTGTATTTCTTTTCTATATCAAGACAGAAGGGAGTTTGTGAATAAGCTGCTATAATTTGATATTTGATGTTTTCATAGTGTTTTAGTGTGAAAATAGTTGTAACTAGTTTAGTTTAGTGATCCAGCTGGCTAGCTACCTTGTTTTTGTAACAAGAGTTTTCTAATATCATGAAGGTTTATGTCTTGGGGTAGCCTTAAAAAAAAAAAACCACAGCCAACAAATAAACAAAGCCCCAAAGCTGATGTGATGTAGTTATTTCTGTTACTCACATGAGAAATACGTTGGTTTACCATTCTACTCAATTTACTTTGCTGTGGAAGCTGTCAAGGTATATCAAAACACGCTTTGCATTAATCACTGTGTTAGAAAAGTGTAGCACAAGCCAGCCTGCTTAATAGAAGTGAAATAAACAACAAAATAGCATCTATAATCCTACGTAATTCAGTAAAAGTGTAGGAGAGAAGTTCCTTTGAAACTATTTACATTTAGTGTCTCAGTTTTCTCATACTAAGTGAAGATAATCCCTAACTCACTGAAGTGTGGAGACAAACTTTGAAGTGTTGAACAGAATACATGCTGAATGAATAATCAAAGTGCATTATACATACTGTATTTTGTAGGCTCTCCATTATACACAGCTCCAGAAGCAATAAAGGGAGAAGACTTCTCCAAAGCCAGTGATCTGTGGTCCTTGGGATGTTTACTTTATGAAATGTTCTCAGGTTGTAAGTTTGTGTATCTATTTAATATCTGTGATAATGGAGACATGGGTCGTGGTCTCAGAGAAAATTCTTGTTAACTTTCTAGTGAAGATAAGACATAGAAAAACTTTTGGTAGGTTTTAAAAATTTCTTGAAGAATATACTAATTGTACTTAAAAAAAAAAAAGAAAAGGGAGTTTTATCAAATAATCAAGTGAAGTAATACTATCAGGTTGTCCTTTTGTCTGTCATCTAAGTATTTTAATACTAAGCAACCTCTATTCCTTATATACTGTGATTTAAAGTTATAACATCCTCAAATTCTGGTAGTGTAATGTTTTTAATTGCCTCGGTATTAAACCTGAGTGCATTAGTTTCCATTTCCAAAGGCCAAACTATTTCACTAGTATGAAAGTAGAGTCATTACCTTTCCTGCAGATAAGGTATCTGTTAGCATGGCTGCAGCTGGAAGGAAAATTTCATCACAAAAGAGAATTACAGTGCAACCTTCTGAAGTCCTAATACACTGATCTGTTGGATCAACATAGTTACATAGATATTGGGACTTCTGCCTAGACCTTCTCCTGTAGTCTCATTGCTGATCGTACAGGGCTGTCATGGTGACCTTCATCAAACCATTTTTGGTTTCTGTTCTATCCTTACTCTCTTTTGCTGTTCATGGTAGAAGAGTTTAATCCAAGGTTTTGTATTTCAATTGACAAGAGAACTTGATAAATAGAATTCAGGCTGAGGGTGCTTATTTCTTCGGATGTTTCCTTAGGAAATGAGCTTATCAAATATCATTGCACCTGACAGCCGTTTTGAAGTTTACCTAATCTGTGATATACACTCTGTTTGTTTGTAGGAAGACCACCATTCTTTTCAGACAGCTTTTCCGAATCAATTGAAAAGATTTTATATGAAGATCCATTGCCACCTAGATCAGAGGGTAACATTCTGTTATTGTTTAAGGAATCAAATCAGAGTAATACTTACAAAATTAAAGTTTTATTTTGCAGTATTTCTTTTGAGGTTGATTGTAGGAATCAGTTTGCTGTCCAAAGTGAATGTTAGCATTGCCTTCTTGTGATAAGAACTTTTCCCCTGTTAATAATGAATGCTTATTTATCTTTTGACAGGCAGGTGTATCATTTAGTGTTAAGAATAAAAGTAAATCTATCTTCTGGGATAAAATCTTTGATTTCAGTCATTCTGAGCATTAGTGCTATTCATTAAGACACTTAAATATTAGTGGCTCTTTTCAGTCCCTAGTAATGTAATGAAAATGGCAACCTGTAGAATTAAAACTGTTGTTAGTTGTTTCAATTCTGAGAGATTCTGTTTTCAAAGTGAACAAAGTGCATTTCCTAGTTGTGAGCTCTCAGAAGTAGAGACTTTCTCAGTTAAATAAGAATTTTGGAAACGTCTTGTATTATAGGGTGCAACAATGGTCCTCTTAACGTTATCATGGTTGGGGAAATTTAATTTTAATTTAAGCAGATTTCAACTCCACTTTATTTCTTGCTAACTTTTTTAACATGATCTGTAAATAATGGTTTGATCTGCATTGTATGATGGTTATTTTTGCTGCCCAATGCTTTTCTTCTCAAGTGCTTCTGTTTACAGGTTCTGCTTTTCACAAACCTTCTGCTGAGTTCATTAGTTTGCTTAATGGCTTGCTCCAAAAGGATCCTCAGAAAAGGTAGTCTAATCCATGACAGTTGTTTACGTTGTCTTTTTTCACCTCTGGAAAAAATAATTGCAATGATACTATGTGTATGGTAAATTTATAGAGTACAAAGAATGCAAAATCATTTAATCCCTCATAAAAGAACAAATTGTACTTTTTCTTACATGAAAATATACAGAATTAATGTTTTGATTAAGTGTATCTTTGTATTTTTGTAGCTGGTGCTAAATAGACAACTTTATAACAGAAATGATGGGCAGTTTTAAAATTGGATGTCTTTGCTTTTCCAGAGTAATCTGTTTTATGTGGCTTTGATTTTAAGCTAATATAGTTACATTTTTAAATAACATAAGATAACAATTTATAGGGTAGCTTAGATGATTTAAATGTTGGAATTGGCTATGCAGTTTCCTTCTTTCTTAGTTTTGTGCCTCTTTGTTGTGTGAATTATCCGTTCTGATTTGAGGCAAAAAGTTTATTCTGTAAGAAAACCTATTTGTTGACCAAATAAACACAAACAAAAGGATTAATTGCTCTGTAGTGTCACTGGGTTCAAAACCAAGTCTGGTATCTCTCTGTGGGGCTGTACTTTGCAACTGCTTTTTTGGTTTGTTTGTTGCTTTTCAAAAGGCTGAACTGGACAGACGTATTGCAGCATCCATTCTGGAAAGGATCCCTTAGCCATTGCGGTGGTGATTCTGCAGACAGCCAGGGCACAAGCTCAAGGTACCGAACATTCAAGGAAGACTTCTTGTGTAGTAAATCTAAGTGAGCAAATATTTACGTATTTTTGTAATGGTTTTCTGTAAATTTTCGCGCTTTTGTTTTGAATTTTGCTTAGGATTTTCATGTTGTTAACTAACTGGTGAATCTACAAGCTTTTGTAGAATCTTATAAACATGGGTTAATTTTATCTCTAGTAAGAATTTCTTTGTTTGTTTTTATGCATTAGGCTTAGAGCATCACAAAGCCTGTCAGTACAGCATCTTAGATTTGTGGTTCAGCCTTATATCCTTGCAAATGCAGCTGACCCATATTCTTTGCTCATGACATAAAGCATTAATCTAGTGTGTTGTGGTTTTTTTTTTAATTTGTAATACTCTACACTGCTAGATATGCAGAAAAACCCAAACCTTTTGTGAATGATAGGTTATATGTATAAAAAATTAGACTTCTTCAAATATTCAGTTATCGTGCTGGTTTTGGTTTTTAATTTTGAATTAGGATATTTAGAGTTGATTTTTATGTCCTTTTGTTCTAAATATTGGGAAGATACTTTAGATTCCTATCTAGGATACTATGTTAAAATAGTTTTCCTTTAGAATTCTGAATTCTTTTGTGTTCTACTTTAAAATTCTCTCTTGTTTAATACCTATTTCTTATACCAGTGCTGCAGTATTTTTGTTATTAATGCTTGTTCTATTTTGAGAAACAGCTCTTTGTCTTTTAATTTTAATACTGCTTTCACCACCAAGACAGATAAGAAATCAATATGTAAACTTTATACCACAAAGTGAGAATTTTTGCGAAGTTTTAGCAAGACTTATTTCAACCTCCATCACAGTGCTCATCTTTGACGAATTCTTAGAGAATCAGAAGAATCTTAATCTCCTATGAAATATTGGGCTATTTGTTTTTACTTTTGAGGGTTTTCTAATGCCTCTGAAATATCTGCTGAGGTACGCACTGATTGACAAATACAGCAAACGCAGGAGATGGGCTGGATATGCAGAAGCAGCTCAGTACTTTTTCTTTTCCAACTGTGAGGCCTATGTATTTATTTTTTTCACAGTTTGATTAATATTTGATATCCTGAAGACCCTTCAGGAGAGTTATATGACAAAGTTCCATGTGAATAATAGAGGTATATTAAAAAAACCCAAACAACCAAAATCAATAAACTTGCAATTAAGTGTGACGTGTAAATCATTAAGCAAAAAAAAAAAGATACTTTGTTATTCATCTAAATCTAGGCTACAGACTTCAGTATTAGAAATATGTTTGTTGTGACTTTTTCCTGTGAAGACTGAAAGGTCTCTAAAGCTTTTAATATTTCTTTATAGATCTGGTATTATGGAGAAATAATTTAGCTTTTGTAGTTTCTTTCATGCAAATTCTACTGAGGGAGCTAGAGAATTTTTAATATTGTCCAACTCATTTGCTATAAACTTATTTTTCATCATTGCCATTACTAATATAAAAAGTATATGTAGCACATATTATAATAGTATGCTGATCTGGAGAATGACAGCTAAATCATATACTAATAATTGCAACAAATAATGAATATGATGCCATTTTTTAAAATCTATGTAATTAATATCTTTTATTAAACAGCAGTGAAGACACAGAGTCATCTGTGTATTGGAGTGCCAAAGAGCCAGTGGATACTCATAAAAATCTAGATAACCTGTCATCCTCAAGAGCAAATAATGAGCTACGAAGCAATTCTTTCAAAATAGGTAATATTATTCATTACATGATTTTGAATTGTTTTGTGTCCTGCGAATTTTTTCGATCTTGCCTATCTTACTCGCTATGTTTTATTTATTTTTAACTTCTGAATGCAAGTTCATATTCTCTTTTTCAGTAGAAACTCAGACTGAATTGCGCCCAAAAAGTGCAGTTGATGGTCAATCAAATGAATCGATATTTCTTCTCAGGTATGAAAACGTAAAGAATGATTAGAAAAGCCTTGAAACCCTTCAGGTTTTTGGTTTTGTTGTTTGTTTTTTCCCCCTGTCTCTTCAGACATTTTATTGTTCTGTTTGTAACGTCTGGTTAGTGTGTCTCCTTTTGAATTTTCTACCACCAGTTTGATTAATATTAAAGACGTCTTTGAAGAGCTGCTGACGCAGTGTGTGCAGTTAAAGCAATGCTTTTATGGCTTTATTACACTGGTTTTGGAAGTAGGCTTTTGATTTCGTAGCTATCTGTCTAAACAGAAGAATTTATTTAGAACTTTCTTTCCTTCTTACTTCATATATATGAGAATATGCTTTGAATGTGCCCACTTTAAATACACATGAATAAGCATTCAGCTTGTTATCCACTAATAAATTCTGCCTGCAGCTTTTCATCACAAGCTATTGGTAGCAATCTACTAAGTATTACATAGGTATTAAATAAAAAGTAGTGATTGGTTTAACAGTGATTTGTTTTAGTTGAAGCCTGATTCTGAAACTTTGTACTAGCTTTTGAGTCAAGGAGATTATCTAGTAAAATAGATTTTGTTCTTGTCCTCATTAAGCAGAAAAATTCCGGTTTAAAATTAAACCCTCTTTCAAGCTTCTTACGTAACCTGAAATAGGGCTATTGTGCATGATAGTGTGTCTACTTTTCCAGTTATTTCAGTTAGTTTTAACAAAGTATTACTTCTCTTCTCATTTACAACTTCTACCATCACAACTAAATCCATGCTATTAGTAATTTAAAATGGTATTTGCTGTTTACTTTAGGAATCTGCTGAGAAGAAAGGCTGCAATGGCATTACAAACACTTCGTATAACAACATGTAATCCAAATTTTATCAGGAATGAGAGTAGGAAAAAAAAGTATTTTTAAGAACAACATATTTTATTTACGATGAGTACATTTGTTTTAATACAAAATTTGAAATATAATACAGATGGATTTTTTTAATTTATTGTTTTCTGAAATTCTTTTTGCTTGAGTGATTTAATTTCTCAAAGCAACATGTGTTACCTGCTGAAGTTTTAAAACATTAAAGTGGAAGGAAGCTGTCAACCTGGCAGTTGACACCAGAGTTTACCTAGCTGCTGAAGTGGTTAGTCGGCTTTTGACAGCAGTAACTTCTTCTACATGTGCAAAGAGAATAGATCTTATTAATTTCAACTAGATCAATTCAATGATCACTTGTCTTGTTTTAAACTGAGAAACCAGCTGAGAACTGGAAAAGTAGCAAAGATTTCTCTGTCTCTCAAACACATACGAAAGCCAATCAGGTTTGGAAAAAAATATATTTAACAAAACTACATATTTTGAAGCATGTGAAAACCTAGAATAATTTGTTTAGCCTCCTAGCTAGAAATCACACTTTTTTTTTCTTGTTTAGGAAATAAGACTGCTTAAACTTCCAAGCAGATCCTGATATATTTTTTTACCATAGGAATTAGGACAATTTAGGTAGTTTAATCTAGCTAGTAGGGAATATTTTGGCACCCCTTCATTTTATCTTTTAAGTTTGTTTCTGTTGAAGATAGATAAAAGATGCTTCTTTGACAATATAAGAATGAGAACAACTATATTAGTCATTTGATTGTTGATTTTCTTGAGTATCTTTAATTTTGTTTGATGTTTGTTTTTTTAATTTAGTAGCTTTTTCTAATAAACAGAACTGATTTGCAGCTAAATGTGTGTATTACTTTCTGCTAATCAAGAAAACACATTCATTTGAAGTTGTTATTAAAATTGGCAGGCCAGGAAACTAATTTAATTCTAAAGTTGATTTTAAACATTTTGATTTAAATTACTGTATACTACAAAAAATAAGTTCACTAGCAGCTTTATGAAAATTGCAAATTTGAAGTGTTCTGGTCTCTCTTCATTTTGTAATTAGCAAACAAGATTTTTTAAAAATTAAAACTAGAAATTAAACCTAGTTCACATTCATACATGAGAATCAGGCCATTTTTAATTCCCATTACCTAGCCAAGAGTTGACAGTCAGAAGAGAATAACATGAAATAAATTACATTTTTTTGTCAAGTTAATTCTCTTTGTATGTCATTTGTTATTAGGAATCAAGATAATTGTATTTTAGCATCTGGTTTGGAGAACTGACTATGGGTGAGAAAATAATCAAATTACATTCATTTAAGAAAAAAAACCCAAACAACAAACAATGAAACCACCCAGTCCTTTGCATTTCTAACTGACAAACAAATCCTAACCTTGTTGGGACATATTTAGAGACAGGAAGTTCATATTTAGTTGATGGAGCAGGCATAGCATCATTTGTGTTTGTCAACTTTGAAAGTTTACTGTACAGCATGGAAGTTTCAAAAGAATAACACCAACAAAATAGTTTGTGGTGAAAGTTAATCTATACTTTTGTTGCTTGTTTTCTTTTTTTTTCTTTTTTCTTTCTTGTTTCAAGTTCTCGTCCCACTCCTAGAACTAGCACTGCTGTAGAAGTAAGTGATGCTACTACTGCCCCAATCCAAAATTCTCCACAAAGAGATTCATGCTTGAAAAAGGTGAGTAGAAAAATAATATTGAAGGATGGTGTTATCTTTATAGTTAGAATTTTAATCTGGAGTCTGTGACAAAGTCAACTTTCTTCTCCATCCTTCCATAACTGTAACAGGAAAGCACTACAGTGTGCAAGTAATTTAAAAAAAAAATTATTTGCGGAACTTCAGATGTAAGAGTTAAGATGCTTAGTCTCTTTTTTTTTTTTTCCAGTGTACAAAAGGGATAATGCTGTCGTCTTTCTTCTCAGTCTACTTTTCCAAACTGAGGTTGAAAGTGCCTGTTCTTCCAACATGTTTCTTTACCATAATTTTTAGTTGTCCCTATCTGCTACTATGAAAATAAAAAGTAATTTAGAATATGTGTATAGCCAAACTGTGTGGTATAATGTTGAGATGAAACATAAATTTTCTTTTTTATGCAAAACAGGTTTTTTAAAAACTTTGTTCTTGTTCTAGGCTAAAAATATACGCTCAAGTCAGCAGGATATGGAGTCAACACTGAAGGAGTTAATTTACACTGAATGTGATCTTATCGTAACACCAATCATTGACAATCCAAAGGTATAGCAAAATAAAATATAAGATTCAGGAACTTGTGGGTGAGGCTATTTTTGCAGATAAATCTTTAATCAGGGTGAAACTCTTTTCCTGTGTTTTATAGTTCTCATTTTAAAGCAGTTCCACCCAGTCATCTGGCAAACTCTCCTGCAACTTTTTGGCAGTCTCTTATAATCCTATTGTGTTGCTAATTTGGAGAACTGAGTTATTTTGGGATTGAATACTAATATTAAATAATGTCTTACAAGAAATACAGACTACTAAATGCTGTGTTCAGTGCTTTTGTAGATTTGTTTTCTGATAAAGTGCTTTGATATCTATTGCTTTAATGAAAACAACACTGAGTGTGCTTTTTGGTATACTCAAAACAAGGCCATGTGTGAAGCCTTCTAGATTAGGAGTTACACCTTTACAGAACAACTAAACTTTAGACATGATAAAGTTTTTCATAAATGTGAACATATTTTCTCTGGAAAAGAAGACCTGAAGTTACAAGAAATGTCCGTCCAATTTCTATCCTATGGATTCTAATGTCATAACAGTCTGTGATGAATCTCTTGAGCAGAGATTGACACTTGACAGCAAAGGGAGGACCAAAAAAGAATCAGAGTTCTGCACTGCAATGACAGTGTAATGTGCTTCTATGGGCACATGTGTAATATTGTTAGAATGAATGACAGGCAAGAGCACCTTGAGTCTTCCTTTTATTTCAGTGCAAAAAACAAAGTCGTTTTAGCAGCTTTACTCAGAAGGTGACAAATGCAGGATATGCAACGTTTTTCATTGGAAGCGATAATCTAGCTCATTAGGAAAGCCTTACAGCCTTTAGTTGCTGTATTGTTTTATTTTAACCATCTTTTTGTTTGTTTGAATGGAATTCCTAACACTTTCAAAAATTAAAAATCTTCTACAGCTAGATGAAGTAACTACCTAACAATACTGTTTCAGTGTGTTTGGGGTGGGGGACATTGTTGCCAGTGGAGAATTTCAAAGGTAATGATGCATTTGAATGCCACCTCTGTAAATTCTTGGTTCTATCTCAGGACTCTGACTTGAACCCTTAGCCCTTCACTGCCTCTCTTCTTACTGCAAGCATAGGGGATGAGATTAGGGGTAAGTGTGCATACTAATGTGCATATAGAGACTAATCTCCTTACCATGAAGTGCCAGACTCAGAATTAATGCAAAATAGCTTACTAAATTCCAGGGACATGTAATCAGAGTCATTGCATATTTAGCAATCTTCAGACTAAAGGATGATACTGACACCTGGTAAAGCTGAAGAGCTTGCAATCCAATCTCGTGGAAGGGGATTTACTAGATGCTGGCAGAGTTTTAAAAGCTGAAATGTCAGCTTATATTGTAAAATTTTCCTGTGTTATGCAGATCTGTGGAATTGAAGACCTTTTTTAGAAGATAACTCTCTAGTTACACCTAGGCTTCATCTGTCAAAAGCTAAATTCCAGTATATAGTAATCTTTTTTTGTATGCTTTAGTTACTGAAAATCACACTCAAATGCTTGGTCACTGAGCAGTCATCCAATTTGATGATGTATCAGAATATGATGTGTTGTGGGGAAAAAAACCCATACCTTACGAATGATTAGTTGGTGATAATACGACTTTTTAAATTCTAGCATGATCTAGTGTGTATATATATGTATTTACTGTATGGCAATGAATTGCTAGAACATTTAATAAGCTCTGAGCTGCATAGTTCCTTTCTGTAGATTTTGAAACCCAAATGCAAGTATTTTGTCTCATACAAGCAAGATAGAAATGTGAACTGAGAAAATCCCATCGTTTTGTATTCCCATTAAAAAAAAAAATTACTTAACTGGAAATACTAACAATTTCATTATATTAAAAACATAGACTTAAATCCCAAATATCTGCTTGGAAGAAATACATACCAGAAAACAATGGAAAGTGCATCAGTAATAAGCAGTGGTTTGTACACCCATCTTGTACAATTTTTGCATCTTTGTGTTCTCCTGTTCAGCTACTTAGAGATTTCCAGAAATGTGTTGAAACTAGTTGTAATGTGTTTGTTTATTTTCCAGATAATGAAGCAAGTGCCAGTTAAATGTGACTTGAAAACTTTACATATACCAACATATTCAGGTATTGATCTGCTCAAGTTGTTAAAGCTTAAGTTCTGCATATGAGGATGTAACTCGCTACCACAAGATGTATAGCCTCCTTTTGTAGACGATGAGCTGTGACAATTGGAGAACTCATAACTTTTCTGAATCTGTAATTTTGATAACTTTTCTGAATCTGTAATCATTACACATGAAACATAAGTTTCATGTGTAATGATTTAGCTAGACCAATTTTGAGTAGACTTTTCAAGCGCTAACACTTACATGCCCTCCCTTTCGCTTCTGCCTTCTTAAGTTACAAGCCCATGCTCAAAAGCTTTTAAAATAACACAGTCAACTCTGTTTTAGTGTGGGAAAAACACCATGTTTTTTCCCTGTGTTATTCTGTGTAAACGACTGAGATACTTTAACTGCAATATTCAACCAAATAGATTAAAATTTGACAAAGGCAGAGAAGCAAATGAAAACATGATCTTAAAATATGCTGTGTGGATCAACCATGATAGTAGGCAGCCTTGCCAGTCCCACCGTTAATCATGAAATGTTATGGGAATCATGTCCCAAAAGGTCGTGTAGAGTTGTTTGGGATTTGTTTGGTTGGTTTGTGTGGTGGTTTTTTTTTTTGTTGTTGTTTTAATGTTTAGAAAGGCTGCTGTTATTTCTGAAAACAAAAGACTGCTCATTGTCATGAGTGTAACATTTCTTCCCCTGAAAAATCTCTAATTTAAGGAAATATTATTACACTTTAATGTGCTTGAAGAGAGATGTCAGCCAGATATGTAGTCCTTCTAGAATTCACATAGCACCTTTTCCTAGATATAAAAGTGCCTTTTTTCTTTCTATAAAATGTGTTTTGGAGAGTTAATTTGTTGAAGAAATTTTACAGTTGGAAAGGAACGCAATGTCCCCGAGTCTCCCAGGCGAGATTGTAGTAACACAAAATATTTTTAATTTGGCTAACATCCTAGGCAAAAATGATCAGCTTCAAGTGCCTAAAAGGGTGGTATTTTATTTTATATTGCATGTAAGTAGCTAAATTATCAGACTAATGGTCTGATATGTTTAACTGTTGTTGTCTGTATTTATTTAATATAGGACAGGTTGGGTTTTTTTTTTGTGGTCGTAACACTTTCAGGTTGTAGCTTTTTTCTAAACAACTTTCTGATTGTTTTTGAAGATATTGAATTTGATGCTACTTGTCAGTAATGATTAAAGACAGTGTGGAAAAATTAAGATAAATACCTGAAATCCAAACTTCTTTTCACCTTTACTGATGTAAATTATAATTGCCTTCATTAGTGTTGTTACTTAAGTGTAAAATTGGAGTAAAAGACAGAAGACATGCCCTTAAATATTCTGTACTGGAGCATATCAGGATGGCAGATGAGTTATTAATAAATAACTAACTGAAACTGAGGGAATGTTTGGCTTCTAGAGTGAAATTAAGTCAAGATAAGGCAGATATCAAGATAAGGAAGTCTTTGAAAATTCTATATTCATGTACAGTGGTCAGTGAATTGAACCACAGGATTTGTGTTAATCGTCCTAGTGACTTGACTTCTTTTTGTTACTCCTGAAGTCATCTATGTTCTGATATTACTAAGGCTTAACTAGACGGATACCTACCTATACGAGTAACTATACGCATTGTCAGTTTATTGATTCTGAGGAGATTTCGCTGACTTTCCTTAGTTCCTATCTCAAATTTACTCTGTATGAAATTGCACTTTCTAACTAAGAATTAGTAACGATTAAGAACAACAACTACTACCTTTCCTAAATATAATGCCAATAAATGTTTACTTAAATGAGATCCAAGGACTTAGCAGGATTGTGCTTTCAAAAACGTTTTGTGGCTTTTATTGCTACATTTTTATGCTTTGTTTCTCTTTTGACTTCTTTTTGATTTCTATAATCTTCAGACATGAATTATAATATGTTTGTTTTGTATTTTAAGTACTAAAATTATAATTAGATTCGAACTTTGGAACTTGTTTATTCCTATTGATGTTACTTTCTCGTGTGTTAAAGCAATGTCAAAGATCCATTATCTTTAACTAATTGTTTGCTTCTTATGGTTAGCTGAGAAGTTAGCGTGTATGAAAGACATGGACTGGAATGACTTCTTGCAACAAGTGTGTTCACTACTTGATTCCACTGAGAAGAATACAGGAGCAGCACGTTCTAAGCTGAACTTGCTGTGTTATCTGTGTACGGTGGCTGTCCACAAGGATGTTGCAAGCAGGCTAATTAACTCTCAGCTGGTAAATAGTAAAGCTTTGAAGGAATCAATATGGTTTACATACTTGCTATTGTAGCAAAAATCAGCTGCTTTTAGTTATATTTCAAGAAATCATTGGTGTGCTGACAAAAATAGTATGGCAAATTAAGTACAAAATAATGAAAAAGTTACTAAAATCCTTGTCAGGTGTTTTAAAAAAGCTGAGGGAAACTAGTTCTTTCTCTTAGATTTCAGATATATTTACATATAGATTTGTTGTATTAGTAAAACGGATGGAGAAAAAACTAACCTTGATGGAGAGTGTGAAATAACATATGATGAAATATTAGTCTTCGTAAATCCTTAAGTGACAGAGAAGACTGAAAATGTTCATGTTTGAGCTGTTAAATCAGTTTAATTTGCCATACGTCTGTAAAGGATAGCAAGAAAAACTTTCTAAAGAGCATACAGTAAAACTTCCATTAAGCACTGCTTCAAAGAGTGAGCATGCTCTCTGAAGAGTCTGTTATAGTGTATACCTAAATGGTGGTTTCACCTTTCAAGAACCATTTGCTACTAGACAATCAATTTTCCTAGTATCCTCTGTAGTAGTTTAACTTATTTTTCAGAGTATTGCTTGTGTGGAAGAGAAAGAGACTTATTTTTCACATTATTTAAAAGCATCATAGAGGCTATCTCAAGATACACGCTTTTCAGTTTATTTAATAAAAAGTAAACTTTCTTGTTCTCCTAAATTTGTGCTAATGCACCTATATCTTATTCTTACACATATCATCATTGGATATAGTGATATTAAGGGCAAAATTGCACTGCCAGAAAAATTCAATGAAGAATATTCAGGTTGGAAGGAACGATAGGTCTTATGCCATAGAATTCCTGTTGAAAACAGGAGACAATTGCTGGAAGGTGTGTTCTGTTAACATTGGATAACTTTTTTCAGGACGATAATCTGACAACTGAATTGCCAATTAGCAGAACGGTTTAGAAATGGGTTAGTAATGATAGGGTTTGGTTCTTAAGTGGCTGATTATGTGTGTTAACAGTTCATTCATTATTCTAGTATTTGCCACTACTTTTGTCAGTTCTCACAAAATACATCTCTTTTTTTAAGTATTTGTTGGGTAATACTATATTATGATCTCTGTCTTTGTAGATGAAAGTATCAGAGTTTTTTTCCTCTGCGAACTGTTATTCATAACAAAAAAAGTGTGTTTTTTTTTTAAAAAAAACCCCACTGATATATGTTTTGCAGTTTAGTTTAAGGCAAGAATATAGAAAGAAATTGTATTTTTACTCTCAGCCTTTTTTTTTTTTCCCTGATCAACGTTTGGACAATATCTACAGTATTTGTCTATGGTAATACTTTTTGCAAATGTTATCCAAATACATTTTATGAAATTACTGATATTTTGATTTTTTTTTTTTTAGTTTATCATTGGGACATGTCAGATTACTGAAAATCACTAATGTTTATTTATCTTCTTTAAACTATAGTTTCCTATATCGATACAGCAGCTGCGTGCAGCTGCCAACTGGGATATGTAAGTAACTATTATTTTAAATTATTTTTTTCAAATACAGAAATATCACTGAATTTCATTAAGTATATTCTGTAACAGGCTATTTGAGGAGTGTTTTAGCCTGTCAGACTGCTGTGATACCTGACTGGCAGTATGATGGTGTATGTAACACTGAATTTTTTCAGCATTGAATTAATGTATTGCTATTTCACAAGACCAAAGATTATAAAAAATCTCTACAATTTTAGCTGGAGGTTATAGAATGTAGTATATCAAATAGCATTACTTAAAATCACTGAATAAACCAACCCATACCATAACAGTAGTAAAATAACTGTAATGGTAGCTTTTTTTTAACAATGCCTGTCAGAAATATTTCAGTGTGGTAGTGCCCTCTGCTGTTTGTTTCATAAGTTTTGATTTTATTATTCTTATTTTTTCTGTAATGAAACATTTAAAACTGATTTGCTGATACAGACTTAATTTGTTTCATCAGCTATACTGAAATCTTTAAAATCATCTATGGGTTTTCTGTGTTATAAGAAAGCTGAATATGAGCATAAGTGATTAGTAAAACTGTAACAAACAAAAGAATCTTCATTCTGCAGTGCTAAAGAAGGAAATGTCTTTATGCATTAATTTATTTCTAAATTGAGCTGAAATACTGAAATAATTTGATGATACAAAGAAAATAGAAATAGGAAAATCTGAGCTGTAAACAGCACTTCAAATATTTCCTGCCCTTAGCAATCTGTATAAAATATAAGAAGATATAATTGGTTTTGTGGCATTTTTGAATTAGTTTTTCTGTACCTTCAAAAAATGTATTTGATATGCAGACGTGCCAAAGTTGCTCGAGTGATTGGTTTACTGGCATTACACACATCTGAACTTGGAGAAAATGTACCTGTTTCTGAGGTAACTTTCAATTTATTTTTCTTTTTTTGAACGCTGCTTTATTTTTTGTCATATGTGTAAATGGGAATATAATTAATTCAATTAATTAAATCTATACACTTATGAGTTTATTCTGTGTAATTGTGGTTCTTGTATTTACTAACCTGTGGCAGAACTACCCACCAATGATAAAACTCTCGCCTTTTTTCTCCTTTTCAGAAAATTAAGTAGCTACCGTCATACTTCTTGTGCATGTGTATTTAACGAGAAGAAAGTGTTCACATCTTTGGTTATACTGAAGTGTAATTATTATAATTAGTATAAAAATAGTACAGCTGATTCTTAGAAATCGTTGTTTCCCAAAAAGTGATTGAGATGGGACTAATTTAATGTTCCTCACAGTTTTTGAAAAATCTGTTTAATGAAGGGCAAGTAATTTCCTCTGGAGAAGAAAAATATTTGTAATCCTTTTTTCATTTTGCATGCTCAGTAGTTGACTTAAACAGAAGACTGATTAGGCAAAGTGATCTGTCTTTTTTTGCATGTGACACATGCACACAAATTGCGTAAACTTAACAGAATCTGCTATTTAAAATCTGTTTAAAGTGTGAATGTGACATCATTTCTACTTTGTGAGGTGAAATCAGGATTTGAATGTAATGGGTGTTTGAGTGTGAGAAACAGCTGCTAACACATGTAACAAATATGCCTCCGTACTATGCAGATCTGGTGTGTAGGAACATGAAGTTATTGGTTAATAGCTGACTTCTTTGGCAATGCATCTAAGGATTTTTTGTTGTTGTTGTCCTTGGTCCCTCTGGTTTCTTCTTACTGAATATAAAGAACGACTATGATTGTGGTTATCTTACTATGTTGCTTAACATTTCAATTCTGTGGTGAAAGCTGAACTCTAAACATTATTGTTATTACCTAGGGGTTTTTGTTTGTTTTATAAAGTTACAAAGTAGGGAAAGAGTCCTTATAGTTAGTCATTGAAGCTTGGTCGAAGTCTTCGAATATTGGTACTTCCATGTCGATTGAATTCCAGGTCACAATTTAAGTGCACTCTTGTATGTGGCACATTTTTCTGATATTTAACTTAAAAAAGTTCCAGTAAAAATACTCAAAAGGAATTTTGAGATGTCTATGTAACTTTTGGCTTTAGATGTTTGTTAGGTGTTTAGCACTAATATATTCAGTGATAGTTTCCCTAGCTTCCCAATTTCCATCATAAAAAATACGTATCCTAGTCTGCTTTGTGTATGTAAAAGCAATAGATTGAATTAGTTTTGCATTGAGCTGTACTATGATTTTGTTCAAAGCGTTTTTAGTTTTTTGAGTTTTTTAATATGATCCTAAAAATAATTTACAAATGGAATTTAGCATTTTAAGAAATATGCATATACATTTCCAAAACTGAGTTAAATCTGAGACCAGTGGCATTTAATCTGAAGGACTACAAAAGAAAATTAATTTTCATTATCACTTTCTGGCTCCATTCTTATATGAATTAAAATTAATTTTTTTGTACATTCATTGGGAAAAGAAGGATTTATTTTTAAAATTAACCAATCTGAGTCATAATGCTGTTCAAAAGCATCTACCGTGCTTGCTGTAATGGCATTCATTCCAAGATTTTTCTCCCGAAGTGATGTCTCTGAATTTTATAAACATTTTGGAATGCTTACACAAAACTAGAATGAGGACAAAAAATTGAATCCTAATATTAGCGTAACAACATAATCTAAAATTACTTTCTGTGGTCTAGGTCTTGCAGAGTAAAGATATGAGTGATCTATCTGCTGGTAGTTGGTTCTGTATTGTTTCCTCATCCATTCCTAGTAACTTCTAATATTGTTTGGTTTTTTGACCCCTGTTGGACAGAGGTGATCCCTCTGTAGAACGATCTCCAATAGCCGCAAAATTTTTTTCCTAAGTGTGAAAAGTCAATTCAGAACTTGTGAAGGTGCGATTATTTTTGTCCTCTGTGTGTACCATGCTATGCACACCAAGTTTCCTTTCCAATTTTTATCGCTCAGTTGCAGCCCCTTTGCAGATCTTTGTTGTCTCATTATGCACTCATCCAGCTGTTTGTGATTTCTTCTGTATTCTTAAAGTACACAGAACCTAATGGAGACTTGTGTAGGACACCACTGCTGGCCCTTACATGTTAAAATCCAACTCTTCATTTCTACTCCCTACTATCTTTTACTCAGTGATATGTTTATTTAAGGATAGTTCCTTTATATTTGAGGTTGAATCTGCACCATTAACCATTTTGTTGTTGTTTAAACAATTTGTTAAATAGTAGTAACATTAAGTCCTGAAGAAGCAGGAAAGCTTTAGGAAAGAGAAGCAGCCTCATCCTCATTTTACAGGCTAAAGTAAACTTTTGCATACTATATGCCAAAAGCTTTTAATTTGTTTTTTGAAGAATTAATGGGTTTCCCATTTATTTATTTGTTTATTTAAAAAGCTCTTATTCGGGTGATCAGGGAACAGCAATTTGTTTTGAATGTAACCACCAGAGGTCACTAAAACGTAAAAATAAAATGCAAGTAAACAACTTTCACAGACTAGGCAAAACTTAGCTGTGGAACTGTGTACTATCTTTATTCTGCTGATGTACTCTAATATGCCGGTCATGTTAGGAAAAAAAATAATAAGAAATGAATATTTAGACCTGTGAATTCACTTGCATTTGATCTATTTCCAGTTAAGTATTTTTTAGAAGAATACTGTATTCCTCCCAGGCTACCTGTCCTTTCTTCTACTCTCTGTAGGCTTCTTTTTTGTACTTGTGTTTGTCCAGGAGCTCCTTGTTCTTCCATGCAGGCCTCCTGATGTTTTTGTCCAACTTCATCTTTGTTGTTATGCGTTGCTCCTGAGCTTGGAGGAGGTGATCCTTGAATATTAGCCAGCTTTCTTGGGCCTCTCTTCCCTCCAGGGCTTCATTCTATGGTAGTGTACCAAGCAGATCCATGAGGAGGCCGAAGTCTGCTCTCCTGAAATCCACGGTCTTGAGCTTACTATTCTCCCTCCTTGCTGCCCTAAGGATCTTGAACTCCACCATTTCATGGTCACTACAGCTAAGACTGCCCTTGAGTTTCACATGCCACACCAGCCCCTCCTTGTTGAGAACAAGGTCCAGTATAGCACCTCTCCTCGTTGGTTGCTCTGTCACTTGGAGGAGGAAGTTATCATCAACGCATTCCAGGAACCTCCTGGATTGCTTATGCATTGCTCTGTTGTTCTTCCAACAGATACCAGAGAGGTTGAAGACCCCCATGATGACCAGGGATTGTGAACGTGAGGCTGCTCCTATCTTGTCTATCGAGGTTTTTCTTCTGTTCTGCTTGTTCTTCCTGGTCAGGTGGCCTGTAGCAGACCTCCACTATAATGTTACCTGTCCCTGCCCTTCTTTTAATCTTGACCCATAAGCTCTCAATCAGCTCCTCATCCGTCCCCAAGCAGAGCTCCACGCACTCCAGATGGTCACTGACATAGAAGGCGACACCTCCTCCTTGTCTCTCCTGCCTGTCCTTCCTAAAGAACCTGTATCCTTCCTTTCCAACACTCCAGTCACAGAATTCATCCACCATGTCCTCATGATGCCAATAAGATCATAACTCTGCAGGCGTACACACACCTCTAACTCCTACTTTTATGTCCTAATTAGTTAAAATGTTTTACGTTTGTAGTTAAAAGTAATATTATTTTCACTATAAAATAATCACTTTCTAAATTACAGTTTATTATACTTTTTTTTTTTACTTAAATTATGTGGTAGTCAAATAATTTACCATGTTCTAAGCTGGTTATTCCTCTGTGCTCGATTATTCCCAGGTAGCTTTTACAGATGAGTAACTCCCACCAAAGGGAGTTTTACGTGCATGGCAACTGTAGAGTCATCAATTTCTTTTAATGTTATTGGGAATTACATCTAGTGAGGACTAAATTTGCTCCAAAAAACTGAGGTACATCATCTCTTATTTTCCATTTCAGAAACCAAAATAAACAAAGACGTTTCCACTGTGCAAAACCTACTAAGAAAGAGAGCTTGACCCAATAGTTTTTACTCTTAAAAAAGTAAGATAAGCATAAATACTAGGCTCATAAATCTTAGCGTGAACATTGAGTTATGTTTTTCCTTCAATTCATCTGCATAGAAAACTTACATAAGTTATTATATCCAACCCTAAGTCTACCAATTTCATGTTTGCCTGAGAGCAGAGGTTGTTCTTAAGCAGGAGTGTAAGAGAAGAACGTAATACTTCATAGATGATTTTGTGCAAACCATCCTTTCCTGGGGCTCCAAAAAATAAAATCTGGAAGCTTCTTTGATTTGGAAGGCAGCTGGAGGATTCTTGAATAGCATTTACCTTTTTGTCTTGATCCTGGGGTGAAAAGCAGTTTCAGGTTAACTTACTTCCAGAGGAAAATGATGATTATGTGAAACGTACCACGTATCTGACAGCTACCTTTATTATGTATGTACCGTGGAGTGGGAAGCTTAGTTTTTCTGACTGTTGTGCTATGTGGGCTTTTGCTGAACTAATTTCAGTTTGTCCCTCCTCTGGCATCACTTTCCTGAGGCTGTAGAATATACTTGTGCCCTGTTCTGTGTATGCATGGAATAATTTTGTCTTTATTGGTTGTATTTGGGAATCTAAACTGAAAATGTTCCATGATTTCTTGGAGCTTTTTGGCTTTACTCACACATGCACAGAGGAAGATGAATTGAATCCGCATTTAATATTTTTTCTTAAATAAAAGCAAAAAAAAAAAAATCAAGAAAAGTAAAATAAAATCCTGTATGGGAAATTTAAGGTACCTTGCTGCTATTTTTGCAAAAACGTAAGGGTGGTTATCCTGCATCATTAAAAATTGAAAGATACAAATGGTCAGCAGTACTAAATGGATGTGATGTTAACAAATAAACTGTCAGCCACTTCACCAGTTACCTTTGGGAATATACCATTAGCTTTCTTGATAAAGCCTGGACTCTTGAGAACACTGAGAACTGTTTCAGGGTGAGGAAAAGCTTCCAAATATTCTAAAGCCCCAGGAGCACTTATTGACTGCAGTTCCTTCTCTCTATTTCAAATTAAGCAGCTAAATCCGTAGGTAGAAAATGCAGTAGGGATACTTGAACAATCCTTACATTTACATCTAACAAGCAGTTCTGTTCGCTGACAGAGCCTGCATTCTCATGAATTGACTTGCAGATGGATGACTTTTAAACTTAATTACTTAAAGGCCACCATTTGGCGTATTCACCTCTCTCTGTTAGCCATCACAAAGTTTAAACAGAAAATCCTTGGTTTAGGAGGGTGTGTTCTGATACTTAATACTCTGAGCTTTTTCTGTGTGTAGTGTATTCAAAATGTTTTCAGGTATGTGTTATCTGTTTAAAAAGAAGTAAGTTTGTACCATAGCTTTTCTGTCACTTTTATTTTGCTATTTTGCTTCTAGAGGTTTCAAAAACACAATACATCTATTTATTTATTTTTACTCTTCCTTAGTTTGGTAGAAATTGAGTAAGAGGTTTCAAATGATTGCAGGGAAGGAGATGGTGCTAAAATTATCATCTAAATGCTTCTCTTTTTATGCTACCCCAGTTTTCATAAAAACAACACATAAAGTAAGCATACAGAATTTTGTACGGTTGTGCACCACGGGACAGAAAAAGAGATTAATTTGTAACATGTGTTGTAGATTTAAATGAGATCTGTTCTTTCCCTAGTATTTTTTGGCATCATGGATAGACTTTGGTCTTTGCTTGTAGCATCAATTTTTGTTGTTACTTTTGCTGACATACGGTGGGTAAATTTTGTAGAATGGAAAATGAAAATTAAGGTAAATGTCAAAATGAATAGTTTGAAAATAGTATGTTTCTCACTTCTTAGATTGACAAAAGGTCTTGTACTTGCAAATCAAATCATAGACTAGTAACAGGAGAAAAAAAATCCAGCCTTTTCCTCCAAAGCACATACTTGCTTGATTGACACAATTAGGCTGCAACATGTTTTTGTGGTAGAAATTGCACACTGGTGGTAGGTGAAAAGCCTAATTTCCTGCTGCCTTCTGATTACAGCACTAAAAGACACTCAAACCAGGCTCAGTGTTACGTAAGATCAGTTGCATATTGGTTGTTGTCCTAGCTTTTCCTCTGAATCTGGAAACAAAATGTGATTTTAATCTGAAACACAGTTAAAAAAAAATTCTGTAGAGAAGAAGGAGGTTCTTAGCCAAATGTTGTTTGGTCTGTTTTGCATCTTTGCATCTGAACAGAATGAAGGAATTTCCGATAATCAATAAAGGGAACTAATTTCAAAGAAAATTTATGGAAAATCCTCAGAGTCTATAGAATTTTTTAAAATATGAGAAGTTCTATGTAGAATTAATCCATCTAAAATATCCTACATGGATGTTATATTGATGGACATTGGTCTTCAAGAGTGTCATCAGCACGGCTTCTAAATCAAGTGGATAACAGGCCCACTGCCTGGAAGCAGAATATGACTTAAGAGTCATGTCACACAGAGTTATGAAAAGAGTAAAAATCCACAAACATTATATTCAGAAAAGGTGAGGATGAATGGTAGAAACCTTCATATAATGATGATAGTTAAATAGAGGGAAACAAAAAGGAAGGGAAGAGGGGAGGAAAAAAAGAAAAAAAGAGAAAGACCTTTTCTTTGGATTCTCCTCCCAAATCTTATTCTGTGAAGACTGATTGTGGATGTAAACCAGCTCTAGCTGGTGCACTGACCTCAGTATTGAAGGCAGAAATCTTTCCAATTCAGAGACCCTTTACTTTTTGGACTCCTGAGCAATGTTTTTCATTCCTGCATTTGGCAAAAATGAAAACAGAATCTCTTTCCTGTTCAAAGCAAATACTTTTACCTGGTCCTTCCTGTCATTAAAAAGCTTCAAACTTAAGAACTGGGGTGGAAATTGGATATATTCATGAACATCTGCGACTAAAGTCATGTAAAATAATACATCTGTCATGACAGACGAGAAGAATGAACTATTTTTTTCATAAAAATAAAACAAAAATCAACCGAAAAATCCCAAAGCTTAAAGACCGTTCATCTAGATGCATTTTTAACTTTCTGCATAAATTGTGTGGTATATTGTCTATTTGCCTATTTTTATTTTTTTTTTCCCCATTCTGGACAGCATTAGTACCACATCCATAGCCTGATGGTCAGGCTTCCCTTCAGTCCTCCTTATTCCATGACCCAGTTCATTGTACTGAACACAAATTTTGCAAAACCTGAATACTTCTCCAGCTCAGACCCTTTCTTCTTGTATCTGCACCAAAGAAGAGTTTGATGAAAGTATCTGTTTCCATCTTGCTACCCGACTCTTCAGTGAAGACACTTGTTTATTTCAGGATATTTCAACTACTTTCATTGAGGTGCAGTAGATCACAGGTACATGTGGATCCAACTCCTCGTTAAGTACGGTTATTCCTCGTAATGTTTTAACTATTCATATTCTGCTGAGAAGGAAGGTAAGCAATGTGCTCAAGGTATTCAGGCAAGGCTGGTCGTCTTTTTTTCATGCACCATTTTAAAGATTAGTACTTGGTATAAATATTACTGTAATTTCTTTTCTGGTTAGTGGCAACATAACCCCAGCGTACTTTCTCAGTGTAATGAGAGTGCTTTTCTCCTAGAAAAGTGTGATTGCTTTATCATTACTTGCCCACGTTATGTGATGTGTGTGTACTCGCAAGAAAGTGAACTGAAAAGTGATTTCCATTCTGCTTGTGGCATAGACAAATTTTATCAGAATTACAAATATGTTTTAGTTTCTGCTAATACTTGCTGACAGTCATACTAATAGATCAAAGATGGAGTAACGTTGTTAAGTCTATATATCACCACTTTACATCTTAAGGTATAAAATACCTTATCTTCTTGAATATGCTGTAGTTTTCACTTCTAGACTCCTAAAACTGCAGGGAAACTTCTAGATATAGCTCAAATGGCTCGAGAATCTGCCACAGGTAATATATCAACTCCACACACTATTGTCATAAATGAAGGTAATGACTGCCTATCCAGATATGGATCTTTCTTCTTTCTTCTCTTGTTACAACTACAGTATACCCATCCAGTTTGAACAGCTAGTGTAAAAGGTGCAGGCAATTTATTAAATTTAAGATACTTTTACCAGACAGTGTAGGACTTGCAGTTCATTGCTATTTACTTCACTGAAAGGGAAAATGTAGACAGATTGAAAGGAAAAAAAAATGTACTGTAGGTAAAAAGGAGACTTTATTTGCCAGACTGTTAATAAAATAAATTTGATTTTTCTGTTGTGCATTTTTCCAGGTAATGAACTTTCTTTGCTTAAAATTTATACCGCCCTTTAATGTTGAATCAAAGTCTTTGGGCATATTTTCCTCATATTTTTTCTTATGAAAGGATGAAAGAATATTTTAAGTCTTGTGCCAATCACTATTGTCAAGGTTAGAAGTAATCTGTGCACCTGACAGAACAGGAAACAGCTTGCTTTCCTCCTTTTACGACATATAAAATATATTCTATGAAATTATATATTCATAAATACTTTATAGTATATAACATTAAATGTATTTAATAAAATATTTGCATGTATAATTATGCTTATAATATAGGTGATGAATCACAACTTCCTGTTTCATAGTTTCTGTTGCAGAGGTCATGTGAAGGTCATCTTCTTAAGTTTGGTTAATGGCACAGAAACTTTGCCTGTTCAGTATGTGACGTATTCTGTGAGCTCCCATTTCCTGCACTTGTATAATATTTGGTTACTTAGATGTATTCAGTGAATACAGGGAAGTCGTAGGTTAAATGTTAGACTGTATACACTTTAGAGAAAAAGAGTATCTGACTATGGTAAATACAGACTTGTGTTTGAGACTTCATAAGCATTTAGGAATAGTGAGTATCCTCTATAATGTGTGGTAATTATTTAATCTTCAGCGCCTTCTGCCATAGTACTCCTGTATGGTTCTATTAGTCTTTCGATTCTGGTAATTTAATTGTGTTTTTCTTGTTATGAATCTGCTTACAGTTACTAAAATTAACCTTTAATGGACAAATTTATCATAACATACGAAGATAAGCAGTATAAAAATTCATGAAATTCATTCTTTTTAACAAAGATTTAACAATTTTATCACAAGTTAGTCACTGATCTTATGGCTCAGATTTCTTCAGATAGATCTTCTCTCTTGTTCAATAAAGTAGCTTTTCTTAAATGAACACTTGAATTTATTGCAGTGTTGACTAGCTTTTTAGCAGTTTTTGTTAGTGACAGGACAGGAAATAACTTTTAGGAAATAACTTTTAGTTTAAATTTTGTTAACTCAATTTTACCATTTTTTCATTCAAATGTGAGAAAAACATACTAATTGGAATATCAGGAAGACGACTTCCTGTTCTTATCACTTCTGAGTGAAAATAATAACTAGATCTGCTAGTCCTAAAATCTTGAAGGAGAGTGAGAAACAGTAATTTCTATTTACCAGTATCAAATATTGTTCTTTGATTTAATGTTCATGATTTTAAATCTTAAATTCTGAATTTTAATGAACAACTAGAAAAACACAGAAGGTGGATAATCTACCCAGTAAATTTAATATTAAGGATAGTTTTTAAAAACTTCGGTTGAGTAGTAAGGCAAAGGCAGCCAAACAGATCTTAGTTCAAGTTAGTAAAGGAATAGTTTACTGAGTACAAAGTTTAATTCACAATTTTATTTAATAGAACATAATATTCTGAGAATTTTAGGACTGCACACATGAATGTATTTAGATAACAAATTGGTGAATTTCGAAGACACACTGATCATGCTTTGGGAAAATAAATACTACAGGTGCAAAACAAGATTAGTGTTGATAATAAATCTGAGTTTTCTGCTGGTTGAGAGCCATCATTAAAACTGATAATATTGAACAGCCTGCCTTCATTGTATATAGCAGATGTACAATTTGATTTGTATTTTCTTCATCAAGTCCTGCCTGCAAACAACCAGTCTTAACTTAGGTATCATGATGATTTTATGTCCTTAGCTAGTCTGCTGGAACTATTATCTGCAACTTGTGTTATCACAGGGCTTATCAATTTTGTGTAGTGTAAATACTATTTCATGGTGTGTTCACCCTCAATCTGAAGAGGCAAAGCTGAGAGGTGTTAACTGAATATGGATAATGTCTGTTAATGCCACAGTGCCGAGATACTTTTAGTGGTATTGATTCCACAGTGAAAGTGGTTCTCAAAATATGTATTTAATCACAAAAGCAAGAGTAATTCTGTATAGCTATAAAAAGCAAATCTAATAAAGGAGAAAACGTTATCATTATGTGTTCATCATTTAGTGCAGAATTGCACTTGAACCAACTTGACTGCTGCTTTCCCAAGCTGATATATTAGAAGCTTTAAAAGCTACCAGTACATTTATGTCTTCACTTAAATATGGAAGTGGAGCTCTCTCTGGAATAGTAGACTATTTAAAGTTCCATAATAACATCTGAAGAAATAGTCTGAAAGCAGTTAAAGAAAACAGTTAATGAACATAGCACTACATGAAAAAAGGGGAGAAGGTCAAAGTGTGTTTAGTAGATCTTTTTGCTTTGATTTGAAGACTACATTTCCAGTTTTTATATGATTTCTCTGTGCAGAGATTGGAGTTATGTTATGAAGCTGTTAAGGTCAGAAGGTGAATGAAAATCAAGAAAAGTTGAAGATAAAAACTCTTCAGTGCTCTGAGGAAGAAAAAGTGCTGTACTACCAAATACACCTGTAAACTATTGAGGGGAAAAAAAAAAAAAAGAAAGAAGAGTTCACTTTATAACTTTTAAGACTGGAAATGTTTTTTTCCTGGGATGATTGTTAAACTCTTTAAACTCCTGATTTTTTTTTTTTTTTTTTTAGTACTCAATTCACCTTTCAATTCCCTTTATGCTTTTGCAATGTCTGTGATGAGATTTACACAGAATATTTTCTTGAAAAGTCTGCTAAAATGAGACGAATTTTCACAGATTATTTTCTTTGAGCTTTTGAGGCCTTAGGGGCAATATCTTACCTCTTTCTAATAGATGCAAATGACAGTAAGATTGGAGACTGGAATCTAGGCTTTGCCTGCAAAAAATATTATGACTTGCAAAACCATAAATTGAATTTAATATTAGTAAAGGATCTAGGGGGCAGGAATATTTGTTTACTGAGCAACTGATTTTATGCACCTATGAATTTTTCATTATAAAAAAATTAAATGTTTTAATGAAAGCAGTTCAGAACCTAGCAACATCTACGAGTAGTTTTCTGACAAAGATCTCTAGAGGATGATGCCTTACAATAAATCTGAAGTGACTTATATGATGCTGATAAGTATTGAGGCAGTTTCTTGTATCAGGATAATGTCAGGATATTCTGAACTGAAAGTCAGAGATAGTTAAGAATTTCTCTTCTGATTTTTCAAGATTATTTACATTTTTACTGGTCTTCTCCCAGAAAATAACAGAATTTTTGTGTCCTGTCTAGCATACTTCTCAGTTAAAATACTCTCTAAGTTCTACTGTTTTGCCATGTGTTTGTTCTTTGTGCATAAAAACATATATTATGTTTTTATTTTTTAAATAGTTGGCTATATAGTATGCTTGTATTCCATCAAGGATTTAATCCTTGATTATTACATATTTTTATTGGGTTGTATGCATAATGAAAAATTTGCCATCCACTTTGCAGTGGTCAGCAGCCAATGTATGTGTTTTGGCATTTATGTGTGTTGCTTTATACAGAATAGGATTTATGTTCAAAATCAAAATTTTCTCTAGCTTTCTGAAAAAAAAAAAAAAAAAAAACCCTCAGAGTAAAACTTTCTTTTTAGCTGCTTCTTGCTTAGTGATTAGATGGGACTGTGTTTTGCTAGGCCTTTTGAGGTAGTGGGAGGAGAGAGCATGTTTTGAAAGCAGAGAGCCAGAACTGTTTCAGATAACCTTTGCCTTTGGCTAAACACGTCTCATGATTTGTGGGAAAACCACAATGTTGGTGTTGGTGGTTTTTGCTTGTTTTGATTTTTAGTAGTTTTGTTTTGTTTTCTGTGCTACCCAAAGTAAAGAGCGTATGTCTTTGTGACTTTGAAAAACTTTTGCGTTACATCCTTTGGTTACCATGCATCTCTTCAAAGGGATGTCATATTAAATTCCTTTCAGAGGAAGGTCTGTAGATTGTTTTGCTCTCCCCTTTGTGAGTAAGTACTGAAGTAGTCTTGGCCCACAGTATTCTAACAAGAGAAACCGAGAGCTTTATTGTGAATTGTTCGTACGGATGACAGTATCACCTTTCTGTCACTCTAGATCTAAATCCTAACCGTATGTACTTCCCTTAGTCTCCTTTTGTCCTTTAATCTACATCTGTTTCCTCAACTTCAAGGTTCCCATTTTCCAAGCTTTTCCAGCTCCTACATTCATAACACACAAGCTACACCACTTCCTTGGTCATGTCCAGAAAATGCATGTGTATCTATTGTTTGCTTCTGAGCTGCATCAATCCTTTGTGTAGCTACTAGCTACAGCACCAGAAGGAACTTTGGAAGACAAGTCTGCTGCTGTAGCTACAATGCAGGTTTATGAATGTGGCTATATTTTGTCATCCATCTTTATGCTGGTCCTTTTCTTTCACTTCAGAAAAATGTGGAATGTGGCATTATAGTCAGCAATAGCATGTGTGCCCTCTTTGTGGCCTCATCTTCAACCCAGGCTATAGTCTGTCTCCACAACTCCATCCCTGTCACATAATCTCCCTTGCTTGAATTGTGTTGGTTAAAAACGTGAAAGAGTTAGAACACATAGTGGTGAACAAATAGCAGACTAACCACCACAATTTAACCAGATTTTTGTGAACTGTTTGACTTTTCCATGTCACCAAATGGGGTGATTCCCGATTTTAAAAGTGCAGTCTGACATATTAGTCTCTGCTGTGCACTGGGCTATATGAGTATTTCAACTGTGTTGAAAACCAGTTATCTGAGCCATCTCTCATGGTTCATCTGAAAGGTTCTGTCTACTGTGAGTACTTTTTTCTGTTTAGGGAAAGCTTCTTAACAGAGGTGAAACTATGAAAACTATGAAGCTTGTAGGTGTTAGGGTGGTGGGACTCAGTCAGCTGAAGTGAATCGAGCAGTTCCTTGAGCGTGCAATGAAGCTGATGCTCAAGAGAACTAAACTTGGATCCTCCACAGAAGGAGGGAGGAGCCCACACTGACGGGCCTGGAATCAGAACTGAAAAATTCGTATCTTCTTCCTGGATTAATTTGAGACCAGGCTGTAAGAATGGCTATCAGGTTCTCCATTTAAACCAAATGCAAAATCTGAGAATATCTTGGGAAATTGACTGCCAAAGTAAGTGGTTTCCCAGAACTGCTGCTTTTTAGACCCCTTGTGCTTGGCTTGAAGTGCTGCTTGTTTGTATTCAAATAGGACTATAAATGCTGTGTTCCCTGAGATGAGTGATAGAAGTCTGTGCTCTGTATACAGGTAATACTTGATCAACTGGGAAAAACACCAGAGAATTTTTTTTCAGCTCATTAAATCTTCCCTATTGTTTAACCATGTTAAAAGTAATTTTAAACTAGAAGAGAAGAATAAAAAGTCTATTACTGTGATCCGGTACTTATTTCATTATGATTTGATTAGTCAGATGATTTTGTTGTATAAACTTTTGTGCTTCTTATCAGGTATTTGTAGCATCATCAATATCTAAGACTTAGACTCAATGACTTTGGGATAGGACTGTCACGGAGTTAGTCCTACTTTAAAATATTTTTGAACAAGTCCATTTTTAAAAAGTCTATTGTTCTCTACAAAAGCATAAAATAAATACGTGAAATGTCTCAGTGATACTGCTGATAATATTTTTGCTGTTTAAGAGGGAAGGGAAGAGTTTATAAGCAGAAGAATGAAATCAAATTCATGCTCCATCTGTTATGCTAAAAAAGATAATAATATGGTAGTTTCTATTGCCTTGTTTTCTGTGTAATAGCAAAATATGCAAGGAGTATCGTTATTTGTCTGAACTTTATTTTTTCCTGTTTCCATAGGCTAAGATACTTTACAGCAATGCTTTCTGTTTAATTAAAAAAAAAAGACTAGTGCAAGCTACATCACACTTCACATTTCCAAGGATTAAAATGGAATAATATATGAAATGTTACTGTTAATTTAAAGTACAAAGTAGATAAAAATAACTTCAGATCTCACTTAGCGTATCATGCAAACTATTAGAAATCACTGACTTCACCGACGGTGTCTGTTTACAGACCTTATTTGCTGTATCTTATAAGTACTTTAAAAGTATTAGAACTAAACCCTTCCCAATAGTCAAAGCAACTACTTAAGGAAGAACATAGGAAGTATATTAAATCCTTATTTGCCGAACCATGTTCTTTTCCTACTCTTGCAAGGCATTAATATTTTGGAGCTGGGGGCACATGTAGATTGTCTTTCTTAAATTAAAGGAACAATTGGCTTCTCTACTGCTATATGTTGGGTATGTATTGCAGCACACCCCAGCCTGCAGATAGCGTGCTTTTCAAGTTAACATGTGGTAGCCAAATGATCCTTGGTTTCTTGAATGATTCCAGCATTAAACGTTAGGTTGAAATCCGTTTCAGATGTGTATGGGAAAATGATTCCTCACTAGGTCACCTGCACAAGACGAATCACAATTTTCAATTTCCCTTCACTCCCTCAATATAAATATTATGTGTGCATGTATATATATGTGTGTGTGTGTGTGTATATATATGTGTGTGTATATATATATGTGCTTTACAAACAGAAACTCTTGAGGTACAGAAAACTAACATGATATGTTGAGTTCTCGTGCAGTGAGTCACCAGTAAACTCAGAGATCAGAAAACAAAACTTTAAGAGTTCCTTTACTGGTTTAATATCTACACAGAAGACAGCATTGTTTATTTTTGTTGTTTGTTCTTTTTGTAACCTGATGGTGAGCAGAACTTTTAGATCTTCTGATCAAAACACAGGAACAGCAAGTAGACTTTTTTCCCTGGCAGATCTACTTCTGTTGTCCTGAGGGAAAGAGAAGAGAGAGCTGGCAGTTTGTCACCTGGGCTATTTCCTTGTTGCATTTTTCTCCACATTGCATATATAATCTGTTTTGTAATTAATATTTTTTCTTGTCTTTTCATGCTTACTAAACCCTTTGCAAATGGCTCTTTGACATAAGGGAAGAGTATATGCGTAATATGGCATTTCAGATTAAGCTTGTTACTTTTAACAGTACATTTTGCTTGAGAAATGATTACACATGTTATTCTATTATTTTTTTTTTTTAATTTTAGGCAATTATACTTTTAACTGAACTCATCAGAGAGAACTTCAGAAATAGCAAATTGAAACAATGCCTTTTACCAGCGCTTGGGGAGCTTCTTTACCTCATAGCCAGCAAGGTAAGACTGTCAAGTAATCATTACAAATTTAACAAATGTGAAAGAAGTTTCCCGTGGAAATAAGCAAATTATTTTGTCATTTGTATCCTCAACAGTTTCTTGTGCTTCTGTGTCCTGTGATACTTTTTCTACTTCAAGAAATGTGTTAGTCCAATCATATACTTCATTTGAGATAAACTAAATTGCATCCTTCAAGTATAGATTTTTTACTTCATAAAATAATTTGCTCAATCACCATAATGACTACTGGCTTCCAAGTGGCAGATCTAAGTGTTAGAGCATCTTAGCTAGAGACTGATTAAATAGGATGTATCAGTACAGCTTTTGATATCAAAAATTTAACATATCGAGTCTATATTAGATCTTATCCTAGCATGATTGGTTTCACAATGCTGTGGAAAAGGAAATTGAGTGATCCTGACTAATTTCAAATGGAATTACAGTGATTCCTGATTAGAACTGATTTAAACCTTCAGTCTAGAAATATTTGATTCACATTAAAAATAAACAGAGGTTATTTGTGGAGAAGAAATACTATTAATAGTAGGCATTGAAGATGACAGCTCCTCTAAACCTTCACCTTTTCTTTTCCCTTATTCAGAGTAAAATACTTTCTTTTGCTTATTAGAAACAAAGGTGACTTCAAACAGAAAAAGCCTAGCCCTGGCTTCTCTGAAGCATTTGTATTAACTGTATCATCTAATTGCTCTGAATGTTGTCTTGTTAGTTATCAGTCTATGAGGTCACATGGTGAAGGAATGAAAATACCAAATGAATCTGTATTTTGGCTTACTGTAGTTATGGCTTTGTGCTGAACTTCGATATTTTATTGTTCTCATCCCCTAGCTCCTTTGCATGTTCCAGAAGATTAAACAGTTGCCTTGTTTTTTGTAGGTTAGGCAATTGCCAAAATATCTATCAAACATACAGACTCACAGAACTTGTTCTAACACTGAAAAATTATGTTATGGAAAATATATCCACAGTCATAGTCTATTTTATATAAATCTATGCATTATATATTTTAATACCTTCTCAGTTTTCCTCAGGGGACAATATTTGTACTTAGCATCATCAGGCAGATTGCAAACTATATAATCTTTAACCACTAATAAAAACAAATAAACTTAAAAATCCAACTTGAAAATTATATTTGGCAAGAGTATTTTGCACTGCTTGATTTTATTTTGAAATTAAACTTTAATGATTGAAACGAATCTGTTTCCACTGGCTCTATAACAGCAGAATTACTGGCATACACTGACCCCAATGGATTTTTTATTTATTTTATTTTTTTCTGAAAATGTGAACTGGCAAGTTTTTGAGTCTATACTTATTTATGAACACCACAACGTTTGAAACGTGGTGACTTGTATTTAAATGACAAATCCATCATGTTTCAGGAAGATCTACAGTAATGGGTTGCATTGCTTTGAGTTATAACTAAGAAATTATTAGAGAATAGGAAGAAATATTTGGAACTACTGTAAACCTGAAGTCGAGGCACTGTGTCTTGGTAAAACTTCAAAAATATCAGTGATTTGTATGCTTGAAGACACTAAGCTGCTTTTTTTTTTTTAATTTTAAAGAAAAGCCCTTTATAAAGCTTTTCATTTCTCTATACTGTACCTACTTAACCTGGGAATACTGCATTGTTGTAGACATTTTGTTGCTCATTAAACTACAGAACAGTAGTATTGAATGACCTTGCCAAGATCACACACCAAGTCAATGGTAGTATAATAAGGTGAAACAAGAATGTTTATTTCCAATTTATATCTTTAAACAGTGAAGCTTTATGCCTTGACTAATCTAAGAAAAAAAAAAATCTTAACTGCATCTAATTAATTAGGAACAGTGCACAAAATATTTTCTTTTTTTTCCTTCTTTTCTTCTATTTTGCTGTTCAGTGTGCTTGTTTGTCTTATCAAGCTGCTAAATATTTAACATTCAAACTGTAATTTTTTTTGAGATAAGGCTGATGTTATTTGTTTATTTATTCCCTTTGGGGTTTTGTGAAGTGTTTCTAGGTCGACTATGATATTAAATAATGATTTTTTTTTCATATGAACATTTGGTAAATCGTAAATTATCAAACACTTAAAATCAAGTTCAGCTATCTTGGTGCAGCATAATTCATTAGGTTAAATACAGGATCATTGGTTACTCTTCTGTGGCTTGGAAAATACTGTGAAAAAGTCCAGATAATCATAATGGTTCTCTGCAATCCTAAACTCTGATGTTACGTGTGTACTTGCATATGACATCTTGTAAGTGAGATCTCATAAGTAAGATCATATGCTCCATCTCTGCATTTCTCTTCCAAACAGAAGCCAAGAGCAGTACATAAGTGGCATGAACAGACCCCAGGGAGGATGTTCTGTTACTCTTAAGCAAATTGCCTTGAGGGAAAACTTTCAAGTTCTATGTAATATTTCTGTTCATTTCATGCTGTTTGTGTTTAAACCTAGGTGATTAAACCTAAAGTTTGATCAAAATCAACGTGGGCTGTGAGCAAAAAGTAGGAAGATCCCCATTGTTTAAATTTATTAAATTTATTAAATGTCAAATTGCGTACGTGTGTTTAGGTAATTAAGAATGGTGCTAAGTTTCATACACCTTTTGCCTTTTTTTTTTTTTAATTTCTAAGTACACCTTGCAGAAAGTCATTAATCAGTCTGAAGAATGGAAGAACCATTAATGTTTCAGGGCTGCACCATTTCTTAAGGCTTTTTATTTAATAGTATATTTAATATGTATGGTTACAGAAAACTTGACAGAATTTCTGATTAAGTTAGATGAATAAAATGAGAAACAGACCCATGCCAATTCCAGCATAGGCTGTCATTTTAACTCTGTCTTGACTCCTAGTCATGTCCTGCCTTTTCCAGGTGGAGAAGATTCCACTTTTGACTGTTAGAAAGTAACTGAGCACCCTTCTTTGAAACTTGGGCTGCGTTTTCTTAGACTTATACACTAAGCCTTGGAAGGCAAACTGATAAATGTCAAGATGTTGCTACTCAGATAAGATAAAGGGGGCGGAATGCAGTAGATCTGATGTCTCTGTCGGATGTCAAACCACTTTTATTATCATTGTAAATTATTTCCAAGGAAGATTGTTCCATATGTCCTAATACAAAGTTAGCAGAAATAAAGCTTAAAAAAAATGGGAGATTTAACAAACTCGTTTTCTCTATTGATATGTGTTGCAAATAAAGTTTTGATTTATTTTCAGTAAAGAAGGAAAATTAATGTTAGTAGGAAATTCAGTAATAGTCTTTGCTGCTAATGTGCCCTGTTTGATTAAGTGCCTGACATTATCACATCATGTATGTTGAATTAGTGTAGGCCACTCAGAAAATTCAGAAAGTATAATTTGTTTCTGCGTCGTTAACCCCCACCTTGCCCATCTTATGCTTTTTATTATAATCAGTTAGTTAAAATGCTAAAAATAATATACTAATATCATCAATAGAGTTCAAGAAATGTATAATTTCTGAAAGAATTGTTGCTTGTCATCCTTTGTCTACTTATTAAGACAAGCTACATGAATTCATGTCATATCATCTTCATGCCATCCAATGCCTATTATTTCTTGCTTTCTTTCTTAAAAGAGGCTTTTTTTTTTTCCCCACTTTCTAATATCTCTGTGTTACTAGTCTCGATATGGAGGTTGTTTTAGTTAAATCTTAATGATATCGAGGTGTCCTCTTTTAATCCTGAAGTTTTACAGTAGGCTACTGGGGTGAGGGGGAAGTGGAGTTCATTGACTTCTACTGGAAAAATCAAACCCTTGATTCAACTAGCAGTGAATTAACCTCTCTAACAGGGTGATTTCAAGGAAATATACATAAAGATCTTGGAACAGTATTGATATATACTGAACGCTCTTCCATACAGTAAGCTTCATTAAACACTTTATATCTCTATGACTTTGAATATTTTTTTTCCCTGAAGTAAGTTTACATTTTTTCAGTTGACAGGCAAAAATAATTTCATTTGTTTGTTACAATTAAATCACATTTAAAGAGAAGCATTAATAATTTTAATAATCAGTTGTCATTTTGTTTACTACAGAAAAAGACTGAGAGAAACACAAGAATATTTTCTTATGTATGTGAATTAGAAGAATTGATGAAACACAGAAATACTAGGACAAATTCTGTTATGGATTTTGAAGACTATTTAAATAAGCTAATATCAACTTCTGTGCTGCACATGAAATAACATTAAATACTGCTATGGAATGTAATATATTTTCTAGCATATGTTAATTTGAAATGTGTGTAATATGACCCTTAGTAAGAATGTTACCCATTTTTTATGTGACTGAGATTATTGTGATATTTTTTATTTAATCATTTGTGCCCTTGGCTTCATTTCAGGAGGTAAAAAGGGAGCACCCCAGAGAATGCTGGGTTGTTCCCTCAGCTGCTTACACTGTGCTAATGAGGTGTCTTCGGGAAGGGGTAAGGCTCTTTCATTGTCCTCAATAGAATTTCTCCACTGTAATAACCCTTTAGGCATTGTGTGAGGATTGTAGCCTGGAGCACTGCAGTACCTTGTCAACCAAGTATTGCTCTTGAATTTAAATAATAATGATATAGACCATGACCTAAGCAGAAGATTAATGCAAAAATGCAGTGTTGGTCTCTGGACATTCAACATTTATGTATTGCTGCTTGTTTTTTGGAAATGGGATAGTAAATATAAATTACTCTTAATAAATGTGGAATTTATTAATGCTGTTACTTTCTTTTGAGAAATATTCTGACAGTTTGTACTGTCCTCTTGCAGTCTGATTTTCTTACGTCTTTCATAAATCTTTGAACAGGATTTACTTTCTGTTTTGAAGTGACAGATACACAGTTTTTGAAAACTGTATTGTTATTGTAAGTGGTTGTTGGCATTTTTTTGAGGCCAAAAAGTAGTAATTAGTTTTATTCTCATACATGTGCTATGCTGTGTTCTTCATTTTTCTTGGTGATGACTTAGCTGGGTTAAAAGGGAAGAAAAACAGCACATAGTTTAATTTGTAAAATGAAAAAGAACTGAGTAGAGGGTTGGCATTTACTGTTTATATGAGACCAATTGACTTTATTTTTGCCCAAGGCAAAGCTCAAGGCAGAAAACATGTCGGAGGTTGCTGGAGGGGGGAAAGCAAGAGAAATACCTTTTTTTCTTCAGTTTTTGAGATCTTTATTGCCTACAGATTGTGATTAATAGAGGAAGACTCTAGATGCATTTTAACATCTTCAGGTGATCAAGAATGCACAACTGGTTTTATTGTGAACTATTTCCAGCTCATAATTGGAGTAAGATTACTCCAATTACGTCCTAAGGCACGTTAGTGAGAAGCTATTTAATTATAAGCTTAATAATGGAATATTTGCTATTTCTGAATACTCAGTGGAGTAGAAGATTGGGAAAGTCTTTTGTCTGTAGGGGATCACAAGTTGAGATTTCCTGCACTTCCATGTTGTTAACTTAAGATAGAAGTTGATTTTCAACTCAGGCAAAGAACAGGCATGTTGAATGATGTCTCAAAATGAGGAAATTGGTACACTCATAAATAAGTAAGTGATAAGCCCAATTTCATGTGTAGTAGTGGTATAATGTTGCAGTCTGTCAGAACCTTTGTAATAAATATTCCAGTATTTATTTACTAATCTTTTCTAACAACCGTTTCCAACAGTGACAGAAAATACTTGTTCCAGGAATCTATATTTGTGTCTAAGTTCAACCTTGAAATATTTGTGTGCAGTCTCTAAGAAAGCAGGGTCCTGATTTCTGCCACTGAAGTGTTTAGTTCTTACAGTTCCTGTGTTATGCAGTCATGAAAGATACTTTCTGATTCAGAAAGGATATTCTTATTTAATATTAAGTATCTAATGCTAATGTGACTACCCTTTTCCCTTCATCCATTTTACTTAGTTTATTAAAAACTCCTCTGCTAAAGTTGCCCTTATCTACTTCACCTCAGACTTATAATCCTATCTCTTATTTGAATCATCTCGTTGACTCTGCATATATTTTTTTTTTCTTTTCGTTATCTGATTTAAGGTTCAACCTAATCTTAACTAAGTGAAATCTCAGCTTTAGTTTCTGATTTACATGTGTCCCTCTCCACACTTATGTTCTAGTCAATCCTCTCACCTTTCTTCTTTCACTGTTTTCTCCCTTACGTTTGCCCCACCTTCCTTCAGATCTTCCTTTGTTTTCTGATAGTCATCTTAGAACTAATAATCTTTCCCATATTCGAACTACTTTTTGATCTCTCTTATAATTTTTCTTGTCTAATTTGGTCTGGATTATGTTGTTTTGAGGAGGTCCTTCACTGAAACTAGACAGCAAGTCAGAAACTGCGTGCAAGCCTCCTTTTAAGTTTTCCTTTGTGAAAACAACGAGGAACCACTGAAAAAGCTTTCAAGAGCTTGGTATCTGTCCATTTCTGCTTACAAATGACATGTAAATATAAGGTACACAATTGTATACAGTAGTAATAACTTCATAGAACCTGGAGAAAAAAAATAGGCAATAGACTTGCATGGATAAATTTAATCTATACAGCTATAGCTAATTAGCTGTATCTGACTTTTAGAATGTGCATAATCCTCTGATTTTTATAGCGTGACACCTGGGGAAAGTATTTGAATCAGAAATAGTGAATGAGGTTACAAGGGATAATTTTCTGTCTCTTGAATGTGCGAGGTACTGTGTAAGCAAGATTTTTAATAATTTAGAGCATGCCTGTAAGCTATATAGTACACATTTCCCTCTACCATATGAACCTCTTCCTTTATGAAGGAGCAAGATAAGTCTGAGGGTTTTGGTTCTGAACTGATAAGGAATTTTAATAATAAAAGGTAACTTTGAAAAATAATTGTCAATATTTAACATAAGGCAATATGTTTTATAATGTATATTCTTAGCCAGAGCCGTTCCTTTACAATGAGTTTGGAGGAGAAAGGAAAACTTGAAGGAGAATAAAATCATAACTGTTTTTTCAGAAAGTATAGGACAGCCTATAGTATAAAAGTGGTAGTCTGAATCATGTACATTCTCCCTTTTATTTTTTCTTTAGGTATCAATTTTCTAGTTTACTGACAGAATTGCCTATAGTATAAAAGTGATAGTCTGAATCATACACATTACCACTTCAATTTCTTCTTTAGAGATCAGTTCTTTACTGACAGAATTGCATATACCATAAAAGTAATGGTCTGAATCGTATACATTATGACTTTAATTTCTTCTTTAGATATAAATTCTCTAGTTTACTGACAGAATTTTTAATTTTTTTTCCACAAAACCTATTTAAAATTTTTATTTCTACATGTTCCTTCTTCTCTATGAAGGCTTTATATTGCAATTGTTGCAAATTAAGATTGAATTCCTATAATCTTGAATGTTTGGGATGATACAGCTTTACTTCGTGAAGTTTCTTTTTACTTTGTCCTTTTAGTTTAAAGGAAGAAGTGTATGGAAGTTGATTTAGAATAATGATGGAATACAGTGTTACTTCCTGAATCTTTCAGGTTTTCCGGTGTTTCTTTATCAGTATTATACTTTTACTCAGGTGTATGTATCTATACCCAGTATAAAATATTTTATCTTAACCTTTAAATGAAATTATGCTATTTTTAGGTAGCATGTTGGTTAGCATCATGACCGTATCGACAGTGCCTCCAAAACCTCTAGTGCACTAAGTTTTCAACAATCAATAAAAATATCCAGTAGATTCAGTTATTTCAAAAAATGAAGGTAGATTCTTTGACTTTGATTTTGTGTTTTTTTTTTTTTTTCCACAATTGAAATAGAAAGACTTGATTAAAAGAAGTTTTCGTTTAGCAGTTTACACATATTTACCCTTTTGGTATTTGCGTTCTCAGTCAGGGCTCGTTTTCACTAAGGATCCGTAACTTTAACTGGGAACAGATACATCTGCAAGTGTTCAACATGACTGAAAATTAGGAGCTTTAAGTGCGTTTTATAAAGCTAGTTGAAATCTAAACCCAGTGAAAGTAGAGTACATGCTTCTTTTTGGTTCAGTTCAATTCATAGATTTAGATTTGATGCAGTTCACGATATGGACAGAGGTTAACTGTTATATGGAAATGCTTTACTCATATCTTGATCCATTTCTGTTCACTAACAAAGCTTATGTCCTGGTAACATGACAGGATGACTCCATTAGTTAAGGGGCCAAATATTAGTTCAGGTCAGGTTTCGCTTCCAGAGAGTTAATTAAGCAGAAAATGGTACAAGACGTATTTTTTTAGACAGTGCTCAAGAATAGATCCCAGAGGATCTGAGGTGGACAATCTCAGGTGGCAGTAAATGGAATTACTCTGACAGCCTCATTGAGTTTTTAGAGCACTGTGACAATACATGACTTTTTCTAGCCAAAGTACCAGGACTGTCTGGCACAGGGCATAACTCATCTCAGTGATGGCTGAAAGGAAATAAAGCACATCTTCAGGACCAAATTTTGTGAAGAAAAGCTATAATTGCATCTGGAAATTTGTTAACACTCATAGTAGCTATTATCTGCCATATAATGCTTTGATAATGATTTATTAATGGGATTATAGTGTATTTATCAAGTGTTTCTGCCTGCTTCAAGTAGCAGTGGAGTCCCAATTGGCGTTCCTAGTAATCAATTCATATATAAGAGTGATATAACTTGACTATTAGTGCTTCAATTAAGGATTCAATTTTAAACTTATATAGTCAGTTTGATAAATCCATGCATTTTTACCTTAACAGTACCAAAAAAAAAAAAAACAAACCTGAAATTCAGAAGTGTAATTCACAGGAAAAGATTGAAAATTAACATTATTTATAAAAAGTTTTGAGAAACTCAATTTTGTTAAACATGTATGTGTATTCTTGAATTTAAGTCTCCAATAGGTCAAAATTATACAATATATTGCAGTAATAAGATCTGTAAAACCAGAGAAGCCTAAATCCTCTTTGGTTTCATGGCTGTAAATCAGAAGGAAGACCACAGAAATCAGTAGAGTTTTATAAAAGAGTGTAGCTGGTTGGGAATTGGTTTTGGTATTTGTTTTAAGTGTTTTGAGTAGAGCTGCGGTTCTGTGGGAGAACAGAAAGAATTAGCATGAAAATAATACAGCTTTTTTTTTTTTTTAACAGCATAATGCTAGAGTTTCCAAATATTTCTACATCAGTGTCTATATTTTAGAATACCTAGGTCAGTAGAAGGAAGAGTGGATATTAAATATATTTTTAATGAAGTATAAGTGTTCCCCTTCTGGAAGGCTTTTATACTACTTTCTGAATGGTTTCATTATCATTGCTCACAGTTGTTAGTGGTTCTGATTGTGAAGATAAATGTCAGAAATCCAAAGGTTAGTAGGATAATGTGGAGATTAGTTTAAGAAAGAAATCAATTAGATATTATGATGAATTATTTGTGAAGTCAGGCTATGAGGTAGACTTGACAAATTAAATTGGTTGTCCTTCTTATATTAAAATTCACTCTTGCTGAACTCAAGAATGCCATTTAAGACATTGTTGGAAGACTTCACTTATTCGTAGTTAAAGATTGAGATAAGGTGAGGCAATGCACAGCTGAAAAACCACCAGCAATGAATCTTCCAGTTCTGTTAATGTAAAAATTCTGCTTTTAAGTCAAAGAAACATAAAAAAAAAAAAAAACAAAACAGAAGAGGATAAAGAAAGGAGGTGAGGGGGAGAAGAGTGAAAGAGAAAGTAGAGACTCTGCTTTTAAGTGACCTATATTAAGCTAAGCTTCCTCTGGAGTCAGTAATAGTTTTCTTGAGAAAGAACTGCTGCCATATGATGTTCATGACGTGCTGATGGCTCATGATTGTTCTGACACGACATTTTTTTATTCCCTGGAGACATTGGAATAAATACTACTAAGTCTGTAGTATGAACAGTGTTATGTAGGTAATAAAGCCACATGTACAGTGGCTTTCCACAAATGATGTTGCAGATAAAATTATTTTATTAGTATTAAAAATATGACAGATTCAGAATCCTTTACAGAAATTTAGGAGTTTATATAGTACATGAGACCTAATGGTTTGTCTTAAACATTGGTCAGGATTGTCTGTTTCAGAAGAGGAAGAGAATGGAGTTATGAAATAACCTGACTTGCAAGAAGGCTTCTTCTTTATCCCAGGGGATTGTTGGTTCTTCTGAATAGAAAGGTTTTAATGTAACTAATTTTATTTTTCCTAGTGTAACTGCATATCTCATAATCTTGCTATTCAGAGCCTGTTGTAGTGATGAATTTTGATAGACAGACATTCATTCATAAAGCATTTATCATGGAACACCTCTAACACAATGAAAGCTTTTCATTTTTTAGTGACTACATTTAATTAGGGGTGATCATTTAGAGCTGAAAGATTTTTGTATTAAATTATATTTATATTAAATTGTACTTGCAGTAGAAGAGAAAGAGGGGGAAATAGGATCTGTAAACATAATTATCACAAGTTGAGGTTTCCTATGAAATTACTCTGGCAAGTATCAAAATTAAGAAACCACACTAAGACAACATACACGGAATAAAACATGGGCGTAGGCAGTAGTTTATAAAGAAATTGGAAACAGTAGAACCATTTGAATATGAGTTTTCCTTTCCTCTCCTTCCTATAGGAAGACCGGGTAGTCAACCATTTGGCAGCAAAGATCATTGAAAATGTTTGCACTACTCTCTCTTGCCATGCGCAAGGATTTATTACAGCAGAAATTGGACCTGTCTTGTGGTACCTTTTCACACATTCTACAGTAGATTCTTTGAAGATAACTGCTGTTTCGGTAAGGAATTTCCTTTTGTGATATAGAAATGTTTTGGGTTTTATTTCGAAAAGCATTCTGAATTGAAACAGAATTGGTTTTGATTATGGTTTCTGTATGTATTTGTATTTATATTTCAGATTACATTAAAATATATTTACAAATTTTTTGAAATTGAAAAGTGAACGTATTACAGTCCAGTGCTTGTGAAAAGTCCTTGTGATTCATCATTTTCTAGAATGTTTTCTTATGCTGCTGATCATGAGTTATGTTTGAGAAGCTTGATCTTTCAAAGAATCAATTAAATTCTTGCAAAATTGAAATTTCTTTTTTGTACGATGTTTTACTTTAGAAGCATTTATTCTTTTTATCTCAAGACATATCTCAAATATGTCTTCTTGCTTAGAAGACATATTTGAAATCATAATGTTACTTTCTATAAAATTATCAGGGCCAGTCTTTGTCCTGAATTTTTAAGATAATATAGGATGATAATAAGCCAAACAGAGCTATGTCCTGTAAGAAACAGGTTTGAGACAAAAAGATTTGTGAAGTAGAAAATACTTAGCAGGGCTGTGAAATTAACATATGTCTTGTTGACAAAACAGAAGCCTTACCCACCCATACAGGTAATATTTTAGAGCTGAAAAATAAGTTGACTTATTTTAAATGAAGTGTGGTAACTGGATGCTCATTTCCTGAGTAGACCTCAGGCTCACTAATGAGTTTACTGTTGGCTTCCCAGATGGAAAATGGTAATGTTGCTGCTGAAGCAGTGTGCACTTAGAGACATCTAGCATTGAGGTAATAAAAGAGAGAGAAGTACAAATATAACAGGGTTACAGCATTGGTGGATAAGGGAAGAGCAACTGACATTATCTGCCTGGACTTGTCCAAAGCATTTGACACTGTCTGGCACAACATCCTTGTCTCTAAATTGGAGAGACATAGATTTGGGTGATGGACCACTCAGTGGATAAGGAATTGGCTGGATGGTCGCACTCAAAGAGTTGCGGTCAATGGCTTGATGTCCAAGTGGAGACCAGTGACGAGTGGCGTTCCTCAGGGGTCATTTTTGGGGCTGTTTAACATCTTTGTTGGTGACGTGGACAGTGGGATTGAGTGCACCCTCAGCAAGTTTGCTGATGACACCAAGCTGTGTGATGTGGTTGACATGCTGGAGGGAAGGGATGCCATCCAGAGAGACCTTGACAGACTGGAAAGGTGGGCCTGTGAGAACCTAATGAAGTTCAACAAGGCCAAGTGCAAGTTCCTGCCAATGGCTTGGGGCAATCCCAAGCACAAACACAGGCCAAGTGGAGAATAGATTGAGAGCAGCCCTGAGGAGAGAAGGATGGAGGTGTTGGCTGATGAGAAGCTCAACATGAGCTGGCAATGTGCACTGGCAGCCCAGAAAGCCAACTGTATCCTGGGCTGTATCAAAAGAAGTGTGGCCAGCAGGTCGAGGGAGGTGATTCTGCCCCTCTTCCTGTTCTTGTGAGACCCCACCTGGAATACTGTGTTCAGCTCTGGGACCCCCAACATAAGGACATGGAGCTGTTGGAGTGAGTCCAGAGGAGGGCCGCAAAGATGATCAGAGGGCTGGAGCACCTCTCCTATGAAGACAGACTGAGGTAGTTGGGGTTGTTCAGCCTGCAGAAAACTCCAGGGAGACCTTCAGCAGCTTTCCAGCACTTAAAGGGGGCCTACAAGAAAGCTGGAGAGGGACTTTTTATGAGGGTGTGTAGTGATAAGACAAGGGGTAATGGCTTTAAACTGAAAGAAGGCAGATTTACATTAAATACAAGGAAAAAAATTTTACAGTGAGGATGATGAAGCACTGGAACAGATTGCTTAGAGAAGTTATGGATGCCCCATCCTTGGAAGTGTTCAAGGCCAGGTTGGATGAGGCTTTGAGCAACCTGATATAGTGGAAGGTGTCTCTGCCCATGACAGGGGAGTTGAAACTAAATGATCTTTGAGGTCTCTTCCAGACGAAACCATTCTATGGTTCTATATCTGAAGTGTGGCTGAAGAGAAAATTGCTGAATAAATTTATAATTTTTAAAAAATATGTGTATTTATTAAACATTTATCTAAGTGTGTATTTGTGGCAAAGTCTTGCTTGGAAAATAAAGTGCTCAAATACTGGGAAAATGTGTTGACCTTTTAGAACAGTAAACTTATTTAGTTAAATACATGTTACAGAAGCCTTTGTTCTGTAGCACCTGAAATTCATTGTAAAAACTTGGTCATAGAACTTTTATGGGTAGAGAATTGTCATTCTTGGAAAATGTAAAATATATGTGTAACCTTTGTGCAGAGCATATATAGCTTAAGCCTGCTTGTGAGTCTGCTGCTAGGCTGCTTTTTCAGAAAGGCTCTTTTTGAGACTTTACCCATTTGGTCTGAGAATTTTATGCTTAAATTGTGACTGTATATATGGTATAAAACTGGAGATTAGAGTTACGATTTCCTTTGCTCATTGAGTATTTAACAAGTCTGTTCCATCTTCTCTCCTACCACTACTTTTACCGTAAAGGATGTTTTGTATCTTGTGCTTTCAGTTCTTGCCAATCATTAGATTGAGCAGTTGTTATTTTTTTGCTACTAGATCATAGCTCTCTATTTTTATCTCTTTTAACTTGTCCTGAAGTTTTCCTTCTGTTCCTCTGCTGTCCACTTGGAGAACTTCGCTTCAGCATCTACCATTCCCTTGACTCCTACACCAGACTTCCAGAGCTCTTCCACTTGTTGTTGGACGGTTATGCCTGTTTCGTGTGCCACAGTAAGCAGCATATCCCAGAGAAACAGTCTACCTGAAGTACATTCTGACACTGAGCAAGGAAAGATCATCAGCGGAAATATGAGTAGATCAGTAGGCTTTTTTTTTTTCCTGCTCCTTTTTTTACTCTCTTGGAAAGTCAGTTTCTTCTTGGACAATATAGTATGCTTGAGGTAGGCAAGAGCTTTTTTTCTGCTCAGTAAGATGCAGAAGTTATAGTTCTGATTCTCAAGAGCACGCTTGTCATCAGCGCAAACTCACTACAGCTCTTTTTTGGCAGTGGACTCAGAGGTCAATATCTTCAGTACCATATGGTTTGCACACTTTGCCCTTAGGTGAGGTTTCTAGTGACTATGAGAAGACAGAGTTGTTTGTGCCTCTCTATCCTCAGCCTCTTTTGAGATCCCAGATCATTTGATCCTCCCGAGGCTATAAGGTTGAGGTGAACCACTGAGAAATCTTTTCTTTGTCGTAGTATTTACGCTATGGGTAGTGAGCCTCTCTAAAGCACTACTGGAGATGCCTTTTTTCCACAGCGTCTGATGAGAAGAAAATCTTTATGCAGCATCTTACCTGGAAGGTAGGAAAGAATGTTTAAGACGAAGCTAAAACCTGAAAAACTTCTGGTAGCCAAGTTTATTCCTCTTCCTTTTTTCCCCCTCTTTCTTTTTTCTTCTTTTTCTTTTTTCTTTTCCCCCTTTTTCTTCTTTTTTTCCCTTTGCCCCATTTTTTTCCCTTTTTTTTACCAAGCAGTGTGTTTTGGGAGGTCATGATAGCTGGAATTACCAGTATTCCCTAGAGAAACTCAGCTGATTGTGGGACATCCTTTCAATGGCAGTTGTCAATCTAATTAAGAAAGATGCCTTTTAATAATTCTATTACCTTTTCTCTGTCAAAGTTCCTTAGCAGTGCAAGCTTTAGTGTCAAGGCCAGTGTTCTCAAGAGATGACCAAGTTGTGTGTGCATACTGAGTTCCACTGAGGCAAAAACATCTTTAACATCTTGTGCAAATCTGTGGAATAAATGTACATATGGACAATATAAACAAAAAACCCAATCAGTTCCCAACTAACGTTTTTTCCTGTTAAGGCAGTAGGCTTACTGGAGATCATACCTTTCCCTTGGGTAGTTACTGAGGTTTTAGTCAAGCTGGAGGTAGGGCTTTTTCCAAACTAACGTATTCCACAGCTTTTAGTGAAAGCAGCAGTGGGGGGGACTGCAAGAGTAAGAGACATTAACTCTTCTACATCCTTGGTCCAACTACTTTGTTTCTTGTTTTTCTGGTCTTCATGGAAATTATTGCTATCCATGTAGCCGATTCCATGTCCTTCTTCCAGACAGATCATTTCACACAAGTGTGTGTGAGTCTGAATGTGTTCCTGGATTTTCCCCACCACTGTTTTGAGGATTGTGTCCTTTATCAAAAATCAGAGGTTTAATTATTTTATACCGCATATGAAGTGAATTGGACAAGGAAGCTTCTGAAGTAGTATACACTAAGGTGATACTCTAATCCTTTAGCTGATTTGTTGTGAAACACTAAAGTAACAAGAGGATGAACTTATTTGTTGGATTTATTTCTCAATACCTGATATAAATCATGGTTATGTATTAATACTGCTGGAGTATTTGGGTATATAATCTTAACTTTAGAAAAAAAATAACAATCAATATTGAAATCTAGCCTAGGCAGATCTTCTACCAGCTGAAGTTTATAGAGATTTTAGTTACAAACTTATTTTTAAAGTCAAATAGTAGTGTGTTCTCCAGCTATACTGCACTGTACAATTTCTACATTCATTAAATTGTTGCTATAGATATGTAGGCATTTTTATTCTGCGTGACCACATAAATTGAGATCATCAGTGTCCTATTGTATTTTATTATGCAGTCATTCCTGCCTTGTTTGAATCTATCCTGAAGAATTTAGTCTTGACTAACATCTATATTCATGTGTAAAAATACATTTCCATTTAGAAGTACGTGTGTCATATCTTTACCTAGAGCTAGCAGGCTGTCTGCAAAGTATATCAGCAGTAAGACACTATGGAATTTTACTGATCATTATTTCAATCAACAATAAAAATATATCAAGAATATTCTCTATCTTCAGTCTCTGGAGTCAGGAAATGTCACTTTACCTTGTCCTGCCTGTCAAAGGTGGCAAACGGGGACTGTGTCTCAGTATTTTTGCTCACTTTGGAGTCCAACATGCCTCAGGTAAATATCACAGATTTTGCCTGTAGGAAAGCTATATCTTTTTATCATTTTGCTAGACTCGGAGAAGAAATAATTCTGTAAGATGTCAAAGTGATGCTCTGACAAGCTCAGCAGCAGGAAGAATATTTTCTTTCCAGAATACTGAAAATTTAAAAAAAAAAAAACCACAAACAATTTTTATTTTCTTTTTAAGAGGCGGCTTTTTCTTCTGGAGGAGAAATAACAAAACATAAGCCTCTTCAGTGGAAACAAATTTGGGAAAGCTCAACACAATCTTTTGTGGGTTTCTTTTTGGCTTGGTTTTGTTTTTTCTTAAATAATTGGTGCTGAATGGTTTATTTCAGAGAGTTGGGTGTTGCAGATACATTAACGCATACATTCTCAAACTTGAGAGAGTCATAGAGTACATCCTGAAAGGGTAAATGCTACCTAGCCACTGTGTAGCATGTAAGACCAGAAGGTGATGAATAGAGCATAGATGAGCATAGAATCATAGAATATCTCAAGTTGGAGGGGACCAATGAGGATCATGATGCTAGGATTGGAGCTTCTGGGAGAAAAGGTGCTGGTTAAGGCTGTGCAGAGAGCAAGGACAGAGAAGCCCATTCCAGGAGAGGCTCTGCCAATGCCTTACCTTCACTGTGATCATTTTCTCTTCCAAGACTGCTGCTGCAAGAGGGTGGTGTGAACTCTATTCTTACCTCTTCTCATCATTGGTTCTGCTCCACCACCTTGTGACCTATCTCCATCTGTTCTCTCCAGATAACTGGATCTACTGAAGTGATTTAGAATACTTTGTCTTCTATTGCCCATTCAACTCTCTTTTCTTCTTTTCTGCGGAAGTGTTGGTTTCACTCATACAGCAGAGCACTCTGTGACATACAAGCTAATGGGAGTTTAAAGCTTCTCCCCTTGGCTGTTGGTGGGCTGGAGCTTTTCTGATACCTCCAAAGCTGCAGCATGATCCTAGAAGACAGCAGTGTCTTTCCTACCAGATTTGCCTGGAGGTCATCTGATGGCCTGTGGCTACGGTCACCCTTGTTTGACAAGGTCTGTAGCAGAGCTAAGGCATTGGCAACTCAGCATACACCACATTAGCACACCTAGATAGCTCCGTGTTTCTTTGACACAGTCTGTCCCTAGGTCCCAGTATTTCAGTGGTGATATGACCCTCGAGGAATTCCGTGATTCCATGTTTAGTCAATGTGCATACCTCCTGCCCACTCATTCTGAGAACTCAGACTAGAGGTGAAGGGGGAAATAGACCATGCTGTACTAAGAAACTGAGATTGAGTGTCTGTGTTTTAAAACAGGGAGGGGAGAAGAAAAATAAAAGGCTGCAATCAATATGGTTCCTGGACCAGAAAACAAAAGGAAGAACAGGAGCTGAGTAGATGAACAGTGTCAATAACATGTCTGTTTAAAAATCAGAAGTTCTTGATTTACTGCTTTTTATGCCTTCCTTTCTCTCTCTCTCTTTTTTTTGTTTTTTTTTTTTTTTTTAGTGCATTTTGAGTAATATTTCTAAGGGCACTGGCGAACTGGGCTGTTTCTGAGGTTCTTACATGGAAAGCTTTTCTCTGATGATAGTATTCTGTGGGTGTAATTGACTGTAGTTTCTCTTAAATGAGACCTCACTATTGAATGCACCCTGAGTAAGCAGCAATTTCTAAATATAGCTGATCTGAAAAGAACAAAGAAGTGGTAATATTCTTCTACTTTTTGCCAAAGAAAGTAATCTTCAAAATTTTTCCTCAAAACCAATTCAGATTTTCATGTGAATCAAATAATTGACATAATCTGTTTTCCTATGCTAACACTACACTCGAGCCAAAGAAAATGAAATTTTAAATGTCTAAAGAGTCGTATTTTCTTTATCTGGAGAGAACAAAATCAGTTACAGTATCTTGAAGGTTGCATTTTCAGAGGTATCAAAAGTAAAAGCTGTGTTGACTTGGAGATGAATTGACCTTGGAGGTCATTTGGTGATATTTGTTATGAAATAGCCAAGTTTGCATACAGTGAACAAATTTATGCTCACCTCGCTAAAGTAGAGTCAGTATCTGCATTTGCTGTTAGAATTGGTTTTTCACTGGTATTTGTAAATCAACCATTTGGAGAATAGTTTGCACGTTTCCTATACTAAACATTGTTTCTTGACAAATACCTAGATCTAAAGTAGTATCTAGATGTAAAGACAGACTTTAGATAGTGAACTACTGCATAACAGATTATGGTCCATGAGCAGAGGGAAGAAAGATGCCCACCTTTACGGGTGACCAGAATTTCTGTGATGTGTGCCATCTCTGTATTTTTGGCAGCCTGTGCTCCTTACTAGCACAGCGTTATCTGATGCTTCCTACGTTCTATGCTGATAGACTCAAGCATGGACTATGCTGCTCCATCATTATTGTTCTCTAGAAGGAGTAATGTGACTCTGATGTTCTTGATGTACCAAATGTTTCCATTTCAGCTGCATGGAGTGCATAGCAATACATTTAGAAGAATTCTAGGTCTCTGAAAATATGTAGCGTTTTCCCCTAGTGTTTGTCTTATGTATGAAACAATGAATTCTCTATATTCCTAACTATTGGAAAAATCACCACCTGTTTTTATTCTCCTTTATTTTTCTTGAGATAATAATCCCATTAAATAACAATGGGGTTTTTTTTCACTTTTGTAGGCTTTATGCAGAATTACTCGTTGCTCACCCAGTGCTTTCCAGAGTGTTATTGAAAAAGTGGGATTAACAGCTGTACTAAATTCCCTGGCAAATGGAATATGCAAAATTCAGCAGTATATGCTCACCATGTTTTCGGCAATGTTGTCATGTGGGATACATCTACAGAGACTGATACAAGAGAAGGTTTGATTTCAGATTAATATTATTCACTAGCATGGAATTTCACTAATGGAAAGTTAAAGTTGGCTCTGGTAGTGTTTTTGTGCATTCAAAATGCTTAACTCTGTGACACTTATGTATCTGAATAGCAGAAAACAAGGAATGTGTTTATTTTATGTTTTTATTTGCTTAAAATCTAAATAACAGGGTGTATAGATTTTCTTTCACCTCTTCAAGAGCTGGTACTGATGATTGTGTAAATTGCTACTGCAGCTAGAATTCAGTCAATTCAGAAAACTCTGGCTTAACTATACCTGATAATGGCCTTAAGGAAGCACAGTAAGGAATGCATGAAGACAGCTGTTTGACAGTGCTCTCTTAGGCATTTAAAAGTGAAAGCAATGACTGTCCTGATTGAATCTAAAGCTGTACTTTATGCTATCCTTAAAGAACTTTAGGCCAATTTGTAAGTGAAATGTCCTACAGAAATTAACATTTTATTAACTTAGGGTTTTCTTTTTAGTGTCTCTGAATAAAACTACCGGTTCTGATTTATGTCTAATACAATTTTTCAGAGAGATGATTAAAAGCTTTCTATTTTGATCAACAAATTATTCCGTGTTTAGAGAAATAGTGTTTATTTTTTCAGCAGTAGGTTTGCACAATTCATAAACAAAAGTAATCCCCTTCTGCTTGGAAAGGATAAAAATCATGAAAATAGGAACTCTAGCTTGTATTTTTATTAGATACTCTGTTGTAATGTATGCTGTAACCTGACAATTGTCTTGACTATAATGATCTATTAGGCTTTAGTTGAGAGGGATTAATTTAGTTTCTATAGACATTGTTTTTAAAACAATGTTTTAATTAGAGAATAATCTACTCTTTTCCACCCATCTCTTCCTGCAGCCTGAAATCACTAATTCTCTTCCTAAAAGTAATTTCTGTGCCTTGTCAGAATTGCCAGTGTGTTTTTGTAAATGCGTGTCAGGTGGCCTTAAGCTAATTCCACTACAGCAGCACTGACAAGTGGCAAATTGTCCTGTAATGTCCCGTTTTCTAATAGTGCACATTACTGTGAGTTAGTGGTATAGTCAGAGAAGTACGTTCAAAAAATATTCACTTGAACATTCAGTGAAAGAATGCAATGTGTAATAAGCATATGGCTACGGCATGATGTTTTCTGTGAAGAATTTCTTGTTTATCTAGGACTTATGTTGCTAAAAGGACTCCGTTTCTGATACTGCGGTTCTTATGAACTGTTTTAATCAAATCTTTGACATTATAAAAATAATCAAATCTGAATTCTCCAACTAGTTATAGGAAAATAGAAAGTATTTTGTTGGCATACAGTACAGCAATGGCTGAAACTTCGTGGATTCAAAATTGCTACTTAATCATTAATGAATTGTCATAGGTGTTTTGTGAGCAAGCGTTGCAATTTTGCAGATTAGAAAATTGAAATATAGACATTCTTTTAACAGCATAAATCAAACTAATGGTAGAAGTGGGAATAGTACCCAAAGCTGTAACTGAGAAAACATTGTACTTTAAAAACTGGTAAAGAGGATCCAGTTCTACTGCATGTGCCCACATTTGGTAACTATCTGCCTTAAAGCTGAGATAAATCTATATCCCATAAAATATCTATTTTACTCAAATCAGATTGTAGAATTTTGGAAGCAGAAACTAGATTTCTGTTTTTCTCAAATAGGATCTAAAAATATAATCCGACTCCTGAATTGAACTGCCAGGTACTATCACATTACATAGAGTAATAATATTTTATTGCTGAGAACTGAATTTAATAATCCATCCACTTTTCAATATTCCGTGAGTGTGACACACAAGTCCACCATAATGAAAGAAGAGAAAAGAAAAAAACAAGTGGGTAGTGTTGGCCCACAAAGTATTTTGTTTTCTGTGGAGTTCTTGTATACTACAGCTTTAAGAGGCAGAAGGACCTCAGCGTTACACAGAAGGTAGTGACAAGGTTGTTACTAACTTTTTTTATAGCTGCAAACCAATATATTAAAAAATACTAAAAGATCTTAATTCAAGATGGAGATCATTTAGCTTTGTATGTGTTATCTGGAAACTCCCTCAGCTTACAAGATTTGAGGCTGCCATTGTTTTCTACTCCCTGCAAGAACAGTGATAAAACCAGTTACAAACTAAAAGCCAGAAGAAAAAGGAGAAATGCAGTTTGGTGGTCATCTGTGCTAGTATATCTCTTCAGAGAACTACAATAGCTGAAAGGGACTGGTTTTTGTCCTGCTCTGATTTCTATTCTATTTTAGTTTCTTGTCTTGGAAACAACAAAAAGCTGAAATAATGTTTTTAAAATCAAGTGTGGAAAAAGAATGCAAAATCAAAAATTTGTGGTGCACCAGAGCAGTAGATTAAAACAAAATTGCTAATTACTTTCATCTGGCTGTCAAGATTGACCTCTGAATGAGTGAAAACCAGTCATATAACTTTTTGAATGTAGTTAGTTTCTTTCAGAGGTCAGATAATGGGATGGGGTTTTTGTTTGTTTGTTTTCCATAGGATGGTTTGGGTTGGAAGGGACTTAAAGATCATTGAGTTCCAACATCCCTGCCATGGCCAGGGGCACTTGCCCTAAATCAGATTGCTCAAAGCCTCATCCAGTCTGGCCTTGAACACTTCCAGGGATGAGGCATCCACAAATTCTGTGGGCAACCTGTGCCAGTGCTTCACCACCCTCAGAGTAAACAATTTCTTCCTTGTATCTAATGTAAATCTCCCCTCTTTCACTTTAAAGCCATCGCCCCTTGTCCTGTCACTAAACACTCTTGTAAGAAGTCCCTCTCCAGCTTTCCTGTAGGCCCCCTTTAGGTACTGAAAGGCTGCTAGGAGGTCTCCCTGGAACCTTCTCTTCTTCAGGCTGAACAACCTGAACTCTCTCAGCCTGTCTTCATAGAAGAGGTGCTTCAGCCTTCTGATCATCTTCGTGGCCCTCCTCTGGACTCACTCCAACAGCTCTGTGTCCTTCTTGTGTTGGGGACCTCAGAGCTGAAAGCAGTATTCCAGCTGGGGTCTCACAAGAGCAGAGTAGAGGGGCAGAATCACCTCCCTCGACCTGCTGGCCATGCTTCTTTGGATGCAGCCCAGGATACGGTTGGCTTTCTGGGCTGCCAGTGCACATTGCTGGCTCATGTTGAGCTTCTCATCGACCAGCACTCCCAAGTCCTTTTCCTCAGTATTGCTCTCAACCCATTCTCTGCCCAGCCTGTACTTGTGCTTGGGATTGCCCTGACTCATGTCCAGATTTTTTCTCAAGTACTAATAAGTAAAATTATTCAGATAGTTACAGCAATACCTTTCCACAACTGCATTGCTTCCTAGCTTTCCTGCACGATTGGCCATAGTCTCTTTTTATGTCAGTCGTATCCAGTTATGGCAGTGAAAAAAAGCATTATAAATGTGTTATAAACATTGTCTTCATATTTCAGTTACTTTTTTCAATTCTTTGTCTTTTACCTGAATGTTGACAAGTAGCTACAACGGATGTTGATGTTTTTGTCATTGTCAGTATGAATTAATAAAAATATATAAATGTCTTTAACATAATCTTTGTAAATCTTAACTTATAGTATTATGGAGGCATTTGCAATGCATGGAAAGGGAATTTGAAAATACACAACAATGCAACAAATGATAGCTATGGCAACTTCAGTTCTTACATAGTGAAGTAGTGGTCTAACTGTTTTCCCCTTGTATAGCCATTTTGAAAACATCATTACTTTTTGTGATTGTTTTAAACTTCTTTGCAGTGTTACTAAGAGTATCCAATATAAAATCATGATCTTTTTGCAGTCAACAGTGCATTCACTTGCAATGAAAAGTGTCCTTACCCTGCAGAGTCTCCATGGATAGATCAAACAGTTGCAGGGGAGTGAAGAACAATACAACACTGAAACAATTAATAATTAATGTATTAGGTGGTATTTCAGCAGTTTTTGACTTTGCACTTGATGATCCTAAAAGTCTTTTTCAACCTAAATGATTCTGTGATTCTATTATTCTGTATTGAGTTCTGCAAAGAAGTACGTCAGATTTTCTTTGGATAAACTGCTGCTGTTTTTCAGCCCTCAGACCAGACAGAAAAGCAAATTCCAAAATGTCATGTTTATTTCTTAAGCCAGATTATTAGAACATTCCCAGATAAGTCTGATGTAGCTGATTTTAGTTGACAATGTTGTCTTAACTCATGGTGACCCCCACATGTGACGTTGAAATATTCTTGCTTTCCAGAGCATGAGGGCTAAAAATAGTCAGATGTGCTTTGGCTTGTAGTTGTGTCTTTGTCATGGTGTCCCTGTGCTTGGTCTATCAAGTCCATTTATGTCAGCAGACAGTGTTGCATTATATATACTCTTTCAGCCTGAAGCTTTATGGGATTTCTTAATATAAAGACTTTTTTTGTTTGTTTTGAGTAATTTTGTAAAAAACCCTCAAAACCCACAAACCCCCACTTTATTAAAATTTCAACCACTGCTTTTAGTAGGTTGCAATTTAAGAACCTTATCGCTGCAGGTTCATACTGGAGGAGGTACAAGTAATGCTCCACGAGCTGTTGAAGTGTTTAAAGCAGTAAACTTTACACAGTTTATGCTTATTAACCACAAGATTGAGGAACTCTTCTGTTTATGAAGTAAATTACAGAAATACAATAAAACAATTCTAGAATAATTACTAACAGTTTGTTTTTCTGGGTTTTCTGTAGTTACTGTCTGTGCTGACTGCTTTTGAAGACAGTGTTAAAATGATATCAGAGTAAAATCTGTTGGCTCTCTCTTACTCTCCTTTTGGTCTGTAAAGAAGTATAGTTAATTGTTGCAAAGACTATCTCTAATAAATTACATTCACTCTTGTTTTTCAGTTTTATGACAATGGAGTTGCCTTTCAGTTATTCTGTCAGCAAAAGAGGGAATTTGAATAATATTTGGTATATTAAATGTGCATCACAGAGCAGGATTTTACACTTTGTGCACAACACACAGACACACACTATGCACCACTTTATTCTGTGGTGTCACTCCTTTGAGAATCCAGCTCAAATATTTGAAGGTCGCTTCTGTTGATGAGGCCATTTGTGCTGAGAGTCTAATTCTTGGATAGAGCCAATTGACTCAGTTTGTAAATTCTGGCTTAGTTTTTGACTCTGACTTTCTTTTTTTTTTTTAATAGAGATTTGAAGTAGAGTTTTTGTTTTCAGGATGAGGCATTCGATCAAGAACATTCTGATCCGAAAATACCATTGCTGCTGCCAGCAAGGTCATCTTTGAATATGGAGATATTTATTTATTTATTTATTTATTTATTTATTTATTTATTTATTACCAAATAGCACAATTGGTCTTTGTAGAAGAAGAGTACAAATGAGTAGCACAATTTTTTATTCCTCAGAAGTAGAGGATACTCCATATATTTTTTTTCTTTTTAAAATATTTTTCTTTTTTCTCCTTTGGTTCTTCAGGAGTTACAATGTATAGTTGGACAGACTGAAAGTGATCCTTATCTTATGCTTTTTACAACTCATAATACCTAATTCTGTTATTCATAATAGGAGAGCTTTTTTTCCTTCCACTAATTCTCAGCTTTATTCCCTAGGAAGCTGAGGTGGTACGCATGAATCATAGAATCATAGAATGGTTTGAGTTGGAAGAGGACCTTAAAGATCACCTCGTGAACCTTACATCTTTCCACATGTTGGGCCACATTCTAGAAACTAGAGAAGAAAATCCATTCAATATACAGGGCAAAATAGAGAGAGAAAAAGAAGCAAGCTGTGACTTCAGAATCCAGTCAGCTAGCCATGTTTTAAACTTCTGAAGAGAAATATTTTTGTGGTTATTCTTAATTTCTCACTTTCCTTGTTAAACTTAAGTTATTCTTTCATTTGGATTTACAGGAAAAAAGGAGTTAGCAAGGATCTTAGCATCTTACATTTTGACTGTATCATAGGAGTGGAGAATGGTCAGTGGAATAGGGAAGTCATGTCTCCTTGAGGCTTCCGGTTTATCCTTTTTCTTTATTTCTAAGTCCCAATTTGGATTGTTCCTTTAAAAGGTGTTCTTCACTTCATGAAACCAAAATAAAATTAGTTTAGATAAATACAATTAGAGAAGATAGAAACAGTTTTGCCATCTATTTAGAGCATCTGTTGTATAATTTAGGGTCTGATGTAGACATGATTGTATCCAACCAAGGTGTTGTTTTTAATCTTCCTGCATATATGGGAATTAATAGGTAAATATTTAACCATATTTGTGCCAAACTATTTATGCATTCTAAAAATCCTTCCATCTCCTTTTAAAATAAATGTATTAATGTATCCTACATTTATCCTTAAAGTAGGACATTTTAAAATATAAGTTCTATGATATTTTATGTAGCATTATGGACATAGTACATTAGATAGTGTTTACGTGTTGCAGCTCTTGAGAAGATGTACGAAAGCAATTTTTTCACTGGGCCAGTCTGTCTTGGACAGAATTTGCTTAGTAATGTTTTATGGAATTATTCTTTTTTGCTATGAGTGACGTGAAAAATACCTTACTAATACAGAACGCACATGAAAATGAGCAGATTTTAAATGTATACAGTGTAAGTAACCTTTTCTCATAAAATAATAATAACAACGGATTTGTGTTTATTTCCATTAAGGATTTTGTGACTACAGTTACTCGTTTACTTGAAAGTCCTTCAACTTTTATTCGAGCAAAAGCCTTTCTGGTCCTGCTACAAGTTTTAATTAATAACAGGGAGATGTTGCTACTCAGTTGTCAAGCAAGGTAAGGTAATAGTGGAAGATAATTAGAGATGTAATGTTTATTTTCAAAGTCATACCTGAAATACTTTAAAATGTGTGGTATTTTTGAGCCCGTGTTTTAGGAGTGAACTGTTTTCTGTGTAATATGAATCCTTTTATTCATGAGACTATCAAGAAAAGGGTGTTCTCTTTTGTCTGGGGTCATCAGCTGATGGTTACTCACAAGGGAAAATCACTGTCTCACAGGGGGAGTCTGTTTTTTAAAGTAACTTGTGGTCGCAGTGACCATTAGCAAGGAGCAGATTTCGCTTTGGATAGGGCAAAACAAATACCACAACAGTGAGTTGTTGCTACAGTGAGAAAGAAAAAAAAAAAATCAAGTCTGTCGTATACCTTCCTCATCTTGGAGTGTGGTTGCTGAATGGGTCTTTTGATTTATCTTTGTCTTTGTCTCTGTAGCACAGCTCAGGAAGGATAAGGTGAGTTGTAGTCTTCCATAACAATCATGCATTGTTTAAAGGCCTAATCCTGCAAAATTCTTTGGTAGCCTTTTATTTCATTGAGTAAATTGACTTTTTGATGGAAATACACATCTCCTAGGAGAAATTTTTTTTTTCAGTCTTGCGGTTTTGTTGTATACTCTCGAGGCACTTTAAATAAGTTATTTTCATATGTCTATAAAAAAAGCATGGATTATAAGAAGGGTATTTAAAAAAAAAAGAAAAAAAAAAGATGATGATAATACTGAAGTACAATCTTAAAATCCAGATCATGGATTTTACTCACCAGCAACTGATGGTTCTTTGCACAGGACCCCCAGGGAGTTAGAATGTGAAACAAAGATGCCCCTAAAGGGAAGTCTGGCCCTTCTGTCTATTCAAATGAGCATTTTAAAATGTTGCCTGAAGCACTCTGTTACAGGTGTATTATTAAAGCAATCTCTTGTAAGTTAGCCAATGGCTAATAAATCAGTTAATATAGTTTACTATGAGAAATGTCATTCTGCAGAGTGGCATAGCTGCACAGAACTTATCAGTTAGAACCTAAGTGTTGAGTTTGTTTTTAGAAATCTTGAACACCAGGTTTCTAGAGAAAGAATGTAATGCTAGTTTGAACTTTTATCTCTCTTAATACAGCCATTCTAACTAGTGCTAACATTTTGGTAGGCTGTAGTATGATTTATGTAGTATGATTTTTCTTGACTGAAAGATTGATCTCTTGTTACGTTGACTTAAATTATTCTTGCTTTCGGGATTCTTACATGTTGAAAATGAATGTCTTCAGTCTTTTGTTCATATTGTGCACGTTGGTCATATATTTCAAAATAAAGTGGATTTTAAAATTAGTCTCTCTGTCTAAGTCTGCAGAGGGATTCACTCCTGATGTTAGCATCATATATTCGTTTAAACTAGTAGGGTTGCACTTACAGTAGCTTAAGGGTTTCTTTCCTCTTTTTCCTTGACACAGTCACTTGTGATATTTTAAAAATTGATTTATTTGAAAGGGAAAGTCTAAAATTTCAACAAAATTATGGAGCCCAAACTAATGTATCATCTTGATTGTAACCACGGATACTAGAAATGTCTGGTTCAGTAGTCGTTTTACTTATAGTGTCTTTTTTTTTGTTATAAGAGGTAATGTTTTGCACTTGCTTAAATGTAGACTTGTGATGTATATTGAAAGAGACAGCAGAAAGACCACGCCAGGAAAAGAGCAGCAAGGCGGCAGTGAGTACCTGTCAAAATGCCTGGATCTTCTCATCTATCACATTGTGCAGGAGCTGCCAGGAATTCTAGGTAAATTCAGTTGGTTAACTGAACAAATCTTACCTTTGCTTACTTCCTTGAGAAACAAATATCTCCTGACATATATAGGTGGAAAGACTGTATTGTCTGATTATGTAAATTTTGCATGATATCTGCTTCATGAAGTTTTTTGGTTATGTCATGATCAGATATTTTGTATTGGAACGCATCATTTCCTAGATTCATGTTTTATATTTGTTGAACAGTAAGCCCTATCAACTCAGTCTTGAATGAGGCCCAAATGTACAAGAAGTTTTATCAATGTTCTAAAGGTATTCCAAACATTGAAAAGCATAGAGTAAATTTGCCTCATAAAGCACAGAGCTAGGAGAGATGCAACAGGGCATACCTGTGCGTACGTGTTCATACTGAAACTTTTATGTTGAGTATTTACTTCAGGCAATTTTTGTGGAAAATTTCAACCTAGATATTTCAGTTGTTCTAGATGTCTCAAACCGATTTGCTCATGCATAAGAAGAGGTGGAAAGATTTTCTCTGAGAGAATATCAGTGCTACTTCAGCTCATCCCCTACACTTAGGAATAAGGACTTGACGTTTCAGCAAAGTAGCTTTTCTGCCAAAGCTATACATTTGGACAATTTTGTGAATATCTGCTCAAATTTCACTAGTATTTGAGCCACTGGAATGATAAGAACCTACTTTGAACTTTGTGCTGCTCATGTATGTTCACACAGAAATTTGCTTGAGTATAGCAGCTAAAGTCTTGTCATTAATTAATATGCTCAAACTTATCATAGTGGGATGAGGTACTGGTGAAGAGGGAGCTTGCAAGAAGGAACGTTGACAGGCATGCGTGCAAATAGGACAAAACCTGCGAACTGCAGGGCATCATTTGGACTGATTGGGCAAACTGGAATAGGAAGAAATTAGTTCAAGAGTCTGGAGAGTCAGTCAAGAGAAAGCAATGAAACAGAATGAGAATTTTGGCCATTTGTATAAAAGCAATAGATAAAATCTTGAAAAATTAAGGAGGATCTGTTGGTGAGATTTGAACATAGGGCTGATATTGAATTAAAGAAATGTCACAGAAATTACCCTAAATGAGTAAGAAAGGGGAATTGTCTTTCCTGGAAAAACCTGTGCTATACATAGTTAATTAGAAGCATGTGAAAGAAGAGAGGAAAGAAAGAAAGGAAGGGAGTTAGGAAGGAAAGGGAAGGAGGAAGGGAAGTCGGAAGAGGTGGGGAAGAGAAAGATAGAAAGAAAAGGAAGAAAGGGGAGTGGGGAGAAGGGAGGAAACTGAGTGGAGGGAAGGGCGGAGGGGGAGAAGGGAGGAAAATGGAGACAAGGAGGATGGAAGGAGCAAGTATGAGATTGGCATGGCCAGTCTGAATGATCATTAAAGTTCTTATTAAAACTTCTGGCGGGTGAGATCTCCCACAGAACAGAGTAAGAAAGCTGAATAGAAAGAAAAGGAAGGAAATGCTGTGAGTATTCGCGAAAAGAAAGGAAGCAAAACCAACCCTGATTGTGTATACTTTGTCATTAAATGATAGAACATTTTTTTCATTAAATTGTTTTCTGATGAGATGATAGCTAGTTTATTTTTCATCTTCTCTACATTATCGCTAGAATATTGAAAATGAAATGGTAGCACTGCAAAGGTCAGTAGACCTAAATGTCATGCTACTATTTTAAAAGAAGCCTTACTTCCTATAGCAATGCAAATTTTTGCCTTGCTGCAAATACCCAATCTCTTTTTTCTTAGTAAATATTAGCTTCACATATTGGCTATATTTCAGGATTTGGAAGTCTCAGACTGTAAATGTTTGAAGCAGAAATTCACCTCCTACTGACTGTATGTGCTATAGGCAGCTAATATAGTAGTCCCTGGTATTTCCTCAGAACCTGAAAGTTCTATACATCAAGTATATAGTTACTATCATTCTAATACATCAGTTGCTTTAACATGTACTCTGCTGGGTTTTTTAATACTGGTGTACAATTTCAGTGCATTGTTGACACCTTATATGTCAAGCATAATTTTTACACTTTATTTTCCTTTCCAATCTAGATTTGTGTATTGAGTGGCTTTGTTTGTTGTTTTTTGTTTGTTTGTTTTAAATTAAGACTAAGCTATCTGTCCATATTTGTCAGCATTTGTCACAAGGCCTTTTCTGTTTATTGCTATGAGTGTAACAAAAGAACATGTTCTACTTGAGGAGGTAAAAGCTATGGACTCCTAGGAAAAATAACTAGATTTGCAAACTGGAGCAGTTAAAAGCAGTTTAACTGTTGATTTAGAATTAATCCTAGCTGGCTTTTTTAATATGCATTTATGTAAGCTCCTTACTGATCCCATCTTCTTCCAGCAGATGTAGCTATAAACCAAATAGATTAACAAGTTGTAGAAATTGACCTTAAAAGATAGACTTAAAAAAAATGAAACAAAATGTTAATCTTGTGGATAATTTTAAAAGTTTTCAGGTTTTGTAGGCAAGAAAGTAATTTTATGTCTGCATTTATATTTAAGCTATTTCTAAGAAGTAGATATAAATTGCTTAGATCATGGTAAAAATTAAAGTCATCATTTCTACCTATTTATCAACTGCAAAACTGGCAAATGCGACAATTATATAGGCCTCAAAACATAGAAAGAGTGTACATTGTTGAGTAAATTATTTGTTGCTAACCACAGAGAGGTCTTGTTGAATTACAGAATAGTGGGTAATTCAAAATAAAAATGTGTTGATGAAAAAACAACATTTTGGTTTATATAGCTGGAGAGTTTTAGACAATGCTTTCTTTTTCTGTAGCAGTGTATGATAGAACGAGTCAAATATTTAAGGCTAGGTATTTTTACAACCTACTGCAGTGCCAGGCTGTGTCATTTCTGCTTATGTTGAAAATAGAACTCCATGGGAGCAGAAGAAAAGCATTGGTATTATTCAACATGAATAAACTCTGTGACTTACTCTGAAAGGAAAGGCCTTTTCTGGCATGAAAATTGTGTAAAATACCGAATCCTGTCCTTTATTTGTTTAATGTCTATGTGATTTCCCTTTTACGGTTTTGTGCAGCTCTCTCATTAGAGGAAAAAAAGTAGTAGACGATCAGTCAAGACAGGATTTAGCTTTTAATATTTCAGGCTATAGGGACAGAATTTTCCTTCTTTGCTTATGAGCTGTGACTTTTCTTCTGCTGCTTCTGTTATCTCTTGCAGAAAAGGTCTTGCTTTTCTGAGACAATAGTTAATGTAACACAAATCCAGCATAACATTCCTTGATTTTTATATGTCTCTTCTGAAGTTTGACATGTAATTTTCACTATTGCAGTTAAAATTCTGTTCCCTTATTATTGTGTCTGAAGTTTGTTATGGAGGCAACTAAGTTCTCTCATTGACCTACTGCTGCCTCTTTTATGAGAATGTGAGAATTCCCATTGCTTTAGGTCACTCGTGCCATTGTTAAACTTGTGTATGAAAATGTGTGTGTGTGCATGGCTGGTGGAGGGATCTTTTGGAAGGGGACGGGAAGGGTGTCTATTTCTTTCTTCCAGTGGTACTATGCTGCAGGAAGAATATACTGCGTGAGCATTATGTCACCCACTAATCATGATGAGTTCAGCTCTTGGTCAACTGGAAGTCATGAGAATTTTGCTTTTTATTTCACTGCATCCACAGAATTTCAAGAGTATAATTCCATGCATGTGTAGCCACCTAAAGCCAGTGTAAGTCCACCATACCAAGACGGGTAATTTCATCGTTGCTTCTACATCTGCCTTATATTTCTATCTTTGCCAGAGGTCGCATTTGCACACCTGTCGCTGTGGCCAGAGCAGGAAATTGGCCTGGCTAAACACTGAGCTAGGAAAGAATAGTGCTGGATCAGCCTGATTTATCATGCAGTCACATGAACACTACGTTTGGCAGGAGGGAGAAGAAGGGATTGAACAGAGGCTACTGGAACAGAGATGTTTTACATGTTATTTGATGTTGTTTAGCAAAGCAATTATGTTAGATCAGTGTGAAATGTTATTTTCTGTAGGTGACATTCTCACTGCCTTAACTAACGTCTCTGGACGTAAACACCCATCAACAGTTCAGGCCAAACAGCTGAAGATGTGCCTTCCTATGATGCCTGTAGTGCTTCATCTTGTGACGTCCCAGGTAGACTTCTTTTTTTTTCCTAAAAAATTGTTAAACAAAGGACAAACTCTTGCAGTTTCCCAAAATCTAATCTCTGCTGATCATGATTTGAGTGGATAAAATAGAACTTCTATTAATGCGTAGATATGTTGATGAGTATTCCAGCTATGTAACACCATGAAAGATGTAAGCCTTGTTTTTGCGCATTGTAAGACAACTCTAATGATAGAACCAAATACATACTTTGACCTCTTTTTTTAACATGGCTGTGAAATACATGTTTTACTTTTTCTGATCGTAAGATGCACCTTTAATGTAGTTTTTTCAACTTTTGTAAATTCACATAGGTATTTCGTCCCCAGATAGTCACAGAGGAATTTCTTTTCAACTATGGGACCTTACTTGTGAGTATAACCATCTAAGTTAAATCTTGTTTACAAAATATATGTACAAATAAATTTTTATGTATTATTTTAATGTAATAAATTTACAGTAAAATTATAAATTGGAGAGAGAACTTTATTCTGAATATAAAGTTTAAATTATTATATTCAAAACTGTATATATTATCAGAAAATATTTTCTTTAGTAATCTGTTGGCTCAAATGGAAAATATGCTATCCTGTGTTCAAGTATAGAGAAACTCTGCACATGTCTGATAAGCCGAGAACTTCCTGTGTGCTTTGTTTTAAAGTAGAAAAGTTTAGCTCTAAATTACACAGAATATTCTTTCTATAATTTTATGCTTGTATTTATGAGTGGAAATGAAAGATAAATTTTAATCTAGCCTAGTTTTAAAGTATTCTTTCCTTTTGTCACCTTTTTCTTCTTGCCAGTACTTTTACACTGTATTTAGTTGAGTATTGTAAGCTACAGAGCTTAGATATATGCTTCACGTTGACATCTACAACCTATTTATGACATTAGTAATAGAAAATAAACTTTTTAACTGTGCCATAAGATTGTATAGGAAAAATTAAGGAGTAGTGTTGTAATGTAATTTCCTTGTAGGAAAACAATTTTTTTTGCTAAATGAGAAAAAAGCATATTCTGAAGTTGCATATCAGAGTTATCAAATACTTTTAAGTACATGGGTTCATAAATGACAACTAGGAATTTAATTCCACAATAGCATGAAGAAATGCTTCGCCGTAAACAGCTAGATTCAAGTTTACTGTTCAGATTCCCTTCTCTTTCTCCATTGATTCTTGATTCCAAGAAATGGGTGTTTAATTTATCTATACTAAAATATTTGTATAAAAATTAGCATTAGAATGAAGAAAAAAAATTAAAAACTGTAGATGTTGAATTACAAAGCCTTTTATCTCTTTGAAGCATTTGTAACTAGGCAGTAGCTTTATTAATGATTTTGGATCCACCTTCTAGAAGGTGAAATTCTTCTGTCAACAATGTAGATACAGAAGACCAGGTACAATGTAGGTTTTCTTTTGATGTTACTGCAGCTTGCTTGAACTACTGACTGAGGAAGTGAGACTAGTTATACTAGTATAGCTTTCCTCTCAGATCAAGGAGGGAAATACTACTTTATTGAATATTTCCTGCATCTTGTCCTTCTGTCGCCATTGAACAAGGCTATTCAGGAGCTTACATATACTATTTCAATTTACTCTTAAAAAAGGGAGGGGAAGTAATATATCTAAAAAAAATGAATATCATATTTGAATCTATTTTGTATAACTCTGTTATGATATGACTAATGTAATTACTTCTGGAAGAGTAACTATCCATTCTACCAGGCAACAGCCTACTCTGGAATTCTGTGTTCAGCAACATTCCCACTGACATCTATAAAGGGACATTCAGTCATCAGCTTGTACTTTTTCAAAGTAATGTGCTATAATTGAGGCCTCTAAGATTTTAGCAAGTCAGTCCTTCAGGTTTTTGATTTGGATGTTTTGTTTTGTTTTGTTTTCTGATTTGTTCAGAAATCTTACTCTTAACAATAAGAAATTGTTAGGAATGGAAAGATATGTGCTTGGTATCTGTATGGAAAACAGTAATTATTTTCCTGTAACTGTTGTTCATTGAGAATTTTTTTTTCTTGCTGCTTTGAAGTTATTTCTGTCATCACTGTAATTTCAGTAGTGTTCTGCAAAGAGATTGAGAGGGAGTCGGGACAGTCCTTTCATGTTTTCAGCAGTGAACAGAAATACATGGAGAATGTGCTCTGCCCTAAAGGCACAGCTAATAGTAGACTCCTAGTGGAGTACATAGGGCACAGACTCTCACCTATAGCGAAATACGTACACTATTCCTCTCCATTACTTAAAAAAACCCAGATAGGTTTTTTTTTTTCTGTATAAATACATCTTCTTCTTGTGTTTATAATATGCTTATTTCCTTAATTTTAGTAGTAGCCAGAACAATTTTTGCACAAACTATATTGTTTTTTCCAAATTGGTCTTGAGACTATGGTTAGGTGTGAAACTATCTTAAATGAGCGAACAAAATAATTTGCTCTCTTCTAAAACAAGTTAATTAGGTAATAACTAGTAATACTTTTCAAATGATCAGGAAGATTAAAATAACTGTTTCTTTAATAGAATGAGTTGTTTTTTATGACTGCCTTGAAGATGCATTTAAATTATGAAATATATAATTAGTTTCTAACTGTATTTTTAATTAGAGAAGAATCCTTCAGATGTTTCTTCCATACTGAGAAAAAGGTAGCCCATGTAGACACTTCTGCCAATATAATATATAATAAAATTTTAATTGATCATGAAATATAAAACAAGTGTCATTTTTGTATAGAAGCTATGCATAGAAGTGAAAGCAAAAGAATGAAATAGAGATTAAAAAGCAAAAGAATAGTGGGTCTAATTGTACAATATTTACTTAATGCAGTTTATTAATATTTCATTTTTCCTGTTCCTCAAAATGATGACTAATTTAGGTGATTTTCAGTTGAAGGTTATGCATTTTTTGCATTCTGCTGTTTGTAACTGTATTGATAGTGTGTTTAATATGCATGGAGATCAAAAAGATGGTACAAATAACAGAAAATTGCATTTTCTGGACAGTCTTTTGTCTTTTTAGTGAGTTCTTTTAACATAGCCATGTCCGCAGTAGTTCAAAGTCTTCTTAGAAATTGCAGTTTTCTGTTAATAATAAAGACATTTAATTACTGTCTATTTAGCTGGAAACGTTATCATTCCTGACATTAGTCAGAGTAATATTTCTTGCTGTACTCTGTGTTTAAGTGTCCAGCGGCATTATAGACTTGCAAAATTGTGTTATAACAGCTTGGTCATGAATGCTTTCAGTCCTTCATGTCTTAAATTATTATGACAATTTCCTAATATAGGTGCATTAACATTTTGTATTTACGCAGTCCCTTAAAGGATGTCATGTTGTAATTACTCAGTGATTATGCTTCTTAATTTTTGTTTCTGAAGTGTTTTAACATAAATGCCTCTTCTTCTGTAGAATTTTATCAGATCAATAGATTCAGGAGAAACAAACTTGGATGGAGCAATAGGTAAGGTAACCTATGATACTGCTGTACTTTTATAAGCAGGCATTATAGCTGTTACATTTTATAAAGAAATACAATGATTTTTACTAATAGGGCAAGCTGCATCAGAAGAATTGGTTAAGACTACTTTATCAACCTTTGAAGCAGTAACACAGCATCCTGTCTTGTTGACAATCCATCGCTTGACGGTAAGTCTGGCAACAAATTAAATAGTTGCGGAGTAATTGGCCTAATTCCATTGGTAATAGAATGTTTTGAAGATTTAGAAACTGTTTAAATTATGGCTTAAAATGTATTGTGGTTCTATTTGACAGGAAAAATCCTTATTGTTTATAGAGAGATTTATTTTTCAAAGCAGCAGCAAGGCATTCAGACTTTATTTTCATTAAACAGTGATATTCAAGAAAATGATCCTTAGGCACAAAAATCTAACCAATTAACAGTCAGAAGGGAAATAGTACAGAATTAAACAGTTCGATATGAATACCTATTGGTATCTCCTTAAATGCCTGTCAGCCTGCGAGTCACTGTATTATGACTGTACCATTCTAGAATCACCTCAATTTTAAAAAATAATCGTTTTACTTCTGTGCGTTATCAGTGTGTCTTATATTGGCAGAAATATGTACCATTTTTTATAGAGGTCCATCAACATTTACTGAAAGTGCAATACCTTGTGTCAACACCTTAAATAAAATTCCCCTAGCGGTTTATACTTTAGTGATCTGGGTTTTTTTTCCCTGGAAAAATAGCACCAAGGATACAGCTCCCCTTTACAACCCGTCTTCCCCTGCTCCCATCACCACATTCAGCAGACAGGGAATGACTATCTTACCCTCTTTTTTAAGTAAGTCTTGGCTACTAGTAGATGAGTTTTATTTAAGTACCTAAATTTCTGTTTAACAATTTAGTTCATCACGTAAGTTGAAAGTTTTAGGAGTTTATTTAAAATCCATCTGAACACATTGGTTAACCTTATGTAGCTAGAGAAAAAACTTCCTGCCTGACCAGTGCTTGTAAATGTATGACACGTAGCACTTCTGTTGAATAGTTTCCCTCATTTAGTGTAGGCATATATTGAAATTTATTAACTAAAAAAAAATTATCTTTGTCAATGAACAATGGACATTTTTTTAAAAAAAATAAAATCTGTTACTTCACTTGCTCATTTTCATAAGTAACGGTTCTTCCTAGTTTAAAAGAGCCCTCCTGAAATTCAGCGAATAGCCATTCAGACACAAAATAAAGTGAAGAAATTGCCTTGTATTTGGTATGTTAAATTCAAGAAATTGTCCACTGTAATTAATAATCTCTAACCACATCTGCCACTAGTGGTGCAAACAGTAATTAGTTTAATACTATTTATGAAGTCTAGTGTGCTAATTATACTTGAATGTACAGCATACATTACTCTAGCAGAAAGTGATGCTTTATCTTCTATGATGCATCCAGAATATTTTTAGAATTGCTGTTACTCAAGGGATATCTTCTAATTGCTGCTTGCTGAGCATGACTAGAATCTATGAATATAAATGCCAGCACCCAGTGGAACTTTGTGTTTTTCAAAAAGTTGAAGCAAGACATGTTTGAGCTTCCAGATCAATATTTAAGTATGACAGTGGTTAATAGGAAACTCTTTTACTGGAGAGAAATATGTATCCTAGGCTGATCTCTGGAGCCTGGATTGCTCATTTAGACAAAGTTGGTTACAAATACCATTTTATGGAGGGGGTGGAGTTACACCCAAACCTTCTTGAGAGGATGCATTTTTCCCATTACAGCTGTGACATTGCTTTAAAGTTTCTAATCAGAAATTAAATTCATTTCTAATAAAGTTTAATGAATTTAATAAAAAGTGAGGTTATTTTAAGCAAGCAGAACCAGTAAGTTTTTCATTTCAGTTCTGGTTTTAGTTGAGCTGCAATGGAAATTGTCTAAGTTAACAGGAATTTAAGAGCAACATTTCAAGTTCTTTTCCACTTTGAGAAGAAAAGAATTAAATGTTCTGGATTTTAGTTTGTGTTTGATTTGCCTCTATGTTTGTACCTTGAACAAAGAAAAGTGAATAAATTATCATTATTTTTTGTGGTCGGATTTCTGATTACCATCAACCTGAAGTCAGTTATTGAGGAGATTAATTTCTGTGGGGACTAGCTGTATTATACGTTGCTAAGTGTAATAAATTCAAGGGAAATTAATCAAAAGTGCTCAAATGAAAGCCAGTACTGAGCATTAATTTCATTTTGAATGCAATTGTGCGTGTTTTTACAAGATATAAAGTAAAGACTAGCAGTAAGTATGACTCTGCAAGTTTTGACGAAACTATAGACTTCCAGGTACACAACTATTATAATCAAGGCCATCAAGAAGAGTCTCTGTAGACTGCAGTAGAATATAAACCCTGGTTTCTTAAACTGACACAAGTCCAACTGCCTGTTTCCTCCATATACCTAAAATGGAAAAATTAGTATTAAATTCAGATATAAGTATTATAACAATATTTTATTTTCAAATTTTGGTAATGGTTTAAGTATAATTAAATGGAAGAATTCTGTGCTAACTGTATCATTTGCATTTTTCTCTTCTCTGTTAAATATATTTATTTGCCTGAAAAAAGGACGTATGCTAATTCAGAGCACTTTGAGCAGTGATGAGGTTCATGAGGGCAGGCAGTTCCTGTGGGAGTCCTTTCTATAGTCTAACTAGCTCCCAAAAATGATCTGTGTAATGCACAGATGATCTTTTACCCGAAGTATGAAAGTTCTTCTCTGGTTGAGGCAAAAGTTGCTAGTAGTGATTCTCCACCTCAAGGTTTTAAAACTTATTTTTAAAAATCAGGCTAAATTAAAAGCGGTCCAAACGTGATGATCTGCTTGATGGGAAGTCAAGGGAAAAGGAGTATGACATGGAAGTCTATTGGTTGTCAATAGAAGAGTTATTTTCACTGAAGATGACAACACAAGGGTTAGAAACTTCTGCAAGTGCTTTTTGGTTCAGCATCAGTGGTGTTCTTCATCCACAGGCTGTTCTGATCTAACCACTGACACCTTAATTTTGTCCATGTAGAGTATGTCTATATGAACATACTGTACAGCATTTCTTCAATCACTTTCCTTTTTCAAGTAGATTAAAATTCTGTACCCTATGTGGCTTTCTGTCCATTAAGTTAATCTACATGACATGAGACTTTTTTGTGAAAACAGTTTTGTACTAATTGACATATTGAGTCAGTCGATCACTATGCTGTCTCTTCCCAGAAGTAAGAAAAAAAAAAACCCTTCAATGAAGGTTCTGAAGTTCTGAAGACTTTTCAGAAAAAATTACAGAAATGTCATCCTTCTCCCCAGTTCATTCTAACATGCATTAGATTATTTTTTCTATTACGTTCTGGGAGATTACTGGTAATATTAAAGCATTGAGGAGCATGCTGTGCCTGCAGCAAATGCTTTAAGAAATTTGAAGGTAGCATGATCTTTATTCCATGGTCACTTTCAGCAATAACTTTGTATGTGGAATTTTAATGAGAATAAATGTCAAGGTGATGTTGGATGTTGTGGATCTTACATGTGACTGGAAAAAAGGATTTGAGACATGATGGTCTTTGCTTTGGTACGTTCTGCTTTGAATAGTGGATAAGGAGAAGATACTTGTCAGTAGTTGTAAGTTAAACGTATGCACACTGAAAAGAACCAGATACCTCTAGAAAAATCTCTGCAAGTAAAGTAATGGGCTTAGTCACTTGCAAGTTTGGATACGATAGCTGGATGGAACGGATAGCTTAGTTTCTTTATGTAAGTTTAATTCTGAGGTCTGATTTTCACTTGAGAACAGCATGGTTCACAAATGCTACTGGACCAGGCTTTAAGCCTGCTTAGTTTTTCTGTCCACTGAGGGTAATGCCAAACGTCAAGACTTTGGCCTTAAGCACTGATTTGAAGAGCCCTGAAACTCGGTTTTAATCAAGGGAGAGATTTTTTTGAAGTTGGTCGTGTTAACCATATTAAGGTAAGTTATATGGCCTGGGGAAGAGGGTTAAGCTATTCATATAAACACAGCCTAAGTTGTAAGGAATAACAGATAAGTTTGGTTATATACTAGTCCATGAATACATGATGGTTGCATCTATGTGTTGAATAGTTGAATTTATCCTTGCTGACTAGCACAAGCGAATCGAAGTTTAGTTCTCCACTATCATTCTTAGCAGGTACGTCCCGCTAAATAGGGATTTAGTGTATCGGATCCTTCCACTGTTAGCCACTGCTTTTTAGTGGGTACTTGTGGACCTTGGGCTTTGCTTGTTGAGGTTGAGTAAAGCTGAGGTAACGTTTGTTTCTAACAAAGCAGGCACATACGTTTAGGGTGCAGGCCTTGTATCTGACGTCTCCTGAACCGTGGAGACAAGCATAGAAGGACTGAAATTACAGTTTTCTCTTTCAAGCCCCTCATAGTAGCTGGTGAATACTTAACTACTCTGAAACTGTGGATTTTTCTCTCTTTCTCTTTAAAGGGTTAAAGTAACAAACAGACTTTGCAGAATTTATATTAAAATTGTGCCTTGCTTTCAAAAGATCTGATTTTTCTAAGCAATAAAATACTGCAGAAAAGTGAGTACGGCTTTTGCTGAGTGCTCATACTTCACTGGTAGAATTTTCCCTGCAGAAATCAGTGAATGTTATGGAGACAGATGTTCTGGTTTTGTATAGTATACTTGGATTTCTAAAAAGTTTTTGACAAAGTCATGCACCAAAGACCTTCAAATCCCTCAGTGGCCTTTCCCTCTTACCCTCTGATAGGTCAGCTTCTTTGTACTAGTTAAAGTTTGCTAAGTAGAGAATAGAGATCAGTTTTAAAAAATGTAGGTATATTAGGAATGGTGCCGTACGAAGATCTGTGTTGCAACATGTGCTATTTATAACTAATCTGGAAAAGGGAATGAGTAGGGAGGTGACAGAACTGACTGATGACACTAAATTATTCACAGTAGGGAAAATTAAAACTGACAGAAGAGTTGCAGAAGGTTTCAAGATATTGAGTGAAAGGACAATAAAATGACATGCAATTCAATACTGAGAAATGTCAAGTGATGCACATGGGGAAAATCATTCTAACTACCCATATGCAGTGTCAGGCTCTAAACTCCTTGTAACTGTTCTGGAGATGTTTTAGCATCATTTTTCTATGAAAATGATAGCTTTATACTCAGCAGTAATCAGAAAGACAACTAGATTATTAGAAATGACTGGTAAAAGATCAGATAAAAAAGCAGAAAACATCACTATGCTGTGGTAAGTCCATGGTGCCCTCAAGCCTAGAATACTGAATGCAGTTGTGGTCAGTCACTCTCAAAGGCAGTGAAGCTTAACAAGAAAAAATACAGCTCAATGGTGCGAGGAGGCACTGAGGAGGTAAGAACTTCAGCTTGGAAACAAAAGACTTGAGAGTGTAAAATTATGAATGGCATAGGAAAATGAGTTGGAAATAATTATTCATGTTTTTCATAAAATAAGAAGTGAGTATCATGTTAAATACTTTAAAATAAACAAGGAAGTGCCTTTTCATAAGGCATAACTGAAGTGTGGGATTCAGTGCTGTAGGTATTGCACATGCTAAAAGTATAAATGCATTTAAGATAGGATTGGGCAAATATATGGGAGAAAAGGCTAGTAAGCATTATTAAATGCAAAAATACAGATACAGCATCAGCTTAGGAAGTTTCCTAACTCAAGAATTACTTTACTAGAAACTAGAGTTGTGCTTTATGCTTGGTCTATTTCCTCTACTCTTTTTCTACTTCGTTCCAATTGTCAGGAACAGGATTACCAGGTCTGAGCAAAATGTTTGTTTGGTCCTATACGTATTTATTATAGCTGGGAGATGTGCATGGAGTATCTATAGAAGTTTCTAGTATTTAATTGCTACTTCAGTACTGATAAGAGCACAGTTGTAGCAGTGTAGCCTTTGAATACCATCATTACAGAATTTTACAATGGTGGCTCTGTGCAGTTAGGGATTTATCATGAACTGGTCATCATGCTATTTAGAAGATGTTAGAAACTCAGATATAGCTATGATCATATTCAAACTTTCTAGTCTGTTTAGGCTTAAAGAAGAATATTTCCCACATTCTTTTGAAAGCAATCTTAGTGATAAAGACTGAAACAAGAGCAGTATCTTACTACCTTCATGCATATATGGAGATTTTATTCCACAGAGATATCAGCAGTCATTTAAAAGAAGAAAAAAATGAATCCTTGTTTAAGTATTCTTCAATTTCTTGTAGTCTCTCTAGAAAATGCCAATATACCATGCTTCTGTGTACATAACTTACAGAAACTTGTGCAATTCACAGGTGAATGAAAAATATTTTATGAACTCTTACACTTCAGTTTATTTCACCTAAATAATTGCTTACTTAGTTCATATCTTGTTTACAAATTTGTGTACACGTGAGTAAAAAACAGTGATCCGAATGGCATGGAGAGAAGATGAGAGTTGCAGAGTTAGGAAGTATCTGATTTAAGGTTCATGTGCAATTTAATACTTGCTTCTCCTCTCAGCATATGCATTATAATATGCTTTAGCATCACAAAATAATTTTCTATAGGATTAGTGCTTCATTTAGTCACTCTCCCCACCACACCAAACTGATATGAGGCCAACACCAGCTATGGAGAATTCCATTCTAAATAGTTTGTTTGCCAAAATTGGAGTTCATGTTAGAAAAAGGTCAGAAAAAGCTACTACAAGACCTAAAGAATCTTCTTTACAATGACAGTTTAAAATATACTTATCTTAGGAAAGACTTATGGCTGGCTTAACTGCACTTGCTAATGTGGAAAGACTGCCGTTACTACTAGATGAAAGTGAAAGAAGATTAGGAGTTGTAGAAATTGAAGTTGCATCATGGTGCTGTATACTGCCACCTCTTAATCCGTGTCAGTCTGAGTCAATGCTGCTGCTGCATAATATTAATAATATTCTGAGTCCCTACATTGCTTCAGACAATTTAGAGCTGCTTTTTTGCCTCTTTTCTGTCTCACACCTTTAATTTATCACTTAAATGTACTTCTTTTGAGAAGCATTGTAGTAGACTGAACTGTTTTTTTTGACTGAAAGACCTTAAGTACATACTTTTTTTTTTTTTTAATCCTACCACACAGGTATGTTGTAACTGATAGATTACCATTTGTAGAACAGTTTAGAAACCTGCCTAACAGAGTTGTGAGATTGCAATGTAGGTTTGTTATTTATCTTATTGCATATTAACTGAAAAGACTGATATATTTCAAAATTACGAAGTGTTACAAAAGTCACTAGATCTATGATATATAGCACTATATATCATAAAGGCTATTTGTACTTGTAAGTGTGGTTTGACTTCCATACCTCAAGCAGAGAACTTTACCTCTTTTATTGAAAGTATGTAACAAAGGCATCTTTTGTTAGTTTTTTCAGAAATGACAAAACGCTAGGCTAAATGAATCTGTTAATGTCAGAGATTCCTTTAACAGAAACCACCAACTAGCAATGAAATAGTTGCTAATTGTAGTTATTGCTGACTGGAGGCCAACTTCATTTAGTGACCCTCAGCTTCTCTGGAAGTTTATTAATAGCTGCATAAATCCAGAGAAATTCTATTTTCTAGTATTAATCACTATAAAAACCCACATAGAAGATTATGAAGCTGTCTTGTTACACCAAATCCTGTCCATGGTGTAGTGAGAACCTACACAGTAATTTTATTTTTATAAATAAATGCAAGGACAAGCTGTGTGTCTGTGATGCATACTTAAAAATTGCAGGGCTGTCCGTCCATCCTCTCCCTAAAACCAAATCATGTCCTGTCCAAATAAATTACGTTTTACCAATGACTTAAGACTTAGCAGTTCATTCTTTTATGGAGAATACTAATGATGCACTATTTTTGTAATATTAGGTACATAAAACTGAGTTGTAGCCTAGTTTGCTGTAAGTTGATTTCAGATGGAACTAAGCTGACTAGTCCTGTGACAGATGATTAATCTGTAACAATACATTCATGGACAATAAAGAATTGACTGGATTATTTTTTTTTTTCATATTTCAAATCTTAAGTCTGTAAATTTAAATTTTAATGGAAGACTGTACTAGCAGAATGGGGGAAGTTAAAATTTTATCAAGACTCTACTAAGCTGAAGAATATTTCATTAGAAATAATACATCTTTCCTTATGTGTTTTAGTTCTATGCAGGACTATTGTTTTAGAAGGATGTTTCTTCTGAACTCTATTTGATGATTAGTTTAGAGATTAAAGCATCAGGATTAATAGATATTCTAATACTCTTAATATCTTAAATCTGCACTGAATTCTATATTTTAAATTAAAATTCAGTCTTAATGAATTATACCAAAATTACTGTTGTTTTCTATATATAAGTACATTACTATCTTTAACTTAATGACAGCTTACCAGAGAAAAGTGAACTTGGCTTTATATGTGTGATTATGGATGAATTTCCATGATTATTCATCTCTTTGATCAAGGACTCTAGCAGTGGAATAAACACAGATGATAGTGTGTATCTCTTCTATTTTTTTCCCTGTGAGTAATCTAAGCCAGATCTTTCTAATTCTGTGTTTTAGGTTGTAGACTGTATCCTCCCACCACTAGTTTCTTTGGTCCACAGTCAGAATGGTAAGTATATGGCCACATCAACTACAGTTTCCATGAATTCCACATTTTGTTTTAATTAGACTTCAGTGTGGTCACATTCTTGGCACCTTTATTTTCAAGTGGAATGGAGACTCTTCAGCTTGCGGTTGCTCTCAGAAGCCACATCACTGCTTTTAAGCTACGAGGTCATGGCTGAGGAGAAAGGGGAGAGCCTCGACTCAAACAGCAAGCTTCTGTCTCTCATTAGAGATTTATTGCTGCCTCAGTAAGTATAATATTGCTCCTGTAACCGGGAATAACTTGATACTCAATCCATTTTGACAGCGTATTTGTTTTATCTATGCTTTTTATGTTTAAATGGCAAAACGAAAAGAGGAATAGCAATTAACTGCTGCCAGAGTTCTCTGCCCAGTGTCTCTCTCATAGGTTTATTTAGTACTTTGTCATATACGAAACACAAACACAGCTTCTGTGTGACACTCATTTCTGATACTGTGCCTCTGGCTGCTCTTGAAGTAAAACAAGTTTCCCCTAGCTTTCAGACTGTGATTTAAATCCTCCTCTTTGTTCCACTAATACAGTCAGAACATTATAACAGCAACACCTTTTTGTCTGTTTTGGATATTGTGCCCTCACGTAAGATGTTCTGAAATCATATGGAATGGCATATAACTTTTTAAAAATGAATAGTACAGAATGAATTAGTCTTGCATGATCCACTCAGGAGTTATTGCCTCTAAATGGCTTTCCTTCCCTGCTGCCCCAAGCAGCTGAAAAAAACCTTAAGAGGAGATGAAACTACAGCCTGTGGGCCAGATGCAGCTCGGAACTTAATTTATATGGTTTATGGTCAAATGAGGCCTGTCATTTCAAAATGACTTGCAGGTGAGCATAAAGACAGCTCTCTGTGTGTGCACATGCATACTGTGAGCTGGTAACATCTGTGAGTAGAAGGAAGGAAAGCACGAATGCAAGATGAGTTATCATTTATCTTTCACATTATTCTAATGTTACAGTGTATTTTAATGTGTGGTCCTCAAAAGTTAATAATTTTAAATACTTAGCTGCTCTAAGTGAGAAAATTCTTCCCCACTCCTACATTAAGTGGAGAAGGGCAGAAGGGTGGAGAAATGGATGCTGGATTATGATCAGAAACACAGTGCCTTCCCCAAAAATGAGACTGTCTCTTTTTAATTGACCGATGTTCTTACAGTTTGAGGACCAAAGTTCTGTCCATGCAAGATGTGTAATCTTTTCTCTGTGAGAGGGACTGGGAAGGAAATCTTAGAGCTCAATAGAGAAGCTGATTTTCACACCTTTCTTCACATTATTTTTTTTCTCTGGGAAATACAGAGTTTATCAATATGAATTAAAATGGAAACCGGAAGTATTATTTTAAAAATAGAATATATGCATGAAAAGGGTCTTGCAGTAGCTCAGAATGTTGGTTCCAGGCTTGAAGTATTTCCTGAATCAGTTCCTTTATCTCACCAGTAGAGATGATGATACTTGTATTTGGAAAACTTTGAGATTATCTCAAGAAAATAAATACTGAAGTTTATCATATTTGGAATATATTGCAACTTGGTATAAACAAATTTTACTCTAGCTTAGGAGCATAGTAAAACAGTACGTAAATCTTCCAGTGATTCAGAAAGAGTTAACTAGTATCTGCATATTTAATACATTATTTGAACCTGTGGGTTGAGATAATCCCTAGTAAATATGTTCACCTGTGGGGAGCAGGTAATCAATGCAAGAAGGCACAGAGGGAACAAAAAGCAGAGGAGGATTTGAGGATTTTCTGTAGAAAAGAAAACTCAAACTCAGTTTTGAATTGAAAGCCTCAAAACTCAGTTTGGAGAAGAGTAAAAAAGAAACTAAGAAAAGACCAAAGCAGCTGCTTTCGATGTCAAAGGACATGAAAGGTAGGTTTTGTTCAGCAGTGTTCTAGGTATGGATAAGAAAATGTTGATGGGAGGTAGGAATGAATCCTCATACGTTCTCTACAGTTCTCAAAAGAAGCTTTATCAGAATGCAAAGGAGTCTGGCCTAAATCTAAAGAGATAATAGGTCTAAGGTTCAGTGTAACCTACTCATAAAAATAATGTAAAGCTCTATCCCAAGAAGTAAGAGTTACTTGAAAACTCTGAGACTGGAAGTGAAGAGATAACTAGCTTGTATTTGGAGGCTGAAGAGGTGTTTATTTGCTGATGTTGTTTAGTCTTTCTATTGCTGGACAAAGAACGAGACAGTGTGTGACTCAGCTGGTTCACAGTCAAAAGAGGAGAGGAGGCATGCAATGGCTGTTTGTTCATGGCAGTCTGTCTGGGGAAGTAGATATTTCAACCATTTTGATTCTGCTTTTTAAAAACTGAAAGCTGATGAATACGGGAGGGAGGATCATCTGGATTTAACATATGATGTTCTTTTTAATGAAGATTATAATGATACTCATTTGTATATGTATTTCATAAATATCTTCCACAAGTTAATTTGTTTAAATGAAAAAACTAACATAGGAAATAGAATTTTGGTCACTATGCATGAAATAGAAATGGTCTTCATTTTGAGATAAACGCAGGAAAGCAGTGGTTACCACTTTTTTTCTCATCTTCTGCATCATCAATAAAATTATAATTCCTTTGAATGTTTGTGCATTTGTGGATCAGAAAGTTTTCTTCATAGGATTTTGACTGAATTGAATGAAATAGTGTTGTTAAATTTGAGTTCACTGAAAGGTGATTTTCCTGAGCATTTCATAACCAAAATGAAACTTTCAGCTGTAGAAAATTAATACAAGGGAAATACTATCTGTTATATATCCAGATTTTTTTAATCAGAAGTTGAAAAATCAGCTCTCTTTCATTTAATTCTTAATACTCCTAGTTAGATAGCATTTGAAATTTCAGCCAGAACCAGCAAAAGGAGAGGAATGTGTAAATAAAATTTTATTTCATTTGAAATATTATGTAGTTCTTAGTAGACTGCCAATCCAGTTCTGCAAGTAAAAAAGTCCAGGATACTTGAGATAGTTTGTAGATAAAATATTCAGTCTTTTTTAAGAGCTTAAGAGAATCTGTATCCCCAAATCTTTAGGTCCTCTTGTCACTGTTGCTTATAGAAAGATTGACAAAATAACACTTTTCAGTGTAGTACCTAGAGTTTCCAGAAGTCTTACAAAATGCTTTCTGAAATTATTGTTACTAAACTGGTTTGTGTTTTGAAGTGGCAGGGAAATCATTGGATGAACTCATTCATTTAGCAAAGTATCTCAAGCACAGAATATTTTCCCTTCAGAAGAAGATTCACATGTTCGAAGTTCCTAATGGCCTTTATTCAGGCAATGTGTTTATATTAATTGCTAATACATTTACTTTAGTAATCTGCATTTTCTCACAAGATATTTGGTTTGATGAATCATGCACCTTTCCTTAGAAATATCCTTTACTAATGTTGTCTTGGGGGATGGAGGTTGTAGAATTTCAAGTAAAAGGAAATAAAGTGAGACTGATTTTGTTGAATCTTAAGGAATTAGGATGCTAAGTGTGCACAACAATAATAGTCTCTCTCAAATGTAATACATAGAAGGCTTAAAATTGTTTAAAGTGGACTCTGTTAAGGGAAGGTACTGATGTGTTTATAATAAAGCAAGTATATTGCCAAGTGTCAGATCTTTAAGCTAGCATGGCTGATTCATTCATTATTACTATTAGGAATTACTGTTTTGAAGACCTAAATCCATATCTTATGCAGTGAGCAAATGACTTCAGGCACCTAAGTCACTTGATAGAATCTTTGCTTGCCTCAAAAGATTTAGTCATGGTTTCTGAAAAAATATGAATAGTTCCATTATGTTTGGTAGGGATATTTATTACTCACGTGTAGGGCTTCCAGGATCAATGTCTACTAATGCATTATAGTATTTTCTTCTTTTATGAAGAAAGGGACTTTTTAGTTGCCAATGAGAAATAGTTTTCTTTCAGGAACTGAAATCTGTTATTTATAAAGGTGAGATTTTAATCACTGATGACATGAAGCCAAGACTTATTTCTAGTTGGTTAATTGTGTAGATTCTCCAGTGTGGGTTGCAACTTTACAGCACCACATTCGAGCTAATACGTAGTAGCCGTGACACATCGCCCATAGGCTTGTGCTTGTGTAGGAATGTTAGCCCCTGTGAAGGAGCAACAACAGGCTACATCAAGAATGCACAGCTGGTGTGCTTCACCCTCCTTGTCTTGGAGTCATCCAGGTCAGAGACTTGGCTGGAAAGCACCACATCTCCTTCTAGGTTTCCTTCCTGTGTAAATCAGAGTGCTGAGGTGTGGTGCCTGGGGAGAGGGGATCTTCATTCCAGTGAAGAGCTAGCATGCAGTAGGGTACATGCCAACACCCAGGTGGTATGAAGTGATCCAGATTCCTCAGTTCAGCCTGCAGTAGGGATCTCAAGATGTGACGTAAAATTCTCGGTGATTTGCTTGATTCCACCCTCTCCTCCTATCAGAACACAAAAAGAAAAAATGTAGCAGAAGCGTTTTGTTGCACAAAACATGATTACCTACCTTGTTTTCCTACAAATCATCTTTTCATTTGTACCTGATTAATTCTTCATAGTTTTTCTTGCAAGTGAAGAGATTTATGCTTCCAGTTCTATTAATTCCACGTTTCGAATAGTGCTGTTTGCAATCAAAGACGGTGTTTTGACAGGGCTGAGTCTGTGGCTTTTTTATGCTTACATCTTTCTATCTTGCATCGTTGTATCCCTGTTGCCCTCCAGATACGTTTTGATTTAAACAAAATAAAAATAGCTCTGTTTGTTGGGGTGGGCATTACTGGAATGTTAGCAGTAACAGCAAGGTCTGTTTTGGTTTTCAGCAGCCTGTTTTCCCTTACCAAGATTTCCATGAGGTGGTATTTGGAAATGTTTCATAGATGTTTTTCTTGTAGTTTTATCTTCACCGCTATAGCTCTCAATAAACATTAATTTGAAGTATTTTTGTATTCTGTACCATATTACTTGAAGAATGGAAGTATGCTGTAGTTAAAGCAATATTTTTTGAAATTTGAAATAGACATAAAGCTCAATGTGAGTATTCTGTAAATAAAATATTTCATTTTGAGAAAAATCACTATGTAAATGAAAGATAGAGCTTAATCATATATAAGCTAGTTAATGAGCACCCAATAAATCTTCTGCCTAATATTTTGAGACTTGGTTTCTACTTGTGTCTTGAAGATTAGGGTTTTTTGTATATAAAAATATGTAATATAAATGAATAAATCACATGCACATAGACAAAAATGCATGTTTTGTAAATATATATTGAATATAATTCATATTTATAGAAACAGGTATATATTTTATAAATAGATCTATTATTACGTATTTTGTAATCGTGTATATCACTCAAAAATAGTGTGTTTTTTATTAATGCTGCATGTAAAGTTATTCTGATGCTGATCTTTAAATACTGGTTTTAAGTCTTGTTTATTGCTTTGTACGTTTCCAAACAGCATTGTATTTCCAATGTGGTTATTATGAAGTTTGAAAATGGGAAATGATGTATTTTGAATATCAGCTCTTTAACACGCATCTCTTGACTTTTTTTTTTTACTGTTACTACCCCTTTTCCCCCTTCCCTTTCAGGTATGAGCACATTCTGATGGCTCCGGACCCAGTACCAATGTATGCTCTCAAACTGTTGGTGGCCCTGACTGAGCACAGCCCTGCTTCTGTGAGGTGATACAACTATGCTTTCTCTGGTTTTCTGGGTTCTTTCTGTTTCAATTAATTTTTCTCTCTTAGGAATTGAAAATAACTTAGATCTCACTATCGTACTACTCTGACTAGCACTTAGAAGATTTAGAAAATCCTTAGAATGTATTTGTTATAGAATATAATCTTACATCTTTTGTGCCAATTTTATATTATCTTGGTTATTTTAATATGGATTTAGCCAATGAAACACTAAATACAAAATCATAATAATTTTAACATTAAAATTATAATTAAAAACTTTTAAAAATGAATACCAAAACATTATCAAAACTGTTGTCCAGCTAAGCATATTTGTACTAGAACAAAGGTGGTGTGTTTGTAAAAGGTCTAGACCAGTCAATTCACTTCAAAGGCGTTCTGTTGTTCTGCAAATGTAGCTACCCTTTTAAGTTCCTAAATACAGATTTTAATGTTTGGTATAGGTACACTATGTATGTTTAAAAGTATCTTAATGTCTCTTTCTTCTGTTTCTGGAGTTTAGGCTGTGATGGACCAAAAATAAATAAATAAATAAATAATAATAAAAAAGTAGTATAGAACTTAAACTGCATTTATTGATATTAATAAGGAGGCATCTCTCTCACATACACATGCACACATGCAACTATTCCTCTTCCTGGGTCTGTCCAGATCTTGCACTCACCATTGTCTCTTCATGGTGTCAGATAGCGTTACAGCTAAGAAGTCACTGCATACCATACTGTCTTGCTTTGATTAGTTGAAATGAGCACAAGATTAAAAAAACATAAGGAAATTTTTTTTCCCCACTGTTTTTATTACGAAAGATGAAAACATTCCTCTTTTAATCATGATGCTACTGTGAACAGTGCTTTAATATAATAAGTAAACTAAAAATGAACTAGAAATAGAGTGGCTTGAGATTTTAAATGGTTTGAATACAGTAAATGTACTTAATTTTTTTGATTGTGTGCAAGCTGTTTATGCTTCTGCAGGATTTTATGTATTGTGCAAACAAATAATACAGCTTTCTGTTTTTAGAATTAGCCTACAGATATTGTAATACTTTAAGAGTTATAAAAAATATTTCTGTAACTAGAATGCTGGCTATTATAGCAGCAGTTTTCCTCTGCCTAATGAATCCTCTTTATTTGAGAAATTGTGTATATTTGCCCTTGTAGGTAGATAGTGAATGCACAGTCATCCTTGTCTTCTTACAGTGGACAGCAATTCTTTTCTTTATGTTACTAAATAGCAGCTGAAGATATCCAATGAACTATTACTAATTTTAAATACCAGTTATTTAAGAATGGACTGCTAGATTCCAGATACTAACACATCTGTAAATGGTTCTGTTTCTCACACGTCTTACTGGCCCTCTTCCTTTACTTTCGCTGAATAATTTGTTTGACTAGATTTCTGAAGGAGTGGAGTTTATGCAATTCTCTTGGCTTGTGTTCCTCTTGATTCTTTGACTTCTAAATAAATTTATCTGGAAGATGCTGATGCATCAAAAGAGTGACAGAGGTCAATAATATATTCGTATTTGCACAAACCACTCGTTAACAAATCAGAAACCAGATACATGTTACAGTGAACATAGATCACAATTGATTCTGTTTTGGTTTGATGGCTGATTAACCACTATGCATAGAATTATTCAGAGTTACTCAAGGCATGTGCTTTTGTCCCTTTCATTAGGCACATGGAAAGTATCTGTGATTAATTGTGATGGGAAGTAAATAAGTAACATTGGACACAAATCCTTTGGGATTACATTTGTTCTTTGTGGAAAAACTCTGCTATATTTCAGTACTCGTGACAGTGATGTGAGTCACTTTTCAATGAGTTTCTGTGACTTCTGCAAGCTTACCTTTCATCCGCAATGTCCAGCTTTCAAGGGTGGATGCTTTCTGCAGTGACTTACTTTAAACGAATAAAAATGGTGATAGCGAAAGAATTATAAAATTACAAAATGTTGAATTACTGTTTACCTTATTATTTCCATGTCTTTCAAAAATAGCTATTATTATTAACTTTATTTTGAAATGAGTGAATTGAGAGGAGGATGAGGGCTGCTCTGTTTTATTTATTTTGTTCCATATGATAGCTTGTTCTCAGGCATGTTCACCTAACATATCAGCATTGAAGCTGTTCTTATTTTAGCACTTGAAAGGAGACAGATGCATGCCAATCTTTTGTTTCATTTTTTTCATAGCTGATACTGTAAATCAGGTAACTTGTTGTGATATCAGAGGAAAAACATTCAATCTTTTTTTTACAATTTTTTGACACTTCTTTTTTTCTATTACAGCCAGTTTGTTCTATATGACAGAGGCACAGATATTCAAATATTATATTTTTAGTGTATAGTAAGCTCATGATAAAATACTGCTAATGTGTAGTACATATTTTGAATGCCTTTAATAATTAATATTTTGTAAGAATACAGAAACAACCCCTTGTAATCTTTGCCGTTGCTTCACTGTTGAGGTTATTTTTAACATTCTGTATTACGGGAGCTCTTCCACTCTATTGCTTTTCAATTTGGCAGTGGAGAATTCTAGTGATATCGCATTTATGTGCTGCAGAATTAGATCTCTCACAAACGTAAGTTCCAGCATGTGTAAGATGGTAGCTGTAAAAAAAACCTTTAATGTATTTCTATGAGCACATTAAGTATTTGGACATGTGGTCATATGAGCATCCACAGGAAGAAAATCCAGGTTTAGAGAAGGACAAGTGTTTTCTTATTTGTTTTCACTTTGATGAGTTTAGAGTAGAAATGAGTCAAGTGTTTCCCTTATATAGGTGTTTTTACATCATGCAACGATTGCTGTCTGATAAAACCTCACGTAGAGTTTGTTTACTAAGAAAATAGCAAATACTGGAAGGATTAGCTTTGAACACAGTTTGTCCATCAGTTGCCTTTTTTATACTTGGCTCAAAGCTAATAGCCTGGCTTTAAGAGTGTTAACAGTATTCTGTTGTGGGTCTCCTAAATATTACCTTGTTTTCTTCAAGAATTTTTTGATGTTTTGTGATAAGAAAAATTGTGGACATAAAAACCAGTGTGAGAATTAATAGCAGAGTTCATATTTAGCTATTTTGAGACTGATTTTTAAAAGAAATCACTGATATTAAGGAAATGTATAGCTTCGGTTAATTATTAATTTCTGGACTACTGGAAATTTGCATTAGGTTTTTTTTCCTTTGTCAATTACTCGTGGTGGATTGTACTTGTGTAAGGAGTTGTTCGAGGAACTGAACTTCTCACAGTGGGAGCAAATGTCTGCAGCAGGGTGAGATCTGATTTAACCATGCCAAGTCTATAGTCAAAGAAGCAGTATCATAAGATACCTTTTCCTTTGTGTTTTTATCAACTTAATGTATAGGTTATACATACAGATAGAAAGTCAGTCATAATCTATTAAGTGTTGGGATTTTCTTTGGTTCCTGCTTTTGAGTATTGTAGATTGTTTTGTTGTGGTCTGTAATGATTGCTAGTTTTTTCTTGTTCTGAAGAGGACTTGATGTGAATTTCTTAATTTCTGTTGATATGGTTTATCGATTAGCTATTCTTAACTGTTTTATACTGTGCTACTCCAGGAAACTTACACTGGATCATGATTCTTAACATGGCTCTTGGTCTCATAGATAATGTTATGAAATGTAGCTATGTATTTCACTGTGTGCTCTTTTATGCATCTGCTTGACTTACCTTTAGTCAGAAACTTACAGCATTTTATGACATTAATACATCCAAAAGCTAAACATTCTATGGAGTCTGATTTTTATGGGTTGCTAAAATAAATGGTTTTGGTTGCAAGGAAGGGAGACAGTAAAGGAGATAGAATGGAGGTGAGGGGAATGTCAGATACTGCGTCAGATAATCATCATGAGAGTGGGACACATTCCAATATTCTGTTCTTTAGGTCATTTCCTGAAGAAGAAAAAAATTATTGAAAAACTAATGGTGTGACCCTTCTTAGATTTATGGTGGGTTGAAAGACAGAGGAGCAAATTAAGGAACCTTCCCCACCTCCTGTCCTTGCTGTAAATTTCCCACACAGACATTAGGCATTGCTCTAGAAAAGGGGAAGAGGTGGTAGAAAACAAAATAGAAAGGTGCAGAAGAGCAACAAAATCCTGCTGCTTCTAAATGCCACAGATCTAGTACTTGTGAAGATGTTAGATGGATCAACCTTGTACACTGCAGCAGATTGCCTTGACTAATTAAAGTAACTCTTTATCACAATGTCTTTGGAATCTTCCAGGAATGGTCCAATTTTCAAACTTCATTGACACTACTGTTCATACCTGTGCATTATCTGTTAGAGACCATTAAAGGCACATTTTAGAGTCCGTGTTAGTAATGGATTGATCCACTTCTCATACCTCATGCTGTTCTGCATTAGCATTTGTTAACATTTCAGTATATTCTGAAATGATCTAACATCCATGCCGTCGATTTCAAAAAACAAATAGTAAAAGAAGAACCCCAAACTCTGGAGTTCAGTGGGGTGCTTTTAATTGGTTTGTGTTGGTAGAATTGTGATTTGATTCACAAGCACTTGTTAGCATCGTGCATAGATTATGTTTGAACTTGCTATAGTTTGCCATTATACTAGAGGGCTAGCACTTCAGTGCTTTCCTTTCCTGGTGAATTGATTAATATGGGCTTATATTAATTGCCTTAAAAACACTTCATTCTTCTTGTTAGTCATCTTAATTTTTCTAGTTTAAGGTTGAAGTGCTCTCTTTAAAAAGTAAATCTGTTTGCTTCTAAATTACTTCTTTGTTTTTATGTGTTTACTTATTTTCTGTAATGAATGTGAATAAAATGATATGGAGTAGTTCTGATAGCAGGTAAGCCTACAGGGCCTAGTCCAACTGCACTGAACAGTAGAATTATGTGTGAGAGGTATACAACGTTAGTGAGAAAATCATCATGCAGATGGATTAAGAGAGATTGTCAGAGGATGATCCAGTTTTGTTAGAACTTTGGGGAATATTTATGTAGATATTGAACCTGATTCTCATTACACTAGTTTCACATCTATGAAAATCGAGTTGTAAAAACCCTGTTTTTTCTTGTTAGAGAAATAATGCTAATATAAACCAGCAAGTTTGTATGATCTTTGCTATTCCTATTATTTGGTATAGCATTTGCATACATGCTGCTTTATTGAATAACACCAGGCAGGAAGGCTTTCCCAGAAACAGATTCTTGAAATGTTAAGTTATGTGTCAGCTAATAACACTGTTGTCAAGTCGCACGTCATTGTAATTGATATCAAAGGCTATGGTCAGAGTTCATTATGCAAGTGAGTTCTCATAGTCTAGTCATGTACCGACTGTAGCACTAATCACCGTTTTTAGTGTAAAACACGACTCCTTAGTGTTACATTTTATAAAAGTTCCCCTTTAGTAAAGATATTAGCTATTAACCTTATACCTGTAAATTTGTTTCCTTTTTCGTGTCACCGATCAATTGCGGAATGTCTAAGTTTTAAAAATGTGAGGCTACTATTGGGCGTTACTCTTAAGTCAATTATTAAAAAATGTCATATTGTAAGGTTTGCATATTTACTCTTTTAATGTAAAGCATTAAACAGAAGGAGAAAATACCATTCATTCTTGGGTTTTGTTGTGTTTTTTTTTTTTTTACTTTCAATAGTGAATTTTTGCCATTGTGAATATAAATAGCAAATTAAAAATAAGCACGTAATGAGGCAGAGTCAGCTGGTTAGGGTACTACAGGTTGCAGATTGAGTGAATTCAATTCTGCCGCAAATCCTTCCATTGTCTTGTGTTCAACAGTAGGTGCCCAGAGAAGACTATAGGAAGAAGGCAAGTGAGTGACAATACTTTCTGCAGGCTTTCTCAGCCCCCCATGAGTTGTTTTTTGAGAAGCCATATAAGAAGATGTGGTGTTCTGTAGACGGTAGCTATTGATGAGTAATTTTCATTTCATTTACATGGGTTCAAAAAGATATTTGACAAATAATTTTCAGCATTAATAGTTATTCCATAGCATGATCACCTGCACATGAAGATTTATCATCTTTAGGGATTTTCTTTGAATATCTTTGTTTAATCTGGCACTTGCCACTTAATTTGATGCCATCAAATTCTTACAGTGAAAAAGCAGCACATGCTACTTCATAAATTTCTGAATATTGCAAATCTGATTTTAGACCCGTACTCTCCACATATATAAAGACAGATGCTTTTACTTTTTATGACTGAAAATTCTAGGACCATGAGAACACCTAAATCTTCATGCAGATCCAACTCAGAAATGCTACTCTTCTTGAATGTTTTCTTAATATTTTCTTACTCGTGCTTTTTTTAAAAAACAGATAAATCATATATTTTAGATAGTTTTCTTTTTGCTTGATTTTTATTTTTAAATGGAGGAAATATTCACAGGACTGAAGGATAACCTTGTTATCATAATACTGAATGGTGATGTTCTACCTACTTACAGTTTTATTAAATGAATATAAATAAGATTGTTTCACAGGTATATAGTTCATACTTATTTCTAAAAGCTCCATTTTTACTTAGTTTTTTTTCAGCTCAGGATGGACTTGCCCTTGTGTCCTCTTTCTTTCAGTAACTGAAAATGGGTTTAGGGTTTTAGCAAGTTCAAAAAATTTACCAGTCTCTCTCTCTCTCTCTAGAGACTCTGTATAGAAAGAACAGTTAGAGATAATCACACATGTAAGACTGCCGTCTCTACACAAATTAAAATCTGAAATGCTGATCTTGATTTTTCAGTTCAGATTTTAATCCCATTGTTGAATGAATGGTTTAAGTTCACTTTAATGGCTCTTTTATCCTTCAGATGTTCCTTAAGTATTTTAAAAATATCTAAGAGATGCTTGATTACAAGTGCTTCTGTGAAGAAAAGGCCTTGTTTTCTGGAAGGCTTGCAAGCCTTCTGTTGTTCTACTCTCTTTCAAACTTCTACCATCCTTCAGACATTGTGACAGCTCTTTTGTCATATAGTGGAATGAAATTTTGTGGGAATGGAGAACACTTGAAATCAATATTAGTTGACTACCTGAAGAAGCGATCTCTAGTGTGTGAACTGCAACTTTTGCTTTTATCTTGCCCCACTCCCTTCCATTTGTCCCTCGTCAGCCACATCTCTATCAATCCAAAGATTGGGGTTTTTTTTTTGGTTGGGATTTTTTAGTTTTAAATTAAGAAATTTTTTGAGGGGAGAAATATGTAGAAGGATTTACAATACTGTAGACCGTATTTTAGAACAGACCCCAAACCCACGTAACGTCCTTTATGCTGCTTCCTTGATTCTTGCTTTGTCATGATCTGCAGGAAATGTAAAAAGAGAAGAGCCTCAAATGAGTTATGTTGAAGGTGTAAGGCTTACTTCACCTTCCTTATTTAGTGCATTGAAAACATAGGTCAGTAAATTAGCAGGTGGGTGTGTTTATGTTTACACCTTACAGATCACCTTTCAAAAAACCATATGGGTTCAGAAGCTTTCATTAACATTATCTGACTAACAAAGTGTTGGAAGTCTGAGGTGTAAAGTGAATGCTTTGCTGTCTTGGAAATTTTCCAAGATTATGGGTACAGTGTTGATTTTGTTGGAGAACGAAGTACTTTCTCACCCTTATTCTTTCTTTCAAGAGATTGCGTTTATCGTTTCTTAGGGATAATAATAATAATAATAATCAAATATCTTGGTTAATGTAAAAGACTAATGGCAGTCCTTATTTGTGTAAATAGTTCTGCATCAACACTTTCAGGCATGAGAGTGCTTAGCTGTAGAAGACCAGAAGCAAGAAAAAGTTGCTTGACATACTGTAGTGTTTTTCATATCATAGAGTCATAGAATATCTCAAGTTGGAAGGGACCCATAAGCATCATTGAGTCCAACTCCCTGCTCCTTGCAGGACTACCTGAAACTGAATCATATGACTAAGAGCATATGATGCAAAGTTTTTTCGTAATTGTTGAAAGCTTTTTCATATGTTAAATCAGTTAAAGTTATTTAGCAAATGATGATTTTATTTTTAAGGAGTTGTATCTACTTAGGACTGAAATCAGTCAGGCTTGACTTTAAATTTATAAATACACAAATGCTTAAAAAAAAAAAAAAAAAAAAAGCTTTGGAAAAGTATCTGACATATGGTTGAAATAACTTGTCCAGTCAGCTATTGATTTATTATAGTCAGTATTATAATTTTGTGAAACATCAAGGTGTATTTAATGTTAAATGAAAATCTGAGAATTAACTTGTAAAAACTTGAACGCAATTTTTATTTAATATTTTGTTAAAAAGTAGCAGAACTGGAGAAAGGACTAACATTGTTGTGCTTCCTTGCCTTCAACAAGTCTTTAAAACTTGAAGAATGGTATTATTTTTCTTATTTTCCAATTGGATACAATAACAGTCTAAACTATGGCAAAAACTGTAGAAAATATTACTCTTCAAGATTTAACAGCAACAACACTAAAAAGCTTTGCTAAAAAAAAGTTTTAGGCTCCCTGAAGTAAGATTTACTAGATTTTCTTCAGTTTCACTTGTGATGATTAGTGAACTTCATCATTAAGCTGAAAAATTTCTTGAGGTATTATACTTCTTAAAATCAGTTTTCAGAGAAAGATATGATTGTAGTTAAAAGCTTTAAAATTGTATCATTTCTCATACTTCAGGAGATGATCAGAAATTATCATGATCACTTGACTATTCTTGAAATTGTGTTTTAATTCATCTAATATTGAAAGTTTATGAAGAAATTTGGTTATTTTTATAGACACTCCAAGAGCCTGACTGTGAGATGTGTATTTTTAAAATAAGATTTGCATTTCTTTTTCACAGAACTCTTATTGATTGTTATATCATTGTTAAGTCCTCATTACTCTCCATTCTGATAACATGAACTCTTAACAAAATTTGATTGAGATATGTTATTTTGTCTAAATTAAAACATAGATATACTTGAATGAAATATAAAAATTCGGAATGGATGATTGACATGTTTTGGTTCAGTTGAGCCTTGTAACTGGGGTACATACTAGGTCACTTTTGATTCAAATTGATCAGAGACTTGGAATTGAGTCTCCTAAGTCAACCTTTAGCAGAAAGGACAATCATCCAGTTAGTTAGTCTAAGACTGGATGCATTAGTACAGTCCAGTTTTCGTTGAGATGTTTCCTTTCAGAGTGAAATAAAACTAATGTTAAAATGTGTTAAGATAGTTTGAGTAGAATACTCTTAAATGTATTTGCAAATTGTGGTATAGATTCATCTTAAATTTTGAAAATTGTCCTCAAATGGAGCTATTGTTCTCCGGTAAATTCTGATTTCTAGTGTAGAGCTCAGAATACAGTTTTGGTTGTTATGCACAGTGAGAGGAAAAAAAAAAAATCTGTAAAATGATCATGGAAAACTGAGTTAATCAAAACTACAGTCAGTTTATGGCTTTGTAAATCAGTCTGTGTAATTTTCTACAAGTTTGTGTATTATGTAAATCAATGCATAGTTTTCCTTTTTTGGTTTCTTAGAGATAAGTGGAATAGAAAAATTATCAACTGTGTATCCATATTGAAACATGTCACTGAAGAAACTGAAATAAGCTGTAGTGTGTAGGTGGTATCACTGGCAATATTGGACTATTCTTGTGGCCCACAATCAAACCAACTATGTTTATTATATACAGAAAGCCAGAGTTTGTGTTTAAATTTTTTTTAAAAAAGCAAATATTTAATTGCAGGAGGAAGATTGTTTGTTTCTATTCTGATGGTACTGGTCAACTAGGAATAACCTCGCAAATTACTTTCCATTATAGATCCTTGCACTTCACAAATACTACATTCAGAGAATACATCTATCCTTTCTTGAGTATAATCAACAATGTAAATTTGAAGATCTCAAATCCTTGATATCAGAATGAATGAAGTTATTTTATAATGTCAGAAAGGAAGAAAATAGGCTTTTGAAAAGGTCTTGAATATGTATTTTTAATGTTGTAGACTAAATCAATTCTTTTTCAAAGCTAGGAGGAAGCATCGACTCATGGGTGTCAAGAGACCATGAATGTAACACATGATGGAAATATTAATATAAATTTTTCAAGCAAAATATCCCTCAGGACTTAGTACTCAAGGGAAAGAAATACAATTTTTTTTAAATCAGATGTTTTTAAGGAGCCAAACTTCATGTAATTTCTTTTAAAAAGTTAAACAAAGATTTCATACCCCAAAAAGCAGGAAATTAATATAATTCCAGTAAGGCAGAGGTTTGACATTGCCACTGAATGCGCAGAGCACAGTTGTAGAAGCTGTGACTTTGTTAAAGAGCTTCGAAGATTTTTATTTATGATTAAGACCCTTAGTGGACCTAAAGCTTAGCTTTAAGCTTTTGGTCATAGTGTTTTCTTGTTTTATACCGTGTTGTAGGTCTGTAATATTTGGGCTTAATTTTCATGCCCTCTTGCGATTACAGCTTCACTGACTGGGAATCATTTTGTATTATGATTTTATATATAAAAAAGGGGGACACTTTATTTTAGGATTGTTGGTTAGGTATTCTGTACTACTTGTGAATAGGCAAGGGTAAAATTGTAGGAAATAATCGGAAATTGGTGAAACAAAATATATTGTGGTTTAGACATATCAAAAGACAAATATTTCTATAAAAATACAAATTTTGAAGCTGGAAACCAAACAGGAATTGAAAATACCAACTGTTCTCCCTCAGTAAGTTTGCTGAGACTGCTGACAAAATGACTGGGATTACGTTGATACCCTTCCAGTAAATGTGTGCCCCGGACAGTTTTTGAGCTTATCTGGGACAGAAAGTAAGTGCCTTTCATTTCACCACATAATTACTGAAAGTTATTAACAATTCAGCTGCTGATACATGATAAAAACAGAACTGCTATGGATTAGTACATTTAGGTGTCCCTGCCCATGACAGGGGGGTTGTAGATGATCTTTAGGGTCCCTTCCAACTCAAACCATTCTATGGTTCTGTAATACAAATCTTCATATTATTCTTAGTGAAAAATATTTTCCTCAAATTTCATTTCACATACTTTCACAGTTGTAGGAAATACTCAGGATATTTGAAAGAAGAAGTATCCTACTTGAGATGTTTTTCTTACAATGGAGTTGTACGTTTATTTTAATTCTCACATCTTGTTCCTTTGTGCTTATGAATAGCAGTCAGCCTTTCTTTGTTAGGTTTCCTATGTTCAATATGAATTATACACTTGTGAAAGATCTTTAAAATGTAATCATCAAATAATGGTGATGTATATCTCTTTTATGTACAGATCTTCATTGTTGTGTTTATCTTCCTTTTCTGCCTACTACAAGAAGTAAAGCATTAAATAAAAATCTAATTATTCTATATCCAACATAAATTTCTGCCTACAGAAAGGCCAAAAGTCTTCTCTTTTTCCTTGCCTCTTGGGTCATTTGAGATGTAAACTACAGTAACTAAGAAGGCTTAGGACCTGGAATTGATTAATAACTATTTTCAAGAAAATTGACTTTAAAATAGTTGGGACCTCTAAAGATAAGGTTGATAAATCTTCTTCCTGATGTATTTTATGGTAGATAGCATTGTAAATTGTGCCTCGGTGTTTATTCTCTCGCCTTTATTGCAACTTTTCAGTCTGATAATAAACACATCTGTATGCTTGTGGGTTTGGTTTATTTTGTGAACGATCCAGACCGAAAATACAGACATGAACAACAACAGACTGCAGTGCCTCATGAAGTAAAGAGCATGAATTCTTAAGACATTTGTCAGGGGTCAAAATCAAATTCTGTTTGTATATTTAGTCCTGGTTTTTATTGTGAGATATGTCTTAATTGTTGCATTGCTGTTCTTCTGGAAAAATATTTATTCAGTATAATGAGAAGTGAAAGACTAATTAGTGGTTTACTCCAGGTGTAGCAATCTGTGTCTTTTAAAATAAAAACTTATGGCAATACTAGAATATACTGATTTTTGAAAATGAAGTGACCTAAGAGCACAGATCTTAGTGTTTTGGAAAATTCACTGCTCTATATTTTTACAGAAGAATATTGCCCTGTTTCTGTTATTTAGGGACCAGTTGCCACTGTAGGTGTAGCCTACCTACAGGTAAATCCAACCTATAACAGAGGAAAACAGCGATCTGGACATGAAGAATTTATGGTTTTGTATTTGAGCACAGAATTTACTAAAAAAGTTTAGTTAAAAATAAGAGCTAAATAAGAAAATTTAATTACTAGACTTTTAATTAGAGGAACAAAACAATGACTTTATTAAATTGCTTTTCAAATGACACAAGATCAGAAGCTTTGTTAATGTCACTCTATTTTTTTTTCCCTAACTCGGCGTAATACTCAGCTTGAACACATACAACTGAAATATCCCATTGCATTTTCATCAGATGAGGAATTCTGCGTAGGGGACTAGTACAGATATTCTTGATTCCCAGGAAGAAAGGAATTAGTTTTATGCTCTTTCCTCAAGACTGCCCTCGTTAGTGTGTACCAGAATTATTCATATGAGAAGTGAATGCAAGGCAGTGTAAATTCACATCCTGGTGTAAGGTACTTCCCTTTTTCATGCAAGTGCTGAGACAGAAAGCTCTAAACTAAAAGTCCTGTTGTAAGGCTCTTATTTCAAAGTCGGTACCTGGGATTGTTAAGGGGTCGCACCTGTAACAAAAAGCCTTTGTTCTGTGCTCAGCATCCTGCAGTAGGTTTATATTTTGCAAGAAAGCAATTCAGGATGTCTTAGAAAAACAGATCTTGCATATTTTTTGAAAACAAAATTAGAGACATAACCTCATTCTGAAAATTATTAGAGTTAAAAATTCAGGTTGCACTGATGACAAGTCTTATAAAATCAGACAACCAAGTGATTTGAGCCTGTGTGTTTATTTGGATGTAGATTTAAATGAGAAGAAAATGCGAGTACTTGAGATTTAGAATTATAATTTGCTTATATGTACGATTATGACTCTGTATGTTTTCCAGACAGGGTAGGACCTGATTTAATATAAATCTTAAAAAAGTCTACAGAGGACCAAACTGCTTTTAATTTAGAATATGACCATTCTGCGAAATAAATCCATAGCTGAACTCCTCTTTCACCTACTTTAAAGACTTTTCCTTTGTAAAATTTCGTAAGATAGCAATGAAGAATGTGAGTCATTCTCTCGTGCACATATACGCATAGTTGGAACAAATCAGATTTAAGCTTTGTCTTAATACATTGCTTGATGTAACTTTACGCTTTAGTGAATTTATGTGTATAGTTTTCTTTAAAGACTGCAGCTATTTCTTGTTTGAATCATAAAGTTTTGCAGGTGACCTTTAAGGATAACCATATTGGCTATAGTTTTCTCGTAGCTTGTCTCAGCAGAAAGTATAGCTGACTTTGTAGCTCTGTAACAATTGCGATTGCTTAAAGTTTTGGAAACCAATTGATTCATAATTTACTCTTTACTACAAAGGAGTTTTTCTAAGTTTTGCCTAAAGTAGGACTGCTTAGCTATTCTTGGTATTTGATTATATTTTACTGCCAATGTGTTCTCGGTTTAAACGCTACTTACATAGCAAAGTAAGCATCTTTTTCTAGGGTAAGTAATTCCAATACACCGTAAGCATAAGGAGGTTTGTGCTGGCAAAATTTCTTTTTGTCAGTATGATTACTATTGCAATTGTTACTGCTTTTGGCAGTCTGTGGTGTTTAAATGACCTTTTTTACATCCAGGATTGCTACATCCACATCAGCAAAATTCTGGTTTACAGCCATGGTCTAAGCTTTTGATTTAACTAGTAGATTTGGCCCTGGAAAATGAACCGCAAATGTAATAACTCTTCCTATGTGCAGTCCTGGGATTCTCTTATGAACTGACTGTGTCCAAGGTGCCATAACTGTCTATTTAAGGGTGGTTAGATGGCACAGGGGAGAATAGCTTTCAGGTTCTCCTGACCGATGTAGGGAACTTGTTGGATTTTGCCTTGCATATGGATATTTTTTCCATCAACTTAATAAGAACAGAAATTGTCCTTAAATTCAGGCTTCTTAACTTAGAAGTAACGAGTTTCTTTCCTTAGATAAACTGTCTCAGAATGCGTTATGTTTTCTTTTGGGTGTAACTTGTGCTTTTACACTTTTCTGTATGCAAGAAATATTGAACACATTTGATTGAGCAAGGCTATTACTTAGCTACATTGAATGTTTTCATGTAGGTGCGTGCAACTATATTGTTTTGTTATTGCTTTGACCAATTTAGTGGACGTGTTTTACTTGTCTCTGTGTCCTTATACAGTGCTGTACAATGTAATAAATCTTACGGTAAGCCCCTGCTCCCACCCCGACTTCATCTAGTTTCTATATGGTCATCGTTATTACAATTAAGTGAATACAAGGATCAGAGAAATAGGAAGCAATTATTTATACTTAATGCACATATATGACTTCTAAGTAAATCTCAGTTCTTCATAAATATGGTTGTTCTTTTAGCATGCCTTTCATTCCTTATTTTATTTCATTACATCACGTGATTTCAGCAAACATAAATGACCAGGGCTCTGATAGGTGACATTAATCTAAATGAAGCATTTTATGATTTTATGACCCTTGAATGTTTGTTCTAGCCCCCTTTCAATTTTCTCATGAAGTTCATAGAACAGAATGCGCAATTCCTTTTAGTTGCTTCAGTTCAGAGTCTAGTGCTTTAGCTTACACTATCCATAAAAATAGTACCTTCTCCTCTCTTCTTACTGGACATGAATAAAAACTCTTAAATGGAAACATGTAATTTAAGGATTCTTTTTAACAAATAGTTTACCAAACAGTATTAATCTGATTATTGTTGTACCAGAAGCCAGTATAGGGTATTACACAGTAAAGCTTCAAAAATGAAACAAAATACTTATTTTAATCAAATATAACTCCTTGATATTCATAGAGAACTATATAATGTAACTTCCTGTTTTTAACTGACATACCACTTGCAGGACAATTTTGTAGTATGTTGTATGCAGAGTTCCCTGAATAAGGGTGCAGAAGCATCTACCTCATGTTGAGCGTAAAGTCACAGGAAAGAATATGTAATCATATAATTAATATGTCATCATAGTGTTTGTGAGACACACATGCTTTACTAATAAATATGAAGTGATTTGGGCTCTAAGAATAGAGAAAAGACTGCATTAATGCCAAGTATTACTGTTTTTTGAGAATATTCTTCATTCTTATGAATATTTATATACTGGTTTGTATCTGATTTTGAAATTCAGGAAAATATAGCTAGATTCTTTTGGGTAACCACTCCTCAGTATTGTCAAGAGAAGTGGCTGACAAATGTATCATATATTAATATATGTTAAACTCAAGAAGTTAATTAATGTAGCATGCTTTAAAAAACACAGCGCATTTATAATTTCACTGTGTTCATGGAGTCTGTTAATTAAAATTATTTAATGGTGCACACTGTTTCTTAGCATGTATAGTATTATATTTCTGAAATTTGATTAATTTCTGCCATTTAAAAATATTAATTACTGTTCCGCTCACTTGAGTTGCATCAGGGAAGTAGACCTAGAACTCATTTCCAAAGCAGTATAACATTGCTGTTTCTATTTAATAGCTGAAGCGGAGCTCGTTTTTGTTGAGAGCTAGTCAAAGGCTGAGGTTCTGGGTCATGGATTTTGGCAACAGCTATTCTACTACTCTGCTTCTTTTGCGAGTTAAGTGTGTTAAATAAGAATTCGCTTCCTCTCTTTTTAAATAAATCTTAAAATATGTTTTTACAGACTTGTGGAAGAAATCCATCTTTTTCCAGTTCTTTTCCAAGTCATCTTGGTAAGAATATTTTTTATATATATAATTGCAAATAGGTAAGTATCATATCTCCCAAATCATGTCAAACTAGTAGGTTTCGTTAGGCATGTTGATAAAATGAAGTTGAACTGTCTGTCACTACAAAAGAATGTATTGCAAGCAGCCATATATGTGGGTCTCGCCAACTAATCTACCTGTTAAAGAAGTTTCTTTTATAAGATAAATATTTTTTTCTGGTTTTGAACCAAATAAAAGCCTGAAGAATAGAATTAATGAGCTTGATCCTTAGCTAGAACTGTATATTTGCCCAACCCAAGCAACAAATGCTGAGGAACTTGCATTTTATTTAACAATATTAAAATTGACTTCGGTCCTGTTGGCATGATAATGCCAATTCTTACTATTTGCTTTCAGAATTTCTTTCAATGTAAAGTATTAAAGATATGATTTTGCATAGTCACATGTTGCATTTCCATCCCTGAGTACAATCTGCCACTTAGGAAGATCATGAAAACTGTTGATGGTTTTGTGTCTCTGAAATGTTGCAAAACAAATATGTTAAGGAAGAAGAAAAATCTGTAGGTTAGTTTGGAAGCTGGATACTGTGCTATCCACTAGCCTTCTCATTGCTAAATTCCACAATTTCTTTTTTATATTTTTCAATCTTTTTATTCACGAAGCTGTATAAGGTAAGTGTCCTGTTATGTAGACATGCTCCTGAAAAATACTAAATGTGCATTATGAATAAATATGCATTATTTATGCAGTACATGCTTCTTTTTCTGCCATTCTTGAAATTCAGTCTTAGTCAGGGTAGATGATGTTCATAAATGTGATCCTGAATCAACTTTGATTTTCCTTTAGCTTTAAGTATTTTAATTTTCACTCTTTCTTTGCGGTGATTTATTTCACTGCCTATCATTTTAAATCTCTTTAATACGACATACTCAGATAAGCCCTTTTTTATTAAAGTAACCTCTTTAACGATGATAGATTTTTCTAGTAGCATACGGAACACAAGCTTCGTGATATTTTGCATACATATATGTACAAATCTCTTCTTGTGCTAAGTATTAACAATAAAGTCAACATTTTACAGTAGTTCATAAATAGTTTTGACCTGGGATGAGTACTGCTTTTAGACAGTAAATAAAGAGGAACATAGTAAAATGTGAAAGTCAAATGTTTCATATTAATAGCCTGAAATATCGAATTAATGTTTGAAATGTCTCCAGGTGTTGGAATCTTGAAGTTTAACTGCCAATATAGAAACACACACATATATATGTATGTGCTAGTATATAGCTATGAGTATTTGAATATGGCTATGATCTCTAGAAACATTCCCAGATCTTGAAAAACATTTTATAATATGTCTATAGTCATGGAATTTAAAATGTATGCATGTCATGCCGTGTACATGGGATAAGTTGGAGTCAGTCATAAATGTACCTTCCTGACCTCCTCATACACAGCTTGACCTCATGAGTTCTAGAAATAGCTTGGGTTTTTTTAGAGAGTAAAAAACAGTTAAGCTCAAAATTGTATTCATGACTAGTGGTCTGTGAAGTTTTTGCAGCTCTCTTAAACCTGTATAACTAAGCTTATGGTTAGAGTCGTGAGGGGAAAAAGCTTGTAGCTTTTAGGGAGAAAAAAATAATCACCTTTCAATGTGCTTTGTTTGGGAAGGACACCCGTAGTGGCTTCAGTTACCATAGATAGCAGTCAAGCTTTAACAATACACTGGCTGTCAGCTGTGGGCTTGTTTGGCTCAAGAGATGCGAGACACTAAGTAGGTTGCCACCCTCCTTACTGTTCCCATTTTTGCTACAGAAAAGTGAATTCAGCGAAGGAATGTTAGGCCATTGGGAAGGCTCTGGAGCCAGGGCTAATCAGACTGGAAGGATTAATCGTGAGGCTGTTTTCCCTGGTGAACAGAACAGATTAGCAAAGTCCTTCGTTGTATGCTTCTGAGGTAACTTTCATGGTCATATGAGTGAAGGGAGCGGCATATCTTGCTATTGCTGTCCATAAACTAGTCTTTGGCCAGGTCTGTACTTCTATTGGTTTCCAGAAACACCACAGATCAGTAACATTGAGCTCTGTATTGTTGTACCTGGAATTTTACCAGACACTAAACTACTGAATTCGAATTATGCTTCAGAGTCAGTTTATGCTGTCATTAAGTTAACGTAGAGCTATTACTATCAAGTTCAAGGAATATCACTAGTACTTCATTTCTATGCCAAGACCAAATATGCAATGTATTTTCTACGTATCATAGAATCTAGTTCATGTTATTTCTAGCGATGCCACTGACAGAACATAGTCTGTTAGGCTCTGAAGGGAAATTATGTGGGCTCAGAATTTGACATTCCCCGGATCCTCCTTCCGCCCGTTTTTGTAAATGGGGGTAACATCCGCCAGCCTCCAGTCCAGCGGAACTTCCCCAGTGAGCCAAGACTGCCCAAAGATAATGGACAGGGGTTTGGCAATGACATCCGCCAGCTCTCTCAGGACTCTCGGGTGGATACCATCAGGCCCCATAGACTTGTGGGCATCCAGTTAAGTTCAATAACAGAACAGGGTATCTCAAACTAAAGGATCATATACTGTTCATGTTTTCAATAAACTGCAGTAAACCTATGCTCAATTGCTCAAAAAAATGCTTCAAAATCATTGTCATGCTGGCGGACATTATTCCTCTTGGAAGCTGTTTTGCTTACTATGTTGTAATTGCATCTGAAAATCAAGTTTATTATTCCATTGAGCACTAAGGAAGAGAGTATAAGCTAGGCATGATTATAAGAAAAATTGTAACAGTTAAAATTAGTTAAACATATTCATACTTTAAAAGAAGAATTAAAACAGTTTTATTTGGGTAACACCAAATTCATGTAGCAGCCAAGTGGAAGCAGTGGTCGGATTTTATATTTCATTTTTGAATTTTAATTGGAAGAAAAAAATCAAGCTACAGGAAATGGTTATGGTCAGAGATTCCACTCCTTGTGATCCAATTGAAGCAACGAAGCCACCCACTTAGAACTGTTTAAAAATAATACTTAGTTCCTGACAAGCCTTTCCTGTGAAAACACTAGTAAAAAAGGAAAAAACATCAGAAAGGAGCTTCATCATTCCTATTTTACTTGGTTTCTGTTTTCTACTGAGAGACTGCAGTCAAATATCATTTGAGGAAAGAGGTAGAGGTGCTTTTCTGTTTAGTAGCCACATGAATAGTAGATATCAGAGGTTATTGCAATGGTTGAAGCATTAGTGTACTTCTGTCTGCTAAACTAAGAACGTTTTAGTCCAGGAGTTTAGACACATTTTAAGTGTGATGCACACCTTGTTGGTTGTCTAGAAGAATAGGAAGCATGTTTTTAACTCTTGCAAGTACTTGTAGATTGTCCAGGATGGAAGTAGGGTAGGAGACTTATTCTTGTATTCTGTACGGAGTACAAGTTTATGCTGCCGAACTCATCTGCTGGAGAAAATTGGTGTGGTGAATACGGCAAATAACATAAGCTCTAGCACTTAGTGCAAATAGGTGGTTGGTCCTCTATGCTGTTTATGAGCTTTGAGCTAAAGTCCCTCTTTCAGCTCTGTGCTTGCATGAAGAGATTGATACTGGTAGTAACTGATAGCTACTGACATTTCACACCAGTCTGTGGGCATACTCGATCCTTAGTTTAGCCTCAGTCCTCTAAAAAATCCACACAAAGGTATCTGGCAATGGTTAGGCAACATGTTTTAAAGAACAGGAAATAGTATTCCTCTTCCCGTTATAAGACAGTTAAATGCAATGGCTCGTTTTGGTGTATTTCATCTGTTTGTTACTGCTTTTAGGGAAAATCTGCATTTAGAAGGTATCTAAAATTAGATTCTAAGAGTGATTTTGTGGCTTCTACAGGATGGGCATTAGCTGTAGTTAGGAACCTTAAATTTATCTGTAATGTATATCTCTGTTTTTTTCTGTTTGTGAAGTATGCATGCTTAAAATCTGCTAGATTTAATAGCCAAATTGTATGCTATGGCAGTGTATGTAAAACTGCTGTGACAGATTAGAAATGTAATCTATGAAGATTTCTGAAAGTGAAAATGACAAAATCCTATTTTAATGGGAGGTTTATAAAGCAACATAATTGCTTGTTTTGAAAGACATTTAATAGCCAAAGACGAATTAAAAGGAAACTAGTAAGAAAGTGTTAGACTACCTTAGAATTTATATGTTTGGAATTATAAAAAAATGTTCAGATATAGTTTAAAGACGACAAATGTAATGCAAACGTAAAAATTGTTATGAGTAGAAGAACACTTTAACAATGAGTATGGCCTAAATCCTTTTCAAACTGACAAGTCTTACTGATGCATTGAAGTCGTGTCAACATTCAGTGAGGTATTACGTTTTCTCTCTTTTTAATGCTAAATCAAGTGAATAGGAGCATTTCTAAAGACTGAGGAAGATATTGTAAAAGGCAGTAGGGTACAGTATGTTAATTTCCAGTTTTCAAGGAATAAAATATGGCTCCTCTGGTAGAAATGGTAGGGTTTTTCATTACTTTAACTTGCTTACATGCAAGATGAGATGTCTGAGACTACATAACTCTTTTAAATTGCTGACTTGAAAATAGTGTATACTTAGAAGGGATAAGCCTGCATATCAGAATGCATTCTCTTGTAAATAAGCATGTATAAGTGTAACTCTTGAGAATTTTTTAGCAGAAAGCGGAATCTTAGTAAAAGAAACTTTTTTCAGAAACAAGTTTTATTTTATTTTTTTGCCAATAGTCTTTCAGTCGAGTTGCTGGAGAAGTGTTTATATATCTCTACATCTGTACATGTTTGATTAGTGTTAATCTGTTACAGTCAATTGTTCTCTGCAAGTGTTAACACTGTACGCAGAATTGTTGTTCCTTGATGTGTAACTATCATCTTCCTAACAGATGACAATGAAACTATCAGAAGCCAAAACGCATGGTATAAAAGCCATTTCTGGCTGTGGTAAATAATGAGAACCCATGGTTTCTGATTTGTTTCCTCAGATATTGTTAGGTGATGTGCAGTAGTTTTGCATATGGATAAAGCAATGAAAAGATCAACAAAAGTTTCCTTTGCATAGGTGTTTTGCTACAAACATTAACAGGAGGAAGATTTGGCTTTTTCAGTATCATCGTAACTTATGCTACACTTCCAACATCTTTGCTATGTCTGCGCTGCAGTAAGTGTGTGGCAGCAATTCACAAAGGTATCTTCCCCTAACTTTGAGCTAGTATGTTAGCTAACATTGTGGGTGCAGCAACAGAGGGCTTAGAAAGTGCAAAGCCTCCTATGAAGTTTAATATATACTTGGGCAGTTCACTGCTGCAGCTATCCTTCCTTGGGTTCCCTAGCAAGTTCAAAGTGGAGGATACCTTTGTAGTTAATGTACGGATGTCCTCCCATACTTGCAAAAGACCAATGTAATTTGAAGAAGTCTCATAGAAAAGACTGGAACTGAAGCATTGGAAGTGATGGACACATACTCTGGGGACTTAAGGGCCACATGGCAACCACATGCTGTTTATTTGGAGGGGTGCCATGTACCTTTGAGCTGAAGTGTGCCACTTTGGCTGAGGGAATTAGGGCTGTTTAGCCTAAAGAAGAGGAGGCTGAGGGGAGACCTGATTATGGCCTACAAGTACTTGAGAAGGGATGGTGGGGAGGTGGGGGAAGGGCTCTTTACATTAGTGATGGGTGATAGGACAAGAGGAAACGGGTATAAGCTTAGTCAGGGGAGGTACAGGTTGGATGTTAGAAAGAATTTCTTCTCTGAAAGGGTTGCCAGCCAGTGGAATAGGCTGCCCAGGGAGGTGGTTGAGTCCCCATCCCTGGATGTATTTAAGAAAAGGGTGGATGTACTGCTTAGGGACATGGTTTAATGGGGGATTAGGGACAGTCGGACTGGAGGATCTCTAAGGTCTTTTCCAACCTAGAAATTCTATGATTCTTTTGTGTTCTTTTTATGAATATCATGAGCTTGGGATAATGAGGGAAGTACTATATAATTAAAACTTCTGCATATACAAGTTTGAAAACTTTCTAAAAGGTTCCTCTTAACAGCTGCTAGCTTTTAACAGAACTGGAATGATTTACTTTCCCTCCATAACCTAGAGAAAATTATTGTTGTTGGGGGTTTTATGTTGTTTTTCTGAGTGATATACATAGCTGATTTTCAGCTGTTCTAGATTTGGTTGAGTGAAATAGATTTGACTGGTTTTAATTCAACTTTCTAATACTGAGAAGTCATAATGGTGGTAGTAGTTAAATGTGCTTTTGTTACAAATGATGGTATTTGAGAAGAACGGGTTTTCAGGTCTTGTCATTTACCTGAAGTACATGATTTGTGGGATGAAGGATGGACTTGTTGGCAGAGTACTGAAATGATTGAGACAGCTGATTTATATTCCTGCTGATGATCCATGTTTCTTTTTGACCCTGGACAAATTGTATAAGCCTCCTTTTTCAAATGTGCTTAGTGTGCTTCTATCCTTTGTGTGTCTGATGAACACATTTACTCTTACAAAACTATCAAAAGTTGGTGCTCATCATTCTGAAACTAAGCCCATTTAAGGTCCCAGATGGACCTTATTGAAGCATAATTCTTTAATGAATTTTCCTTATGGTAAGGTAACGTCTAAACTATAAATGTACATCACAGGAATGTAGGGAAGAGAAAACCATTAGGATATAGAACGTATTCAGGTTCTGTTAGGAGTAGGACCGTACAAATTCTAAATAAACGTGGACAGCCTATTTTATTGCTGTATGTCTGTGTAGGTCTATCACCAGCAGGTTTGCTGATGGAAAAAGAAAAACATGTGAGGGGAAGCAGAACCATCTTTTAAATAATTTTAATATTATAAATTGGTATTGTGCATAATAAAATGACTTTTAAAAAGGAAAAAATAGTACTAAAGCTTATCTTTCTATCACTCTTTTTCTTACCTGGAAAATTATTTTGAACCAGTGCTCCTGTTAAGGGAGGCAATTAAGTTATTTACAAAATCACCTGAAGCTCCACTTCTGAGAGAAAAATTGAGTCTACAGCATTCGTGACAGTATTATGTTCTTTTATAGGAAGGAAATTCAGCTATTTGCATCTTAAAGGAATTGCTTTCTATTGCTAGACACTAATATTTTAGTGTGTATGCTACATAACTATTTTTGTATTTTATATTCAGTGCTGAGGAGTAAGAAAACTCATGTATAAACAATATATTTATAGGTAGATTTTTTTATCCTGTCCCAGAAGTTGAAAATTTTACAGATAATAAACATGAGTCTAAAAGACTTTAATAAGGTTTTAAAACTAGCTATAACATACTGGAAAAGGAAATCACAAACAAGTAGTGAAGTGTGTAGGCCTGTACTTTGCAGAAATAGTGACTGTGATTATAGCTGATACTAGAACATGTTCCTAAGTTTTATGATGTAGTGACTGTTTTTCATCTCTTTGATCTCACTGTTCATGTTTTATTTTACTGGTCTTCAATAAGCAGGCAAGCATACTGGTTTTATGGAGAGTTGGTTTTTTATAAATTGTTTCTAAACTAGTCAAAAGCGGTTGGTTGTTTTGTGTATTGTGGTATAATGTCTTACAAGTTGTCTTTTGAAAGAAAATATTTTTACAATGCATTTCAAAGAAAATGTTATTACAGAGTAACAGTTTGTGTTGTGCCTGGCATGGTCAGATCTCTTGTCTTTTTCACTTTTTTTGTTCTGACTGTCCCAAAAACATTTCACATTATGGCTTCAAAGTGACTTAAATCCCAGCTGAGGCCTCTGTTCTTTTTGCTTCTTCTGTTGGTTGGGAGAAACAGCCCAGTATTATGGGGTGCATGGTGATGACACAGTTTAAACTCTCATCAAAACAATTAATGAATAACTGTACCCCTAATATTTGTCCAGTGTTATGGTACGCAATACGGAACTCCTGTGATCCCTTCAAGGATTGGCTTGGGATGCAACACAACAGTTGTCCAAAAGTCTCCACCCCTGCAAAGGGTGGTGCATCTGCTTATTATTGTGTGCTGGCCCTTGGCTGTTGCTCAAAATGTACTAGGTTTCTACTGTATGTAGAGGATTGTCTGATGTGTTTTGGACCCTACTGGACCCTGGTAGTTGGTGCTTCCCTTACAGCCTTTGTAATTGGAGGGGATTAATAGTGCTTATTCTGAACAACTTTTTAAAATTAGGGGTTTTTGGAAGGCTAAAATGGTTAGGAATACGTTGTTTGTTCAAATACTGTGTTCAGAGAAGAATTTTAAATATATTGTAAAAGACTTGTAATAGTGCTTACTCTGAAATTTTGAATCTTGGAGCCAGCTCAGTGCATATATAACCTGATGATCAGAGGTCCTGGAGCACATGGCAGACATGGAAAGGCTGAGAGAACAGGTTTCTTACAACCTTTGCAAAGAAGGCTTCAGGGGGGAATCTTACTCCTGTATGTAGCTACCTCATGGGACAGTACAAAGAAGATGAAGCCTGACTTGTCTCAGCAGTGCACAACAGAAAGACAAGAGGATGAATGCAAGCTGGAAGATGTGAAATTCCAGTTTGATATAGGAAGAAACTTTTTGCTGTGAGGAGGGTGATCAAACACTGAAACAAGGGCCCAGAGAGTTTGTAGCATCTCTCCATCCTTGGAGACTCTTAAAACTCAGCTGGATGCAGCCCTGAGTTGGCCTGCTTTGACAGCACTGCTCTGAGTAGGAGATTAGACTAGAGAGCTCCAAAGATACCTTCAACCATATCTTGATACACGTATACAACCAACTTCTGTGATTTGATTGGCCTAATCCAGTCCGTCTTTCTAAAAACCAACCAACTAAACAAAAACTACCCCACAGGTTATCTCTTAGCATGGAGACACCATTCACTGTGTCCTACCTGCAGTCAGATATGTTAGCTTCTCTAGATTAGTATCCAAGTCAGTAGTCTCTCAGGTGAGTTTGGGTTTCTGAGCTCTTCATCTATTTCCTGCTTCCTAATTCCTTGTATGCTTTGACCTTTAAGTAGGCAAGGTGGATAGACTGAATTGACAGTGCTTATTGTCCTGGTTTTAGCTGGGACAGAGTTAGCTCTTCTTTTTAGCAACTAGAAGAGCTCCGTGTTTTGGTTTTACTCAGAGGCTCGCTCTGAGAAGAATGCTGATAGCAAGTTGATGTTTGAGACTCCAAGGACTTTTCAGTGTGCCGGAGTGCAGAAGCACGGCGGGATAAGGGGGGAGAATAGCCGGGACAAGGGGGACATGATTCCCCTTGTGATTTGTGGTGGAACTTAAGATTGAGGGCCAAACTGGCCAATTAGTATTCCATATCATGCAGCGTCATGCCCAGTATAAAAGTGAGGGTCAGCCAGGAAGAAGGGCTTTTTGCACTTTGGCTCTTTCGCCACTTTTGCGCTTGCTGCGCTTTTGCTATATTGCTTTTTTCCCCCCTCTCTCTCCCAGTACTCCCACTCTCGGAGTAACATCTCTCTCTCTCTCTGCCCCTCTCTATTTCGGGGCCTTGCATTCGTCCGGGATTGCAGGTTCAGGACGAGATGGGCTTTGCATACGAGGGGGTGGTGAGCATCTACACTGTGTATTAAATCATCTGTATTAAATTGTTCTTATCTCAACCCACGGGTATCCCATTTCTCCTTTAATTCTCTCCCTCATCCCTGGGGCTGGGGGAGGGTGAGTCAACGACTGTTGGGGGGGTGGTTTGGTTGCTGGAGCAGCCTAACCCACAACACTTATTCAGCTGGCTTCGCTCCGCTCCCATTTCTCCCTTATCTGAGCCAGCTACATTTTATACTGCATGAGACGTTCTTTTGTGAACCAAATCCAAGACAGACGATAGGTCACAGTTGGGTGGATGAATATATAAAGTCAGTGAGTGTTTCTGCCATCTTCTTTTGTCTGGCAATGCTCTTGGACATTACGCAAGGTACCTTAAATACACATCTTTCTTTTGTGGTTTTTGAACAGTATTCTGAACAAAGTTTTTAAGTGATATATATGCGACTTTTATGATTCAGTAATTTGAATATTGCTGTGGAGAATTTGAGGCAAAAGAGGTACTATTTTCCTATAGATTATATTTTTACTTAAAAGCAGTGCAGCTCTGACCTTTAAGAGAACATGCTAACTTCAGCTTTGTACCTGACAGCTAAAATTTATATTATTAGATTTTTCTTAGAAAACTGGAACAGCTTCCTCTAAAACTAAATGGAAAACAAGTGTACTTAGATGTTAACCAACATCTTTCTTTTTAACTCTATCACCTTTGGAACAGTTAAGATTTGTAGATTATTTGAAATATGTACTGAGAAATAAGATATTTTTTTTTGTCGTGAGTATTTTAGGAGAAGAATTAGATGTAAAAAAAAAAGGCAAAATTAAAGACTAATTAATGAGTACTCTATTGTAGTTTATGGTGTTAAGTATTTTCATTGTTTTTTCTCTGTAATTCAGGTATCCTATAAAACCCTGTTGTTTTCTCCCACTAAGTTAGAATGACTCAAATCCATGCATAGTTCAAAAGACTTTTAAAAAGCATGGAAAAAACATTAATTTTTGCCCTGAAAGGGAAATAATATTTCTTCTATTTTCCATTTCATATTGATATATAGCTTTAAATAATAGTCTCCAGTACTTCATTTTTATGTTGGGTTTGCGTGGCGAGATTTTGATACCAGAGGTCTACAGGCGTGGCTTCAGTGAGAAGCTGCTAGAAGCTTCCCCTATGTCCAATAGAGCCAATACCAGCCAGCTCCAAGATGGACCCGCCACTTGGCCAAGGCCGAGCCAATCAGCGATGGTGGTAGCACCTCTGTGATAACATGTTTAAAAAGTGACGGAAAAAACTGTGCAACAGCAATTGCAGTTGGAAGAGAGGAGTGGGAATATGTGAAAGAAACAACTCTGCAGACACCAAGGTCAGTGAAGAAGGAGGGGGAGGTCCATGCTGGAGCAGATACCCACCTGCAGCCCATGGAGGACCCCACACCAGAGTGGGTGGATGTGCACAAAGGAGACTGTGACCCTATGGAGAGGCCACACTGGAGCAGGCTCTTGGCAGGAGCTGGGACCACATGGAGAGAGGAGCCCACACTGGAGTAGGTTTGCTGGCAGGACAAACTCAGTTCGGGGAAATTAATTTAGTTTCTTGCTAATCACATCAGAGTAGGATAATAAGAAATAAAACCAAATCTTAAAAAACCCTTTCCCACCCTTTTCCTGGGCTTAGCTTTACTCCTGATTTCTCTGCCTCCTCCCTGCTAGCAGCACAGGTGGACAGGGAATGGGGGTTGTGGTCAGTTCGTCACACATTGTTTCTGCCACTCCTCCCTCCTCAGGGGGAGGACTCCTCATTCTCTTCCCCTGTTCCAGTATGGGGTCCCTCCCATGGGAGACAGTCCTCCATGAACTTCTCCAGTGTGAGTCCTTCAAGAACCACTCCAGCGTGGATCCCTTCCACAGGATGCAGTCCTTCAGGGACAGATGCTCCAGTACGGATGTGCCACAGGGTCACAAGTCCTGCCAGCAAACCTGCTCCAACGTAGGCTCCTGTCTTCATGGGTCCACGCCTGGAGCACCTCCTCCCCCTCCCTCTTCACTGACCTTGACGTCTGCAGAGCTGTTTCTCTCACATATTCTCACTGCAGAATATTCTCTCTTCTAGAAGCTTCTTACAGAAGCCACCCCTGTAGCCCCTCTACTACCAAAACCTTCCCACACAAACCCAATACCCAGGAATTTCATTTCAGTCTTCAGATCAGTCTATCAGTCTTGGGAAGTTAAAGCAGAAGGATATTGAGCTTATGTTCCTGTATGATGGATGTCATCAGCAGCAGAGTGAGAGAGCAGGACTGACCATCTCCATGCCCTTAGATCTGCCCTAAGACTTGGGCAGGCACACAATTGGTGCTTATCTTCTCTCAACTCTCACTTTTTTCTGCAAACTCCAAGTTTTTAAGATTTTACAAAGTTCACAGTGCAGAGTTTGTGGATCAAGGTTTTTTTCCTCTCTCCAACAGTTTTGGGTTGGGTTTTTTTTTGGTTGTCATAAAGCTGTTTAGCATTCACATATTCTTTTATCATATTTGATTTGGGCCTTTTTTGATAGTTTTATACATAATCTTCAGGATCTTGTGAGTATCCATGTAATTATAAACCTTACATTTTTTTGACACCTAATCCTCCTCGCTTTCAGTTTAATTTGCACTCCTTTTCAAAGCAACCCTGAAACCTGTATGTGTTCTGAAGTATTGCACAATATGTCTGCTGTTAACAGTCCTGACACTAGGTACTCAGTGATGCAAGATGTGTTGCCATTATTACTTAGGAATGAGATACCATGGTTAGATAAAAACGGTCTAATGAAAACATCTGTTTGCTCCTTAGGTCCTGGTCAGAAAAGCAAACTGAATGTTAGAGATTGTAAGAGGAAGCATTACAATGGTAAACTGGAAAACATTGTGCCATGTTAATCCACGTGTGGATTTTGGGCTTCCCTTCTCAAAAAGGTTGTAGTAGAACTGCAAAAAGTGCAAAGAAGAAAGACAGATGATCGAAGGTCTGGAATGGCCGCTGTAGAAGAGATTATTCTTCTGTACGTTTTAGTCTGGAAGGCAATGATTGAGGGGGAAGTATGATGGCATACAGTCATGAGAGGCTCATACAAGGTGAATAGTGAACAGTATTGCTCTTCACTGTATCCTCTAACATAAGAACTATATTATAAGAACTAAAGAAAACTTGCAGTTGGGATCTTAAAAACTGAAAAAACGTTATACTGCTTCCTGTAGGGTTATGTTCAGCTGTCAGCTCTGTGCCATAGGGTCCTGGGTTTGCTTGAATTAAAGAGAGACTGGACAAACTAGTGGAAGAAAAATCCAGTGCGAGCTATTATGTTCTAAAGATCTGCTTCTGGCTCAAAGTCCTTGGCCTGTCAATTCCTAGAGACTGGGGAAAGTGTTCTGTGTATTTGGCTTGTACTTTCAGGACTGCTTTTGCTGCCGAGTGTTGTAGATAGGTTGTTGGGGTAGGTAGACTTTTAGTATGAACCAAGTCAGGTTTTGCTTTATATACTGAAAATGCACGTGTAGGAAACTTTCTATATTGTAAGTTTTTAGTTATTAGGTGTAGAATTTTTTCTTACCACTCCTACTTTTATATGAGAAACCGAGTTATGTTTTATGACTTAAATAGATTAATTTGTTTTCTGAAGCAACAGTTATTTCTTTGAGAAATTAGCAGGTTAAAAGTACATAGGATTAGCTTTGAGTTATGAAGTTAATTTTTAGTCTGAGCACTTCATTTGTTTGGATGCAAATATGTTGGTATTAATGAGTACATGAATTTAAAATAAATATTAATTTTGAGAATTTAGAAACAATTTTATTTTTAGTTGTATGAATTAGAAAATATATAGTATTTAATATCAAGTTCTGTTTTAGTCCTTTAGCACAAGCAGGGTTTACTTGTGTAAGTGTAGGTGTGTGTCTGTATCTCTAATTGTAATTGACTTAGGAAATATTTCAGAAATTTCTTCTTGATTAAGGAAGGTAATAATAATAATAAAAAAATCCATTCCTATTTTTAAGTTGCATCCTGCTCCATCTCAGTGAGAGTTATTCAGTAGGCATATCCTGAATTTTTATCATCGTTTCCTAACGTTTTATCCTAAGTATTTCTAATTAGAATTTATGTTGTCTTTTTTCCTGTGTTATGAAATATATATCCTTAAGCAGGTAGCGCATGCAAAAAGGTATTTTTCACTTACTCAAAAATGCTTTTTTAAATACCTAAAGTAATTAGGTTCTGTAATTCGGTATAATGTTGGAGGTTTTTTTCAGTGTGTGTATCCTTTTTTCACTGTTGAGAAACTTGCTGGAAACTGTGTCCACAAAAGGGAATATGTACTCTTAGGAGTTTTCATGCTAAAAATTATGTATGGTTTTTTTTTTCTATTTTTAGTTCAAGGAGAATTATTGGCAGGTTATGAGACTTAGATGTCATTTTACATTTTAATTGAATAATTAATATCTATAATAAAACTATGAGGTTAATGGTGCTGGTATAATGTTTATTTAAATTACAACTGGATATTGAGTATTTGTGTGTGTAAATATGTATCCTTCTTGCCATATACTTAAGTCACTGCCTTATGTCTAAAAATCAAGTGGTGCCTAATCTACTTGCCATGTTAATTCATGTCTGTTTATTTTAATGTGAATTTGATTCATCTAAGTGCTCTTGTTTGCATGAAAAACATTGGAAACATTCTGTTTGAATAGACTTTGAGAGTTTTTCATGCTTTCTTCGGCTATTGTGGGTTACATAGTCTCCATAGGTAATCTGTTTTTTTTCGTACCTTATTTCCTTTAGGTCTTTTTTTGAGGTATGGTGATGATCATGATACTTTCTGTTCAGGCAACTAGAAAGAACATAAAAAAGGCTTGACCAGGTCAGATTGAGAGTCTTGGCTAGTCTGCTTTTTTTGTATCTGAGAGTGGCCATAAGTGTGTATCTAGGAAAAAAAAATATCAAAAGGAGTAAGCCTATCTGACATGTCCACCATATACTTTCTTTACATCCAAGTACTTTCATCTCAAGATCTTTCCAAGCTGGTAGTTACTATGTGTTTAATATTCGCAATAGACATCTTTTCCGTAGTCTTGTCCGACCCCCCTTTAGGCCCATATAAACTGCTGGAGTTCCAAGCACCGTGGCAAGGTGCTGCACAGCCTGGCTTTGCATAGTGTGAAGAAGTAGCTCCTTTCGTCTGTTTTGAACATGGCTCCTATCAGATTATTTCTTATTATTCTCAATTATAATTGATTATTTCTTGTTTCTCTATTCAAAAATTCAGCAAACAATGGATCTTCTTCCACTTATGACACCTTTGATTTTAGAAATCTCAGTGTTCCCCCTTAGTTTGCTAAAATAGTTTTCTGGACTACAAAGCCATCATTACTTAAGAATTTTTAAATAGAAGCTGTTCCATTTAAAGGTCCTGATGTAGGACCAGAGAGAAGTGTTCGAAGAGTGATTGAGCTTGTCGTGGTTTTAGGCTGATCCAGCAGCTAAAACTCACACAGTCTCTCCTTCTCCAGTAAAGTGGAGAGGAGAAAAATATAATAAAGGGACTGAGGGATGAGACAAGAACAGAGGGAGCACCCACCAACCATGGTCCGGGGCAAAACAGACTTGGCTTTCTTAAAAGCAAAACAATTTATTGATGGTTACTCAAAAGGACCAAGGGAAACAAAACTGGTTACGTGAGAGGATAAAAGGAAACAAAGCCAGATCTTAAAAACCGACACCTTCCTCCCCCCCCACCCCCCACAGTGGTGCAGGGAGCAGGGACTGGGGGAGTGCAGGTCAGTTCATTCTGTGCTGTTACCGCTGCTTCTCTCTTAAAGGAGGAGGAGTCCTTACACCCTTTTCCCCTGCTCCAGTGGATCCCCTACCCACGAGGAAAAATCCACAAACTTCTCCAATGTGAGTCCAGCCCAGAGGAAGCAATCCTTCCCCACAGATTGCCCCAGTGTGGGATTTATCACAGTCTCGGATACTTAGGGAGCTGTAGCCAGTCGCTCCAGTGTGGGTCGTCACGCAGACTCCAGATGCCTCTCTGCCTTGTCGTGCACCCCAACACGACCATCCTCAGGCTCAGGCATCTTCTCTCCACGGGCTGCGAGTGGGTCTCTATTCCACCGAGGCCATCCTGGTTGCAGGGGGGCCGCCTGCTATCTCACCATCAGCCGCAGGGGAAACTCGGCTCCGGCACACCTCCTCCCGCTCCATCCTCACTGACCTGCTGTCGATGCGGCTGTTTCTCTCAGATCTCAGTCCTCTCCAGGTGAACTCAGCCCAGTGGGCACCCCGGGAGTGGGGTGCCCCCGAGTTCCCCAGCCGGCTCCGCCGCCGCCATTCTCCGTGGGTGGCGCCGGCCCGACGCGGGCAGCTGCCCGGCCGGGAGCCAGGGAGCGGAGGCAGTGCCCTCCTCCCTTCTCTCCTCGTTCCTGGGCAAAGCACCTTTTCCGGTTCCTTTGTCCCGACTTAAATAGGGCAATTCGCAGAGGCGCTGATTGGCTCAACCCCGAGGGGGATGGCAGTCTGATCTGGTGGCCAGAACCAGGTCTGACCCAGTTCCAAAACCAGGGAGGTCACAGGGAGCAAAACCCCTCTCCTGCCACCAGAACCCCCACCCCCTCCACATCAAACCATGACAGAGCTGTTGGTTTATACAGTGGCATATTGATGTGATTTTTTTTTTTTTTTTTTAATTCTTCCTTCTTTTCCTTACATTTCACTTTAGGTTTTTTACTATCATTGAGCTGTCATTTGTGTGAAATTGCCTTTCTAATATGAGATAATTAGCTCATATATGAAGTTAGTACTTTTTCCCCACCATGTACATTGCTCTAAGTACATTAAATTTCAGATACAATCTTCCTCCCTCTATTTACACAGATTCTCTATCTATGAACAAGTTTCAGATTGCTCAATGTTTAACATTACACATTTCCACAGGATTTGTATTGCATTAAAGTTCTTTTCACTCAGTCATTATAATTGGACAATTTTCAAGCTTATTAGAGAAAAAATGTTTGGGAGGTGGTTGGAGATGGGTAAAGGGATAATTGCACACCCTTTTAATTAAAGATTTAACTGGTATCACCATCTTCAGAAACCACATTGTTTCTGTCACACTCCTTTCCTCCAAATGGTCCTTAGCATTTGCTGCCTTTCTCCTACATTTTAATTTAAAAATGCAGCAAAAGTAGTTAATCTTCTGGATTAGTAGCTGGTTCTGCTGCAAATAAAATGAAACAAATTAAATTCTTTATCTTTCATCCTGAAGCCTCCCCTACTTTTATCATAGCTGGTACATCTCACCTCCTGTTTGATAAGCTTTTTCTCCTCATTCTCAAAGTCTTGCAGTATCCACACCTTGGACATCTTTCCTTTTACTCAGTTCTTCTACAATCAGTTTCTAATTTTTTAGTATTCATATATATATATTAAAAAAGTAAATATATAAAAATATACATATATATATATTTATGTTTGTGTTAGAAATCTCAATGTCTTTGTGACCTCCTAAGTGTTCTTCATGCTGGATCGTGTGACATAAGGAAGAAGAAATGTGCCTGGTCCCAGGAGTTGTGTGTCAGTTGATGGTGAGCAGCGGAATAGGGAGCAGGGAGAAGAGCAGCTTTGGGAAGCTGATGGGACTGCTCTTGTTTGTAACTGCTGCATGTCCCAAGGCTGGTGGGAATGCAACATTGCCCCTTTCCCTCAGTCTCACCCCAACTCGGTCAGTCACTAATTCACAGATTGATCCAAAGGGCACACGGAGGCCTCGTGAAGAGCAGGGGCTGTAGCACCGTGCTGCAAATGTGTGAAATGTAAGCGCAGCAGAAAGACTGAGAGGGAGGATTCTTCCTAATGTGAGACTTCACAAGTCTAGTACCAGATTACGTCCTTTGTGAATTAGAAGTTTTAAGGAGAAATCCTGATGTTACCGTAGTTCATGTGAATTTTGTGAGAAATTTTAAATATATTCTCTATATAGAAACGAATCACGGTCAATGAAAATGCTCACCCAAGGTGATTAATTTCTGCATTTAAATATTTATTTTTACCGTAGAAGCAATATTAAAGCAAAATCTCATTCCTTCCAAACTTCGTGTTTGTCAGGCTAATTAAGACCCATCTACCAATCTACTGTTCCTGCTAATGGAAAGAGAAAGCATTTAAGGAAAAATACATACTGAAGTAAAGCTGAGATGTATGCTTTTCAGAACAAGAGTTATTGATCCCGTGACTAGAATTTCACTGTGATGTTATCACTGTTCTGTCAAACAACTGACGTATATCTCCTGATCTCATCTAAATAAATATTGGTGTAGGGATACGGCAGTTGCTGACTGTACGTTTATTGACCAGCCACATTCTGATGACTAAGGTAATAAGCTATTGTGTGCTTCACAATAGAGCTTGTAAAAGAATATTGAACGTCTGTGAATGGTTTCTGGCTGGCAGAGGGTTCCACATTATGATTCTGAACTCTGATCATTTATCTAGAAACTTGTCTGGTTGGGCTTCAGCAAAGTATAATACATTCCTTATGTTAATATCTTCCTGAAGAGTTCATATTGCAGGATGATAATTAGATTTTAGAATGTCAGTCTTCCACAAAGCAAAACAGTTTAAATCTTAATATTCTGTTTTTGACTTTCTGGTTTTAACAGTACTAATTTACAGATTGTCTTGTACGCTTAGTTTCTAAATATATTTTAGTTTATGAAATGTTTTTATATGCAAGCTTAAAAATCATTGCTTTGCTAAAATAGAATGAAATAAATATATGCAAAAAGATTAAGCCTACAATGATCCAATCTTAGTTTACCCACTGTAACTTTCTAATTACAACAGTAGCATCATCTCAGAGACTCAGCTGAAAATTTGGTAGTCTCTTTTTCTTCTCTTAAGTTTGTCTTTCAAGTCCTCCATTTGTACTACAAGGTTCAGTTTCTGTCCCTTGCTTGCTTTGAGTACATAGTTCTTGACTATTCATATAGGTACAGGAAGCAAAATTGTGCCCTAGAACTGTTTTCTTTTTTATATACTTGGTTCCTTTCAAAATCCTGGCTACCAAACAAAATAATACCCTCTTCAAAGACTGTGATACTAAGTATGGTGGCTGACAGCTTTCACTCTGCAGTTTAAGCGATGGCTATAAATTACTCCCTGTGGCAGATACTTAAGCAGTGTTTGGTGGGTGATACTGCTTTTAATTTCCTGTTGCTATGTTGTGCTATTTGATATGGAGTTTGGTAATGTATTAGATCATGGACAAGGACAAACTAGATTTCTTTCAGATACTTTCTTGAGTAAAGTATCCTTTCTGCTTGGTGCATCCTTTTTACCTTGTGCATGCTTTATTAATTTGACCAAAGCAGAAAGGACGCATATGAGGGTTGATAGCTCCTCGTGCTACTGCAGAAAGCCAAGGATTATTCTGTAAACAGTCCAATTCATTTGTTAATGTATATTGTGAAGTTCCATATTTTCTTGCCCTGTAACACGTTCTGGAGTGGGATTTAAATTCACTGCACGTAGCTGTCTTTAGGGCTCACATCTGGATGGCACTGCAGGAGCATATTGCTGAAAGCGAACAGACTCGCAGTTTTGATGGTAACAATGGAGTCTGAGAAAACACTGGATGCCTGAATAAGATTCCATTAAAAAAGGGGGAGCAAGAGGGATGTCTAATGCAGCCCATTTAATGCAGAACTCTCCAGAGAGTGAAGTGGGGATTATGCTTGCTGCCCTTCTTATTAAAGACTAGTGTAGGAGATGCTTGTTGGGCAAATGGTATCTCCATAACAGACGCTCTATTACTCATGAATACGTTTCTAATTATATCTTAATGATCTCAGCCACAAATAGGAAAACAAAAATCTTTGTCTCCCTGAGTGGTTACCTTAGTGGCTGCAGGACTGGCAAGGTTTAGATTATCCATCTCCTCTCACTAATCCCAGGGGACTTCATTGTGAGAAATGAGACTTGTTTATGATGGTGAATTAAATTGCTGTAAAAGGTTATTTCAACAGACAGTTGGGAAATCATAATAAAATAATTTAGTAAAAATGGGAGCTAGAGTATGCTTAATGAAACATGATTAGATTTAATTTTCTTGCTATTTCAATCATTAAAGGTACATTATCCTTTCTCAGACCTCATTTGGGCTCTTTGCCACAGACCCACTCTTAGTAACAGACTGAAACTTGCATGTTCCATTAGGATATGAAAATGGCTAATGATACTCTACTCTCTTCTCCCTGGCTTTTGTAAAATTTGTTACCAGCTTTTCAGATATATTTTAGCAGTTTTCCTCTTTCATCCTTTCATTCCCTCTCACATCTATTGTACACATACGAGTAAGTATTTAGGGAGGATAGGTTCAATGAAATAAAGTAAAATACTAGTAGAATTACCTTAATAACTGTTTTTACAGTTTATTATGAGTAATTAAAAAATTAAGTCCTTTAGTTATTACTAGGACCCCGTGTTCCAACAAAGTTAATATTTTAATCAGTTCATATAAACCATGTTTCTATGCTATCTTAATCCAGTTGTCCAATTATTTAGGGGTTTTTGTTCTGGTAGTTTTTTAATTTTTTCTTATTCTCTCCTACAGTGCAATGACACATTGTGTGACATTGTGTATGGGCTAAAATTTCTCTCTGGCCTCTAGTGATAGTAAATGTAGTTCTTGAAATTTTATGCCTCTCTCTTAGCTGCAAAACGCTACTTTGATCTAAAAGCATCCAGCTCCTTTTCAGGCTATGAGCTCATATGAGAATAAAACTACTCTTTGTTGGTAAACAACTTGGGCAAGTTCCAACCTTGCTGATAGGAACTGGTCATGGCTCTGTGGTTTTCAGGACTCGGATGTGTTGTCTGAGGGAGGAGATGTTGGAGTTATTTCAGTGTTTCACGACGTTATTCCAATTTAGATGTAGGTTTCACTGAGAGACTTCTTGTGTTCAGTGTTGAAATTTCTGCAGAAAACGGTGTGGGAGGCAGAGGAGCAAGGCAGACCTCAGGGTAGCCAGTAGCCTGTTAATCAGGAGTGCCTTAGGGGAATGGGCCAAGTGCTGATCCCAAGTTCAGAATCACCCAGAGGGAATGGCTGGCATGGGGTTTCTGAAGCTCAAAATATTTATTTTGACTACTAGGCAAGATGTTTTACTAGCATCTCTCACCATCTCCTACTGAAGTTTCTTCAGTTTGTGTATATTAAATTTTCTTTGTAGCAGAGGCTTCTTATGATTTGGACTTTCACTTAAAATGAGGAGAAATGGAACAACTTCACTCCTCTACACTTCATGTGAGATAGTGAACTACTGTGGGGTACAGGTAGGGTGAGAACTTGGGGAGTGTCAGTGCGCACTGGGAACTTTTTTGAAATCTTGAATGTTTGAGGGAATGGAAAATCTAGGTCTGTTTTGAAATGACGTACGGCGTCAAGTAATTAGTTTTTCAGTGTTGTTGGAATAGTTTCATTTGAATTTTGTATGTCAGTTAAAATAACTTACAAGAAAATACATGTGTATATTTATGTATCCTATCCTCCTTTTAAAGCAATAGACATGAATTTTCTTATAAACATTTAGTATCTGTTTACTACTGAAATAAACTACATAAGGGGAAAGAAAAAAAAGAGAGGTCACTCTTTTGGAGGTCGAAGGCACTATGTTTCCAATGCCTTCGTAGAGTATCTTCTATTTTTCCAGGAGATAATTTCCTTAACAGTCACAAAAAGCAGGAAGGTTTGAATTGAATCTGTGCTTGGAAGAAAACACAAATTGATGACTGGAATATATATCTATGTGCTAGTATTGGCTGGGATAGAGTTAATTTTCTTCATAGTAACTAGTATGGGGCTGTGTTTTGGATTTGTGCTGGAAACAGCATTGATAACACAGGGATGTTTTTGTTATTGCTGAGCAGTGCTTTCACAGAGTTAAGGCCTTTGCTGCTTCTCACGCCACCCCACCAGCGAGTAGGCTGGGTGGGCACAAGAAGCTGGGAGGGAACACAGCTGGGACAGTTGACCCCAACTGACCAAAGGGATATTCCACACCATATGATGTCATGCTCAGCATATCAAGCTGAGGGAAGAAGGAGGAAGGGGGGAAATATTGGGCGTGATGACGTTTGTCTTCCCAGGTAACCATTTCACAAGACAGAGCCCTGCTTTCCTGGAGATGGCTGAACACCTGTCTGCCCATGGGAAGTGGTGAATGAATTCCTTGCTTTGCTTGCATGCGTGGCTTTTGCTTTACCTATTAAACTGTCTTTATCTCAACCCACGAGTTTTCTCGCTTTTACTCTTCTGATTCTCTCCTCCATCCCACTGTGAGGGGAGTGAGCGAGTGGCTGTGTGGGGCTTCGTTGCTTACTGGGGTTAAACCACAGCACTCTGTCATTAACTAGAATGTATTTTTGTAACCTATACCAATTTTCAAATCTGTATTCCTAAAGTTCATTTCTTGAATCAATATGTAGGCACCTAAATAGAACTAATATGGAGGTAAGAGGTAGGACGAGACTATGAAGAAAACTATATAGTAAATCATTTGGAAATTATCCTGGGAAGATGTGCAAATTGAAAAATGCTGTTCAACATATTGTTAGTAATTGTAATAATAAAATAAGGAATAACTGTCTTTGAGAAAGAAGTACAACTTGTTTAGAAGAGCTTCTTACTTTGCTGATGTTAGTTGTTCTTGATTCTGTCTTTGAATCCTCTGTTAATCCCCTATAAAAATGGAATAAATTATGGGTGAGATCATATGTAGCAACAAGAGGTATACTTTCTTTTTAAGTCATGGCATCTGACACTGCTTTGCAAATGCTTATGAGAAGCAGTATTGGTGTCCTTTTCTTGTATTCTTGTAGATTTGAGCAAAGACCAGCTTTTAAATCTGAAGTTGTGTCCTTGCTCCTCTTTGAAACGTAGGAGTGGACTTCAGAACGACTGAGAGTGAGAGTTTTCAGAGGTGATGCTTGGCTTGTGCTGTGCAAGTGCCCAAAGAGTGCCTCAGGGAGTACCAGTGGGGTACTAGCTGACCCTGTAGTGCTGAGTTTATCTATACCATGAATTTTTCAATGTCTGCTGCCTGACACTACTGAGATTGCCAGCATGGGAGCGAGACCCAGGCCATTCCAAAATGTTGTGCTATACTTTTTTAATACATTCAGTGAAGCAATTTCTGTTTTCTGTCTTTTCTTCCTAGTTTAATATTCTGAGTGATGACAACTGTTTGTGCTTTGTGTCTTTTATTTAATAGCAGCTGCTATATGAAAACATGGATGCGTTGTCAGTCAGGTGTCTAAATCGTAGAATGGTTGGGGTTGGAAGGGACCTTTAAAGATCACCTGGTTCCAAGCCCCTGGCCTTGGACAGGGACATCTTCCCCTAGATCAGGTTGCTCAAAGCCCCATGAAGCCTGACCTTGAACACTTCCGGGAATAGGGCATCCACAACTTCTCTGGGCAACCTGAAGTTGTCTACCCTCTTTTAATTTAGGTACCATCTTAAATTCACAAGAATAGTGAATTAGCATATACAAATTTATATTATTATAAACCTCATATTGTAATTAGGATTTGAAATATTACTGTTATTATTGTTGTTTCGTATTATTGTCATTCTTGCTAGCTGTAATTTCTTTTTCGGTTTTACTTCCTTCTCATCAGTTCTGGTTCAGGTACTGCTTCATAGTCTAGCATCACTGGTAGACCACTGACAGCTAGGGCAACAGTTGTTGTCTTCCAATATCAGTGAATTCCAGTGGCTGGAGGATATAATTCCTGTGACTGATGCTGCATTCATGTCTGCTGTCAGTATTTTATAGAGCTAAAATGAGGCTGTCACTTCATAAGTATTTTACTGAAATACGTACTTGAAATATGACCTACTAAAGCAAACTTCATCATGTTCACTTTTTCTAGGGTTGCAGGTAGAGACAGGTTAAGTAATAAATGCAAAAAGGAAGAAAAAAAAAGGAATAAATAAAGATCGTGATGAAAGAAAAAAACGTTATTTCTGTCTCAGACTAACATAACCAAGATATGTGTGCTGCCTTTGGTTCTGCCGCCACAGGCAGAACTAATTTAAAAGCAAACTCTGTGGAGTCTGGAAACTGCATCAACATCCTAGAACAGTTTAAGCAAGGAGAAGATACTGTCATTTAACCTTGAAGTTCTGTCTTTTTAGTCTCTAGATTTATTTATTCTTTTTAATTTTTCATCTTAACTATATGCGGTTCCTTCTGGTAAACAGTAATAAAGCAAAATCATGTTAACCTTGCAGAGAATTTGATTAAAGGATAGGGTTGGTGGCTTGTTTGTTAGACACCAAGTTAGGCTGATGAGTGGATCAGGTCTTTGTGGGAGATTTTTGGATAGCAGTAAGCTTCCTTCCTGTTGTGTCTACAATCAAAAGCATAATTCTAGTATTTACATAGAATAAGAAACTGTACTTCCTTTTATTTTTTCATTTGTTTCAGTTCAGAAGTCGTCTGGCTATGAATCCAAACTGCTCCTTCTAAATATTCCCAAATGTGACTATTAGTATCAGACTTGTTTCTCTGAGGACAATGAGATTTTGATGGCTATGAACACTACATTTTATTTTTTTTTTAGGCCTCAATTTCATGAATACTTATTTCTGTAAACAGACATTAAGCGAGGTAGGAAATACTTGAAGTCTTATTCAGTTTAAATATGTGTATCTAGTCCACTTAGGAGAGTTTTAATCCGAAGTATCACTGTGGCACACATGCAATTAGGAGGTAGGAGGAGTATGAATTCTAATGATGCCTTCAAATTGTGAATCTTTACCCTGATATCATAGTTCAATTCTGTTCAGACCATTGATTTTTCAATTTTACCCTAGCTCCTTTTATTCTTGAACTTCATATATACAGCTTTACATAAGAAGAAAACGCATTCATCTTTGAGTTCTTGAATGAGTGCCAAGGTAACACTGCGATACATGGGATACGAAGTGTGTTTGTGTAATATATGTACTGTTTATCATTGAACTTCAACTTGAGCTGGAGTGGAGAATAGAGAGATATATCACTAATTCATAGAAGAAGAAACTTTACAGAGATAGTTTACCCCATAAACCCTGTTCCCTGTATTTCAGAGATTTTGTAATATATCTAAAAAATTGTCATTTGTTGGATTGGCAAATATTTAATAATTTGAATATGTAAAGGTTTGCAAATGTTCATAGTCCTTAATTAACTGATTTTAAAAAACCAAAACCACAAACAAACAACAAACCAAATGCTTATTTGAGTCTACCATCCGTTATACTTTTTTTCCAGTGTTCAGTCATCTGGAAACAATAGTGCTTGAATAGAGGAGATGCCCAATTCTGTGAACTTCTGCAATGTCAGAAGGAAGGGAGGAGGCTTGAAAGGAAGTTTTCATTTAAGTGTTGCACCAGGCAGAAGATGATGGATTGTCTTGTCTTGACCATGAATATTAAGCAAAGAAAAATCATAGAATGGTTTGGATTGGATAGGGCATGTTCAACTAGATCAGGTTGCTCAGAGTCACGTCCAACCTGATCTTGAACACTTGCAGGGATGGGGCATCCACAGCTTCTCTGGGTGACCTGTTCCAGTGCCTCAGTACCCTCATAATGAAGAATTTCTTCCCTACCTAGTCTAAATCATGCCAAATAAAATCTCTCTATAATATTTCTCTAGTGTATATATGAATTTTACTCCTAAGCGTATAACTTTAGTGTTGAGAGTTAATGTTTATTGAGTATAATAACGCAAAAAGCACTGTGAAGATAAGTAGAGTTTTTAACCATTTTTTTATTTACACTTAATAAAGACAGTGTTTGGCTAGTTTTCACTTATAGCAATCAGTTCATAATTTCTCCTGCCTTGTCTGCCTAGTGATAACATAGTAGGAATATAGTTTGCGTAGAGCATAATTGCTTGTCTGCCTAAGGCCAGGACAGAAACATGAGAGAGATGCGCTCTCTCTCATGGGATAATGATGCTGGCCGTATTATTCGTCAGCGCTTCTGCCAATCTGTTCGTTGAGGAATATCGTTAGCTTTCCCGTTTCCTGCCTTGTGGCTGGGTGCCTTGGTATAAACTAGCAGAAGATGTAGTTTGCTGCTATAGGAATAACTTGAGTGGGGAAGGGCTGGGAGACGAATTTGCTACGACATCTGTGTACAGTGGCATGTGTACTTTGAGCTGAGTGAAGTGCTGATAGTTGACACAGTCCGTTTGTTGATCATGTTTGTTTTCTAAATGTATATCTCTGGGAAAACACAAAACCTGTATGAATAGATGTCCAAGATTGAGATTAACAGGCTGCCTTGAAAAAAAAAAAAAAACTATAAAAAAGATAAGGATTTCCTAATGTCTTTCAGACTAGTAATTAACTACTTAGATAATTCCTAAAAAAACCTTAATAATAGAAATTAAGAAATAATAACATTATTTAGAAGATGTAAAATGTAACGAGACTATACCATAAATCTAGTAACAGAAAATTCAGCAAGTGCTTCCTTTTCATGTAACAGCTCTTCATTGTTTTCAAGTTCAATGTCATTTCAATAAACTAATTATCAACATTTGCTGTTGCATTTACAGATTGAGTAGAGGTGAATTGGTGAAAAAACAACGTCTTTCAAACTAAATAGTATTTTGGGGGTAGAAGGCATAAAGCAAAGGGTAAAAAATAAAAAGAAATATGTAAATTCATTTTTCCTTTTACTTTCAACAGCATGACCATGTTTCCCCTCAGCTCAACTAAATGATGATAGGGAAAAGCATTCTTTCCATGTTCAAACAGGTTCCATTTCTCTGTCAGTCCATGGCATCTAATTCAGCACCTTTTTCTCCAGCACCACGGAGTTTAAATCTGAGAATATGAAGAATAAAACATTCAATTTGAGATTAAGAGAGTCAATGAATATTTTTCCCATCATCTTTTACTTTCTCAGAGAAGTCTAGTCTTTCCTCAGTTGTTTTTTCAGTTGTTAGGGAAAATGTCAGGAAAGGTATTTCCATCTGGATCTTGCACACCTCAGTGAATAGTATAATCACTGAGTCAGTCTCAATTTCTGCTTTTAACTACTAATTTAGCAACTAGTTAGCTATAGAGAAGGGATAAGACACAGAGCCATGTTCCTTAACAGTTGAAGATTGATTCAGGAACACAGAGTATAAGAGACTAATGTTCAAATTCCTGCACAGATCAATTCCAGCAGAGCCTTGAAACTAAGTTTTCAGTGTCCTAGTTGAGTGCCCTAACTTAGTACCCTATTCAGCATATGTGTGTTTTTATGATTTGAAGCAGAAATTCCATTTTGAACCCTTCAAACCTTTTCTAGTAAAAAAAATGTAATAATATCCTTTGGATAAGTCTAATGAATCTATATTCTCTAAATTAAAAAAAGTCACCAGCAAATTCCCCAAACTCATCTAAACTTCTTTCCTTGTACTGGCAATGTGTCTTTTACATCAAAGAAAATTCCATGTGGAAAAAGATGTCAGTTGATTGGTATCTATCATTCTGAAGTTAAAAACTAGCTTTTAATTAATGCTGAAAACACAAGTCTGAGAAGTGAATATTTTGGTATGGAAATTTCTTGGTGTAATGGTTGATTGCAGCTCCCAAGTGACTTTGCAGTTCATATGCTTCACTGATACTTGAGACGTTCTAAGGCATCTACAGATCTACGGTACTAAATATGAAGTTACCGCTGTGGTGGTATCAATTACTTTTAGAGCTTCATTGCTTTAGGACATACCAGCGTGAATGCTTTCAGGGTGCTGGTATGTTCCTTGATATGAGGAAGTTTAATTCTCCAGAATAAGATATGTATATAGCTTCTTTCCTATATTGTCTTTTCAGTCTTGAGCAAATTTTTCTTTTAAGGGAATTTCTGAATGTTTTTCACAATGAATAGCTTTAATACTCAGGAAGCTAATTGCTTGGATACTTCTTTCTAGGTAGTGGGGGAAAATTATGATTTTTTAGGAAATTGCTTCAGTGTCCTCCCTGTGAAGGAGCCTGACTCCACTTCAGAGAGGAGTCTTCTCAAGCTGACAGAAAATTTCCCTTGAGAATGAGTTCTTTCCCTAAGGTTTTCAGGAGCAAAAGGAGAAGCTTTGAGGTTTCATTGGTGCCAGAAATTTAGATGCAATTCTGTAGGAAGAAGAAATGACATTGAATGTGGAGATTTGCTGCTGAGTTGCTTTGCGCTTCATCTGTAACAGTGAATGTAAGATTGCATGGCTGGTTATTGTTTTCTGTGTTGTGCTGTAACAGAATCTACCCTGTCTTTGTCCAAAGATCAGACAAAAAATGGTACATGAATTTCACTGGATCGAACCATAAATTTCCTGTTGTTGGTTTGTTGATTTTTTTTTTTTTCCACAAGACGACTGATTCACTGAAAATTGCTAACAGAAACTTTCATGCCAATAGCTGTTTTGTGTTTGTTTGGTTTTTTTTTTTTTGTCAGATAAATACAAAGCAAAAGCAAGGACAAAAAGGAAGTGTTACTCAAGATTTGAAACTTTGGTAGTTTACACTATAAAAATTATATGTTAATTTTAAAAGCGTATTGATATCCTGGCATCTTTCTCTTTTCATCATGTATAGAGTAGTATTGATTACATGCCTTCAGTAGTTTCCCTCTTAATAGCATTGAAGATTGTCTACTTCTAATTCTGAACAGATTTAAGTACTCTTCTCTTTATATAGTTTAGATATCTCATACTTGCTGACATAGGGCATTTTTGTAATCCTTAGCTCTCTACTTACATTTTCTGTCTTGGATTAGCGTTGTTTGTTCATATTCCACAAGTTTGAAACGTGAAGTGGTTCTCTTAAAGGAGGACAAGTAGTTACCCTATTAGTAGGTAGTGTTAGAAATACTGTTCTTGTTCACATGTCCATTCTTTGAAGTTGTGTTCTCACGGGATTTGTGAATAAAATGAGAAGAAAAAGGACGCTGGCCTTATTTATATTTTCAGTTCTTAATGTTTTGTTGTACAGAAGAAGTACTTGCATGATCTTGACAGAAGCTGTTTTTCTAGAAGTAGCAAATTTCATCTTTTCATTCTACAGAAGCAAGGCTCTTTAGAGCTCACCTTTCCTCCTTATGCCTTGTGAGATTCTGACCATTGACACAGATAAAATTGCATGCTTCTCTCCAAGATAAGAAGGAATTTGAGGAAATGAAAAGGATTTAACAAATGAGTTCAAGAATGAAAAGAAAGATTACTAGATCTCTGCAAATCTGATCTTAGGTATGGCAAGAGAACACACTTGTAAATTGATATACTTCTCAAAAATGGATGTACTTCTCAAAAATTATCTTGTGAAATTTTGCATCGCTTGCTGCAATGGATAGGAGAACAAAACCTAAGACTAGCACTACTGCTTTCTGTTGGTTGGTACTTGACATCCTAGGTTTTTTATTAATTGTATCCTTTCTCCTTCATCAGTCCTTCAAAATTACTAGTGTTTCCCTGTCTTCGATTGGCTTTGCCTATGTACTTGGTGACTAAGAACACAGCTTTTTTTATTTTTATTTTTTTCAATTTTCCAACAGGAATTTCTGAGAAAGTTACAAGACTTGTGATCTTCGTGTGTAGACTGAATATATCACTGTTGTGATACATCTGAGAAGCGTGATTATTCCAGAAATTGGTTGCCTGATTAGTAGTTGCTCCGTATTGTATGACCATACCCAGCGGAAAATATTTGGAAATATCATCTCTGTTAGAACTGTGCTTTTGAAAAAAACTGATTTTTGAAAAACAGAGTAGCAAGAGACATGGCTGTGCTTACACTGACTTAGATCATCAATGAGGAGAATAGTATCACCTTAATGTTAGAGGTTCATATTTTTAAGTTTTCAGTTCATGTGTAACTGGTCTTATGCATCCAAAGCCACAAAATGTTAAAGACCAGATTAGCCAACTACGTATGTAGCTGGATTAAATTTGTTTCTCTGTGGGCTTCCTCATGTGATTGAAGAACAGTGTGTATGCTGTTGTGAGTGTCCCTCGCAGGCTGTTTAATAATACTATTTCATACAGAAGGGTTCTACTGTTATGTCCAGAAAAAATTCTGATCGTCTATTTCATATATACAAAGTAATAGAATATATCAAAATAAGCTAGGTTGAATGCAACATTAAACTGTGCTCTTGTTAGAGGTCCTTGTTAGCATCACTGCTTTGGTTTATTTTATCTATATGCTATGCCAAAGAATCATCACGTAAAAATTACATCTTTTAGTAAATATAATTTGGATATGGTTCATTTCTATAATATTCTTCTTTAAATGGATTTAGTGTATGAAAAATCAAGCTTCCATCTTGTTACATACCCTTGTTTAGATAACTTGCATTCATAGGTCATTTGTAAGCTTGATGAGGAGAGCCCCATTATAGTTAAAGTTTCATCACTCTGATTATATTGAATGAGCAGTCGCACTGTAGTATATAGTGGTCCTTAGATTTAATTACAGCGTATCTGGAAACATAGCATTTAGTGCATTTTCTTCTGGATTCTTAGATAGATGAGTAGGAACAAAGTCTCCCAGACTGGTAACTTCTTATCACAATTGCTATCTTTTTTGTTATCTAAAACGTAATTAAAACACTGTAGTTTGCCTATGCTGTTTTAAGTTGTAATCCACTTAAAGGAAGAGAAATGGCTGTAGCTTTAGCCGTAGCATCTTGCCAAGATTTGTCCTCTTACTTTGGTAATTCAGACCCTCTTACCTAACTGGCTTTAAAAAAAATACTTCAGCTGATTTCTTTTGTTAACATACCACCCTTCAAAATTAGAATGAAAAGTTTAATGGCCTAAATACAGTGCAGTCCTATTTGAAAAGCCTGATTTATCTTCTGTGGTTCCTTTTTTTTATACCGGTATTTCCTTGTTATGCCCTTGGTATTTCATAGCTGTCCTTTTTAAGCACTGAAGCAATTAGTTTTGAGAAGGCTGATTCTTCAGGGTCCAGTGCTTTCCTGCCTTTCATTCGCCGAAGCTGCACATTTTAATGAAGTTGTTTCATCTGTGTTGCCAAACACTAGAATTTTGCTGCTTCAATTCTAATTATCTCTGCTGGCAAATGCTATGTTTTATTAAAGCTGTCAAGTGCACTGTTCATTAAATGTCCACAGTCTGTGGTGCTGTGCACACAAATTAGATCAGCTTTGCTCCTTGATAGATTATGAAGAAGTTAAATATTTTTATATAAACCACTAAAATCGAGTCTAAGAGCCATCAGTGATGACTTAGATGAGTAAAACACACCTGTAGCTTCTTGAAACCTAGCATCTTGTCACAAACCACCTATAGTACGTACATTAAAACTCTAGTAGTACAGCTGAGTATACCGCTTGTAAGATTAGGGAGAATGAAAAAAAGAAAGACCCAGGGAACTACAGGCCAGTCAGTCTCACCTCAGTGCCCGGTAAGATCATGGAGCAGATCCTCCTGGAAACTATGCTAAGGCACATGGAAAATAAGGAGGTGATGGGTGACAGTCAACTTGACTTCACTAGGGGCAAATTGTGACTGACAAATTTGGTAGCCTTCTGTGATGAGGTTACAGCATTGGTGGATAAGAGAAGAGCAACTGACATCATCTACCTGGACTTGTGCAAAGCATTTGACACTGTCCCACATGACATCCTTGTCTAAATCGGAAACACATGGATTTCATCAAATGAAATGGACCACTCCAATGGATGGAGCACTCAGTGGATAAGGAATTGACTGGATGGTTGCGCTCAGAGAGTTGTGGTCAATGACTCGATGTCCAAGTGGAGGCCAGTGATGAGTGGTGTTCCTCAGGGGCCGGTATTGGGACCGGTGCTGTTTAATATCTTTGCCGGTGACATGGACAGTGGGTGGGGTTGAGTGCACCCTCAGCAAGTTTGCCGGCAACACCAAGCTGTGTGGTGTGATTGACACACTGGAGGGAAGAGATGTCATTTAGAGGGGCCTTGACAGGCTATAGAGGTGGGCCTCTATGAACCTCATGAAGTTCAGCAAGGCCAAGTGCAAGGTCCTGCCCATAGATCAGGGCAATCTCAAGGAAAATACAGGCTGGGCAGAGAATGAATTGAGAGCAGCCCTGAGGAGAAGGACTTGGGGGTGTTGGTTGATGAAAAGCTCAACGTGAGCCGACCGTGTGAGCTTGCAGCCCAGAAAGGCGACCATATCCTGTGCTGCATCCAAAGAAGTTTGGCCAGCAGGTTGAGGGAGGTGATTCTGCCCCTTTTCTCTGCTCTTGTGAGACCCCACCTGGAGTACTGTGTTCAGCTCTGAGATCCCCAACATAAGAAGGACATGGCGCTGTTGGAGTGGGTCCAGAGGAGGGCCACGAAGATGATCCGAGGGCTGGAGCACCTCTCCTATGAAAACAGACTGAGAGAGTTGGGGCTGTTCAGCCTGGAGAAGAGAAAGCTCTGGGAGACCTTCTAGCTGCTACCTTCCAGTACTTCAAGGGGGTCTACAAGAAAGCTGGAGAAAGACTTCTGGCAAGGGCATGTAGTTGATAGGACAAGGAGTAATGGCTTTAAACTGAATGAGGGTAGATTTCGATTAGATTTAAGGAAGAAATTTTTTACATTGAGGGTGGTGAAGCACTGGAACAGGTTGCCCCGAGAAGTTGTGGCTGCACCATCCTTGAAGGTATTTAAGGCCAGGTTGGATGAGGCTTTGAGTAACCTGATGTAGTGGAAGGTGTTCCTGCCCATGGCACGACGGTTGGAACTAAATGATCTTTAAGGTCCCTTCCAACCCAAACCATTCTATGATTATCTTATTCATTAAGAGACCATTTTCCTTCCTGAAGATATCTACATTGCCTCTTGAACTCTAGCTTTTATGTGTTTAGGATAAGATAAGTTTTGTTACATATGCTTTGATATAAGTAAAAGCATCAGTGCTAGTCTTTCAGTAGGGGGTTGTATAGTATAATTGGTCCTCCATTTAAAGCAAAGATGGCTTCATTTTAATGTTACTAACCTGGTGAATACAAAAGATTGCTATCGTAAGCAACTACCAGGTTCTCTTGTAATTGCATATCTCAAAAGGGAATTTTACTAGAAGATGTTTAATTCAAATATATGGGGCAGTAATAGAAATATTATACTTGCAAAGAAAATATTTGAGTCAGCTCTCATGTTGGCACTTTTCGAATTCTTTTGCTTTTATTAATTTTAGATTTTCAGTCTATCATTATCTTCAATAACACAAATAGTCATTCTTACTTTTTAATGGATTGTTTTCTCAATGTTCTCTATGAGCATAAATAAGATATTGTAATGATAGACTACCAGATAAGCACGTTGTTGATCTTTTGAAAAAATGTTTTTCTTACCCTTCAGCTATCTGTAGGAAATAACTTTAAATTTATTTTTAGTACCATTGCTTTATGGTATTTCTTTTCTGTATTGGTTACCTTATCTTTTGAAGAATGTAGTGTTTATACTTTCCAACATTACTTTTAAGTTTATCAGGCTGTATTTTAAACTTTCAGAGGAACAGATATTTATTGTACTCTTCATAGAAATCATAAATGACATCTCAAAGAGCTATGTAAAATAAACAGAACTTCCGGGCTCTTGGATATCTATTTTTTTTAGGCTTTGGTAGGAAACTATTGCCCTTCAAAATGCTGCGAGTCACTCTTTCTTGTCTCTTCTCCTTATGATCCAGTTTAAAGTGCTGTAGTACATATAGAAAATTCATACAGCCTGAAGTTGAATAGGCGGCTATGTATGTTTATATATTTCTTTATCTGTTAATGTATTATGCCTTATCATGTATATTTCATGGTATTTACAGGAAATAATAGCATTTTAGCAGTTTTTGAGTGTAGAAACAGAAATTAATGCTCTCAAAGCAACCATCTGAGCCTCTGCCTGTCAAAACCTTTCCTTCAGTAGTTAAATGTTTAAAGGAAAACATTTGCTCTTCACATGGCATGGCCTTTTATGCCACTGTAACAGAAGACTTTCCAAAGTGGCATTGGAGATGTTTCACAGTATCCTGAATTTTATCAGACTAGTAGAGAACTAAAAATCAAAAGTGTCTCACTTGAGAATTTATTGCAACTGGTTATACGATGTTTCCAGGCAAATATTCAAGTAGTGTCTTACCCTAAATGCGGTGCTGATGACTTAGTCCTGGCCCAACCAAAAAGTGGCATATAAACTAGAGATGTCATTTTGAATGCTATTCATAGGTTGAAGTGAATTCTTAAAAGGGTAGTAAAATACATTCTTTGTTATTGCTACTGGGTATCAGTCAAGCAGCCTAATTCTGCACCAGCTGTGGTATTCAGATGATCAATAAGATTATCCCAAAGAAAGATAGATTGTTCCTGTTGTTTTCAAGCATGCATCTGAGACAGAAGGTCATAAATACCTGAACAAAGAGATGTAGAAAATAAGCTGTTCTTGGCCACCAGTGCTTGTCTCCTAAAGGAAATTTCAGTGAGAGTTTTCCTTTGAAAAGAAAAACTTCAGAGGGCTGAAAAACATTCAAGGGCTGAAGTACTTTTTGTCATCTGAAATAATTAACCCAACTTCAGACCAATAATCTTTCGTCTTGTTCAACTTAAATTTTATCTTCATTCAAAGGCCTACTGTCGGACAGGAGGTGGATGAGAATAGATGGCATATTCTGTGACAGTGGAGTAGTTGAGTGATATTAGTGTATTGAGAGATTTGATGGGAAAGGGAAGCACGGAAGTCACCTAGGTGCATGTGGGAAGTCTACAACATGTGAAATATGACAATTTTTCCTTACTGTTGTTATTTTGTGTATTTTCTATGTATGTTTATATTTGACTTTAAGTCTGAATAATTGGACAAAATATTTCCTGAACCTTCTAGGGAGATTTGAAACGTATTCAGGCTTATATTTAATATCTAGTCTCAGATTTGGAAAAACTTCTCATGTTTTGGCTTCTTGGAAGTTACCTGAGATATTACTGTCACTAGCGTGAATAAATAAATATTTTGATTGCACTGCCTTATCCACTCTTTTCAGGTGGAGTGTGCAAGTGTGTTAACTACAACAGAGGAAAATAAATTTCTTTATAAACCCTGACGCCTTCCTCTTATCAGTATAGTCTCAGAAAATTGTGAAAAATCACTGAAGCAATTGTCAAGCATAAAAAAGACATGGTAAAGAGTGATGCAATTCGATTCAGAAACGGGTCTTTAATGTGCATGGGAAGTTAATTTTATGCTTACGAAAGTATACAAACAAAAACAACAAATAGATTTTATGTCTTACTGTGGGTTATCAAGCTGAAAGTGAAAAGAGTAAAATAAATACCATTAATAAAAGCAATACCACACAAAGGGAAATGTTCATGGTTCTGAATATTTAGAGATTAGGTTGATAAAGCTCTATGCTGTTTCTAAAAGTCCTTAGCCCTAACTAGGAACTCCTTCAGTTCAAAATAACATGGGAGAAGTTTTGGTCCAAGATTTTAGATTTGGCTCCCTGAAATTGATATTCTCTACTAAGATATTTGTTTTACTTTTTTAAAGTACTAGTTTTGTAGTACTTTAAATGTTGAACTTTAAGGAATAGAGAGAGTATTGCTTTTGTATTACTACATTTTTGGAAGGGAATAGTCATCTTCTAACCTTGGAAAAGGAAAATGAGATTATTTTTATTTTGAATTTTTTCTGTTGTTTTTACAGGAACACCAAGACACTGTGCTTGGGAATACAATGCACACCGTGATCGCCTTACTGAATAACATGGTTGCTAACAAAAGCACAAACATGAGGTTACTCTTTGAAGAAGGTACGTTGTCTTTATCTTTAGTTATTCTCCTTACTATAGATGTTTCCCAGTCTATTATAATACCTGGCACTGTGTGAAACTGTAGACTTGTATGTATTTATGTTCTATAGTGGTTGTTAGATAATCACGTTGTAACTGACTGGTATTCCTCGTCATTTCATCTGCCTCCCTTACTCGTTTGGTTATAAATTTAACTTTTAGAAAGCTGTTCCTCCAAAAAAATGTACTTACAGAAGAATTACTGACTGAAAGTTATGTTATGTCTGTGAAGAATGGCTTTGAAAAGGAGTGGGCTAGAGCTCTGCCCACAGCAGTGCAGAGCACAGGCAGAGAGAGCCTCTGCAAGTTCTTCCTTTTCTCCCTGCTCAAACCTGTGAAATGGTAAGTTGTACAGTATTTCTGCACTTTTAAAAAAGCTAGCTTCTGTTCCAGTCCAGCGATAAAGACTAATGGAGTGGAGCCCAAAATGACTGAGTGTTAGTGTACAAACCATCCATGTCTTCATTTCACTATATTTTATTATTGAAGCTACTTTTGTTTAGAAATTGGTTCTGGTTTACAAAATGAAGAGAAAGTTTCTGCTGTTGGAAATCTATATAAATTTTAAAAACTTGTTTAGAAATATACACATTGATAGCATTATTTTTGTTTATCCTTAATCAGTGTGTGACATTCAGCAATATAGATCTACACTATTATTAATACTATTTGTATAGAATAAATCAAAGACATAGACTACTGGTATAGCAGTATATAGCATGCTCCAGAAGGAAAACGAAGACATTTGCATAGAGAGACAGTGAAGAGACAGCTAAGGCTCTTGTGAAGTCAAGAGTTGAGAGGAAAAATTTTCAAAGTCTCTAGGAAAAGATTGGGTGGGGTGTCAGGTGAAACTTCGTCAGAGTATAGCGTTTTTATAGTAATCACATTAGAGGAAGAACCAGATGAGACATACTATGATTAATGATTGAAGTATAAACACTGATGATGATGATGAGCAAATTTGAAGAATTGGATCTTCCTTAGATACGCATTGGAAAAAAAAAAAAATCAGAACACATACCAGCCTAAAACTCCATCAAGATTTGCGGTAGTGGTCGTGCTCTCATTTTCATAATTACCTTAGCAGTTAAAGCACTCACCCAGAAAGTAGGAGACCTGAATTCGTGGTCCTTTGACTCTGAAGGGATTGAATAGACAATGGCATCATTCAGGAGACACACTGGAACTTGGCATTGTAGATAATAACATGCTTCTCTCCTCTGTTTGAAACAGATCCACTCTGAAGTTAGTGGTATGAGAACAAGGCTGGAAGAAAACAAAGAAAAGGAAAATATGGCTGAATTGGACAGAGGTGGTTTATAGGAATCTGTTTGGTTATTTCTCATCAAACTGTCTATCATGCTTGGAATTGCTTTGGGCTTTCTTGAGGTTTGGATTTAAGTGCTGCTTTTATTATCTTTGGGCACATCCACTGTGCTGGGCAAAATCCTAAGCTAGCACTGAGCTGCAGCAGGGTAACTTGTTAAATCTGCACAATGACATGCAAAGAAGTTAACTCAAGTCCCACAAGCACTGTAACCACATAACTGGCATGCCTTACTTGAAGTAATATGCTTTGCCTTTCTGCATGGCAAATAAGGTGCAAAACTATTTAACAACATGGCAAAACTGCATCCATTCCCTAAATATCTCCTCTTTATTGTCTCACAGAGCAAGCTCCTGTGTACTTTTTATGCTGCTGGTAGTATATCAGTGCTCTTTCCCTTCTCATCTGCTCCAAAAATAAAACGCATCTCTGCATCTCTTCCATCATGCTAGTTTCCAAATTAAGGAAGTGGGATAGAAACATTATTGAAGTCTTTTATCTTTTTATTGTGCTATGTCATAAATTACACCAGTAATATTTTCAGACTGTTAGTGACTGGGTAACACTAACTTGGGCTCAATGAACTTCAACATACTGACTAGGAAAAAAAGCACAGCAGACAAAAATAATTTATCTCAAGTAAAATGTCCCTATCATGTCTCATTCCTTTTCCCCATTGGCTAATCTTCAGAGTACTGGAAACCTGGATTCTGGCCAGTGCTTTATTGTTTAAGGGCCTAATTGTCAGATAAAGAACTTCTTAAATTTGGTTTGCAGGAATGTTATGAAGTTATTGATCTTGTAATTGTAGACTTTAAGATTTTCTTTGATCGAAAAAGGGAGAAAAGTTATTCCATACAAACTGGAAGGCTTTTTATCCTTTTCATTACCAACTGTAAATATGTAGTGTTCTTTACAAGAAAATACCTTAAACTTCCACTGCTGGTGTGTTTGATGTTCATCTTTGACATTTTTTAATGGCTTTTGTGTGACAGAGAAGGACATGATCTAGTAAAATGGACACTCCTCCTTGCAGAAAAGGATCCTTGAGTCCAAATGGAAAAGCTCAACATGAGTCAGCAGTGTGCCCTCGCAGCAATGAAAGCAAATCAGGGCTGCCATAAGAAAGAATAAATGGAAGATTGAGGAAAGTGATTTTTCTCCTCTATTCAGAACTTGTGAGATTGCATCTGGAATTCTGTGTCCAGTTTTGGGCTCCAAGCTGCAAGACACATTGATTGACAGACAGGAGCAAGTCCAAAGAAGGGCAACCACAATGTTTAGGAGGATAGGCCATATAGTGTGTATTTCCAGCCTTCACCTGTATTATTGCATGAAGTTATTACTTCCCAAGTGCAGAACTTGGTATTCGCCTTTGTTAAACTTCAACAGGTTTCTGGCAGCCCGTTTCTTGACCTCTTTTTGAATGTCAGCTCAACCCTTCATCACGTCAACCACTTGCCTCAATTCAATGTCATCTTCAAACTTGCTGAAGCTGTATGCTATTTCGTCCCAGTAACACTCTATGTCCAGCTGTTAATGAAGGCATTCAATATTCATGAGCTATTCTGCTGTCTTAAAAAATGCTGAAGCCAGAGTATTACAGGCCATCAATTTCCCTTATTTCCCCATTACAGTGTGATAATTAATTCATGTATATATGGAACTTTAGAAATTAAAAGCCTTAAATACTTGCTACTTATTGTAAGGATCTCAGGTTAGGGGGACAGTCCTGTCAAGTTTTTTGGTTTCCAAGAGACCAGATGTTAGCAATGAGGATTTCTTTCCGATTCTGTATATGCCTTTCTTCAGCTGCCAAGAAGCAGTATTTTTGCAGACAGATCATTTGGAAATTCTCGTTGCTGTTTCCTCTGTGCCTGTTAGCCTTCAGAACTCTTTCCTGCTCAAAGGAGTTGTATTAGGTGATAGATGTTTATTTTTTTTTCAGATGGGTTGCAGCTTACATGTTGAACTTTCCCCTTTCTCAAGGAAATCTTGCTTGATGACACTTGCCTCATTACTGCTTCCGTGATTTCATATTAATTACCATGATAAGGTGGTGCATTTCAGCAACTTGGGTACAGGGTAGACTGCCTACCATTAATTTCTCTCTCCTCTGAACTGTGTCCTTTTGTGTGACAATACATCAAACGTAATGATAACCACTTGTAATATTTAAAGGTGAAATGGAGAATAACGTATGCAACTAGAGTCACAGAGGGAATTTAAAATGGGCTTTGCTGTGTTATCAGCTATTAAACATTTATTCTGTTAACATTAATGACAGTTTCCACCTAATAATCAGAGGGGAATAATATGATTCAGTTTAATTATAGAGAATGGAATTCAGTAAGGAGTCTGGGATTACTGTAAGGTCTCTTGAGAAAAGTTATGGTGAGATGCAAAAAAGTTAAAACAATAATGGTCATTTTTAGCGTGGTCTTCTAAGAATGTGAAATGTACTCTCTTGGCTTCTGTCTGTCAGTCTCTTCCCTTCCTCCCTTTCCTCATCTTTTGAAATCATTGGACAACTTTAAATTAACTTTAGAGGGCATAGAGGTCCAAATATACAAAGTAGATATTGGTTCTATAATAATCAATAGCTGAGGAAAGGAGGAGATCTAAGTTAGTACTGTAGCTTAGAAGCTTAGACAATAGTATGGTCTCATCAATTATCTGTTCCCGGCTAATGTACAGCAAATGGAGCAGTGTAATACATGACATGCATGAAACAAACAAAAATGTATGGACTGTACAGAAAGAAAGGAATTTTAATACTTAAAATTTCCAAGTTAATTTTTTTTTAAAACCATACATTTTGCAACCTATTGTCTTGGACCATCCTTATGGAAGCCAGGTTGTAAAAATCCAAAAGGTGTCATTTCACCTTCAGGTAGGAAATAAGGAATGTAAGTGTGAGAGGAGCATCATTTTAGAACTGTTTTCCTTTTTTTATCATAAAGATAAGACACGATCAAAGCGGAGCTAACTGGTCTGAGTTTATATACTTGGTTAGAATAGTTCTTACTGATGGAAGTGAAACCTTCTCCTCTGTGATTCTATTTCCCTTAACATTTATTAAACTAATTTATAAAGCATAAAACTTATACTCTTGTATAGTATCTTGAGCTCTACTAACAGACTTGTAAAAAATCTATTAGTATTGCTGTATTTCCCCTGGCCATTTTGTATTCACTTCACATTTGCTTTGAAGGGTATCTGCAATCTTTTGGTTTAGGTTTGTAACCACTAAGTTCAACAGTATGTGTTAATGACTGAGGAGAGTACTTATGTCATGATCCCACAGGATCAGTCAGTGTATGGGAGAAACTCCCATTATAGCACATGCTTATAGTTGGATAACGTAGAATGGAGCAGTGCTAAGGTTTTAGAAATAGGGAAAGGGAGTCATCAGTGACAAAGATGGAAAGTTATTACCATGGAGAGAGGCAGGGATATAGATGCATATCTGTAGGAAATGGGGTATTTAGTTCTACTAGCCGTGAAACAGTCAGCTGTATATTATTTAGCACTTGTCATACTGAAAGGGTTAACATTTGCTGACTATAAAATGAACATCCAATTCTAGATGCTACAATCGTCAGCTTTAAGCAGGTGTTATAGGAGTACAGTAGATGATAATCTGTTTCTATAGTTGTTAGGGCAGTTTACTAAAAAGACATATTGTCTATATTAGACGTATTTTGTCTATTGACAAGCATTGACATAATGGCAAATTTAGGCATAAGATGAACCACAAAAGTTTGGCTGCTTGATAAGTGAGTGGTGTTAGAGTGCAAGACTGCTTAATTATCTGGAAAGCGTTGAGTAATAAATAACCAAGTGTATCAGTACTTAATGTAGTAAACCAGTACTCTAGTATAGCACATTATATATAAACTCTGTTTTCATAAATGATCGAATGGTTAGGGCTGGAAGGGACCTTAAAGATCATCTAGTTCCAGCTCCCTGCTGTGGGCAGACACCTTCCACTACATCAAGTTACTCAAAGCCTCATCTAACCTGGCCTTAAATACCTCCAGAGATGGGGCAGCCACAACTTCTTGGGGCAACCTGTTCCAGTGTTTCACCACTTTCATTATAAAAAATTTCTTCCTTAGATCTAAGCTAAATCTCCCCTTGTTCAGTTTAAAGCCATTCCCCTTGTCCTATCACTACATGCCCTTGTAAAAAGTTCCACTCCAGCTTTCTTGTAGGCCCTCTTTAAGTACTGGAAGACTGTCAGAAGGTCTCCCTAGAGCCTTCTCTGAAAGACAGAAGGTCCCTCTGAATGACATCCCTTCCCTCCAGTGTGTCAATCGCACCACACAGCTTGGTGTCATCAGCAAACTTGCTGAGGGTGCACTCGATCCCACTGTCTATGTCATCAACAAAGATGTTAAATAGCACTGGCCTCAGTACTGACCCCTGAGGAACTCCACTCATCACTGGCCTCCACTTGGACATTGAGCCATTGACAGCAACTCTTTGAGCGCAACCATCCAGCCAATTCCTTATCCACTGAGTGCTCCATCTATTGGAGTGGTCCGTTTCATTTGATGAAATCCATGTGTCTCCAATTTAGAGACAAGGATGTCATGCGGGACAGTGTCAAACGCTTTGCACAAGTCCAGGTAGATGATGTCAGTTGCTCTTCTCTTATGCACCAATGCTTTAACCCTATCATAGAAGGCTACCAAATTTTTCAGCCACGATTTGCCCCTAGTGAAGCCATGTTGACTGTCACCAATCACCCCTTTATTTTCCATGTGCCATAGCATAGTTTCCAGGAGGATCTGCTCCATGATCTTGCCAGGTACAGAGATGAGACTGACTGGTCTGTAGTTCCCTGGGTCTTCCTTATTTCCCTTTTAAAAAATGGGGTCTATGTTTCCCCTTTTCCAGTTGGTAGGAACTTCACTAGACTGGCCATGCCTTCTCAAATATGATGGAGAATGATTTAGCAACTTCATCTGCCAGTTCCCTCAGGACCTGTGGATGCATCTCATCAGGTACCATGGACTTGTGCACCTTAAGGTTCCTTAGAGGATCTCGAACCTGATCTTCTTCAGTAGGTGGTTCTTCATTCTCCTAGTCCCTGCCATTCCCTTCTATGACTTGGGCAGTGTGGCTAGAGTACTTGCCAGTGAAGACTGAGGCAAAGTGGTTGAGTACCTCAGCCTTCTCCATATTTCAAGTAACCAGGTCTCCCATTTCTTTCCACGTTTTCCCTAGTCCTCCTTTTATCACTGACATACCTATAGAAGTTTTTCTTGTTACCCTTGATGTCCCTGGCCAGATTTAATTCTAATTAGTAATTACAATAATTTTAATTAATAAAATTATCTAATTTTATTTTTCTCTTAAATTCGGTCTTTTTGTCACCTTTGTTTCTTTTCTTGTTGTCTTTCTTGGTTGGTTTTGTTTGTTTTACAGGTAGTTTGCACAAATTAAAAATAGAAAATGTTAAATCATCTTATTTGTCTGTAGTTAGTAGTGCTTTCAGACTGAGTCCTGTTTGTCCGTGGGTTGTATTCAAAGGCAGGGAAATTCTTCATTCTAACTGTTGCATCATGTGCATTTTGCTCATAGGAAGAGTTTGGACGTAGTGTATTAGAATGTAGAGAAACATGTTTCAAAGGCTTCATGGGGACCCTCATTCTGAAGAACTGAACAAAGCAAGTTGTTAGAAAATAAACCTTACAGGCTGTAATGGATAACTTCTGATAGTCTTTCTGCAGCTATTTATTCCTGATATTGCCTCAAATTTATTACATTTATATAAGCAACTATTTTCAGTATGTATAAAAAGTAATTCCAAATAATTCTGTCTTTAAGAGAAGTTTCCACTGTAATTCAAAGCTGATCTAGTAAATTGCTTGCAGCCCATTACTTACTAATGAGTTTACATTTTTAGCTTTTTTGGAATCTCATTATGCTTCATAAATGGTTTATGAAATTTTTTTCATGATGGTCTTATAAGGAGATGGTGTGTATATATATGGAGTTCAATTCAGTCCTGTTGAATCGAATGACCTTTTCCAGGCTTTACTTCTCTGATCATGTTTTGCTACTATCCTGAAGTAACGACCACCAGCAGTATAAGCATATTTGTCTTGATGTTTAAAACCTTTTCCATTATATGGTACAGCAAATCCTAAACTTTATTCCTCATATGTTAATGTTGTTGAATCTTGGGAACTAAAGCAGAAGTGAAGTCGTGGGGTTTAACACTTAGAACAATAAAACTAGTCTTCAAGTTCTTTAAAAATGCAACAGGTATTAGTAGTATATGGTGCTTCAAGCAGTTTGTGTAAAAAATAAAGTTCCTAAGGAAGGACCTTTAGTGGAAATATAGAATGTCATATTCAGCAGTTGTTATATCCGATATCATATTAAGAACGCATGGTAGGTGCTTAAAGCAGGGACAATTATTAAAAAGGAAGAGATCTGCAATAAACTTTGTAGTCAGATCATCGTAACTCATTTGCATCTCATGAAAGAAAGATCAGCCTTCATGGATGAGGTATCCTTATTCATCTTGTGGTCCACTTCTTTGACTTTTAGTCAAATGTCAAGAGATTAATTAGATTTCAGATGTCTTCATGTGTCATATTGTTAAAGTCTGTTAAATACTGCATATCCAAAAAGTGGCACTCATGAGACCAACATTCAACTTTAACCTTTTTCTTAAAAACCCCAACAATCTCTTATATTCACAGATCTTTATTGTAATGATTGGTAAATGACAATGAATTCTGAGCTTTCTAGATAGATCCCAAAGGTTTCTAACTTACCTAAATCTTTGGAGAATATTCTTCTACCTTTCACTTCCTCACAGATAATTGTATTTCAGCCTCAGCCTCCAAAAGACGTTTGATTATGCTGCCCATAGCACACTTTTAAAGAACAGCTTCTAGCTTCCTAGCCAGCTCTCTTTAGCCTGCTAAATTGTCAGTGTTCATGAAATTAGGCACAGTAACCTGGCAACTCCGATCCTCCTCCCTGCTGCACCCACCTATGCAGCAGTAGTCTGAACTACTGTGAAACACTGAGATGTTGGTGTGATATTGCATGGGGCTTTGATTTTAGGAATTCAAGTGAGTTGTTGAAGTGGCTGGCTTCAAAGTTACAGGATTTTCTTCTGAGATGGGGAAACTAACTAACTGTAAAACAGTGATCAAGAAAAGGACCATGGATTAGTCATACAGGAGAACTCTGCTTGCAAGGGAAAGGCAGTATTTATAAAATCCTATAGAATACATCACTTAAACTAATATGACCTTAAAAAAAACCCACAATAAAATCCACAGATTAGTCTGTGAATAAGTCAGACGCACATTCAGAGTGGTTCTGAAGCCATTTGCTCATCACTTAGTATCCCCTATTTATTCCAAGGCGGCAGGAGTTTTCTGGAAAACATTTCAGAATACAGTATAGGAATATTTGTTCAGTGACAGAAGATAGGAAGTATGTTGTTTCATGGCAGTACTTTTTATATCTGCTTATTTTACAGCATCCTAAGCAAATACAAAACTTAGTTCATATGCAACATACTGTGGTTCTGGATGGGAAGATTGGCAGGGAGAATAAGTTAGGGAAATAAACGAGTAACAATTTAAAAACATTTTTTCTGTATTTAATCAATGTTTAGAAACAAAATGCTCTCCGTTAAAAAAAAAAAAAGTAAAGTAAGAACTTATTTTAAAATACAGAAAATAAATGCAGAAAGACTTGTATCATCCTGTCTGAGTCATTGCAGATGTTGCTTCTGTATCACTTGGTTGTGACAGGGAAAGTCCCTCGGTTAGGAAGTGTACACCTCACAGCCTCTGCCGTGTGGGACGTAAGCCTTTCACAGCTCCCTGCCAGTACTGTAGTAATTAGTTCAGCTCTTGAGCACAGAGATGTCTCCATGAAAACCTAAAGATAGTAGTCGTGTGTGTCTATGTTCATTTGAGTTACAGCTTATGTGAGAAGTCAGTGGTGGCTGAGCCTGAAGAAGGCTCTTCTATGATGTTATGAAGTTCAGAATGTTTTTTAATAGTATTAAGACATGTTTTTCTGACTCAAAATGCCAGTAACTCAGGTGGAAGTGTGTAACATCACATGGGTAAACTTACAAGTCTGGTATCATAAAAGATAAGTGGGAATCATGTCAAAATAGCATGGTAGTAGTGAAGTCTTTGAGGAAAAAATAACCTGTGTCATCCTGTGATATTTAACAATACAGCCATCTGAAAAGGATGAAAATAGAAACAGTAATTGCTATGAGAAACAGTCATGCCATTCAAGTAGAACTGGGCCTGTTGTTGTTGAGAGCTGTGCCCATAAGGTGCAAATGTCACAGCGTGCTTGCTAAGACTTCAAAGGATAAAATAAGTTAATAAAGGCTCAATAGGTTGTTACAGCCTTGCTCATGCTGTACTGTAAAAGAGGACTAGCCTTTTCTGTGCCCAGAGTAGGCTTCCTGATACCGTCCCTGTGCACAGCCAAGCAGATCAACTTGCAGCGTAGCTGTCTGCTTAAACTACCTAAGAGATCTCATTTTAACACCTAACTGATGGAAGAGAAAGGAGTAGCAACAAGAAATGTTCAAAATCTTTTAATTCCATGATATTCTAGTCTGAGAGGCTCTATGCAGAAATCTGATAATGTAACCAATCAGCTTAGTTTAATAGTGGGAAATTAGTTCAATAAATATAGCACTTTCAAAACTTATATATTTCTAATATGCCAACTATAATAGTAATTTTTTTTTATGCCTATCAGATTCCTAGACAAAACTAAGACTTAAGGTTTTGCCTGAGCAATTACACTGACTAATAATGTTTGGAAGTACAAAACTCATTTGAAAAATGAAATTTTTATGTTAAAATGTAAAGCATTGGTTTTGTTTCTGAGGTTGTGGCTATCTAAAGGTTTCCTGATGACAAACTCGGCTCTGGGTAAAGGAAAACATCTGCAAAGCGTTATGCTCCTTTCACCCATGTATCTGTACAAATGATAGGTTTTCCTCCTCTCTGGAGACTTTTGCTTTCATTCTAGGTGCTGCTTTTCCTGCAGTCTAATTTAAGCAGTATCGTTAGATGTTATGCTAGCACTCCCCTGAAGTGTAACCCATATCATCTATTAGAACTAGTGGATTTCAGTTTAAGAGAAAATGAATAACTAAGTAAAAGTGTAGCTATCACATTAGCCACAGGTTAACTATTGATGACAAAAACTATTTAAGTTGTTACAGATAATAAATTAAAATCTAATTATGATGATGTCCCTATGGAGCTTGGCAGATGTAATCACTAAGCTAAAAGATGGTACTAGGGGATGAAATCAAAAATGCAACTATGTATTTGAAAAGAGTCACAGTTTGAATACAGTTACTATGCCATGGGTTGTAGAGCTTTCATATATTTTCTGTTCTAGTTGTTAGAACAATTTCAGTATGAAAGCAATGTATCACTGCCAGTTCGAGGTAAGTGTAAAGTCGCAAATGTACAAAGTGCTATACACAAAATTAAACTACATCAATCATTGCTCTGTCATAGGGGTAATAGTCTTCTTCAGATGCTCTTATTCAATCCTACTGAAAGAAGTTCAGTTTATCAATTGCTAAAGACAAGCATCGGTTTTGGCAGGACCAGATCTATGTAGTGGACAGATAAATGAAATCTGATGTTTTTCACTGGCTTAAAAAATGGTTTGTGTTTTTTTTGTTTTGTTTTAGGTGCTTTCAATAGTTGTTTTAGCTCCTCTTTTCTAAGTTATTTTCAGGAAAATTGTGGACTGAACAAATGTGCTCGTCTCACAAAATAATCTGTTTAAACTGTTTGTGGACAATTAAATACTTTTCTCTTTAAAGCAGAAAGGGTATTATATCTTAATGGAGAAACTGAAGTTATTGACGTTTTTAAAGCCTTTTGAAAGTCCTAATTTGTACACAAATACAAAGTAATAGTCTATATTACTTGAAACTTTTAATGTGATCGTGTTTTTCCACCTAAATATTTTTTAATTTTTTCAAATTTTAGCTAAAATACAACATTTATGTGTAGTCTTTATAGTTTGATGTTTTCTTTTGCTATTCAGGATCTAATTTTGTAGCTTTCTTTAGCTTAGTTTTTCAAACACTGTAAGTTATGTTTTTATGTTCATTTCATATTTAAGAATTCATTTATATAGATAAATTTCTTTTGAAGTCTAAAGCTATAGATCCATCTCTATGCACAGACTTTCCACCATCTTAAGGCAGTATGTATTCAGATGAGCCTTTGTGTTCTCATTATTTAGGCAAGTTATCACTCCTTAACTAGTAGGTTTTTCCTGCAGCATTTGATCAATGCCTTGTAGATTTGATATGGTAACTCTTCATATGTATATTTGTAGCCATGAGTATTTCCATTTTATACCAATATATCTGCACATAGTCAGTTTTTGCCAGCCAGCTGTTGGAGGAACCTGATTGATTTGCAGTTGAAACCTCCAGCTGAGGGACAGTGGTTATCTAAGCTGCTCTGACAAAGATGTAGATGCTCATCAGATGATACCATTTGATTTTTTAAAAAAATATATTTCACAAATATGATACAAACTTGTCTATGCACCATTAAAAAATAATATTTTGTCTTGTTTTAGCTTTTTTCTAATTGGATCAAGATTGTGTTTATGTAAGAAGGGTTTATGAAGACAAGTGTGTCAGCAAAGACCTGTGCTCAAGCACATGTGGTGGATTTCAGATCTGAGTTTTAAGCAAATCAGTGTAACTTTTCATTTAAAGAGGCCCTAACTTGATAAACATTGCGGGGGGAGGTTGTTTCATAAGTAGGATTTAAAGGTTTTCATAGATGTCTCCACATTGTTAGGAGACACCATCAGCTAGCTGTTCCTTCTTTTTGGTTGAGGAAAAATATATGTGCTTGCCTTTGAATTTTTAAGATGAATAGGGGAAGAAATAGGATATCTTTATGAAGTCTAAAACTCTTTTCTGACTTTTAGGAGATTGTAAAAACTGGGAAGATTTTTATTTATTTTTCTTTAAAGATAAGAGAAAAAAGGATGGAAACTTCTTGTTCACCTGCATCCATTTAGTCTTATCTTGTCTTATCTTTCCTGAGGGCCATTCTTTCTTTGCTTATCATACTGTAGGTTACTTACTCAATAACCTCTCACCCCTATTCCCTGTGAGACTTGGCAAAAATCTGGTAAAGTGTTGTTAATGGGTTTATTCACACTTTTAAAAGACTGTATTTCCTAGCTAACATGCTCAGATTGTGACAATACAGCTTTTTAGCCAACAATACAGACATGAAATATGACTTATTTCCCTGGATGGCAACAAAACTACCACTACTATATGTATTATATAAAGATTGAAAAAACAGTTAAATTATGGATGATGGCTCAACAGTCTTTCCAATAAACTAGCTGTGTCCTCTTCAAGCACAGACATTGTGTATTTTGATCCCACCACCCAACCCAGAATGATGTTAAATGTGGGTTTATGCCATCATTTATCTTACAAGAAAAACATGCTCAAACTGTTACTTACTGTGCATTTTCTTCAGAAATTGTTGAGTTCAGAAAGCACGTGATTCAAACAGCAACACAAGAAGATTAGTTTAGCGGCAGTATATTGTCTATGCTATGAGGAAAAGTCATAAGCAAGGTAAGGAAAAGACAGATGAAATACCCAAAGGAACAGGTTATCAAGGCAGGTTTAGGAATTTTGACAGCAGATATGGAAAGACCAGCACTGCTTGCAAAATGTTGCCTGCCCAAGCTATGGGTCAGACAGTCATGCAGACTGGGTTTGTGCATTACAGATCTACCTGAATACAAAGATACTCAGTCTGGACTGAGTGCAAGAACTGACTAGGGGCTCTTGCCACTTCCAGGAAAACCTGTGTTCATGAAAGGTGTGTATGGTCCGTCATGCTTGTAACCAGCGACAGTAACACATGCAGGAGGCAGCAAACGACCACTCTTGGCTATAACCTCCTAATTGAGTTCCGTCAAGCTGGCCAGTGTTGGTGCTGCCTGTGATGCCCAGTGTCCCAAGCTGAGTTATAGCCGGCTATCCCAGTTCAGTGCAGTATTCTGGCAGACCAAGTTGTGCAAAATGTTTAACCTCTACTTGCCCTGAAATTGCCTGTCTCGCAAACTTAATTGTATACATCTCTCATTTCAGGTGTCATCTTCTTGTAGCTTCTCTCCAGTTCTTGCATAACTTGTTGACAGTCCTGTTTCACAGATGTTAATTCCTCTGGTCTTACTGTCAGAGCTACTTTTACTTCATATAGATCTAGACTCACTAGATGCAGGCTTCACTTTTTGTAGCCGACTTCCAACGTCCCTGTCCCTTAAAGCACAATCTTCATAGAATCATAGAATGGTTAGGGTTGGAAGGGACCTCAAAGATCATCTGGTTCCAACCCCCCTGCCATGGGCAGGGAAATCTTCATCAAGCCTAGTCAGTTCTCTCTTTCTAAAAATGTTGATGAACAGAGGCAAAGGACAAGCCTGGTTCAGACAGAGCAGAGCCAAAATTTTGGTCAGATCTCAGCTGTTTACAGGTAGCTACTGCATGTTGGTTCCATCTGGAAAAGTATGCGCTCCTGTACTGAAACTCATTGGGCATCCCTAAAGCTATTTGACATACTAGCTTTCTCCCTGAACCAGAAAAAGTGTTTCTTCACATAAACAGGGGGAAGCCCTATCAAATATGCCCTGATGACACCATTCTGTAGGCTATCTATTGCAATCCTGAATCCTAGATGGAAGCAATGACCTGTGCTGAATCTGTTGCAGAGCATATTATTTTAGAAAATGCTGGGGATATTACTTCATTGTTTCAAGCTACTGTTAAATTGTATCATCCTTGATGTTTGTCTCTTTGCTTGAGATAACGTGGAGGAGGAGCAAAGGAACATGAGCCCTTATTTGCAAGTTTCCCCTTTCCCCCCACCCCCATTATGTATCTTATCAAACAAAAAGATTGAACTTAATTTCTTGGCCTGAATTTGCTTTCTGGAATCAGTGGTCTATGCATAAGCAGGCTGGAGGAGAAGTGTAGGTACATGGCGGGTAGTGCCCAAGGCTCACAGAAGTGACAGATGAAGCACGGCCTAGGACAGGATGGGGAGGCTCCCTGTGTTGGACCGTGTTGGTAAAGTTACTGGGACCCTGCAGTACATTAATGCCCAATAAACACCTATGCCCAGCAGAGCAGACATAGTGGAGAAAAAGGGAAAGGTACTGTCATGGTTTAGCCTTGCCTGGCAACTAAGCACAACACAGCTACTCACTCCCCCCAACTCTGATGGGATGGAGGTGAAATCAGAAGAGTGCAAGTGGGAAAGAAACTCATGGGTTGAGATAAAACTAGTTTAATAATTAAAATGATATAACAAGAAGAATTTTTAAAAATTATGAGGAAAAGAGGGGGAAAAAAAACCCCAAACAAACAAAGGGAGAGGAAAATAAAAACCAAGAAGGACAAGTGATGCAAATGAAAACACTTGCTCACCATCAACAGACCAAAACCCAGCCGGTCCGGGAGCAGCACCACCTCCTGCCAACCTCTCCTTCAATTTTATTGCTGAGCATGATGTCATGTGGTATGGAATACCCCTTTGGCCAGTTGGGGTCAACTGTCCCAGCCGTGTCCCCTTCTAAATTTTTGTGCATCTCCAACTTTCTTGCTGGTGGGGCAGTCTGAGAAGCAGAAAAGACTTTGATGCTGTGTAAGTGCTGTTTTCAGCACAATCCCAAAACATAGCCCCATACAAGCTACCATGAAGAGATTTAACTCTATCCCAGCCAAAACCAGTACAGATACTAAACCAGAACTTGCATACCAAGTTTCTTTTGCTGTTCTGTTGCATGTTTTCACAGGACACCCACTTAACAAGAAATTCTGGCTCTCTAAATCCCTCTTTTCTGTTCTCTGGTGGCCGTCTCTCTCACTATAGTTGTATCAATGTTCTTAACTTCTTTTTCACCTCTGAAGAAATTAGTTGCCCTTGAGCAAAGCAGAATCCAGATTCTCAGTTAAAGCATCAGATCCTGTCATGATTTAGCTCAGCCAGCAGCTAAGCTACCACAAAGCTGCTTGCTCACTCCTCCCCTTTGGTGGGGTGAGGAGGAGAAAAAAATGTGACAAAAGGCCTGAGGGTCGAGATAACAACAGGGAGGGATCACTCACCAACCATGGCCCTGGGCAAAACAGACTCAGCTTGGGGACAAATCAATTTGATTTGTTATCAGTTACTTCAGAGAGGATAACAAGAAACAAAGCCAGATCTTAAAAACACCTTCCCCACCCCTCCCTTCTTTCCTGCTCTACCTCCTCCCCCTGCAGCAACGAAGGGGAATGGGAGTTGCAGGTCGGGTCATCACATGTTGTTTCTGCTGCTGCTTCCTCAAGGGGGAGGACTCCTCACACTCCTCCCCTGCTCCAATGTGGGGCCCCTCCTGATGGGAGACAGTCCTCCATGAACTTCTCCAACATACGTCCTTCCTGAAGGATGCAATCCTTACCCATCAGATTGCTCTAGCACGGGCTTTTCCCACAGAGTCACGGCTTCCCACAGACTGCAGATGCATCTCTGCTCCACTGTCAGTCTCCAGCAGCACAGGGGATCCTTCCCATGGAAACTTCCTATATGAACTCCTTTAGATGCAGGCATCTCTGCTCCAGTGTGGGGTCCTTCACAGGCTGCGAGTGGGTCTCTGCTCCACTGTTAATCTCCATGTGCCGCAGTGGGGCCACCTGCCATCTCACCATGGGCTGCAGGGGAATCTCAGCCCCGGCACACCTCCTCCTGCTCCATGTTCACTGCCCTTGGTGTCTGTGTGGCTGTTTCTCTCAGATCTCAGTCCTCTTTCCTCTGCAGCCATGCCAGGCTCAACTGGCCCGACGAACCTCAGTAGTCCCATCAGGATGAACTCTTCTCAGCAGGCATCCTGGGAGTCCAGCACTTCGGAGTGCTGCCAGCCATGCTGCTGCAGCCATCTCCAGTTGAGTGGCAGTGGCCCAGTGTGGGCAGCCACCCATGCAGGAGGCCAGGGGGGCCAGTCCCCCGCCTTGCCCCTCTCTTCACTGCAGGTCCCGTCTGGCTTGGTTTCCTTTGTACCGTTTTTAAATAGGGCATTCACAGAAGTGCTCGTTGGTTCAGCCTTGGCCAGAGGTGGGTCTGACCTGGCCAGAGGACAGTCCAACTGGTTTTGGAGCCAGGGAAATGTCTTGTGTCTTCTTACAGGGGCTATGTCTGCAGTCCCTCCCCTCCTATCAAAACTCTACCGCATAAACCCAACACAGATCTGCAGCAGGATCCAGTTCAGCTTGTTGTTGGGGGGTGAGAGTGGTATAGTTCACTGTTTCGGTTTCAAAACTGAGTGGCTTAGGCTAAGAGAGCCCAGTGGACTAAACCATTCCCTGTGATCTCCTTCCAGTGCTTACGCAGAAGTTTCTACAAGAGTCTGAGCCAGTCTGTTACCGTATATGCAGGCTCCACTACTCCGAGCAACAGGTACCTGCATAAAAAAAAATGTACAGGCTGTCCACAACCTAGTGTCAGTAGACCCATGCTCCTATTGTGTGCGTCCTGTTGCGATAGCGAAAACAGAGTATGGAACACAGTATTCAAACACACAATAGTTCTTTCAGAGCCGGGGCTACCTCTTGATTAAATAAGCTGAGTTGTAGCACCAGCTGACTTATTTCAGTGCAATTGTTTGAAATCAATATAGTTGGGATCAGGTTGCTGTGCTGACAGAAGGTGAAGGCTCTTTTGGTCTAGGTTGTACTAATGACGAGTATTAGGTAAGGCACTTTTGGTAGAGCCTGAGGTGACAGTGTGATGAGTTCCAGCTCAAAGATCCTGGTGGTAAGGTTGAAAATCATGGATAGGTCAAAGTAGAACAAGTATCCATGCAAACAAAACAAGACGTATGCCTGAGCCACTTAAGAAGGGTAGTAACATCTGAGATGAAAAGCCTGTTGTTAGATTTTAGAGATTTAATCAGATGTGGCATTATTGGTATGGCCAGATGATAGCAAATGAGAAAGAGAGCCTGCTGGTCAACGTTATCCTAACACTTGCTCAGAAAAGAGTTGACCTAGCAGAGTAGGTTTAAGGCCACAGAATTTAATCTGGTCATAGCTGCAAAACTGGATTTACTATCGTTTAACATCTTGACCTCTGTTTAAGCCCTTTAATCATGTGTAAAATACACCAAGACCACCTTGGACAGTTGCAATTACTTGTTGTCAGCTTTCATTTCTGTTGTAAACTTAATTGATGAATAAGGCGGGATGGTACAGGAAACTGGCATAGATTCAGTTTTGTTGTAATAACAAGCAGCAAATTCCTCTTAGTGGATACTCTAGGCTTTGCCTTTGGGCTTTCGTCTAGTTGTAACAATTGTAAAAGACTGTCACTTAAAAATCTAAGTATTTGTACTCTGGAAGTTTTCATCGTATGGAAGACTGATGTAAATAGACCAAGAGGAGTAGGAATAAATATTTAATATCTTTCCTTACAGAGCATGACTTTTCAGTAGGGAAATTTACTGAGTTATATGTGAGAACAGTAGTCAACTGTGTTTTGTTTCTGCAATTTAAAACCATTTGAAAACTTAAGAGAATCTTCTGAAGCCAAGGTTCATTGGTCCTTATCGTTCTCAGTCCAGGGACTCTTGAAGGCCTAGCTGGAGCAATTAGTGCTGGTAACGTCATTCAAAGCTGTTGAATGCTGTCAATTTGTGACAACAGTTTAGGGCTGTGTCTGCATTCTGAGGCTGTTCATATCTGGTCTGTACAGGTTTTGTCAAAAAGGCAGCTCTCAAAGTTTCAGTGTGGTTTCTCAGGGATTTTGGTAGAAGGGCAGGTTGATGCCAAAGCAGAAGCACGTTAAGATACCTGAAGTTGATAAACAGGATTTAATCTTGTGTGACAGGAAGTCTATTATTAAAATAGCTGTCTCTTTAGAAGAATTTCTAGTTCTAACTTAGGCCCAGGATATAAATTCCCCCTGTATTTTATCACATTGTAATTGTTTCAGACTTGATCTTTCTGAGCAGTAAGTTAAAAGTTGTTATTGAATCTTTACTGACTCTGAATCTTGCTGAATGCAAAGAATTCTTAATCTAACAAAAACAATGGATTTTAATCTAGTGAAAAACTTTTTGTCTAATTTTTTCCATTAAGTTGAGGACTTCATGCAGGCTTTGTTTTTCTAAAAAGCGTGCACTATACATTATTTCACAACATGCAAGCAGAAGTTTTTCCGTGTAGCTGCAAAGCAACAACTGATAACATATCAGACTAGTTTTAGAGGAGGTTTTAAAGACTCTTGCCTCTCAGAGTAAGGTGTCCTGTTAGATATTCTTGTTCCTCATGCAGATCATTAAAACCTACTGTTTGGAAAACCTCCTAAGCATCATCTAACTTCTATCTGATGAAACCAAGACATTTTCTTTCAGTTGACACCTTGTAAGGGATGAGATAGAGTTTATCAGGATCTGACTTGAAGTATAGCATGCTGCAGAATTACTATGCTTTGTAAAATGGACCACCATCTCTAATGTCTCTGACATACGGGGAAAAATATCTAGCTGAAAAGCTACTGTAAAGTTTACTTAACAGCAATAATAGTCAATCCAGACAATGCGATTTCATCTTATTACAGTCTTGTTTTATTTAGTTATTTTTCTTGGTGATGGAAGGTTGTGTTTGCAAGTACTGCACAACTGACGTATTGAAAGATTGTATTGACAAAAATGCTTGCATCCATATGAAAAGAAGGCAAATTAGGTGTTTAATATATACACAGTTGGGGACAGAAATATTTAAAATGTTTACTCCGTGAAGTCTCGGTATGACCCTCACTTCCATCCCCTCCCAGGTCTTCCAGCTGGAAGGATCATTCTAGCTAGAGTGTGTGAATTGGCTTCAAGCAAAATCAGATGGGTTAATGCCAGCCACCTGGTTGAGCAGTTTAAAGAAGCCTAGCACAGCTTGTCTGGGCATACGGGGGAGTACTCGCATCCCCCCTGTCTCATGCACGTGTGTTCACGCACAATTTGGGGGGTAATAACCACCAAAAATCGATCACTAGCAGATGCTTGGGAAGAACTAGTGTTTGCCATCAACAACGCTGTTTAAAAAATGAATGTCTGTCAGCCTTAGCATTGTACTTTACTGTATTGTCACCTCTTGGGATGATAGCACTCGATTTTACATGTATCAAGGGCCTTATGTTCCCCAATTAACAAAAAAGCAGCCTATTTGTGATGTACATAACATATCCATTAGTGACAGAACTGGCAGCAAATCTTATGACTCTGCTGTGTACTAAATTTAATCTCAGAAGAGCAAAAGTGTAATTTGAATAAATAATTTAAAAAGAAATTTCTTTTATGTCCAGTCTTATAAGCCGCCTCATATGAGCATTTAAAGTTTGTTTGTACATCTTCAGTGCATCCTACCACTCTGTTATGTTTTTTCACTTATCTTTTTGTAGTAAATGTCCAATTGTTCTCAGCTACTTACAGAGCGTAAGAAGCAGATAACTTTTCTAGACACTGTGGTGCCAACAGCATGGTATCCGAACAAATCAAACCTGACTGCTGAAATGAGACACTATTAATGTCTTATCAACACTGTGAATAGATCCCCTGAACATCATTACCATCCGTTTTTATGTAGTATTCGCTCATATAGGTTTTGGATATTTGGTTTTTTAATTCCTGATAGACCTAGAAAGCATTTGGATGTTCTTATAATTATTTTCAGAAGAAAAATTACCTTCTGATCCTTTATTCTATCCCTGTTGAACAAATTTGTGTTCATGTTCAATGAGTTATATACCTAGGAATGTGGACTATCTCAATAAATCTTGTCTGGAACGAAACCCTCTGCCTTCAAAACTGATGCTGTGTACTCACGTGTGCTGTGAACTTAGTTTCGGACAGCCTGGATGTCTTTTCTGAATTAATTGTAGTGTGGTTGAGTCAATCCGATACAAAATCTTGAATTCAGCTGAAATTTTGTCACAGAAACCTTAATGGGATTCTAAGATGGGAAACTCCTGTTTGGTTTTTTTTTTATTTTTATTTTTTTGTTGGTTTCTTTGGTTGTTTTTTTGTGTTTTTTTTGTGGTTTTTTTTTTGCATTTACAAAAGCAGCAGCAAATCAAGAAATCCCAAGAGATCAGTGATTGTACTTTCAGAAATACTCCTCTTCTGTAGATGTCATTCTGACCACATCTTTTCATACAGAACAACCGCAGTCTAGCCTAGTTGATATAATGTGTTGTGCTTTACTATTTTTGTATTGACCAGTCAAACCTATTCAACATATGTGATTTTATTATTTCTAAATTGTTCAAGTTGCATTTTTACTGTTTTTTGTTACTCAGATACTTTTTTAATGAGAGAATCCACTTGGTTTTCTGTTTTTTAGTTGGCTGTTCTATACAGCTGTTGATCTTAATCACCTACATGCTTGTTCCATAGATTAAATTTCAGAAGAAAGTAAATTTCTGCGTTGTCAGGATTCTCTTTAGCTGAGAAAAGTTTGACATGGTTCTCTGGGGAGTCATCAGTTCTGCGCTCTTTCTTTGCAAGTGAAAATGCCACCTATAAACTACCTTCTAACAATAACTGCTAAATGTTGCCAGTCCTGAAAAAGTGAAGTCGAGCTCTGTCGTGCTTTGACTGAGTCAAAGCAGAAAAATCTTGCCACTGAGAATGTAGGGTCTGTATTCCTCTCGGGCATCCACACTCAAGATAACGTATTACTTGCCCGTCTACTTTCAGCTAGTTATAGTAAAGGTGATAACTGACTTTTCTTTCCTGGTTGTCATAATCCTTACCACATCCATTTTCCTGTGTGTGAGGGCAGGACTGCCTGCTGGGGCACCAGTGGCGAGTGCCTTGCCTGCCATGTGTGTTGGAAAAGCTGAGCCACAGGCTCTTGCCACAAAGGGAAGTTCTGGACAGCCTTTGATCACCACAGTGTGACAAATTCAAATGAAATTTTTGTTCCTCAAACGTGATGATTCTTTATTTTGTTACAAAATGTCCAGTCACTGTCCCAGGACTAGGAATAGGCTATCCAATATGTGCAAAATTTTCTTCTTTAGATGCTGTTAATTTTAAAAATAAGAACAGAAAACAATTTTCAGGGCAGCAGTCATGCAGTTGCTATGTTCAACAGCCCTATTGTTTTCTTTCCACTGAATCTAACGTTGATAACTCACTAAATCTTGAAATCAATGATGACCTAATTTTCTATCCTAGTTTATTCTTCTCCCAAGAATGTTATAATACTAACACAAATAGTTCCTGAAACTTAAACAGTAACAAATAATAAACAAAAATAACAATAAAAGCAGTGAGCCTCTTTTAAAAATGGCATTGCACTAAAGATACCATTTGCTTTACGTTGCCTCTTTTCAGTTGTTCAAAAGAGGAAACCTTGAGTAGTAGGGCTGTGATGCAAAGAATGCAAATTAAATCCCAGGTTTGTATAGGTAAATAATGTTTTATGAAGAATCTTTATGACGTGATGAATTATCTTAAGTGCTCAGGTACCAGGGAGCTAATTTCTGTGTGAAAGAATCTATCAGACTACAGTCTTGTGTTTCTTCGCAATATTTTTCAGTTTTATCACTAATGTTAAAAAGATTATGAAATAAGTTTTCTAGTTAGTCCAGAAGTATCATTTGTAGTTCCCAATATGTTATTATTTTGACTCATTTAAAAAAACAATAGAGCAAAAAAACCCAAGCAAGTTCACTCAGTAAATAAAAGAAGGAAGAGAAGCCTAGTGAATATAAATTTTGTAATATCCCTGGGGAGTCAGTTGTGTAGGTGTGATACAAATGGGAAAAACAGCTCTCCAGAGAGCAACGTGTAGAAAGGAACAAAGAGAAACCTTTTTGCTGGGCTGAGGGTTTTGCTGCTGACTGCTTGGCTGCGTGGTGGCATTGTTCGGAGGAAGTGCACCTGCTCTAACATTTTCTTCGGCTGGAAGCAGACAGGTTTGTTGAATGCTCTAATTGCTGGTAGGCATGAAAGGATTGCCTAGAAGATTGCTTCCTAGGCTGTCCTTTGATGTTTCGTATGATTTGGAAGCGAAGATTTCTCTTCCTTTATCCATCTTGCTAATAGGTGAGAATAAAATATCTCCTCTCAGCTTTCATTCCAGAAGGTATCATGGCACATTCTGTCCGATTAGCTTGTATCATGGACCAAAGGACTCCTTTTATCTTTTGAAAAGATTTGTAAAACACAAGCATAGTTATCACAGTCCACATTCATAAAGCACTATCAGCGACGTGTTCAGTTCATTGCAGGGGTCTCTGGGCAAGAGAAATACTCTGCTGTGAACACTGGACTTGTCAAATGCTATAAAACTGTGGCAAATTTTGGATGCAATCCTTTTAGTACATGTTATGAATCTTGGACTGCAATTAGAACAGGTTCTTTGTTTAATTCCAGTTATATTAATTTAGAAATACAATAATTCTAATACAAAACCTAAGTTTTATCTTACTTTTCTGCAAAATTTGAATATTAGAGAGCTGCACTAGGGCTTGGTATTTTTAAGATCCTCCTTTTACAAATAAATATAAGGCATGACTAGTGCATTGTGAAGTATTGTAATAAATTTAAGCTACAACTATAGCTATAAATAATATGATGTGATACACTTTGTTTACTGAAATGTGCAAATTATTAGAGTAACAAAAAACCCTATAAGTTAAGTAAGTTTTTATTTAAGTCTTTTAAGAAGAAATTCCCAGCTGAAAGAAGTTATGATGCATTACTTTAACCTATGTAAACTGTCACTAATACTTTTCTCTTGACGAAGTGGACTATTGTCAACAAACTTGAAAGTACCAGCATACTCAAAAACAAGTAGCTTTTCTCAGTAGAACAGTCTTCCTCGGGTTTAACTTAAGTGGGCTTAATGCTTCATGATGATATAAAATTCAGATTCGGATCCACCACTTCAAAAGTTCAGGAGTGCACAGGGTGTGCTTTTTGAATCAGAACCTATTTTACTTTCTAATGAAGAGTTGAGAATTCCTGCATAAGAAACTTAACACCTGTTAAATATGACTCAGAAATATATTGTCAGAAGTTTTTAAACATAAATATGGTTTTGGGCTTTATTGGAAGTTAAGCAGCATGTGATTCTTGAATCACTTGTAAAATCTGACAGAAAATCTTTGATGTATCTTCTGAAACTTAAAGATCTATAAACAATTTTTACATTGTGATTTATTGAGTTATGAATACAATTTCCTTTTTTTGAAATTGCATCGTCTTATTTTAAGACTATCCATCTTGGGATTCAATTTCTGGAATGCTGAGACATACTGGTCCTGATTCTCATAGCTACCTCAGTTGGTTACAGCGCCAGTGGCCAAGGCCATTGAACTTCTATTGAATTTTGTCATGGTCACTGTAAATTATACTAGCTTCCCAACTTTCTCTTCTGAGGACAAAGAATGTGTATTTTGTCTTGTGGTATAAGCAAGGAGTATATTTACATGTCTACAATTGTGGCCTCCAGTTTTCATTTTGTTGTGACACAATAAAGTATTTTGAAGAGTGTGTCTAGAACTTTATTTACTTGGCAAGAGGTCGCTCTGGTTTATTTTTTTATCTGTAGAACCAAGTGTTTATCGGGTTTCTGTATGAATCATGCAGTGTGTTAGGGAATATTTTACACCAGTGTTTTATTTTAAATGTCTTTATAATAAACTTTTGAGGTGTTAAATTTTCCTAAGATATTTTTAAGTCCAGGAAAAGTTAGATTTTTTTTCTCCAAATTTCCAAATTTAACATGCATATCTTTGTACATATAACACTGTGTAAGTATGTATATATCTATGTAAAATTTGCCAATTTGAATGTTTTTGTTAACTAAATGTGAATATTCTGGTGTGTTTCAGGTGTTGCTAATACACATTGCCTTAGGATGTAAATACTTCAAGAGAATAAAATCTAGGTGGTTATATTTTTCTTATCTCGATGGGTGGGGAGAAGGTTGAGCATTCAGTTCACCTCCCCATTCACCGAACAGCAGAAACGAGGTAATTGTGAGACTCAGGCTGGTACAGTCAAGGAAATAAACAAGTCCTCTTCGAAGTCAAAAGGGAAAGGATTGCAGATCAGTTGTGGATCCTGTTTTGTTCACTAGTAGTCATTCCCTACTTAGTGCTATGAGATGCAGAGGGGACTCTGCCTAAAAAATTCTTGAAGATGACGACCCTTACAACACCTTCATTTGAAAGAGATCTCGTCAGCATTAATCCCTAGGTCACTGTCTTAAGGGTTATACGTAAGCCATCCAGAAATAATAGGGGTGACTCATTCATTTTGATGTGGTGGTGGGTTTTGTGGTCATATACAGGGAAAGACAGAGTGTACTTGGACATATCCTTGCAGGCAATTTTGCAGACCTCGCTTTGATAGGAACAAACTCTTACGGGTCTGTTTTCTTAGGCTTATTCTAATTTAGCCTGGTGAAAAAAGGCATAGAATAGCCACAAGTTTTGTACTTGGTAGACATACAATTATGTCTGTCTGTTTTCTTCTTGGTGGGTATTGGTGCCATCACATAAGTCTCTGCGTGCTATCTCATTTTTATATGAAGCATTCAGAACTGCAGCAGAAACTGCTCTTTTTTAAAAAGGAGAAGGAAATTAAATGAGTGAGATTAGACTGATAGAATTTTGAGAATTTGGTTTATGCAGACAAAACTCCAGGAAATTCAAAGCTTAGCCTGAGCTGTAGTCCATCAATCAAACTGTTGTGGAAGGATAATGCTAGAAATCATAGAAAACACAAAAAGATATGAGATATAAGAAGAGTGCAAGTCTTAATAATCCTGACTCATAACTGTATTCTAAATGAATGTTTTTGTATTTAATTTCCTGAAGAAAGTATTAAGGATGATGAATAGGGGAGGAAAATATTTAATGGAATTTTAGTTAATTGATTGGGCAGCATTCAAAGCAAAAATAGTTTAACACCTCACAGATTTGACTACTCTCAAAAGCTGAATGGTGGAATTACATATTGTATTCTACAACGTCTCACTTTAATCTTGTACTGATGTTTGTAAAAATACAGACAATTACTTTTTAAAGGAGAGCTTATAAAAGGAGTCTTTTTATTTCAGTAAAATCAGTGAAATGCTTCAGTTGTTTTTGACAGTCATGGGGACTAGAAGCTAATATGCTAATATGCTGCAATATTACTATATATGTACATGTAAGTCACAGCATGACTAATTGCCAGTTTAAAAGAAGATAGTTTACAAACATAATTGTTTTCTCAGTGAGGAGCAAAGTATGTTTCATTCCTTATGAAACTCTGAAAGAAAAAGATTAAGATCAAATATAATGAACTCAGTCACTTTGTGTTTGAAAGTAAGAAAGATTCTGAATTGAATCAGTGTTGCCTTGAAATGGATTATATTTTTTTCTGACATGTGAGTTGATTTGTGGGTTAAGCAAGCTACAGCAGCCGATGTTATTAAATTCCAAAGAAGCTAAAAAAAAAAGCTTTGAGACAAGAAGGTATCTTCTGGAAACTTTTTACTACTGCCAGTCAAACAAATCTTAATAGCTTTTATGGTATAGTATTCAGTATTTGATTTATAATGCTTCTCTGATTCTATTTTATCTTCAATTCTACAATTGAAGCATATGGGGAAGGTTGTAATTGACAGACCAGTTAAGAAAGAAAACTTTAGGCTTCGACCTTGGTGTGTCATTCTGTAACAGCCTGGAGAATTGCTTAATTCCTGTGACCAGGGGTGTTGTGAAGGAGACTTGTATACCAGCATGCTGCAGAAAAGTTTAGGATTCAAAGTGTGTGTTTATTTATTGAATGTTACGTAATTTTCCATGCAGTTAGCAAATTTGATCGCATCAGTTTAGCTCTGTTTATAAGCTGCTCCAAATAAAAGCGGAATGGAGAAAAATGAAATTTATTAAATATTCATAATGTATGTGAAATTTGTTTTCCTAATCTATTGCTTTTTCCATATTGTTCTTTTCATGATAGTCTATTTTTTTGTCTCACTTTCTGTGTAGGACTGGTTCATCACATCTGTAATCTAATAGAAACTGTGGCTCTGTACTTGGAGGCAGATGATAAAAGCAGCATCAAGACAGCAAATGCACTGCTTCTGTCCTTGCTTGACATTTTGCACTGCATGCTGATGTACACAGCAAACATTGTACGCCAGACTTTACAGGTATGGAAATTATTTCCTGAGGTCATCGATATCTTAAACAATTTTTTAGATAACTTCCTGTTATCCTAATAATGAACTTCCCACTATTCTGATTTTATTGAAATTTAGTTTGGTGGAAAGAGAAGAGGATGTATTTTCAGCTGCAAATCACTGTTTCATGTACTTACCTGGCTATACTATCCATACTAGCCCTCACTATATGCTGAGAAAACAGAACCTAGCTGACTTTTTTTTTGTACTCCATGAATAGCTTAATTCAATATTTGCTCAATGATAGTTCAAAGCATTTTATTTCCATTCATTTTAAAAGAAAAAGATGACTCCATAGAAAAAAGTATCTTTTTTACTATAAATCACATGCGATTACTGTGCTTGAAAAGCATGTATGACCTCTGCATGTGGGTTAACAAAGGTATTTCCTCTCTTACACTGCTCAATTTGTCTTCCAAGTTTCTGTTTGAATCATTGCAAATCATGGCATTGGTAGGACTTCTTCCTCCAATGAAGGCTTCCTCCTCCTTAAAAATGGAGCACAAAAAGATAATATGCAGGGAAATTTCACATAACTCTCTTAAAAAACAAAAAAAACAAACAAAAAAACCCACAAAAACAAACAAGAAGCAGCATTCATCTTTTTTTAGACATGATGATAACCTAGCAGCATGTGCTTTGTTTTTAAAAGATCTGCCAAATTTCTAAGTTAGTCAGCTGGAAGTAACTTCTGTACATAGGCTGCAAACAACACCACTTACTCTTCGTGTTAAGTTTTTGATGTTCTTGCGGTTGTTCGCTGAAAAACAGAGAAACTTGTTAGGTCAAATATATTTGGAGGACAGAGATTCAAAAAATTGCAGACAGGTTGTATTGAATTTCAGGACATGGCTTCTTTATTCTGAAAACGTCCTTCTCTATGGGTGGCTTGTGTGTTGTGGTGTTTTTTTTTTTTTTGAGGTGGGTTTTTTTTGTTTGTTTGAGTTTTTTTTTAAGAAGGTTTAATGTATAAAGTGGGTGTTGAAAATTGAGCGCTTTTTTTTTCTGCACAGATTTATGTAATCAGTTGTGTTATCAATCAGATATTTCACTGAGAGGTGTTGATTTAATTTTTTTTTTAAATTTTTGAAAGAAACTTGATTTAGAACTGATGGTACAATACCTTGTCTTTTTCAAGTTCTCTAATAGCAGTTTCTGTAATGCATTTCAAATTTTGTAGGCTGATTACTGATTGTTATATTGCTGGCAGCACTCCATGCAATCACAGAGAGCTAAATTCTGTACTTAATGCTCCATGCAGAAGTGGCGAGGCCAATTATACTGGAGGACACATATGAGGGGAGAGGATCTTGCACATGGATTGGTAATGTTAGTGAAACTGATGATTTTGATTTAGATACAAAATTAAATCTATACATTCAAAGCCAAATTCTATTCTGGCTTTACATGAATACATCAGTTGACTGATGCACTAAAACTCTAGCTCCAGTTTTGTCCATCTCTAGTCAAAGTAATCTACTTTGCTCTGAAAGGCTAATGGGTAAAAAGAGGCAGCTGAAAAAACGAGTTTTGAACCATAGCTCTGCCCTCTACCCCTATAAAACTAACTTTATGGTGGTGTTACTTGCCTTGGCATGCTTGTCTCAACAATACTTGTCACAGGGCCCCTGTGGTTCTACAGCTGCCTCAGCACACCTGCCCTATTGAACGATGGCTGGTATTTGGTGACTGCTATTTACCTTGCATCTACGTAATATTCCACTATCCGCGTGTCACTAATTGCATCACTGTAGTGATAACAAAGATTCTTTGAGTGTTTTTATAGGGATTTTCTGAATAAGATACCTTCTAAAACAGAACTTGAAGTAGGGAATCAAATTTTCTCATATTATCAATTTTTGCAGCTTCAGTTGACTTTTACAGATGGTAGTACCTTCACTTGAATCCTTTTTATGTAAGCTTTATATATGTAAAGTGGTAACCTTATCCAGCTGCTTAGGCAAAACACGACATCACTTTTCCATTGCATTTCAGTACTTTATGCTGAATGATGCTGGTGACTCTATCCAGCTTCATTCAAGAGTTTGCTTTCTGTAGTCCAAGTACTTGTGTCTTGGTACAAAGGTTCAGATTAATTGGCATATCTGTTTTGGAGAAGTTTCATCATATCATGTTCCACAGGTGATCCACGGTAGCTGAAAGAAATTTGCAATCTTGATTTGAGAAGTCGACTCTATTTAGTGACTTAATGTACGTTTCAGCGTAGTGTAGTGTGTGTCCTTTATGTACATATATAAAGTATAATTCCTCTAGTGCTATTGTTCATTCTCTTTCCAAAGGCTCTAAAGATATAAAATTTAAAGAAAGCAGTCAAACATCCCTGATGGAGTATATTTTTCTTCTCATCCAAACACTAACCAGAAAAAGCTGTTGTAAATTTTGTCAAAGTGAAAGTGGCTTACTTCTGTTTCCTGATTAATATAAACACTCATTTTTGCAGTCTTCTCTGCACTATATCATTTCACCCTTCTTGGACTGCAACATGCAAGGTCATTGTGGTGAGCCTCAGTGAGGGACATACCAATGTGTCTTATTACCTGGAGAAACAGCTCTTCAGATCTCTTTTATTTCGAAATTCTTCCCAGAAGAAAGGCATTATCCATTCAACTCATCAGTATTGACAGTCAAGCTTCAGCAGTAGTGTCTCCTGTCTCAGGGGACTTGCTCCTGTGTTCACTTAACCAAATGAAAATCCTCAGGTATTACACTTGGATGATTGTTTTAGGATTGAGCTGTAAATGAAACACACTGCAAAATGATTTTTAAATGTGTTCTTTAGACAAAACGTTTACATTTTCCTCTAGCAGCTAGACTGTATAGGGTCATGGTCCAAAGCTGCTGCAAGATAATGAAGTTAAATGAAAAATCTTGCAAGCAGACCTTTCTTCTGTCCTGAGGCAGATGGGTCATAAATAGCACTGCCTAGGAAGGCAGTGTGTTTTGATGAGGAGGGATGACAATGGTCAGAATTACAAGTTGTAACAGATCATATCACAGGTTTTTATCACTTAAAGATTTTATTATTCCTATTCCATAGAATCATAGAATAAGTTTGGTTTGGAAGGGACCTTTAAAGGTCATCTGGTCCAGCTGCCCTGCAGTGAGCAGGGACATCTTCAACTAGATCAGGTTGCTCAAAGCTCCATCCAACCTGACCATGAATGTTTCCAGGAATGGGGTATCTACCACCTCTCTGGGCAACCTGTTCCAGTGTTTTGCTACCCTCATTGTAAAAGATTTCTTCCTTATATCTAATCTAAATCTATCCTCTTTCAGTTTAAAGCCATTACACCTTGTCCTATCATGACAGGCATTGCTAAAAAGTTTGTCACCATTTTTCTTATCAGCCCCCTTTAAATACTGGAAGGCTGCATTAAGGTCTCACCAGAGCCTTCTCTTCTCCAGGCTGAACAGCCCCAACTCTTTCAGCCTGTCTTCATAGGAGAGGTGCTTCAGCCCTCAGATCATCTTTGTGGCCCTCCTCTGGACCTGCTCCAACAGGTCCATGTCCTTCTTGTGTTGGAGACTCCAGAGTTGAACGCAGTATTCCAGGTGGTGTCTCATGAGAGCAGAGTAGAGGGGCAGAATCACCTCTCTTGACCTGCTGCTCATGCTTCTTTGGATGCAGCTCAGGATATGGTTGGCTTTTTGGGCTGCAAGCTCACAGGGTCTGCTCACATTGAGCTTTTCATCCACCAGTACCCCCAAGTCCTCCTCCTCAGGGCTGCTCTTGATCTCTTCATCCTCCAGCCTGTACTCATACTGGGGATTGCCCCAAACCATGTAAAAGACCTTGGACTTGGCCTTGCCGAACCTCATGATGTTTATATAGGCCCACTTCTCAAGTCTGTCCAGGTCCCTCTGAATGGCATTCCGTCCCTCAGGTTTGTCAGCTGCACCACTCAGCTTGGTGTCATCTGCAAACTTGCTGAAAGTGCACTTGATCCCAATGTCTATGTAATTGATGAAGATTCATAGATTCATAGATTTCTAGGTTGGAAAAGATCTTAGAGATCATCCAGTCCAACCGTCCCTAATCTCCCATTAAACCATATCCTTAAGTAGTTCATCCACCCTTTTCTTAAACACATTCAGGGATGGGGACTCAACCACCTCCCTGGGCAGCCTATTCCAGTGGCTGACAACCCTTTCAGAGAAGAAACACTTTCTAACATCCAACCTGAATCTCCCTGACTAAGCTTATGCCCATTTCCTCTTGTCCTATCACCCATCACTAATGTAAAATAAAGATATTAGTACTTGTCCCCGTACGGACCTCTGAGGAACACCACTTGCCACTGATCTCCATTTGGACACTGAGCCGAGGGACACTACCCTCTGGATGCAACCATCCAACCAATTCTTCATTCACCAAACAGTTCACTCATCAAATCCATATCCCTCCAGTTTAGAGAGAAAGATGTTGTGGCAAACAGCATCAAAGGCCTTACAGAAGTGCAGATAAACAACATCTTTAGCTCTTCCCTTGTCCACTGATGTAGTCACTCCATCATAGAAGGCCACTAGGTTGGTCATACAGTACTTGCCCTTGGTGAAGTCATGCTGGCTGTGTCAAATCACTTCCCTGTTCTCCGTCTGCCTTAGCATAGCTTCTAGGAGGATCTATTCCATGATCTTTCCAGGCACAGAGGTGAGACTGACAAGTCAGTAGTTCCGAGCATGCTTCTTTCTACCCTTTTTAAAAATGGCTGCAATGTTTCCCTTTTTCCAGTCACCAGGGACTTCACTTGACTACCATGACTTTTCAAATATCATCAAGAGTGGCTTGGCAACTACATCGGCCAGTTCCCTCAGGACTCTGGGATGCATCTCATCAGGTCCTATAGACTTATGTATATTCAGCTCCTCAAGTGGTCACAAACCTGATCTTCTCTTACAGTGGGAGGGACTTTGCTCCCCCAGTCCCTGCCTTGTGGTCCATCCACTTGAGAGGTGCGGGAAAAGAGGCTGCCAGTGAAGACTGAGGCAAAAAAGCTTTTAAGTAGCTCAGCCTTCTCCTCATCTGTTGTTACCAGTTTTGCTCATCAGGGAGGTTATGCTTTCTTTGACCTTTCTTTTCTGCCTGACATACATTTAGAAGCCTTTCTTACCATTCTTTGCATCCCTTGCCAAGTTCAGCTCCATCCATGCCTTGGCCTTCCTGATCCCATCCCTACACAGCCTGGCAGCGTCCCTGTACTCTATCCCAGGATACCTGTCCCTGTTTCCACTTTCTGCACATTTCCTTCTTGTCCTTTAGTTTGACCAGCAGCTCTCGACTCAGCCATGCCAGTCTCTTGCCTTCCTTGCCTGATTTCTTATACCTGGGGATGGAGAGCCCCTATGCTCTATGGAAAGCATCCTTAAAGATCTGCAAGCTTTGTTCTGCTCCCTTGTCCCTGAGGGCAGCTTCACAGGGAGTCCTATTGACTAATTCCTTGAACAGCTGGATTTTTGCTTTCCTGAAATTCAGAGTCCTGACTTTACTCTTTGCCTGAACCATGTTCCTGAGTACTGTGAACTCCACCAGTGTGTGATCACTGCAGCCCACACCACCTCCAGTCTTGACATCACCAATTAGCTCACTTGCACTGGTAACCGTCAGGTCCAGTATTACATCCCCTTTGGTAAGGCTGTCTATTACTTGGCTTAAGAAGTTATCCTCAATACACTCCAGGAGTCTCCTGGTTTGCCTACAGCTCGCCATGCTACTTTTCCAGCAGATGTTGGGGTGACTGAAGTCTCCCAGCAGCTTAAAAGCCTGTGAGCGCAATGCCTCCTGTAGCTGGAGTAAGGAAGGCTTCATCAATAAGCCCCTTGATTGGGCAGCCTGTAGTAGACACCAACCACAAGATTCACTTTGTTGCCTCTCTGGCTTCATCACCACCCACATGGAAGAGCAGTAATGGGTATTAGTCCGAGGGCCATACCAGGTTAGGAAGTTTCCTAGTCATGTCCTTAACCTGCGCCCCAGGGAGGCTGCTAATTTAAATTATTATAATATGTTATGAATATTTCAGGATACAAAGTGAGTCAGAAGGGTAAAATTAGACATTATTGCTGAGAATCCTAACTTTTCAGTCACCTTGATTTTCTTGTTTTGAGTTGCACTTAAAATTGTCCCTGAAAAGGAAAAAAAAAATAGTTGAACTTTAATGTTAAAAGAGGCATGTCATGTTGAAGAGAATACAAATACATAAAACATTTATGGCTTTAGAATCTCTTTTGCATACACAGTTTATAGCGTTTTGCTGAAGAAATGTCAGGTAGGTCAGTGTATCCAGCCTGTGCAGAAGGGGCATGACAGCATGAGTCCCTTTTGCTTTGTGCTCATTGTTGCAGACACAGGGAGCGTTAAGGGCTCGTTGGGAGTCCAGGAATACTTAACTAGAAAAGAGAGTACAAGTCTCCTTCAAACTTCTGTTTGAAGTCTCCTTCAAACTTCTTCGACCGCTTAATGGACCTAATTTGTTTCTCATAACAGAACAGTCACCAAGGTTGCTTTTTATTTTTCCTCATCTTATTAAGGCACAGAAATCTGGCACAGGAGGGGACACGAAGGCTGCTGAAGACCTTCTGCTTATCAATAAACCCCTGACGGACCTAATTAGCCTGCTTATTCAACTGGTGAGAATTCGCTTGTTTGTAAGCTATTTGGAATGTTGCTGAAGTTAGAATTATTCAACTGAATTCAACATCTTAGAACTCTGTTTGCTTGTTTTTCATTGTTTTACAAGCTCCCACCTAGTACGAATGAAGGATTCCAACAATTTTTAAGAAATTACAGGTCACAGTGACGTCAGAGTAAGTCTGTCCCAAGCATAGAAGTGGGACTAGAGGCAGGCTGCAGATTCTCAGGTTGGATACGTATGTATAGCCAAATTTTAGCCCTTTAGAATGGACTAGTGATCACTGTATAGGGAAAGGATGATATTCAAAATTTGAAAACAGAAAGTACTGCTACTATTAGAAAAGTCAGGAAACTTAGAATTTATTTGCAACGAGTGATGACTTAATATTTATTTTCTTGGTTTTGAGCCTTCTGAGTTTTTCTCAAGGGTTTAATTTTATTTTAACATGATCCTTGAGGGATTTAGGAGTGGGAATGGTCCCTGGTGATCTGTAAACGTCTTTGAAGTCTGTCTTTTTTAAAGTCAGTCTTTTCCAGGGTTTACTAGATGTCACAGCGCTGCATTGAAATCTCCACAGTGCTGTATTGTGGCCCTGACTCATCCCATCAGCTCAACCTCCATCATACTGTGCCAGAGATTTGTATTGGCTCTATGTGTAATAGCTTGCAGTAGAGGAATGCTTCTTGAGCTTTACAGGGTTTTTTAGAGGCTGCTTCAGCCTTTTATTCAACATAAAGCCATTAAAATGGTATGTGATCATTTCCCTGTGGCGTATCACACTATCCTTTCCAGGTTTTTTCACTTGGAGGCGTTTAATATTCACTGTGTTCTCTTCCAGCCCCGTTTTTGTTTGTTTGTTTTTCATTTAAGTATAGGTTTTCAGATCTATTGTGATATGAATATCTGGGGCTTTTTTACTATTTTTAGCACTGTCTATCATCTTCTATTTTGGAGAAGAGTGCGATTCCTTTTTTATTAATTTTTGGCATTGTACTTGTTGCTAAGTCCTCCTTTCATGGGTTTATTTTAACCAGCCATTGACAAAGGGTTTGTGGAAATGTTCACTGAATGACCTAAACCAAAGTGATTGAATTTCAACTATATAATATTTCATCCTTATCAATTCTTTGAATTTATTTTCTGTTATTTTTTTAAATCACTATATATGATAAATACTAAGATATGAAGAGATGCAAATATTCCTTTAAAGTTAAATTAGACGTAAATTTAAATTCCATTAACTCTCCAAAGAACAGAAAATTAGAGGCTGAGCTTTACTCAGCCTATACCACCTGGAAGTCTTTTATATGTTTTTAATTAAAGGATAGGATAATTATATAGTTAGCATGTACTGATTCTGACTTGCCCTTGTATTTCAGAAGCATGGCTGCAAATGACCACTAGAGTTTACTTTGTTCTGTATTTCTACAGATTCTGTTCTATTTAGAATGCTTATTTAAAAACTGCTGATTTTAAAATACAGGTAAAGAGTAAAGACCATTAATGTTTGGTTTTGGTTTTGAATTTTGTTGAAGATTTTGTGAGGGATTTTCTCTTGTAATGTGTATGTGTTCTTTATGTACATGTGCTTGATTGGATATATGAAATTTATTTCAGCTGAGTGTAAAATTTTGTATCCTTTACACTCATTGCTGTATTTAACTTTTCCTGTTAAGGCTGGAAGAGTTTGAACAACAGAATAATAATTTTTAGCATTTAGTATCCACTCATTTAAAATGTTTTATGCTCTAATCTATTTAAATCGGACTAGATTCATTGTGAAGTTTAGTGGGTCTTTCAAGATGTATATGCTCCTTACCCCTCAAAAAGACTCAGGCCTGCTTAAGCTCAAGTTCTATGGAGCTGCCAACAGTAGTTCTCTGTATTCATTGAGCTGTGGGGCTACATAACACTTTATTACTGTTCTGAGGCATTCAGTTCTTTGTGAACTGGATTTTCTGGAGATAATGGAGGTCTTAAATACTGAACTAGTCATCACTTCAAGATATTGAGTTAAAATTATTTTCTCTGATTTCCTATTTCTACCTGTCTTACCATATTTGTAGTTTCTTATGTCACTTTGAATAATTGCTTTCTCTCATTGATATGTGTATCCCTCAAGTAGATGATTGTTCCATGCCCCATTGACTTGTCTATTTATTTATTTTCCTCAAGTTCTGCATGTTAATCTCTCTTAATAATCCCTCAAAAATCAATGTGAGTTAAACTTGAAAATGTCAAAAACTTAGAATCAATTTTTCCTTTCTGTAATTGCGATTTAGTCTATTACTTAGGGCATAGCAAAGCAAGTTTAGGAAACCTAGATTGCATGTAAACGAAACTTTAGAGATTTTAAGAATATGAAAGAAGAAATAGTTACGAATTCTTTCATGCAGAAAACACTGCAAATATGGAGAATTCAATGTTTAATCCCATGATTAGTCTGCCTTTAATTGATCAATAAGGGGAAAATAAATCAAGCATTTAGTCTTCTGCTTGGCGGTTTTGTTTAAAAGTCAATTACACTTAGCTTTTGTGTGTAATGTTTCTCCACTTGAACATAAATGTAATTTGATTATTATACTGAAACTTGCAGTAATTATAGAAGATATAAAATACCTTCTACTTTTTGATGTACCGTTATACTAAAAAAAAAAAGAATGTTTACTTACTTTTGAAATCACCTCAGTGTGGGTTTTCAGAAACCTTGCCAGGAGTTTCATTTCTCTGTAAATTCTAGATTTAGATCCTAGGTGTAGATCCTCCAGTCTTTTGGTGCCAGACTCCTTCATTATAGTATTACTAGTAAAATTGGTAGTTGATTACTGGGCTTTGTATATTATTGTTGAAAGACCAGTTAATCATGTGCAAACATGAAGAGACAAATATGAAGCCTCAGTGCACATGAATGAATGAGGTGATCTCCTGGAGGTCCTTTCTGTTTCTTCATTGCACTGGCTCTAAAGCTGTGCCCTGACTTTAGTTTCAGGGCACGTGAAGGTATTTGCCAATGAATAATGAAAATGACTGCAGATGAGTGATAAACCTGTAGACTATCTAATTTTATTTCGCATTTCGTAGGAATACAGACAGTTCTGTGGTCAGAGTGGAAAGACATATGTTTATTTCCTGTGTAGTATGACGTATTGTTGTTATTGTATTTGAAATGTTATCTGCAAATTATATTTTAACAATTTTCTTCTACAAAGCTTCCCTAAAAAACAAACCACAAGAAAAACCTCAAACAAAAGGACACCAGAGGAAATAAAATATGTTGTAACAAGCACAGAATTTCAGAATGGGGCTTTAATTTTTCAGCAATTAGGCTAGATTAAAAGGAACTGAAAATATAGTGGGTTTTAAAATATTTTCCCTTAGGTAGGACAATGACAAATTTGCCCTAAGCCAAAACAGAGTATTTTATTTTTTTTATGTTAAACTGTGCATATTTACTGATAAGAATGGCATAGTAAAGTTACCAGATTTAATAATTATTTTTTGCCTTTACATTTGTTTAACGTTTGCAAGATCGTCTTCCGTATAGTTCCCAATGGTGCTTTCTTTGCAGCACATTCTGTAATCACATTACTGATCTAATGAAAATCTATCTCTTATCGTAATAAACTCTCTTTGTGTATAACCTCATTAATGCACTGAAATAGTGTCCCCTCCGGGTAATCCAGACAGTTTCATTGTAGCTCTAAAATTAGATGCTGTAACAACTCCAACAGTGTGAAAACTGCCACTTCAGCTCAAATGATCACACGTTTCTTGCAGTGGTTTGCAATTCATGAACACGCTGCAACTCGGTTCAAAATGAAGGCGTTTTTGACAACAGACTACAGAAATATAGATGTGTCATAACAAGAAACTTCCTGCTCTTTACCACGTTAACCTTAAAATACATAGAGCAGATTATATCTAGAAAGGAAGAGAAGCAGAATTTTATGTTATGAACCTGTTTACAGGAGGTTATAACATGGCCATAAAAATTAAGTAAAAAGTACTACAGAGTCGTCTTTGCTCAAAAGTCTTGTCATGAGGCATAAGTTTAAAATTTTAAGTGAAAAATAAATCTACAGTTCTGAGTTAGAGAGTGGCAAAAATTATGACTTCAGGTGTTCAGTAATTTATTTTAAGGTGCTGGATTTTCTTCAAGCTATGCACTAGCCCAAAATATTAACAGCTGCAAGGAGAAGGAGTACTAATGTTTCTACCTTGCTGAAGGGCTGAATCCATAATCCCTTCTAAGACTGAAAAGCGAAAAAAAACTAAAGGCCACTAGAGGCTTTTTTATGTAATTAGGAATTATTAAGGGGCAGGTATTTTCTTAGAGTTAGAACTCTAGCTTTTCATGGGTTTCTCCTCCTCTGAAAGAAAAAAAACTTAAGTAGCTGCTGTCATGAAAAACTATCAATGCATTTCAAAGACTTTAAATACACTTCTTCATATCAAATGAAATTCTTATGATTAGGAAAATAATCAGAACACTGTTCCAGCTGATTAAGAGATGAACCGTCTGTCTATATTCATTGTCTAGCAGCATGATTCTAACTTTGTTGTTCTTGTTAGACATGAGATACTATTTACTTGAAAGATGAATTTTCATTCCTTGGTTTTCTATATTTACAGATATTTATTATATTTTCAGTCATTGCTTTTGTTCATACCAATAATTTTCTTCAGATCCTCTACTCTTCATAACCATTAATGAAAGTGCTAACGCTGACTGGCAGCCATTGTTAAATTTCAGGTTACCAGCTGTTGTGGTTTAGGCCGTGGTTTTTACGACTTTTGACGTCTGAATCACTACTTGTCGGTAGTGAAACAGCAAAATGGTGAGAGTTATAGAGAAAAATACTGACGCAGATATACTTAAATAGGAACATCTTCTGCTCCACCTTAATTATTGATGGGTTAGACTGTAGGCAAATGATTCTCATCCACTCCAGAGTAAATACAGTCTTTTCTGTTCCCAGCTTGTTTTCTTATTCGTCCAAGACCTATGCTGTTATTGTTTTACCCTGCAATTTTCCAGGAAGACAGCAACTTGCTCTCCAAACTCTAGATTACACTGAAGCTCATACAGACTCTGGAGAAGCAGAGGAACAGAAGAGCCTGAAGTACAACAGGCAATGAAGGACTTTATTGACATTTGTGATTGAATAGGATAATGTCATGGCTGGCAAGTGCTGTGAACCCTGGAGTGATACTGGTGGCAAGATTTGGAGGATGGTCACTAATAGCTTGATATCCTGTGAAGATCAAGCCTATTTGATGCCAAGACATACTGGATGGAGAGATTCAGGGTCTTCCTTTCTCTTGTCGAGGGACAAAGAACAGCAGCAACAGTGATACAAGGTTGGGCATGCCAGGAGGAGATAAACAAAGTTGTTGGCCCAAGCCCAGCCCTTCCTCGCCTAAAGCAGAATGTTGCACTGTCTCACTAACTGGGGACTTCTGCTGAAGGCAGTTGTCCTTAGGAATAATGTTAATAGGTTGGACTTGCTCATTTGTTTCCTTGGAAGTCATGTATCTTCTTGGTCTCAGGAAGAACTGCAAAGGACATGGTGCTTTATGTGTTTCTTCAAGCAAGGCTGTTCTAGGGACAGTCCTCTGCAGAGTCTAACACCTTTCCAATCCTCTGTTTGATGTTCAGTGAATATCTCAAGAAAAGACCTTGGGAACAGTATTACTTCCAAATATGGCTGTTGTGAATACGGATTACACATGAGATTTTGCGCTTATGGAGACCAGGGAGCTAACCTGCACTGCAGTACCAGGGCAAGGACGTGTCTCTCCAAATCTTCACTGATTTTTTTATTTTTTGGTTTTGGTTAGCCAACAAACAACATTTGAAAATTGACTATAGTTCTTGCACTGTGATTTTCTTCAGGGGGTGATTGATATACCTGTCTACGCTGATCTAGTAACAAACTGTAAGTTAGAGTGCTGCTTTTAAAAGGGATAAGAGAGATAAATTAAAGTAGCTTAATTTTTCCTTCCTTTATCTAACAGCATTTTTTTTTCAGTGAAAGAAACACAAGTCGGCTCAAAGGCCTCAGTGAGATCAGTGGAATTTATTTTTTTTACTTGATAAGAATTGAAGATATAAATGGAGCTATAAAGCTTGTTACTATTTGTAGCTTTTTCTCCTTTTAAGCCTCGCTATTTATATTGATGATGTTATTAGATAGTTCTGGATGTTGGAAAGGAAACAATCAAATAGGTGACATTTAGATGGAAATGAAGAAAAACATGTGGCAAAACTGGAAGAAATAGCTGCTGTGGTCCTGTCACTTGCATAGCATTAGGTCAAATAGAATGTGATATGTCTTGGGGCTATGTATTCAGAGCTTACATCTCAGTTCAGTATGTTTTAAACAGCCAGTTCTACGAAGCTAATGGAAAACAGAACTGTATTTGCATGCAGATCCCTTGGGAATTGCTTCTTGAATATTTAAGGCGTATATGTCTGATGATGTGTTCCCAGATTGCTTTAAAGTAACTGTATGGGTTTTCCATAAAATTAAAAACTTTCAAAGTTCATACTGCAGATTAAATAAACTATCATTATTGAACTGGTTGAGCATATTATATAAATGATTGGACAGAGTATATGAATTGTTTTCTTTTTATTGTCAGTAAGAATGGTGTGTTAACTGTACTTTAACTTTTTTTGTATTTAAGTAGGTTTTTTTGAATTAAAAAACTGAGGAGTGATGAGGTGTTTTTACACTTTTATGCCTTATTGGTTAAGACCACCACTGGTATATTTTGTTTAGTTGGTAGACTGTAAGGCCAGAAAGAAAGAAAGAAAAAAGGAAATCAAAGTGTTATCTTCCTTCTGATCTGAATTTAGATAAAGTTTTCAGCCGTTATCTCTTACCAGTCCTTTTTCAGGTAAAGGAATTAACCTATCCTCAGCCTGCTTTTTCTCACGTGTAACCAAAAGAATATGATCAAGTGCCCTGTAACCTTCTCTTTGATAAGCTATAGATGTTGAATTCCTTCAGTCTTTTTCTGTTATGTTTTCCAATCTGTTGTCCTCTTGCCTGTTCCCAAGAAGCCTCTGTAATTTTTTCACTAGCTTCCATGAACCGTTTGCGCAAAAACTAGGCATTGCATTCCTGTTGTCGTTCCAACAATGCCAAATACAAGCATAGTGTCATATCTCTACTCGTTATTTCCAGGTTGTACTTTCAAGAAAGGTATAAATCATTTTGATATCCATGTCATACTGCCAGAAGCTCATTTAAAGATGATTATTAGACATATCCCCAAATCTTTTCCATAATTTTGCTTCCCAGGAAAGAATTTTTCCATCCCGCTCCTAGGGCCTGCTCCAGCATCTGCTTTTCAAAAGAGTTCAGAAAAGCTGGGATGCAGGAAAATATTTAAAATCTGCAAAACTTACTTTCTAATGTGCCTACTTAAAATCCGTTAAGTAGCTAGATAGCCTCTACTCTACCCCAACTAGAAGCCATAGACTTGATTTACAAATAATTAAATTAAATTTTATGGTGTGTGTTATGTAGAGGATTAGATATCATGGTTATAACGATACTTTCTGCTATTATTACTTCTATTTAAAGCAAAATATAGTGTCTGAAAATAACAGAGTTGGGAGCAACGTTTTCAGTGCTTTTATGATGCTATAGATAGGTGATTTGATGGAATCATCGTAGAAACATTGTTATACTGCTGCTTAAGAACAGATATATTTTAATTACATTTTCATCACTTTATTAAGCTTAGTTTAATGGAATTTTGAATCATTCAGCTAGAAATTATTCTTTCCTGGCAAAATGCAAATATTAGTACTCTTCTAAATCCCCAGTGATATGCAATTTTTCTGAAATTGGAATTTGATTTTTATTTGCTCATTTTTTGTTCATTTTTAGCTTCCCAGTGAAGATACTGACATATTTGAGAGTGCTTCACAGTGCTTATCTTTGCTGGTTCAGCTGTATGGAGGGAACAATCAGGAGAGTATGTCCCCAGAAAACATGGACAACTTTGCTGAAGTACTGAAGTCCAAAAAAGATACACGACAACTGAAGCTTTTGTTGAGAATTATAAAGAGACTGGTGAGTCTACTGTTTTGTATCAATGGATAATGCTTTTGTTTTATATCAATGGATAATTTTTTTGGCTGCTTTTTTCCTCTTAAAGTAAAAAAAAGTGAAAAAAGAATTCTGAAAATAAAATATGTGAAGTTTAAATTTCAGTTAAATTCTCTGGAGAAGATAGTCTTCTGCACTTAAAACCTCTTACAAAATAATTGTTGGATTTCTCCTATTTCAGTTAGCTGTTCAGCTGTTTAAATAACTCACATTATTTATAGATTTGTTTAATACTTTAGCTTTAGGAAATATTGGAACGATTTTCAGAATGCCTTCAGAAAGATCTAACCTTGTAGCATTAAATAGGTGTTCAGAAACGCAGTGCTTGATTTCATGTTAAATAAAATGCCATTTTGTACTTGAAATGGGTTTGTGCGTAGACTGTTGACTCCTCATTCTCTCCGAGTGATAGGGACCACTTCTGCTGGAGTGGTTGTAATGTAGAATGCCAATCAGTGGGAATCGTGCAGGGGCTTAGTGTGGTGATGCTATTGATGGGTAAGAGTTTCAATTCTGTTGTGCTCTGACATGGTGGCATGACAGCAGTGTAATGTCTTTCAAGTAGCTTAGGTGGAAAAGCTTCTGTATCTGTAACATTCTCTCAGATAAGAGCATGGTTTTTATCTTGAAGTGTCTTGATAAGCAGCTTTGCCTGCATTGTCACCTTGTGTTGGTTGATTACTTCACCCTTTACTCTTCAAGAGCAGGCATTTTCAATTAAAAGAAAGTAACTGTCCCAGTGTAAGAGGCAGAAGACACTTCGATTTTGCAAGTGCAGTGCTGGCTACTAGAGTAAGGCCATAATGAGTGGTAGCAGGAGTCATCCTAGTTATGGAATTAAGAGAAAGCAACCGTTTTTGTAGAGCTTTTGGAGCTATTCCTGTCCACTTTCTGCTGCCTGATGTATCTACGTGACAGGAAAGTAAACACCATATCTTTCTTCCCTGTTCTACTCAGTCCTATCTCTTCCTAAAAGAAGCATGAATATATAAAATTAAAATTGAAGTTTAAAATTAATAATTTCCCTCATTCTTGACATCATCTCAGGTTTCCCTCCTTTATTTTCTCACGCTCTTCCTGAAAAGAGAATTCTAGCAAATATTTTTCTAAAGACACTTCCTAATGATTTTTGCTTGTACCTGTGCTTCTCGTTCTGTGTAATTGTTGTGCTACTTAGAACTGGTTTTTGCTTTTCCCCGAAATCAGTAAGAGAAAAGAGGCCACAAAGTGTGAGGAAAGGAAAGAGAAATTAGGCTGCGATGTACATATCTAGATTATTTGATTTTAGCATAGTGACAGATTTGTTTCCTTTCCCTCCATTTTGAAGACTGATTCAAAAGTTGACCTAGCATGCAGGATAGTTAACACAGAAACTTCTGTTGATTATCTTAAGAGAACAAAGCTATGCTATCACCTTATGAATCTTGCAAGTTTCTGTACTTTTTACATCTCTCCTTTTGTTTATCAGTGATACTGGTACTTGTTATTTAAAATATCAGGCATAGATTTTCTGTAATTATTTTAATGAGATCATAAGATTCCTTTTGAAAGCAGGGTTCATAGATAATTTGACAGATTATTTAATAAATCTTACGTTATTTCTCTAAACCTTAAAAAGTCCTGTTCAGAGGAGATAATTATCTTGTCAAAATTGCCATAATCACAAAAGACATTGAAATATAATCATATCTATTTAACAAGGATTCAACCCACATCAGCAGCTCCTGCTGAATTTCGAAGCCTAGAGCAGTGTTTTTCCTTTTTTAATATCTGAGCAATACTTCAATAGAGGGATCATTAAGTGCACCGATTTCCATTCTTTACAATAGGTGCTTGTACACAGCATCTTTCCAATCTATGGCTACATCAACTTCGTTGTTACAGAAACATATGTTGCTTACTTAAGATGGGAATGTACAAAAAGAATTCAATGTGTTTATAGCTGCCTTTATAGCATGTATTTCTGGAAATAAGGAAAAGACAGCAATATGACTAGTTAATCTTTGTCTAAGTGTTTCATGTGACTTCAGTGAGCCAATGAGATGTCTCAATTTCAGGGTCTTCAGTTTAAAGCGTGTCAGAGAATTTGCTGATGTACAAGACAACTTTACTTTGATGAAACAGAAACTAGCATTGATGTATTTTTCTCAATTAATAGTATTAATTCATTAAGTTTTATCTCCAGTGGTTGGAGGGTTTTTTGTGGACAAAGTTGGAGGTTTGTTTGAGATTTTTGTTTGTTTGTTTGTTTGTTTTTTTAAACAGTCATTGACCAGCAAATTTACTGCAAGGCAATATAAACTTCTTGCAACACTTTCTTCACTGATTTTTTTTTTTCCTTACAGTTTTGCTATATTCATTTCTTAAACATAAAGATATAGGCCAGACTGGGGGAAAAAAAATATCTTCCTACAGGCTTATTAACAGAATCACCATGAACAGCCCTTTTTACAGGCTTTATTTTCCTGTAAAAAGAAATCATTAGGAGTGAAAACCAGAAAAAAACTATACTTTGAGCAAATTTCTCTAGTTGTGTAAGTAAGGATCACTTAAAAGCTTTGAAGAGGTGGCATTGACTGTCGTCTTTTTTTTGTTTTTTTTATAATCACCTCTTAGCATTTAAAGCTTTTGGCTCTGTCAGGCCCAGGTTAACCAGTCTTTTTCAAGAATGTTCTCTCACTGGCATTGATGCAATGGACGGAAACGGAATAAAATTACTGAATCAAAGAAACAGGGTCTGGTGGTTTTGTGTTTTTTCCCCATCAGCCCATTCGCTAAATCTCTTGTTCTGGTTGCTTCATCTTGGGTTAGACATTGTTAGATGTTCTTCATCTTTTCTGGCAGCATTTGTGTAACCTGTCAGCGACATCAGGGGAGTGATCTTGTCCCATTCTTTGGTTCTGGGAGCCTCTCCTGCCACCTTTTACGGAAATTGCTATCTTATCACTTCATCTCTTCTGTGAACATATAGTGCATCTTATTACAGTCCAGCAAATCATCTAGATTAAAGTATTTGTGAAGTGGGAAAATTTTCATTTGGGAAGCAAATAGTTCAATTTTTGCCTGCTTTACTGAGAAGTTTTTAATTTATTTTTTTTCCCCAGAAGAAAAAAAATCTACTTGCCATTTCAGTTTACCATCTAGTATGTAATGAAAGGCAAATAATTATCACCAGAATTTTTATAGAACAAGCCAATATCTCCACCAGACACATAATCACTGTGGGTACTGACAAATAAAATGTCTCAGCTTTCAAAACAAGAAAAGACTCTCTTATTCTATCTAGCAAAAAGAAAAATTCCTCTGAGAAAAATGAATAGGCATCAGGCTTTAACAGGCCATTTTTTACTCACGGTGGAGAGTGAACTTTTATTCTTTGACTTTAAGTACTTGTCAGAAAGTATCTTTGAATTCTACCTAAATCACACTTTTTTTTTCCTTCTGATCGTCTTTCTAGAACCTCATTTTCACTAACTTGCGTAACTTAACCATCAAAGAGTTGTCCATCCTTTATTTATGAGCAGCTAAGACATTTAAGATGTCATCTGAAATGTCAGATACCCTGTGGGGGATACAAATAAAGATTTCTCAAATTGTATTAGGCCACGTAGTAAAGATGTTAAGGCTGGAATAACGTACTTGAGCTGTGGCAAAGGTCCATAACTTTCATCAAGTTCATTGTAGGACTGTTGAACTAATTTGCTCTCTTTGCCAGTTTGGGCCACAGCTACAGCATCACTGTGTATCTGCAGGCAGATTTACTATCCTGTTTCCAGTGAACCAAAGCCTGGGGAACCACTGGTCACTATGTCTAAAATATCATTCAAGTCATGTGCCCCTAAGTGTTTCTGTCATGTAGATTAATAACTGTATCATCCTGTTTTATACAGAGATGTACTGAGTTCACACCTCTGGAATGGACAGCTGTGTTTTTGTATATTAGAATATATGTATATATTTTTTTACTGTGATAGTTCCCAGATTAGGTCCTCATTATATTAGTCACTGGTCATGCATTGTGAGGAAAAACATTTAGAACTTGAAGAAATATACAATCTCAATAGCACAAATGGTTGATTTAGGGGTAGCAGTTCTGCAGTCCCTCTGTAGATTGAACTTCTTGCTGGAGATTTCCTCCTTGATAGATTCCCACAAGTACGTCTACGGGGAGCTTGTCTCAAAGAAGGTGAAGCAAAATCCCAAGAGATTTCCAGATAGCATTCCTTTTACAGCTTCAGCTCCGAGGATTCAGCACCACAAGGAGGTGCTTGTGCGGCAGTTCCCTGCTTTCCCAGTATGCTTTCCCAGAGTCTTACAAAGCTGAGGGAACTTGTTGGCATATCTCAGTCCGAGAGTGCAGTGCTCTCCAATAGGCTGTTAACTGGAGAAAAACTTCTTACACGTCTTTCTCCTAGCCTGAATCTTTTAAGCATGCTTTTAATTAATGTCATTAATTACTAAGGTAATCCATAATAATCCATTGCTCTAAGGAATAACTTTGTAACAGAGATTCTTGTTAGACTGTGAATACAATACTCACTTGTGGGTTGCTGATGTGTATAGGAATACTCACTATAAATGCACGTTATATATGTTTTCCTTAAGTTACTTATCTTTTTAAAATCCGAGTGACTCTTATATGAACAATTTCTGTCCTTCATTGGTATTAGTCTCTTATTTTCAAGTCGTTACTAAGCCTGCATCCCTTCTTTATAGACCATCTTTTCTTGGCTTCAGTCTAATAGAATAATGTCCCTGGGTAGGATGGAGCATTTCATTAGAAACAAACAACTTAAAATCCCTCCAAGAAGAAAAAGTTGATCAGCATTAAGATATATTACGGAAATCATAAACAGGACAGGTTTCTCAAAATGCTTCGAAGTGAATACATGGGAAGGACAATCAGTCTCCGCCCTTCTTGCTGTGTGGGGAAGCTCGGTCAGTTTGCATGCTTGGTGCAGGCCTTTGTTTTAGGGTTTTGATGAAATGGAGAGAGTCCCAAGAGAGGTGAGATGGGGAGGCCTCCAGCTCCCACTGTTGCTTGACAACCTTCCACTGTGATGCTTCCAGGCCCTGACATACTGTGGGGGGGAATCGCCCCGTCCCCCACCCAAGGAGACGCCTCTCCTCTTCCACTTCTGGGTTTTAATCTAGTCACAAAGTTAGCTTTCAAGTATAACTTTTGGAATTCATGTATGTTTTGACTGAAATACAATGTAATGACACTACTTTGAAAAAAAAAAAATGTTACAGTGTCCCTAATGAATATTAGCACTCGGCAGGGATGTTTGTGAGTCGGAATTGCTGTGCCAGACCCTTTCCTTTGGCCAAGAAGCAATATATTGATATATTGAGCTTTCAGGAAAGAGTTAAGAAAAACTGATTTCAGTTACTCAGAAGGCGAATGCGGCTAATCACAACTACTCCAATACAGTTTAAACAACAATTAAACAATGATTTAAATTGAGCTAGTATAGTTTAGTTCAATGAATTTCAGCATTTGGCAGGCATAGTTCTCTTGTGGCACAGCTCCTTTGCTCTACTTTGTGGTTTACTGAACAGAGAATTGAGCCAATATTGATTAATTTATCTGAGTAATTTGGACTTATTTATTTTTTTAAATCTCACTTAAGCTGTATTTTGAACTTTGTGCTCAGTTTGTAGTGTCCTATGGGCTCTACTAAATTCTCATGGAAATGAAATATTGTATTTTCATCATTAAACCCTGATGGAAGACTCTTTTTTTCAAGTTTAGTAAAGCATTTTCAGTAGCACTAAGGAGGAAAACATTTTGTCAATGAAAGTGTGATTTTTTGAATAGTTAAAACTTAATAATATCCTGATTTGTTTTCAGACATTCCACTAGCAATATCAAGTCCCAAAATATTAATTATTTAGTTTATAATTATTTACTTGATATTAAGAATAACACAGCTTTTCAAAAAGCACTTTTTAAAAAAAATACTGTATGAGAATGTTATTTGTATGTCTAGTAATACTTAGGATATCCAGGTGTGGATACTGTAGTTGATTATCATTTGAAATCCTGTGACATTCTTTATAGTAGCATACATGGTTAATTTTAACTTGACTCATTACATTCTGTGTATCGAAATCCACGACACAAATTTTCCCTGTATAGGTCGAATAAGAATTTTCATTTTTCACCTGAGATGGTTAGATACTATTTCACCTTAGAGGTATGTGCATATTTATGACCCATGTTCCTGATTTACATAACTTGTGAAGGTCTAAATTCAGGATCCCTTATACTTTGTGTAACTCATGGACTGTTTTCAGGATGCTGAGTAGTAGTAAGGTATGTTAGCACTGTCCTTGACACTCTCTTTTTTTGACATTTGCACCTTATGGTTTCTACTGGAGGAGAGGGAAGAATATTTAGATTTACACACTTGGTTAGAGCACTGGAAGAATTTCAATAGACCTTTTCTGTTTCTGATTAGCCTTCTTTTTCATTTACTTCTTCGAATTTTACAATATCCTTCATTCAGTTGGCTAAAATTCTTAAGCACATCATTCTAAAGTGATATACTGATGTTTTTTTTCCAGTGCTTACTCTTCTGTCTTATAAAATTAAGCAGAACAAGTATCCATGGGTAAGTCTCAGTCACTGATACAGTCGCTGGAATTCTTATCTTCCCCCATCTTATCACTTTTGATCCTGTCCAGAAGTTCTGTGACTGATACCAGATTGCTGAAAACCTCACTGGTTTTTGACCCAAATCACTAGATGATACAGGAATGTTCAGCTTATTTCTTCTCACAGAAAAAGCAAATATTTAAATCTCAATAAGATTGTCCAGGCTTATAGGATCACTTATTTCTGGCTGCATCAGAATCCTCTTCTGCTGTGTGAATTTTCTGCTTCTCTGATTACGCTTACTCTGATTCACTTTATGTGGTGTAGTTTGTATCGCTGTGTATGTATAACCATAAACACAGTGTATTTTCTTTTTGTGTGTGACTTGGGGTAGTCTTAACTCAAAGCGTCAAGGAATTCTTAACAACTGTGAGAATTAAAATTATATTTTATTTGGATCTAAGCTGAGATTTTTTTTAGCTGATCACTGGACTCCACAAGCCTATTCTATTAAAAATACTAGGCTTCATATAACCTGTGGTAAACCCAAAACATTATATAGTGATATATAAAGTCAGATGGTGAGGAATTTTTAATGCAATTAACTTATCATTTGTGGTGATATATAGAACTTTGTATACCCTGGAAGCTTTTGATTAAGGAAATATTTACTGGGACTTCCAACTTTTGATGTGATTTAGTTCCCACCTTTTTGCTGCTGATATGTCTGGAATATCCATGGTTATTTTAATCTAGAGGTGGTGTTTTGTTTTATACATTTTACACCTCTGCAATGACTAATTTGCTGCCAGTGTTTTTACTGTAACTGTGAAGTGCTTTATCCGTATCGAAGAAAGCACATGATCCTTCGTCTGATATTTCCACCACATAGACAAACACGCACTTTGTTAGCAAATCTTATATTGAGTTCTCCTGCTCCCAACCCAGAAGTTCAAATAGAGGGCTATTTTAATGGCTTTCCTTCATTTTTCTCTAGTGTTTGTTTGCTGACAACTTTCTAATATACAGCTGGACGGCTCCTACTTTTGCTGCTTTCTGCTTTGTACTAGCAGCTTTATGTTTAACATTACTCACGTACCCTCATAAGCTACTGTGATGTTTAATGTTTGCAAAATGGTTTGTTTCATGGTCCTCAGATAAAGAATAGTAAATATCAACAATATTTTTCTAAGAGGATCTACCAACACCAATTGAATAGGATTAAATTATTAAAAATATTTTCTGAGCTTGAATGTTAATAGCAGGTTGCACATATTTCCAGGGTCTGTAGCATTAATGGGCGTGTATGAGCAGTAGATGCTGCTTTCATTATTATTATAACTGAATTGCATTAGTGCCCATAGACCAGGGCTTCATTGTGGTAAGCTCAATGCAAGCACAGTAAAAAGTCATTTCTTGCTCCAGAGAACAATCCAGCTTGTTTCCTGCATTCAAAATAAGCTCAAGGAATTGCCTGAAAGTGACTTTCTCAAATAGGAAATAGTTTGACACAAAGATGACCATCCTGGATAAAACAGATCCTTGGGTAGCGTTCAGTACTGTGCAAGCAGGAATGGGATTTTAACTAGTTACTCCTGAATATTAATACAAAAATATCTTCATTTTATTCCAAATTTAAATTCTTATGGTCACAGAAGTATTTCAAAATCTTTTCTCTTCATCTAATCTTCATGTGAGGCCAGAAACTAGAAGAGCTTTGAAAGGTTTTGGTTGCCTGTGTTGAAAATGAGATAGAGGTACACATAGAAGACAGATTTACTGTGACTTTTTGTAAACTCATGTTGCAAACCCTTCAACGAAACCTCCCTTTTTTTATGACATCTGTTCTCTTAAACTCAGTCTCCTTGCTGACAAGTATACTGAGGACGAAATAGTCCATTACACTTCAGTGCTTAAGTAAAATGTGAACTACCATGTACCAGGAGGAAATGTAATGTAGGAATCAGATTCCCTAATGGAAGGAGTGGTCCTTCCTCCGACTTCTAAATCACCTACTGCTGGACAGTCTGAGTAAAAGGTCTTGACAGATTCTCTTTGTTAATCCTAAATGCTCCCTTATTTTCCTTTCCAATGTTTCTATCTATTGATTTTTAAAATATACTTCAAGTTCTGCACTTTAATATGGCATCTGACAAACATTCGTTATGTTTCGCTCTGTCTAGATCCTTACTGTTTCCATCTTATAAGGCTGGAGCACTTCTGAGAAGCTGATGTTTTCAAAAATCTGGCCATCAGCAGATCTACAGGTTACACAGAGCTTCATTTAATAGCCAATGTATGGATGCAGATAAACAGGGAATATATTTGGAGTGCTTAATGGGGTATATTGCAGAGGGAGACAGTCCTTGGCCATCAAGCTGTGAGGATGTGGGGCTCTGAGGCACAGAAATTAGGCAAAGGAAACAAATAGACTGATAGGGCATTTCAGATATGGATTGTCTGTCAGATGGAAATTGAGGGTAAAAATATGACATAGCTACAACAAAAGTATGGTGGTTGTGGTGATGAGACCAAGCAATTTGAGCATACAAAGCAAAAGGAAGGCAGTGTTTAAGGATTCAGAGGTTGTTGGAAAGATCAAAGATGAAAATTATTTTAGAAGCATCAGTCAAAACATATATGCAATGAAAGAAAACAAAACACTTAAAGCTTTTTCCCTGGATATCTCATGCATCTAGTGGTTGCTTGATGTATTGGTTAGCAATAAGTCCGTACTTCAAAGTTCCCCAACAGAGGGTTCATGCTCACACACTAATCCCTGTCAACGATAACCATACCTGGTCTTTGTGAAGATGATGCTGCACAATTTGAAATGAGTCCATGATTCATGTAAGTGTTCTGAAACAAGGATATGTTTAAAAATAGCATTTGTGTGCATTGAGGGTAGACTTGCAGTAAATTTCTACAGTAACTGACCCCCTCCCCCGCCAAGTTCAAACAGTGATTCAATCCAGCATCTTCAGTGATGAAACCTCCACATTTTAAATTATGAAGACTCTACTAGTTAAACATTTATAAAGTGCCCAGTGCTGTCACTTCTTTCAACTATTAAAACATAATGTTTTTTTATGAACATCATTATAAATTTATAACAAATTTAATTTGTAGTGATGCAGTGTTCTGTGGGCTGTGAATTACTGCCCTAAATTTCACACAGCAGACGCTTTCTCTGAGATGCAGTGCCTAGTTGATGAGTTCCTATGATGCAGCGCAAGAAAGTGTCATAATTTGCATACCAGCTCTACTCTGCTTACACAACTTGCTTTTTCAGCTATTTCAGGGGCATTTTAAGAGCAATGAAGTTAACATGCAGTCCTCAGTCTTGTCAAAAGCAGATTATTACTGAAATCTTTTAATATCAATAAAGGAGTACTTCTTCCAGAAATATGTAATGTCCATTTAGAAATGGATCAACAGATACATGTAGTTTTATAGTATCAAATAGCTCCAATGATTTAAAATTCACTTTTTAAGGAAATTTATGGGTATACTTAATTGCAAGAGAACTGCTGCAAAGTGTAACCTCAGTATACGTTGAAAAGTAAAAATGATATGTTCCTTAGTGCATAATATTGTACCTTGTGGATGAAAATCTGATCTTTGTGCTGTAAATCCTTGGTAATTGTAAATAAATAGACTTATTGTATAGTAGAATTGCATCAGAAAACTGTAATTGATATCAAAACCTGCCCTTATCTGTGCTAAACAAAATGCGTGTATAAAAATCTAGCAGCTATACAAAATGTGAGACATATATATGTGACATGAGGTATGTATACTAAACAGTGGGCTCCACCAGACTAATAATTTAAACCAGTTACGTTCTTTATAATTGCGATTTACTTTTGTCCCACTTTGTCACTGACAAAAAGAAGAAATAATCGAGGTGGAATACCTTGTGCTCATTCTGACTGAATGTTTCCTTTGTGGCTTTTCATGGAAGAGGCCAGTGTTTCCACGGAATTGCTGGCACAGGGCTCTCTACCTTGTCCCCCAGGCAGAGGTTTCTCCTGTAGATATAAAGGCAGAATTTCCCAAGGGAGCCTGGGCCCAGCGCTGCTGGCTCTGAGTGCTGGAGCAGAAAAGCTCTGCAGAGCTTACTGATAAAGCAGCATTTAGTCAGCCCTAAAATTTTAAGGAAGACCTCTCGGTGAGTAGCTGTGTGTTGCTTATTCTCATTAGAGCAAAAGTCTACACGAAGCAGATTAGAGTTAAAAACAAAAATACATAAATCTTTTACAGTCAAATAATTCCCATGGAAATGTGCATATTAACGTATCCTCATACTGCTACTTTTCTTTAAAGTACTATCAGTATTTAAATAGAGTAAAAGGTAATTTTTAGCATATGTGATAAAATAACAGGTTTGCATAAAGCATAAAAGGAATTGTTGTTTATAAAGATCAGGGCCCTCTTTTGTCATTTTAAACCCGTAGTACAGTGTATGTATTTGCAATATAAATGGGGGTGTATTCATGAAATGGCACAATATTTCTTTTGAAAGTCCATAACTGTAAGATGGCTAAGAGTATTTTGTGCCCCACATATCAGCCAGATATGTGTGGCCCTGACTCTACTAATATAGCAATATTTCTTTTAGCTTCGTGAAGAAAATTCTTATTGCTGAGAAGGAAATTACAACTGTCACTGAAAGACTTAAATAATATGCCCTCAGGATTGCTCGAGTGGACTGTTGCACCACTGAGGAACTCTGATGACATCAGAGAGATGCTCATGCAATTTATTCATGTAATCGTAGTTCCAAGATAGAATATATGTTACATTTTGAAGGTGATGTTATTCAATAATGAATGATTTTATAGACTCTTCTAGTCTCTATATCAACTTCACCACTATATTTTTTAGGATCCTTTTCTTGACATGTCTCTTTTATTCTACATTTCCACCTCTACTTACATGTTTTTGATTCTTCGCTCCTGAACCAGATGCTCCTGATTTTTCTTGAAACTTACTTTTTTTTTTCTTTTAAGTGAAGCTGAGAGCTTTGTAGGAGCTGATCATAGAATCACAGAATGGTTTGGGTTGGAAGGGACCTCAAAGATCATCTAGTTCCAACCCCCCTGCCATGGGCAGGGAAACCCTCCATTACACCAGGTTGCCCAAAGCCTCATCCAACCTGGCCTTGAATACTTCCAGGGGTGGGACATCTACAACTTCTCTGGGCAACCTGTTTCAGTGCCTCACCACCCTCTGAGTGAAAAATTTCGTCCTTATATCTAATCTAAATCTGCCCTCTTTCAGTTTAAAGCCATTGTACCTTGTCCTCTCACTACTGATGTTGAAATCTAGAGGAGGAAGAATGTTAAAATGCCTACTCTTATCTTACATTTCGACCACTGCAAGTTTCAGCAAGATCCTTTTCCCCTTCTTGCAGCTTCATACTTCAATTTTGCATAGCTATTCATGATCTGAAGAGTACATAATTACATTAGCATATTGTTGTGTGCTTGTGTGTGTACACTTATTAGGCTTATATACTGTTCTGTAATCCTTTAGAATTTTCTTACTAAATTATAATTTCTTATATTTGTTAGTATTTCCATCTACATAATGGCTAAAAGTTTCTAAAATGACTAGGGTTTGAAATATTTTAATTTTCCAAATTTAGTTGCAGAGATTCCAAAGGAAATCCAGTTTCCTGAAAATGCTAATTATGTGTTTCTGAATATCAGGCCCACAAAAAGTTTCTCTGGTTTACATCGCAGGTCATTAGGTACTTTAAGACTTAGCAAAAAAATATTTGTTTCTCTTACAAAAGGATTGGAAGAAGAGACCAAAGAATTGACTGAGAAGCAGAAATTCTATTCGATACTAAGTGTTTTGTTTTAACAATTTGAATTCCATTTGAATTTAAGTTCTTTCAGTTGTACATTTCAAGAAAATGAAATGTAGTGAAATAGGATGCTGTGATATGAAAATAAACTAAGTGGAAAGCCTAATAGTCTTCCTAAAAGCAAAGCTAGCACTGGTAGGTTTTTGATTTTTAAAGCTTGTATCTGTATCTTTTTCCTCACTCTCTTTTAAACAAGCTGTTTGAAATGGGAGATGAACCTAGTAATGATCTAATCAGGCTTTTGTCCCACAAAGTTCAAATGGCTTTGAAATGAGGCAAACTGAATTTGTCCATCTCTGCTAGAAAATAATAGCTGCCAAACATCAATCTGCCAAGATTGTTTTATTCCACTCTTGCCTAATACCTCGTAGAATACTTAAAGAACTTAAAAAACTGATGATACTTTTAGTTTACTTGAATGAGAAAGTAGAATGCAAATGTAGCTGCTCTGACAGTGATTTAATGACTCTGGGACATCTGGGAGTAAGGCAAGGTGCAGCAGACAGTGGTAGGGTGTGGACTGGAATATGAAAGGAGCAGCGTTGATGATTGCTGAATACATGTATGTGAGAAAGAGAAATAACAATGCCTTGGAATGGTTAGAGGTGAGAAATATAAAAGCAGGGATGAACACTATCTCAATATCATGGCAGCACTGCAGTTCTGAATGTAATTTCCAAACAATATGAAACACATTAGATTTTGAGACTACGGAACGTACTGATTTTAGTGTGATATGAATCCTGTGTCCCTCTCTGTACAGCCTGTCCCCTCTATAGCACTGCTTTGATCCAGCTCCCCACTCAATTTACAGGGGCTCAGCTTGCAGCCTCTCTATTCCAGCAGAAATGAAGGAAAGAGGTTGGAGGTGGTTGGACTTCTCAGGTACCTTTCTGTTCTTTTTCCCTCTGATGGACAGGGATGCATCTCTCATTCTTCAGCAATGAAGGTGAATCAGAGCGGGACTTCTGTGTTACAACATCCATAGCTGGGTTTATGCTGCAGTGAAGTTGTATACATTCAGGAAGACTGTAGGGAGAAAGAAGGGTCACCAAAGCCACCATATATTACAGTGTTGTAATTGGATGAGGTCTTCTAGATACATTTTCTAGCACAATCACATTATTAGTGAGAATAGAGAAGTTCTGGCAACCTTACTTGAACAAAAGATTCAATAATATCATACTTATCGATATCATGCTGCTCACATCATGTGAGATGCAAACACTATTATCCATCAACTTGTTTAAAAGAAAGCAAAAAAAGTGTTTCAGTTTTAAACAAAATCAACTAAGGTACATGAAACAGCTGGACAACTGTCAGTATGTAACAATAAAGGAGATATAGGTGCAGTAGACTCTGCACCCCCGTAGTCTTCCATCAAGCCTATTGCTCTGCAAGGCAGCCGGTGCAAGCACGCCAACCCACACGATGTGCTTAAGCATGTGGGTTCCTCCACGCAGCAGGGGCTGTGCTCCAACCAGACCTGATGCCACGCTTGCGGTATAGAAAGTATGTATGTTTGGTCTAGGGGCCACCACATAATGCAAGCATCACCTTTGTGTCTCAAGCTGTATAGTTTGTACAGTACTCAGTACAGTCTTGACTTTGGAAGCGTAAGGCATGTAACTAGAAGGATTAATCAGACAAAAAGATTGAAAATTAAAAGAAGTTCATAGGACTTGAGTGGCTCAAAGGGCCTTTTCATCTTAATCATTCTGTGGGCAATCACTCTTTTAGATGCTGTGTCTTATCATTAGTCAGAGTTAAAATAACTTTGTCGAACTAGTACAAATGATTTCAGACAAAACAAATGTTTCCTAATGCCAGCTGTAAAACAAAGGACAGAATAGAAGGGAAACCTGTTGCCCATATTTAATTACATATTTCCAGATGAAAGAAAGACCAGCCCTTAAATTCAGTGGTGGTGCTGGAGCTGCACGTTTTGGCTTTCAGTTCACCAGTACAACAATCCTAACGAAAAATTTAGGAAAATAGTTTATATATTTCTTACATAATTAATATATTGCTAGATCTAATGCTTGAAATATTGAGATGTCTTATGAGAGAGTTGTCACAGCTTTCATATAAAACTAGAAAAATCAAATAAAGAAAACTATAATATTTTCTGCCACTCAAATGGCTTGCAAAGCTCATTATTTTTGTGTTATTTTCCTGACATTAATCTTTTCACTAAAACCATGTGGTTGAAAATAGAGGGATAATTAGCATTAGCCCATTTAAGAGAAACTGTTAGTGACAGAAGCTTATTTATTGTTGAGTACAATTAAAATATGATGTGAACACATGAGAATTTACATTAAAACAAGATTGCAGCTTGTCAGCAGTTTCCTTTGTTCAGCTGTAAGTTTATTAGGCTACAGCTGCTCACCTACTTTTATATGACTTTATAGTAATAGTAGTGACGTCTTCATTATTGGAGATGTCTAAACCAGTTTGATTACACAACATACAAAGAAAAAAAGTCTGATATAATCTGTTAAAGAACTAGATCTGGAAGTAAGATTATATACCGCCCCCCCTCCCCCCCAAAAAAAAACAAAACAAAACAAACAAAAAACCAAGACCTTCCTGTCTCATCTCTATTGGTTTTGTGATGGGTTTTTTTATTCCTTGCAGTAAGTGTTGTTTATGCATAGCACCTGAGGTGATTTATGTCAATTGTTTTGCTGTTTTATTAGGACAACTTCAGTGCATCTACAAATAAACAACTTAAGATCTGTCAGACAAAAAGCAGGTGATTTTTTTTCCTAATTGTGTCATTATACAAAGTGATTTCTGCAGTATAATAGTTGATATTAGTTTATGTATTTAAGGATCTCTGGGACTCATAGTCCAGTTATTAAGAGGGTCAGCTTCTTTATGTTCCTTGGTGTAGTTACAGTATGGGGGGAGGTCACAGTGAAATACCCACTCCCTTTTCTGGCTCCTGTGAGTGGATGGGTAGTATTTCAGAGTCTACATAAAGGAATACAAAAGTTTCATCTGTCATTAGTGCCGTGCTGACACACAACAGCCTGAAGGAAAACAAGGCAAGACTCAGGGCTCGTGTTTCTATCTGGCCTAGTGATGTGGTCAAGTATAGAGAAGCCGTCAGCAGGTCCCAATAAGAAAATGTAAAAGAAAGTTCTGGTAACCTTCCTGGAGCTTTCTAAACTGAAAGGTTTTGTGCTTTCAGGAGTTAAATAGGCCCATCATGTCTTCAGTGTGCCTAGGGGACATATCAGCACTATTGACTTGTGCTAAGATGGTTCACTTCATTCTCCAAAACAGTCAGAAAATACTGGTCCTATTAGTTTAGTATATTTTTTTGCAGTCACTATATGCAAGTCTAGATATCATGTGAACTTTCTGAGAAGATAGGTATCGACTTTCACAGCTTTCTTCCTGGCTGCATGTCTCTTCTTGCTGTCGTCGTATTTCTGTCCAGAGGGTTTTATTTCTTATACTTGGCACTGTGCATAGACATGAAGTTGTAGCCCATTAATTTAGAATAGAATCTTAGTCTGGTTTTCTGGAGCAGAAGCAGGATGAATGGATGAACAGGGACTTGGATCACTATCAAAATTAAGACCTTAAGCATATGCTTCAGGTTCATTAACACGAACAGAAAGAACTGTGCCTAAGTGATTTCTTGTGACTTTCCTGGCGGGAAGTAAAATTTCCTTTCTTCAGCTTGCTAATGTCTGTAAAAAGGTCCTTGACATCCCCACCACCCCTCCTCATTTTTTACTTTTGCTACAGATGGAAAAGCAACAAACTATTACTTGTTTAGGAAGTGTTCAAATGCTGCTGGAACCATGATAGTCTGGCATGTACAGCAATTGAATGCTTCCCACTACCTTCAGTAGGCACTGTTTAAATTGTTTGTGGGTTTTTTTGTTTGGGAGCTGGTGATGAAAAGGCATCTCTTTGCTTTTTGTTACTTCTGCTTTGAGTTTCTAATGTACCATAAAGTCTCACTGCCTTATACGAACATTCAGTTTAAATTCAGTTTAAATGCCAACGTGCACGTACAACTGTGATCTAGATTCATCACTTTTGATTTTAATGACACTTTTCTGCTTTTTCTTTTTACCTAAATGTGATGTCATTGACATTGATTTAAATGGGTTATTTTCTCATAAATGATTATTCCATTTGCATAAAATAATTTATGTAAGAGTATCTTGATATTCTAATGCTAAAATTATGTTGGTTCTAGTTAAGTAATTACAGGTGTCAATAATTTTCTAGAATTATACCACATAATAAATAATCATCTCCTTATAATACTGTCCTAATTCATCTCTAGTCTCCAAACCTGAGCTGAATATATGGGCAGAAACTTCTGAGTGACGCTATTAGTGGTTTGCCCTCTGATGACATTTTTATCATTGCAGCTTTTGTTCAAATCTAGTTATTAATTTTAAAATGTGAAACAGCTCATAATAATTATTATACACTCCTGCGAAATCACAGGAAAAAAGCTGTGAATGTTTTGATGTTCTCACGTTTGAAAACTGAAGTTTAAAACCCCATAGTTTTAACTTTGTAGAAATCACTCTCTAATGACAGTTTAATCATAGGGTTAAAACTGACTGTGATCTAAAGCAAAGAAGGAAGAGGAGAGACAAGAAAACAACAGATAGAAATATCATTATACAAGAGCATTGAGCTTAACCTTGGATAGCAGAATTACTTGGGAAGGATTTTTGCTATCCTTTCAGCGTATAGAAGTGAGACAAACACGATACTCAGAAAGTGCAGTTGCACCCTGCAATTTTCAAAAGAAGGAAGCCAACTAGATAGTGTCATTGAAACCCAGGGAGAATTAAACATAGTTCTTGGAAGCTTCAGTTTTAAATAGTATTAATTAAAATGTGACCTACTATCTTTTACTTCTCAGCTGAATTCATATACTTTTATATTTTTATTTTATCACAGTGATTTATTTTTTACTCTTCAAAATGTGCCTCTGCATTCAAATGTAGCTCATGTTGATTGGTGTGTTTGCACTCAAGTGTACTAGAAATACAGATGAGAGAGCAAAGTGGTACTGTGTCATGAAAAGTTTCATGCACGTCTCCCAAGAAACTCAGCCTTTGGTTATGTGCATGTTTGCAGTGTCACTGAAGAGGAAGTCTGCGCAAACATTTTTGTTTGCTTGTTTATTCTAGTTCACATAGTTTTAATCCACTCTCTCTCTTACTGTTTGGTCTGTGTGAACTATCATTATCAAAGCAAAAGTCAGATGCTATCCTAAAATTTTTAGGCTTATTGAAGATGCAGGTAAGTAGGCTTTGATTCTTACAGCTCTTGTGTAATATGAGTAGAATAATTTTTTTGCAGCAGCACAAATAGCGTTTCTCTTTACTGAAGCGTTAGGCAAACTGTTTTCATGCAAGTATGAAAAGTTTGAAGAAAGGAAATGCATGGGTTTATTTTTATTGGTTTGCTTCTTTTTTTTATTTTGGATGGCAGAATAGTAGTTATGGTGTTGTAATCCATACTTCTAAGATATTTAGGATCAAAAAAAAATGTTCCCTTTATCTACCTAATGTAGATACCCAACTGCTGAAGCTTTGATTTAGCTGTAAAACTGAACACAACTTTATGGAAAGAATGTACTCAGTGTACATGATTGAATTTGATGATTCTGCCTTTCTAACTTAATGATCATAATTTTTATTTATGTTCAACTTGCATTGGTTTATTGATCAAAGAAAAAGACTGGGGAGAGAAAAGGATCAGGCCAAATGAGGTATAATTGTAGGGAAAGAGTTTTACCGTAAAAGAAAGTTTTAATCCTAAATTAAATATTTTATTTAATTTTTAATTATTTTAAACATTTCTCCTTTATGAAATTCAGTGAAATTTTAAAGAAAATGTTGTTTAGAAATTATATAGTAAGGTGCCTTGTACAAAAGGTTAATGTGCGAAAGAGAGTTGGAGAGTTTCAAAGCTCAGTTCTTGGCTGGTTTTGTTCCATTGATATTATTGTCGTTGTTATATCAGCGAGAACACACTTCACCAATTAATCTATGTTAATAATTAGGTGAATTTTTTATAATTTCCAAGCCCCTTACCCTATTTCTGTCGTTAGTCAAAAAAGGTCACTTATTTCTATATGAACTTCTTTGAACTTTAACTAGCAGATTCTAAGCAAAATATATTATTATGTATGTGCTGATATTACTGCAAGTAGAAACTGGAGAGGTCATTTGCTTTCTGGCAGGGTGAACTTTCCCTGCATTATCGTTTATCTGGTTATCAGAGAATCATCTCTAAAATATCTGTGTTAAATTGAGGTAATCATTTGAAACCACCTGTCTGCCCCATTCAAGGTCATAGGCAGACTTGTTCATTCAGCTATTTCACCCTTTTGTAAATCAGTAGAGATGGTTTCTTCTTGCCTTTAAACATAAAATATCAAAGTATTTGTCATAACCTTAAACCTCTTCCAACTCCTACACAAGTGCTGACTAATCCTAACGATAGATGCTGATCCACAATTTGTTTTGCAAGGAAGGGCTCTCAGCACTCCTCTAGGACCATCAACTTGCACGAATTTTGTGAGGTAGTGATGTGCTAGAGCTGTCTGTGGGTCACAGCTGGCCTGTTGTCGCTGCAGAGCTTTTTTCTGACTGCTGCAGCTTCAGTATTTGTAAAATTAAATTCTAGTGGAATAGTTGGAACTAACTACTGCTTGGCAGTCCGAGCAGAAACAGCACTTTATGGCAAAATATTATATTGTCTCAGCTTTGACCAAAGAAGTAGCAATGGATCTTTTCTAGACTTGGTCAAGACAGCTATTATGGGAATATGTGAGGCGGTTTTAGTCTCTGCCTGCAGACACGGAGAACTGAAAACAGCACATCCTTGGGAATAGCAGGATTGAATTGTGTGTATGAGCATCCCGTTACTTGTTCACCATGTACACACGAGAAAGCCTGCCTTCAGTTGTGCAGCCTTTCCTTAGGCTTTCTATTTTTGATAGAATCGGAGACTAGTACAATTCCGAATCTGACCACAGCCTGAAGAAAAGATTCAATTCAGATGCTTAAGTTTCTAATGCCTTAATGATGGGCCGCCACTGCAGCAGGATGAGGCAGCTTGATTAGTGTGTAGAGCAGACAGAAAACGATGACTGCCTGCTGATCCACTCTGTATTGCTTTTGGGTGACAAATAGAGTCTAACTCAAGATTTCAGATTTTTACTTGTTAAGACTTCAGATTGGGTAAGTCCCAAACCGTTATTGGCTTCTGATCCATCCAAGTTTTTTTCTTCTTTGTTAGAAGCAGCCAATCTTGTCTGTTGAAATCGTGCTAATCTGAAAGGTTGGTTTTGGCCTTTGTAACTTTAACCTGCTCCGTTTTCAGCTCAGAAAAGTGAAACTGATTTGTTTTCTGTTAATCTCACTTCCAAGCATTTTTTATTTTATTCTTAACTTTAGAGCCTTGTGTTTTTCAAAAGAGACCACCAATTTGAAGTAACAAAACAATGTTAAACTAATACTATATACTGAGGCTTCTGTCAGTTTTTCTGACAGTGTCAGAATATTTTACTCTGTCATTTTTGGTTGTTTTAGCCAAGATGGCTAATGATAGAATTGGAAGTAAAATTCCTGATTCCTAATCCTATGTGACCACAGAAAATTATACTATATTAAAACGAAATTTTGAGCAATTTAGATTAAGGGGCGGGGGGGGAAAGGCGTACAAGAAGATGTTAAACTGCTGTATATAGAGTACTATTTTTATAGATGCTGTTGGAAAGCAAGTGTTCTCAATTGAATTGTTGGAAGACTATTGGCATGCGAGGTGATAAAACTTAGCAGGACTCAATTTTTGTGTACCTTCAGTAGGGAATTATAAATAACCATTGAAACCAAACACACATGTTGATCCAAAGTACCATTATTTCAATGAAATTGAAATAGTGTGGTTTCAATAAACCTGAAAAGGTCAGCAAATGTTAACACAGTCCTCCATACTCTCTTATGATTATATCATTTTGGCATCTTTCTGCAGCATGGTATATGACTGTTGCAGGGGACCGGTTTTACTGAATATTCTGATAGGATGAAGAGTTAAAAACTATTCCAGAAAGACGTTCATCAAATTATATGCAGTACAGAACAATAATATTATTATCTCTTAGGAATGGGTTTCATGCAGAGATACCTTCATCTTAGTCTGAAATTAAAATGCAAACTAGAGATTAATTTGTATTTTGAGATATTGTTGCATAAATATGAGAAATTTGTTCATCAGTTTTTTTGGTTACACAGCTCTGTTCTTTTGTACAGTTAATCACATAACAATCTTCCAAGCTATATACACAGCATAAAATAGGATGTCTTATTTATTTAAGCACTTATCACATTCACTAGACTAAGAAAGGCTCAACTCATGTAAATTAGCAAGGTGTCAGTGGCACAGCAGAGCTGCACTGGTTTGTACAAGCTAAAAGGTTCTACTGTATTAGTCCAAAAATGCCAAGACTGGGGAACTTCTAGATCTTATTGAAGTTAATAGACTTTGGGCTTACTTACTGCCTTGCCTGATTAGGCCCACAAGTTCAGCATTTCTAATTTTCAGATGTACAAACTGATACTTCGTAATAATCAGAGAAAGCTATGGATACATATATTAAGACTCCAGTAGAGCTTGCTGGATTTAGAAGTGCATTGTGACTTTCCATCTACCTCTCATTGTTCTGTATCGCCAATTTGTAAACTGAAAATATACAGTAGGTTTAGAATAAACGTGAAAGGCTTTTAACAGCTGTTCTGCTAGACTGGTCGATGAAGCGAAATGGGAATTACAAAAGCCAAGTGTTTTGATCAGTATATCTAAGTTGCATTTTAGTAATGGAATCTGTGTAGGAATTAATAGTGGAGCTGTGTTCAGAAGACCAATCTGAAGATTGTCTGTGTTGACGTGTGAGGCACCCTGCTATCCCCATGGAGAGCATATAACCACTTAGAGATATGGGAAGGATGAGACAGGCCAGTGTGACCAGCTTCTTGGTATATGCAAAGCTGAATCAAATATTGCCAGTACTTAACGAGTAATGCTTCTTCATTTGCACATTGATGTGTTTACAAACAGTGGTTAGTTCCATTTTTATTGAAAGTGCTATATTATTATTATTAACCATGCGCTTAGAAAAACCTTTTTTTTGCAAGAATGAATTCCTCCTTGTACCAGTCCCTTCCACCCACGCACCCTGCATATGCACACAGTAATTTAGCATGACATTCAGAAAGAAAAAACACCATTTAAAATCAAGACATCAACTTATGTTTTAAAATTCAGATTATAGAAGGTTCAGTACCTGAATTTGCATTGAAAGTGTCTGGTTTGCATAATAACTTGGAATCTTTTTTCCTTCTCTAATATTTGGTTTTAAACTCCATTTAATCATATTTCTGTCTGGAAGCCACTGAAGCATTAATACTCAATTCTGGTCAAAATATTTGGGTTGGTTATTTTCCATCCTCTTGGATTGCAGTCGGATCTCTTGCAGACCTCTGGGATGCAGAAGATTTTCCCTTGTTCTTGCTTTGGTTTACCAATTATTCAGGGCCTTCTGGTGGAGTTAATAACAGATGCTGGAAACTAAGTTCGAAACTCAGCTGAGATTACACCAAATACCGTCTGTAGACCAGTAAGTTAACTTTGGGATTTATTTTTTTAGAGGACATATTTTGTAAGTATTTTCTCAGTCTGTCGTAAGAGCATAAAAAATGTCCTTCTGTTCAGTCAGGAAGAACTTTGTATGTGTGACACACTGTAGCCAAACTATGCTCTACTCATAAACATATAATTTAAGATGTCAGGAAATTGTAGGTTAGTGTTTGTAAAAAATCAGGCACATTAAAGTAACTCTGCAAGCCCCACTGATTCTTAGGATTTTCTTTCTCTCCTTAGATAATGTTTAGCTATATAATCACCTTCTTTGGAGAAATAATTTGTTTTCGTTCCTTTCCCTTCAGTATTTTTTCTTAACTTCGTGTTTCAATGAACAATAATTTCTTAAAATGGTCAACAATTCTGTAACTTCAGAAGTGAAATACTTGCATGTCTGAGAACAATCTAGTCCGAATACAATACTGCAGGCTTTCCTGTGCCAATACAGATGTCAGAGTGTGAATTAGGGGAGGTAGTGCCTGCATCCTGGTTTTCTTATTACAGAAAAATATTACAAAACCAGAATGATTCAAAGACTTGAGGCTTTTACTTACTCAAAAAGATTAGATCTGCGAGGACTGTGTTCCTTAGGAAAGAGTAGACTAAGAGACTGTACAAATTTATTTTGCATCCTGAGAAGATGAGAAAGGAATGAGTTATCAGGTTGTTTAAATAAAGTAAGACCAGTACAGGGAGATACATTAATTTCTCTGAAAGGAGATGGAGACTAAAGAAATGCATGTAGATTTCACTTCACTTAGAAAATAGCTGAAATATTTGATAATTTGTCAGATGTAGCAATCCATAAAGTTACTTGCTATTAGTAGTTAAAAGTAAGGATGAGGTAATGATGCAGATTTATTAAAGCTGAAGTTTAGATTAAGTTTGGAGTGGAGTTCAGATGTGAATGTACAGAATTTCAACAGCTTTTCTTAGGAGAAGTCATCTGCAAGAGCTAGAAACAGGTCACAAAATTGTATTTTTAATGGATCGGATTTCATGAACTCCATTGTTTATGACTCCAGATATTTCTGCAAATTGAATCTGAAGTTTCTGTATAATATCTTTTCTAAAAGGCTTTTACCAGGACAGATCAGAAAATAGATAGGAGTAACCAAAAGCCAAAGATGTATACGAATACAAGTAATAGAAAAATAATCCATCTGCCCCAAGAGCAAAATTTGTGTCAGAGCAGGGTATAAAGATCGCTACTCTGAGGTCTTGTCGTGCCACACTTACAAATGTGCCACAGCAACTGGGTTGGCACAGTCGTGGTGCAAACCTCCCTAGTGTTGATGTAGCATATGCTGAGAGAAGAAGGGTTTTTGTTGGCAAAGGTACCGGCTGCCTCAAATCTCTGAATGACACCAAACAAATGCACTCATCTTGATCTAGCTGTAACAGAACGCATAAGGATCCAAATAACCTGCTCCATTGAAAAACAAGCAAACGAATGAAACCCCGAAATCCCACCAAAGAGACACAAATGTTCTAAAAAAGAGCAGCTAGTGGAAGTTGAAAACAACCAGCATTTAGAAAGATGCTGGTTTAAAAAGACAAACCATGTTGTATACCTGTAAGTGTTGGTGTGATGCCAAGCCTTTGAGGGGACCTATCCACCCAGTTCAAACTGCAACTGCAATTGGAAGTAAGGTTCCTTGTCCATCTGACATCTCCAAAAATTATTATCAGTTTGCAAGCAAAGTTTCCTCCTTTGCTTAATACCAATTGCTGCCAAGGATAATTCGAAGTAGCCGTGCTGATTTTGCACTGCAGTGAATGTAGAACAGTCGTGATTAACTCATCAAGCTGAGAGAACAGTAACACACAATCTGGTGTACAGCAGTATCTGAAATCACTGTATCTATTTTTGCAGTGACTGTTAGACTGGGATATTACATGAAATTATAATTTTGATAAAAAAGAGATGCAGTTTTTAGCTTCTACACAAGTCAACAAGTTTATATAAAGACTTTGGGGGAACAGAAGCTTCACAGTTATCTCTTAACAGGAGTGGAGAAATAAGGTGGGTTTTTCTGCTAGGAGTTTTCATGAAGTAGGGTGTGATTTCACAAGACTTCAGCCCTCACCACAGCTGAAAGGGAGTGGGCTCACTCCTCTCCCTGGCTCTTCTCCTCCTTCCTGCCACCACCCATTTCTGCCTTTGCCTCGCACCAGCTTCCACACTCATCTAAGCAGATGTGCCAGTTATGCTTGCTGACCTGGCAAAGGGCAACTTGTCACCCCACATAGTTTTCTGCCACTTTAGCGAGCTGAATTAGTTTAATGTGACATTGGATGGCTACTAGAACCTGTCTCTTTCTGTAATAGCAAACTCTTAATTTGTATCAGGTGATTTTAGTGCCCTTAGGGCGAGGTTTCACAAGATGCCTGAGCCGTTTTAGCAGCTTGCTGCTGTCAAAAGGAAGAATCCCCCAGGTACATCCCCAGGTTTCCACTGCTTTCCCTGCACTTAGCACTGCCCCCTCTTTCAGCTGGTTCAGCTCACTCAACTGGCAGAAAATGAACCCAGCAAAAAAAGTGAACAGCTTTATATCAGTTTAGTGAGTTAACTGAACTCACAGATATATCAGACAGGTGCCAGAGCCAGCACAACTGTGGACTGGCACCGGGAAGACTCAGCAGGGAAGAAGAGGGGGCAGTGTCTTTCAGAAGCAGAGGGATGCAAGGCTGGCTCAGCTGACTGGTGAAACCACATGTTACTTCAAACATTAACACAACTGTTTGCTCGTTGTGAAGATGCACTCTGATATGGAATTCATTTTAAAGATTAAAAAAAAAAATATTCTGAGACACCAGAAGATATACTTTTTTTTTTTTTTCTACAATAAAATGATTCCAAATGAAAGGTGAAGGAGAATAAACAGAATTGTAGTTTGGAGCTGTTGGGAGCGGAAGACTATCTACACTGTGTGCCGAATACAGGCATTTTTGTTGTTAAATTTTTTATGCAGTCTAATGCTTCTGCAAGGAATGCTGAGTTTCCAGCAGTTTCTTCCTTGAAATGGAAAAAAAGGTGTTTCTGTAGCCGTTAACACCCTAATTAACACCTACCTTCTTCTTTCAAATGGGCCTGTGAGAGAGCTGATGGAGCTGTGGCAGCTGGAGGTAAAACTTTCCTGGTGAGTAAGCTTGAAACATTAAAGGGAAAAAATCGTAAATAAAGGGAGAGCTTGGTTAACATTCATAAGGAAAAAGGATAAGAAAATAGGGCAATGAATAAAAATAAGTATCAAAACACTAGTGGCTGGATCACTGCTGGTATCACTTGGCAGAGCTGTTTGGGGAACCTCCCCCTCAGCTCCACAGCAAAGAGCCACCTTAACTCGGTATTCAAATGGAAAAAGTCACTGGGGCAAGGCAACTTTTTGTCAGGATAACTGTGTCTGTGGGAAGGCTTTTGCCAACATTGTTAATGATACGGTTTCGCGATTGCTTTAAAGCAGCCTGTGTGTGGGCTGGCGTCAAAAAGGGAGGTCCCAGCTGCGTGTTTCTGCCGCCTCTCTGGTGCCAGTAGGAGCGTGAGTGGTAAACTGTAAAACTAACCTAGGGAAAAAAGCATGGGAGGGGTTGGCCAGATCGCATCCCTGATTTCTCACCATCTGATTGCACAAATGCCAGTGCTGGCGCAGAGAAGGGCTGGGGAGATTCGCAGTGGGCAAAGGGGAACGGCCTCTTTGGCAGCAGCTCTGGCTCTGGTTGTTTTACGGAGATGGAGAACCTGCAGCCTTGGGCAGGGGGGAAGTGGGATTTTTTTTTTCATTCTCTCTAAATGAATCATGTCATCATAGCACATTTCAGGATAGAAATTCTGTCCAAGAGGCATTCGGCACTCAGGATCTTGGCCTGGATCTTGCTCCATGTAGGTCAGCGAGGAGTGCGGTCTCTTGTTCCCAGCATATCGCTACAGCTCCTACCAGCAGGAATGCAGGATTTCTTAATTAATTTTGCTCTGTGTAGTACAGCACACACCTAAGCCTCTGATGGAGTACAACCATAGTTTCCAGTTTAACAATGTATTAAGGTGTGTCATTAATATACAGTTACATATGCTAAGTCGGGTCTTATGTAAGCAATAACACACAACAAGGTGTGTTTTTGTCAGCCAGTTCACATACACCTTGGATGTACTGGGGCAGCAGAGTTGCTCAGGGCTATAACACACCCAGGGCGTGGGCGTAGTAGCTGACTAATACACGTTTTGTAGTGTTATTGCGCTCATTAAGTATATTGAAGGGAAAAGTTTTGAAGTAAATTAAAATCTAAATTATGAAGAATGAACCCACTGTGTAACTGGAAGTGAACAAACACATCTCAAAGAACTAACCAAAACTGCAAAACTACTCCAGCCTTTAAAATTCCCCTTTTGTGCATCTTCCTCACAGATAGCAGCCGGAGGTTGTGGTTACTTGGCTGTGGAAACAGTTGGTCCACGTTTGCTGAGCCATTAGTCCCTCTCACATTGCCTTGGGTCACTGTCCAACGCTGTAAAGCACAGCTATAGCTATTACAAATCAGGGGCAAGTCCTGTCCCAAATATGCTTAAATTAGACCCTCCACTTTTGTTTGGCAATTGGTGATGGTGGCATGTCAGAAATGGAAAAAAAAAAAAAAAAAAAAGCACCACTTGTTCCCATTCACCTCTGCCTCCTGCACCCAGTTGGGTTTCTCTGATCCTTTTCTTCATCTTGTGTGTTTGTTCATGGAAGAGGGAACAACCTGAGGACTTCAATACTGCATCTGCACTTTCCCTCTCTCTGCTTGGAAGCAGCATGCTTTCCACAGTGTGGTGCAACTTCCCAGAATAGATATCTTCCCAACCAAACATCTGCCACTGCCTTAAAAACACAGAAGCATCAGATAGCCTATTGTGATGGATCTTTCCTCCATCTTCTGTCTGCTGCAAAGATGAGATTGTGCAATGAAGTTCATCTTCATGTCATGGAGTATAGCTAGAAGTTATTTGAAATAACTTTCCTTAAGGGCTCACCAGCCTTCTCTGTCTAAAAACAGTGAAGTTGTCTTGCTCTGAGTCCCAACTCTAAAATGACTACTCATATATATGGGAAGAAGGTTTGTGAGAATGTCTCGTTTCCTGTATATCTTTGTCTGAAATCCGTTTTCTGAGTTTTTTAATATATCTTAGGAAAGAAAGATTTTTACCTTCATAGACCCTTGGAATTTCAGAATGAACAGTTAATTTGTAATTAAATTAGTAGTTACTTTAATCTTGTTTATGGGCCGGTGATTTTACTATGAGTTAGATCAGATCTTACTGGTGAGTCACTTTCAGTTCACTGATGGAGAGTTGTAAGCTGTGAGAGTTACAGCTACACAAGAGAGTGACATGGTTCTGCTGGTTTTAGTGTTCTTTTCTTGTTGGGAGTCTGCACTTCTATCTCAGATATTTCTGCCCTATATTCCATAGTATGCCTATATGCAGCATCCAATTTTTAGCTCTACAATGCTTCATTCTAGCTCAGAGAAGGAACCCATCATTGAGTGTTTCAAAAAATACTATCTCTAATGGTTTTTCAGTCCTTTTGCAATTTAAGGCTTTTTGTATTTAAACTAATGTTGATGATCTTTTCGTTCAAGCACCTGTTTACCTTCAATTCTGAAATTTGTTTTGGCTCAGAGAACATCTGTTAGGTGTTCACTTTTGACTTGATACTAAAAATGATCAAGATTGGGGTGGCTAACAGCAATATGATCAAGTATGCCTGTTTGTTTTCATTCCACTATCGATATTGGCCTAGAAATTGAAGAACCTACAGGTATAGCAAGGGGCAATGGCTTTAAACTAAAGAGGGAAGATTTTGGTTAGATATAAAGAAGAAATTTTTTACATTGAGGGTAGTGAAACACTGGAACAGGTTGCCCAGAGAAGCTGTGGATGCCCCATCCCTGGAAGTGTTCAAGGCCAGGTTGGATGAGGCTTTGAGCAACCTGGTGTAGTGGAGGGTTTCCCAGCCCATGGCAGGGGGGTTGGAACTTGATGATCTTTGAGGTCCCTTCCAACCCTAACCGTTCTATGATTCTATAACCTTCCTTTCCCTCAAAGTCATCTGATCCTCCAATTTACTTATTTATTAAAATGAGTTACTGATGAAATGAGAAACTTTAAAGTGTAATATCATATAAACTTTGACCCTCCTTTCACTAAAGCAAACTAAGAATCATTCTGCTGATGTCAAAGCTGATGTAAAGGACTGTCAAGAATATGCTCTTTCCAGTAAAAGTGCCAAGGTACAACTATGTATCATTGTATCTTGTGTGGTAGTGATATGCCAGTGCACACAGACAATAGAAGTTGCATCATCGTGCAAAGGACAACGTTTAATTATCCTGACTTACTTTATCTGTGAATTGACAATTTGATTATGTTCTTAGCCTAATTACAAACGTTATTTTGATACAGTTAAGCCAGCATTTTGCTTCTCCTTTCCATTACTGGTTGGTTTGGGTTGTTCATTTTTTTTGCCCCCGTACTTTGTGCCTAGTCTAAGGTCTACAGAAAAACTTGCCGTATCTATACCTCGCCTTGCACGCTGTAGCTCAGTTCTTCCGAGCCAGACCTTTGACTACTGCCAACAGTACAAATAAATAATATTAGTGGCTGTTGGATCTGTGAATGTGGGTTTCTGCCCATTTTCTGCTTTTTCTAATGCAGTATTCAGGTGTTTTAGTTGCACAATAAAACTTTCTTCTTTTTCCTTCCCCGTTACTCTAAGTAAGAGAATAGATAAACTGGTTTCTTAATGTGAACATGATGCTCTGGAAAATACCACTTTAGCTAGTTATACCAGAAGGTTTTAATATGTGAAGGGCTTTGGTGTCTTAAAAATTCTTCCTGAAAAACACAGGTAAAGAAAACGATAGCTTTCAGAATGTGCTCTTTTGTGATCTTTCACCCTTTTAGTTAAGAGTCCTTGATGGAGCAAACATAAAAACTGAACTTTGAGTGAATATATTAAGAATTTACTCTAAGTAATTTGAAAGTAGTGTTAGAAACAACCCATTGTGGTAAAGTGACAAAAACTGTGTGTCCCAATGGCAGAAGGTGGCAAGTTGTTTCAATTACTTTTCTTCAATCACAGTAAAATTATTGTAAGCAGATATAAAAGAGGACTAGTTAGAATCTACCTCCTCAGCTTTAGAATCGGAAAATGCATCACAGCCTGCAGTAACTGGAACTTGTTTTGACATAGTGCAGAATGCCAATATCTATATTGTACAGCACAAAATCAAAATTTACTAAAAAGTTTTATTAAATTTTCCCTGTAAGAATTGTAGTTGTTCTTTAGGAGAATGAATGACTAAAGAAAATTGCTCACTGTTGTTAGGGTCGTTTACACACTGCAGAACAAGCCACTGACATGGATAGATTTTTCCTGCCTGATATAGGTGTAAATCCTTAACCAAAGTTATTATTTGACTTACTCAGTTCTCCCATATGTGATAGTAGTATTAATGGATATGATTTCAGAGGAAAAAAAGTTTCTATCAACTTGATGAGATCCTTATGGATTTAATTTTGTTATTTCTAAAAATAATTAATAAATATTAATAAAAAATTAATAAATAATAAATCTCGTGCAGAAAGTTACAAAGTTTCTGTATTAATTCTGGCTTATTCTATGACTTTAATACTTATCCAATATCCCAGTAACCCTAGTAACTATTTTTTGTTTAAAATGACTTTGACAAACCCACTATTACCAAATACATGAGTAAATTGATCCAAAAGAAAATAATTTTGTTCGAGAGACTTGTGAAGACCAAACTCTATATGTCTAAGTTTTACTTGGACAGATCAGTGAGGGATAGCTGCTCGGGGCATGCATCAATAACAGACGTTTCTGCTGCTTAGTCCCTGCTAAGCTGAAGATACATTCAGCTTACTAACTTTTAGTAATGTGGTATCACCAAATTGTGCCCCATAATGCTTTCAGAGCTCGGACTGTTGGAGTAACCTCACAGAATAGTGCAGCTGTAGCTCAGGCCAGAGACAACTAGGTTTTTTTCTGCCTTTACATTTGGAGAGAGGTCTCTCTTGATCTCTTTCAAAGGAGAGATTTTTACGCTACCCTGTGCTACTTAACCCAGGAATGACTTTGTTTGAGGGAATGACGTAAGATGTAGTTTGTGTTCAGCGGAGTGATTGGTTTGGTGTACATTGATTTCCTCAGAGACCTACTTCTAATAGCCAGGGATTAGGCTCAGCGCATAGAGCCCCTGAGAGTCTGGATCCACAACTATCCTACATGGAAAAGGAGGAAAAAGTATTACACACTTCACCTCTTCCATATTTATAGGTCATTACCTTATACTCTCTCCAAAAAGTCCCATTGACCTTCACTGTATGTAACATGAAGGGCATGTGCACTTTATGTAGGGCATTGGTGTCTGGTTCCTCCATCATTTATGTAGCATAGCCTCATCATGGCAAGGCCAGTTGAAATGAGTTGTTGTGAATGGATTGGAAACTTTATCTGTAGAATATTTTTGCGTTAGAGATGTTTGATCATGTATAGTTGGTAATTTATTATGGGAAAATTAAAAAAAAAAAAATCTGTGTTTGTATTGTGTTCTGTTTTATTACTACAGATATTCCATAACTGATTTGATATTACTTGAGAATATGAAATATTCTTTAGCACCTGGGCAATGTCACCATCACAAGGTTGCTCATTATGTTGATTTTTATTTATCTGAATTTACTTCAAGGGAGGTAAAGATAGAAGTCCAGGTGAACCATTGTTCAAATGGATATTAAAAGGGGAACATTTCTCTGTGTGTCCCATTGGGTCTGCTCAGTGGAGCTGAGTCGTCTGAACAGTAGTGGGCAGGATGTGGTCATTAGAGCCTTTGTGCACTGCTATTGAAACTGTGGTAGCAACGGACATATGTAAACATCTGTCACCAGTGTTATTCTAGTTTGATTTCTAAAATAATATGGAGACAGGGAAAAGAAACAAAACTATCCTGGGAAGTCATTTACTGCAGCGCAATGTTTAGGAGAAACTCTGTGGTGATACTAGTGAGAGAGAACATGCTAAAAGCATGTTAGCCAAAAGGCAGCAAAATATTTTTTCTTTTCTCTTGTGGCACAAACAGGGCTTAATAAGGCAGGTGTGGTTGCTTATTATTGAGGTTTTCTGACTTGTCTCATTGTATGACAGTTGCCTGTATCTTTGGGATGTTTTGGCTCTGATTTTTCATAATAGGTGTTGACCTCAGGTTGAAATTTTCCTAAGCTGCTCTTGGTGAAATTTCCACAGTTTCCTGGAAGATTACTAAATGAGATTATGGTGGTGTTATTATCTGGTTGTAGTTTTAATAATTCTGATGACTTTTTTTTAGCTCTGCTTTTCCGAAAAGTTGCTGCATGTGGCAAAAATTTGACTTCTGTTTTGATAATGTGGCTTTGCCATCCCTTGAAATCCTTTCTTATTTTTAAAAGCTTGAAACCATTAAAAAAGTGGCAGCTTGTTATAGGCTTAGTAAAGATTTCTTCCATATTAGTAAAAGAAATATTCTCCTCAAGTACACTAAAGCTTCTCGCAGCTATGCAGCTGATCGTATGGTCCCCCAACAAGCTGCTATTTGCATTTAAACAGTGCATGCATCATCCCAATCTGAATTTAGCATGGGCCTTATCTTCCCCACTCTTGTGTGTATTAAGTTTGTAAGTATGCTATGTCTAAAAGTTAAGTCTGTTCCAGTGTAGGGCAAGAGAATGAAGCAAGAGCCTGCACTTCATGATTGTTGCTTTGGGCTAGAGTGAAACAGAGCTGCAGAACTGATGGCAGAACTTCAAATTTCCCAGTATATTCTGGGTCACAAGAGCCAATGGTCTGGAAAATGTAAATTTAATGCCTGAGCTAATGTTTTCATGTCTGTTGATTTATTGTGATCTAATATTTTAATTCCCACTGGTTGGTCTTCTTCATGGTCTCATGGAATCAAATCAACAACTGGGGCAAAATCAAAGTGCCGTCTTTTAGACAACTCTTTAAAATACGCACTTCTTTTCCTACATGTACATTTTCTGTGCTCCTGTTTAACAGTCTGGAGCTGAAAACTTAGCTGAATGCTTTCAGCAGTCTTCAAAACTCTCAGAAGTTTCTTAAAATAAGGAATGCTTCTTCCTATCAGGCATAGTCAGAAGAGTGTGTGCAAAAGACGGGTATTATAATAAAATGATAGTTCTGCAACTTAAACTGCAGAATTAATGATCAATTACATAATAGCTGAAATTACTACTAGTGTTGTGACAACCGTCATTTGGGCTTTGCTAATTTATATGACTGCATCTGTGTATGTGTAGAATTCATATCTGAAAGTCAGTGTTTGTGTCAAGTTCAAGGATAAAATATTACTGTCAAGGACACTAACTCTCTGCAAGCTGACTGATAAAATCAGATAGCAAATACTGGTTTTCAGAGATCTTTCACCTCTGCCTATCAATTTAGAGGCCATGCAGTGCTTCAGAGACTGCACTGATTTCATTGCTTGATGATCTCTGCAGTGGAATGAGAGTGACAGGTTTTGCTGAGCAGTTGCCTGTGTTACAAACTGCTGGACTGGAATGATTTCTTACTGAAAGGATGTATAGAATGGTATCTGGCTGATCTTTCATTTACCCTGGATGAGATGCCGTAGTTGTATGCATTACTGTTAAGCATGGGTCATGTTTGTTTAGTCCCTCTGAGTCTGAAGGATATTCAGTAGCTGAGAGATACACCCCTGGGCAATTGAAGAAATTTTGGCGAGAGGATGGGTGGCTGGGCAGTATGGCAGAATTGAACCAGTTTTCTTAACTGAAGTAGGGCATTTCAAGTTTGCAGCTTAAGAATCGTGGTTAATAGTAAGTGCTTCTGAATGTCCATGTAACAGGGGGCTTTTTTTGATGTTTTTTTTTTTTGGTTTTTAAATCTACAACTCATGAAAATAATTTTCAGCCATTCCAGACACATCACAACAAAATCCACTCCTTTGTCACCTTGACCTCAGAATACTTTGACATGCTTAAAGGCTTCTCAAACAATTAACTAATGGAGAAAACTGGCTGTTTGTTATATATTGGATCTTGCAAATAGTGAATTTGGCATGTGATTTACATTTATGAATAGCTTTCCTTTTTAGAAAAAACATTTATTGATTTGAACATATCTGAAGTACATCAGGTACTCTCTCTGTCCTTGTGCAATACTGAAACACTGGTTAAATATGAACATCATTAGGTTTCCCGAGTGCTGAACTTGCTGCAATCTGGTCTGTTCTCCATTGTTTGCTGGTCAGAAGTTGTTGACCTTTAGATTATGCTGCAAAATCCATCTGTTGCTGCAGGCTTTCGTGAAGAGAAATGTAAAGAAATATTATCTCCTGCCAGTCAGCCATGTAAACAAAGTTGAATATAGACAGTGTCTCATTTTGCAAGATCTGAGTTAATTCAAAATAGGAGAGGGAGAGAGAGGAGAAACTGTGAACCAGTGCTCCCTATCCACTGGAGAATCCTTTCTCAGCTGTCAAGACAAAATAAAATGCCATTGTCCTATTTTAAAATTGCCCTACTTTCCATGGGAGAAGCTGCTTTGCGGATAACTCTAACCAGTAATCAAATCCTCTTCTGTGATTTAGAAAGATGAGGGCCATAATCCCACTTTGCCCAGATATCTCTCCATGCCCTCCCCATTGCCACCTTGGAGCTTGTTTTTAGGGCAGTCTCACCCATGAGACTTTCTTGTTAACAATCTGGAAATTGCACTTTTTGTTGTGTACCCATCAAATGTCCATTTCCATACCCTAACCACTCTGACATTTTCCCTAATTTAACACTTTCTGGCCCACAGCCTCCAAGATTGTCTACAGAACTTACCCTCCTTTTTGCCCCACAATGTTAGTTGGTGGCATACTCGATGATCTTTCATTTACTGATAAACTCAAAGTTAGTTGACCAAATGTGTTTTAAATATGGTTGTTTCAGTAACTTTCACTCATGTAAATGCCGCTGAAGTTTCTGAATCCAATTTAAAATGAGACTGACAAATAGTTCTTTTAATTACAATGCAATGATGTTCTTGCTCTTTCACCTGCATTGCGTAAATTATCAATGCCTTTTAATTATGCAAATTTTCCTCCACTAACATGGTACTGTTCTCAAGACTACTTTGGTTATGTTCTCAGATATGTTTACAACATTTTCTAATTTTAGCTTCCTGTGTTTTATTATTCTCTAAACACTAAACCCGTGATTTCTGCTTATCATTGAAATGCTGTCATATCCTAGCTTTAATGCACTTGCATGTCCTATGGCAATAATATTACTCAGTTTATCTGATGTCTTTATTAGAAGTTTTCATTTCATTTAGGAAAAGAAGAAAGGGTTAGCTTTTCTTGGCTCGGAGCATCTATTCAGAAAACTCCCACAGTCCACACCCATCACAAAATTATTCTCTTCTCATAGTTTCATGAATCTTAGTGCTTTGCACTGTCTTATTATCCTTTTAAAAAGTACTTCCCAGTGGTGTTCACATTAAGCAAGAACTAATACACCCACGAGTTGTTCTCAGAGTCAAAAGCTAGATATGTTATTATGATATATTTTGTTTGTGTGCTTGTCGTATATATGCTACAAATACATGGGAACATGCTCTTCAAAACCTTTTCTCATTTCTGTTTTTGTGAGCAAATTCAGAAACCGCACCATACAAGAAGTGTCACTCTGAGTGTCAGATTTGAGGAGAGTCCCTGTGGTGTGTGAAATTTTTGGATGGAAACGTGATAAGGGATGGACACAATCAATAAGAAGTGTCTTATCTCTGGGAAGTTTATCCAGAAAATGTTTCAAGGGAAGTCATAAGAAATCATTTCAAGGTGATGAGATAGCCTACATTCCAGCTGAGGTGTCCATCAGAGGACTTCCAAATGTCTGCAGTTTTCTATGTCTTGAAATGTTTATGTCCACGAACATTTAGGTACTAAGACTTGAAAGGTCATCAGAAGTCATTTAGATTATTGTTTGTGCAGTTCTATCATCACCATTAGTATGTGTTACTTAGCAAAGTCAGTCATCCAGGTTATACTCTGAGGCGTACATTTTTCAAAAAATTGTCTCATAATAGAGACAAAGATGCCATTCTTTATGGTCACAGACAGTCCTCACTAGTAGCTTATCAGTTCATCAAATGAAAAAATACATCATCTGCATGAAGGTAGTCATTCATCACTGTTTACAAAAGTGTTGAGAAACTACTGTATCTTTGCATCAAACTTCATTTTGTAAACTGACACGTGAAGTATTCCTCTGAAGACAAGAACAGGGGAAGTCTTGTACTTGCACCCCAATGGTCACTTTTCAGACTTCTGTTTTTTGCTACTCAAAGTTACACAGGTTGGTCATCTTAGCCTGTTTTTTTTTATATATATCCAGAGAGAGAGAGGGAGCTGTCTTAAAAAAAAAAAAAAAAAAAAAAGATATTGCAAAAAGAGATTTTGGAACAATTTGATCAAGTGAGTAGTAAGAGGTCAGCTGGTCCCAATGGTAATTGTCCAAGAAATTGCTGAGCTGTAATTGTGGCACACAACCTGTCAGGTAAATCAGTGTCTATATTAAAATTTTTAAAATGGCTCCAGGGATCATTCTGAGAACTGCAGACAATTAACTCTGACTTCTATAAGGCTAAACTGTTAGATAGGATAATAAGGAAAGGATGAGTAAACAGAACGATAAATACAGTACGTTATGTAAGAGTCAATATGATGTCTGTAGAGGGAAGTCATTATTTCTCCAGTTCCACTGATGAAGTCAATACTGTATGTGAAGAATTGATATAGTGGACTTGAATTTGGAAAGACTGTTCTTAAGGTTTCTCAGTAGAACTTCCTAAAGCAATTAAGCTGCTGTGAGAAAGAGGAAGGTCCTTCTCACAGATTAATAACAGCTTAAATGATAGGAAACAATAAATGGCTAGTTTTGAACCATAAATGTAGATTACTGTTGTAAGCCTACCAGGATCTTTGCAGTGCATTTGTAATTTGCCTGGAAAAAGAGCTTAAGAGTGCTATGACAAAGATTTTTGATAATACAGAATCATTCAAAACTATGGCTGATTGTGAAGGATTGCAGACAACTCAAAATATTGATTAAACAGATGACAGAATTGCAGATAACATTCAGTAATGATAAATACTGAATAATGTATAAAGGGAAGAATCATCATACCTTTACAGACCTTGGGGCTTGCAGAGTATTGGTCCAAGAAAAATGTCTGAGGCCAGAAATAAGTAAGAAACTCCCCTCTGGCTGGTTAACCCCTTTCATGGACTGCTACATGGTGTCTGTAATGGTCGCAATCTCTTAATTTTGGCCATGGTCAGCCTATGGTCATTCTTACAATTGTCTGTCAGAGGACTTTTTGAAGTTTGAACTTGCTTGATAAGGAGGAAATTACCTCTTTTCCTCATTGTAAAGGTGCTGGAAAGTAGAGAAGGTGTGTGCCAGTCCTTGTGCTGCAGCAACATGAAAAGGACTAGTTGCTGGAGGGCCTTGGCAAGTTGGCATCTGGTGCAAGATATTCTAGAGCCTAAAGGCACCTGCTTTACCCACCCTAGTGCATTGAATGGTAGGAGAAAGAAGGTAAAGTCTGGGTCCAGAAAGACCACGAAGCTTCAGGCACATTTCTCTAATTACACATCCAACTCCTTTGGGAGGGGAATTGGAGCACGTGCGTACATCTATTCCTTGGAAAAGTAGAAGGGTACCGAGAAGCATGTTAGCAGCCTCCTGGCAGAGGATGACACCCCTCTTACAGATCCACAGGAAATGGAAGAAGAAAGGGCTTTCTACCTACACCTTTTCTCTCTGGATTCTGTTAATTCTGGCACTTGCCAAGCCTTACGGGACTGGCCACCAGTGGTCAGTATGGAGACTGGGAACATCTGGAGCTGTAGGAGGAGGTTTAGGCAGGGAAGATAAGACCTAGTGCTGGTGTTTTCTCAGCACCTAGATGGAAGATCCGATGGGAAGGCAGGGGATCATCTCTTCTTCAGGTGACAGAGTAAGACCCAAGACCTTGATTTCTGGAAAGGTGGTAGCCAAGTACTTGTATCTTCAGAATGGATTTCTGTGTGGCAGCCACTAAGGCAGTTTCTTCATTCTCAGCAACCATATACCAGAGGAGCATATCCAAGGCTTCCCCAAGGACTCTGTGAGAGGACTGATGATGGTGGTAGTAGTCCTTTATATGACTGTCTCTACACACAGGCTGTCTAGGCAGATGGGGCTGTGGATGCATTGGTGAACCTCCTCTAATGATGTGAAGGAGCCCTGCCCTCTGCCATCAATTATGTTTACTGTTTTTGTCCTCTAGGACAAATTTCCAGCACCTGCTCATGAGCGTGTGGAGGGATGGCTAGCAAAATGGGGCTTGAGGTGAGCAGGATCCGGCAGGCAGTCCACAAGAGGAAGAAAGTTAGGAAAGGATCAGCAGAAGAAATGGTATGTTCTCTTAAGGGGCCCTCTTCCACAAATCGTGGTGTCCCTCTTCACTCCCTGCTGAGGAACCTGTCTTGTGTTTGGTGGCATTGGTTAGCTGTACGTGCTAGCTATATGTGCTAGCTGTACAACATACCTGCTGTAAGGGGATGCCTTAGAACCTGCATGAGCTTTTTGATGGTGCCATGGAGGGATGGGAGACATCTGTGGATGGTCAACAAATTCCATCTCTCTGGATTTGCCCTGGGACTTAGCACAGGAAAAAGCTGTTTGTTCCCTGGTAGAGCAATGAACTTGGTAGAGTGATCCTTTGAAAGACACAACAAAGAACTCCTCTAGCCTACGCTGTCCCATGCAGTGCCACCAGCACATGACTCTGGTAGCTCTGGTGGGTCCCCTTCCTGCAGGTGGATGGTAATTGCCTTGGGGCTGGCAGGGAGGTTCCTGCAGGGAGAAGGGATTGGGTTATGGGGTGAAAAGAGTACGTTTAGGGAGGGAGGAAGGAAATAGGGAAGAAGGCTGAGTGAGGGCATCAGGTTCTGCTCCTGCTGTGGCAATTAGTGTGTGCCCAACCCACTGATTCATATGCAGGTAAGATCAGTCCATCTGCCTGTACTGGCTATGGGCTTGGTTTGCATGGTAGCCATTTGAGATAGATAGCCATGTCATGTGTCAAGAGCAAAGAGCTTTAGGCCCAGGAGGTGGACTTTCAGTCTGACCCAGTAGTCAGCAAAGAGAGAGAGTAATATGTCATGCAGTTGATCTGTCACAAATCCCATTAGTAAATCAAGAATCACAGTAATAAGAGTTGCAAGTAGTTCATAGACTGTAGTATGTTCAAACAAACAAAACATCTGTAGAGCAGCTATTACTAGTAAGTTAATTAAAATGATACATTTACTGTAATTTATGAGTGAAACTAGAGTCTAAATTCACTGAGTACATCAATGATTGGAAATTATTAATTTGCTTTTATTAAATAAGGGGGAGGACTAGAGTGCTATGTTCTGAGAAACTGACGTGATAATGACTGCTCCTGCAGAAAAGCGTAATAGAAAGTTGTCTGAGTCACTCATTAACATCTACCACTGCCCTTTCTGTAAATTATAAGTCATTAAAGCCCAATATAGCTATTCTGAAACTTAAATAATAATTTTTACCTTACTAAAATGTTTCGTTTGGATTTAGTGTAGTAGTCTTAGAGGCCAAACTCTTGTTTTGAGCAGGTTAGGGAAAGTAATTGTGATCTAAATCTGATCCAGAAAGCCAAAGCCTTGTTTTATATTACTGTATTGGGGGATAAAAGTTAATATAAATTGTTTCATTGTCAATTCATTCCTTGTCTTCTCTGCAAAGAGTGCCAATTTTGCTGGCAGTTCAGTGCTCTTAAAACATGTATCTTCTAAGAACAGAGTGTGAACATCGCCTCATTTCTTACAGATAATCAGACGTCCACCAGTTGGAGGATCTTTGTCTTGGATTGAATTTAAATCAGCAGTTTAGATGTGAAAGACTCGGTATCTCATTAGCAATCCCTTGATCCACCCAGTTCCCCTGGGTGCTGTTTTAGAATGATAATCCCAATCATTCTTCAAATCTTTATAAGCAATTGGTTTTAAACACAACTGTTACGAGATAAGACTTTTCCTGCTAGTTAGTTCTAAAAAAAAAACCAACCAAAAATACAACAAAAAACCAGCACAGGTGAGGTAGCGGCTTTGATCAGACAGGTATTCTTTTTAAGTCAGATTTGCTCATTTTAGATTTTGTTTCTGCATGTCTGCTATTATGCTACAAAATAATCCAAATATGATATTAAAAAAAGGATGAAGAGCTTCAAACTGAACCTCCTAGCCAATTTAGATTGGGGTAAGTGCTTGAAATAGTGCAATAAATCTCTTCTTTAATGTATAAAATTATTTTTAACCTGACATAAAGGTAACTTCCAGGCACCTTAACCTTACCAAAAAGGATCATAGATTTGGCTAAACTTCAAAACTCCTTTAAAATTCAAAAATCCTCTGACAAAGCACTGAGACTTTCTTTAAAAGTCTCCATGTCACTATCTTGCTTATGTTAATAGTTTCCTTAATAGGGTGCCACTCGTGTTACTTGTTCTCCCTGTTATGTGGTCAGGGCCTTTGTAGGTCTTTGCTGAAAGCTAGATTTGCTGGTGTAAATAGGAATTGAGTTTATTCCTTTTCCTGGAACAGTAATGAGATCATCGCATCAGCTTTGTGTTGTGATGTGATTAAGTTTGCACTGTGACTCAGTTACCTTGTCCTGGAGGACAGAGTTATAAGATTGACAGCCACAGTGGGTACAGGAGCGAAAGGTGGTATCTTGTGGCAGGCACCCAGATGCTCATTCTGCATCTGAAAATATGTAAGTCCCGTGTTTTTAAAAGAATACGGTGTAAGAGTATATAATGATTTCTTTTTTAACAAGGATTTGTGTGCTTTCATTTCCGTAACTGTGTTAATATTTAAATTATTGACCTAATCAAGTTAAGTGTATGGGCTGCAACATCTAATTTTAAGGCACACCTTGTTCATGGTAGTTGTGCAATAGCAAATGCAAAACAATGATGTAATCAACTGCGCATCAGCAAAAAATGTCTGAGGAGTTTTAACTTGAAACCTCTATGAGAAAAAAAAATGCTTTATTAGGTTAAAAATGCTTTATTTGTAACCTGTGTGTATTTATTATTAATATTACTGTGTAATAGTAGTACTTTGTAATTTTTTTCCCCATAGTCAAAAAGAAAATGAGAGGAAAAAAATATCCAATTCACATCCCGATGAGATCATAGCTGAAAGCTGGGTTGTGGGTAGCTGTTTTGTACACAGTTCAGTATGATTGTCTATTCAACTGAAGCCAGACTGCAGAAGTGGCAGTGTTGTAAGCCAGGTGTAAGGTTCACTGCCTGATCTGCGTGGGCGAAGTTTGTCAGAACCCTTGCGTGCATTAGGATTGGCTTTAGTCAGTGGTATCCATTCTTTGAATGCTAAATTCATCCACAAGATGAAAGCAAAAAGCCGATGCATATATGAAATAAGAAAATATTGGTTCTTCTGCTGATACTGAAATATAACGTATTTTGAGATAACAAAAGCTACAAAGGATCATTCTCTCCCTGAAAGACTTAACCGTATAACTTGAGATTGAAGTTTAACTTGTCTCAGCAAGCATTTCATGGCCAAATAAACACTGCATCACAAAGCTGGTTAACATTCAGCCACAGCAGCTGGACTCATATTTATTAAAATTTTCCCCAGGACTTGCTCTGCACTTTTAGACAAAAGTCACTTCCCTAATTTTTTCTCTGTAGACATTGACTTCTAGGCTGTTTACTCAAGATAAGCATCAAAATGAGGATGCAAAGGTCAATCTCTGCTGTATTACAGAGTTACAAAGAGAAACAGTTTGTCTTCCAGAGAATATTCTCCTATCCAAATTAAACTGTTTACTTCCTATAGGAGAAAGGATTTTTTTTTTCTTTGGGAATTCGGCAGATTTTGTGTTTATGGAAGGACAGACTCTCGTTTTATTGTGGACTTAGTTCTTCACTGAAAGTTCTATCTTTTCAGCTTTCTACATCCTTATGTCCACCTTTTAAAGACAAAAGTCTGTGAGCTCATGGTTAAGGCTCTGAGATGCTGGCTGCAGTGGAGTCTGGTGCCCCGCCTGGTCCACCACCACCTCCGCTTCACTGTCCTGCCTCTCTGCTGCCTCAACTCAACAGAACTGGAAAGGTGTCTCAGCCCAGTGTTAATGAAGGCGCACCTTCATCTGCTCTTTAAGCTAATAAGACAAGTTGTGAACCAAAGCAAGTGAAATAGAAACGACAATCTTATTATCTCCGTCATGCTTTGGGGACAAGAACCCCTGGCAATGAAATGGAGCAGTGGGGGCAGTGAATTTTTTGTTTGTTTGTTTGTTTAAACTATGTCAACTAAACCCAAAGAAACCCATTTGTCAAGGCTCTTGGACAACATAACTAATGGATGACATAATTAATCTCAATTCAAATATGGTTTATAAAAATAAGGATGCATTAAAAATAATGATGGAGCATCTTTCCCCTGTTGATGGCAATTTCTTGCTCAGAATTTTAACATTTGTTGAGCTTTTAAAATAAGGACATCCGTCGCGGTGCCATCAAGGCAAAGGAGTTGAGGGGACTCTTGCCTACTCAGTTGGAAATTAATACTACCTTGCCTGAGACAACACAGCTGACTGTATGGGCACCCCAATCTTTTACAGCATGGAGTAAAATGGGTTGGTGTAAATCACCAACAGTGGTGGTTCAAGCCAGCCCACTTAACATTGCCATTGAGTGGGTGGATATGTACATAGATTTCACATTCTAGCTAAGTGGTTGATAATTTCTTAAACTGCTTTAACTCAAGTACTTGTGATTGTTTGACTCTGCTTAATTGTGTGATTTTAATTTAGCTAAAATTCCTTTAACTATGCAATGGAGAAGATAAGCTGCAGTATCTGTGGTAACAGTGCCAGATACAGCCTTCTAGTAGAGAGAATCAACAATTTATGCAGATATTTTGTAACTTCTACATTCATTTCTTGACACTGTCTTATATTCCTCCTTGCCTTGTCCCACTTTGGTGACCACAACTGGGCACTTGCATTAGGATGAAATTGTCATTCCCATGCCCACCAGCTGCACAGACAGTGAGCGAGACTCATTCCCCTTCCTCCATCTGCTGTGAAGTATTACGGAGAGTTGTCATGCGTTACGCTTCTTTTTATACTGTCAGGGATGAGTTACCAGCTACTTGAGTTTATTCCTAAATAAAATGAGCCTTAGTCTTCCCCGACTTCTTTTATTAATAGTAGAGCAGTACGTTGCCATTCACTTAATTAGTTAGTGACATCATGTTTATCTCGCAGTCTTTGTATCTTTTTCTTTTATTGTTGATAGAAGACTGCTAGGTTGAAGAGCTTGATCCTTTTTGCTCTCTAGCGTAAAAGTACTTCTTGCATGTGTTGGAAATGGCAGCTGATAAGAAAAGATGAAGATGACTGTACAGCAGTGTATTGAGAGAAAAAGGTGATTTATCTTTGCAAGTTTTGCTGTAAATCATTTAATCTTGTCTTAGAGTTTTTTTGATTTTGCAGTTGCAGCAAAGAAACTCTGCAGTGTTTATGTTCATCTGTATCTTGAAATATTATTTTAAAGAACAGTAAAATGGTATGTTGGGGACAGGTGCAGGAGTTTCTCTTATACACAGGCAGCCAGGAGCTGGAACTCAATGAATCCATAAAAGCACAGAAAAGCTACTCAGGAATCTGTTCCTGCCAGTTGCTGATGAAAACTCTGATAGTCAGCCAAGTGTGGTTATACACGAGTTGAGGTAGGGAGAGGAAAATCTATATCATAGAATGGACTGGGTTGAAAGGGACATTAAGGATCATCTAGTTCCAACTCACCTGCCATGGGCAGGGACATCTTCCACTACACCAGGTTGCTCAAAGCCTCATCCTACCTGGCCTTGAACAATTCCAGGGGTGGAGCATCAACAACTTCTCTGGGCAGCCTCTTCCAGTGCCTCACCACCATCATAGTATAGAATTTTTTCCTTATAGCTAATAATCTCCCCTCTTTCAGTTTAAAGCTATTACCTCTTGTCTTATCACTACATGCCCTTGTAAAATGTGCCTTTCCAGCTTTCTTGTAGACCCCCTTTAAGTACTGGAAGGCTGCTTAGAAGGTCTCCCCAGAGCCATCTCTTCTCCAGGCTGAACAGCCCCAACTCTATCAGCCTGTCTTCATAGGAGAGGTGCTCCAGCCCATGGATCATCTTCATGGCCTTCTTCTGGACTCCCTCCAACAAGTCCATGTCCTTCTTATGTTGGGGGCCCCAGAGATGGACACAGTAATGCAGGTGGGGTCTCAGGAGAGCAGGGTAGAGGGACAGAATCACCTCCCTGGACCTGCTGGCCATGCTTCTTTTGATGCAGCCCAGGATACTGTTGGCTTTCTGGGCTACAAGTGGATGTTGCTGGCTCATGTGGAACTTCTAATCCACCAACACCCCCAAGTCCTTCTCCTCTGGGCTGCTCTCAATCCATTCTCTGCCCAACCTGTACTTGTGCTTGGGTTTTCCCCGACCCATGTGCAGGACCTTTAACTTGGCCTTGTTGAACTTCATGAAGTTCATAGAGGCCCACCTCTCAAGCCTGTCCAGGTCCCTCTGGATGGCATCCCTTCCCTCCAGTGTGTCAACCACACCACACAGCTTGGTGTCACCAGCAAACTTGCTGAGGGTGCACACTTGTCAAATCACGAGTTTCTTGATGTCACCAAAACAAGAGGGCTCATAAAGGGTGAAGCATGTGGAGTCCAAACACAACTTAATAAAATGGCAAGTGTTGACAAAAAACAAAACATGAACGTACTGACAACTTGTGGTTATCTACAGTGTCAGATGCAGGGAGAGAGAATAACCTCTGAAGTAACTGTGAACGCTTACTCACAACTTGGCCTGTTGAACTAGTCATTCTACATTAAATCTTATTCTGCTTGTTTATTTGGAATAAGTAATGTAAGTCTAGAAATGTATGTGCATCTGCATTAAGTGCAGATTTGGGCTGCCATTATGGTTGATGGTTGTTTTCACAACTGACATAAAGTATGCAGTCAATCTATACTGACTGCTCTTTAATGACACTGATGAAGGGGGGGATAATCAAATATGGGACCTGCCCTTAATTTCAGAGAGCAGCAAGAACAAAAAGTCTTTATTCCAGTGGCTGGCATACTGCAGACTTATGTTCCTGGGGGAATTTTCTTACCCTCTTGTTTGGAATGTGTGTGCTTTCTGAGACCACCCCCACAACGATTAGCACTGTGCTGATATTTGAATACTGGGAGCCCAGTGTGATTATCAATAGATACAGGAGCTGACTGAAAAGCAATGAGAAATACACTGTCTTTTCACACGGACAGATGTTTTGCTTCGGGTTGTGCAGTGAAACTGGCAGTTCTGAAACCTGCAACCTGTTTATTCAATTCATAATTCAAGGCCAGTGTAATTCCCAGTGACTATCACTGTTGTTTTCATTATGGAGTCCTAATTCATTGTTTCTGTGGGCACAAGAGGATTGCCGGGCTCATTTGGTGTTTCAGTGCACTGTAATTTTGCATAGTGCAATGCTGTTGAGATCACCTAGCTGTGTCATCTGTTGGGATCATCACTATTACTTCCTTTTGACCTCCTCTCTGTAATTGCGCAGGGATGACTTACTAGCTGCCATAAAGATATTTAAATGCAACTGGGCTCGTTAAAAAAAAATGTGAACAGACCAAAATGATTCTCTCTGAGGTCAGTGAGGACCAACTAGGTAGCTGTTTGCTCTCTGCCAGGCAGTCAGAGCCATCTGTCACATGACAATAAGCAAGCATCGATTTCAGAAGTCCATTTGTTTTTATGACAGTTTTTACAATTTTATGGAAATTGAGCCATTACATAAAGCATAATTTTCCTCAGAAATCGGAGGTTTATAGACTTATATCCCTGTTCAGTCATTTACATTCCTAGTTGCTTTTTACATAAAGAAAAAATATAATGATGCTTTTCTTCCCTAATAAAAAAATCATTAGACCTTTTTTTGTCTTTTTTTCAGACATATGTATATGAAAGATTATCCATGTTTGATACTTAAGGAAAACCTCAAGAGTTCTATGTCCAAATTTTATGTGTCCATAGAAACCAAGTCTATAGGGGCTACAAAGGATCTAATATTTAATGCTTTATTAATTTAGCTCAAAATCATAGTTCATAATGATTTTCTAACAAGATTTTGCTACTCTTTTTATTCTTTAAGTATGCATTTTTCTGAATTTAACTCATCATATTCCTGCTATTCTTGGAATGGTAAATCTAAAACATTAAGTCAAATTGTACAGACTTTTAGTTGTTGGAGTCTTGTGTTCAAGTCCAGATTATAACCAATGTGAGCATGAACTTTCCAATTTTGTTTCATCCTCCATGAAGGTTAATGAATGCTGTATAAAAGTTGTGCTCAGGGGAAGCTGGGGATTTTGCATACTAGATCAGGCTTGAATTGCACCAGTGGGTCTGTATAAGGACAACTTTGACAGCATCTGTTCACATCACTCTGCCTTTGTCAAGGCGCAAGTAGTCTTTTATCTTTATGAGGAGCATTTTAAAGCAGGACAAGGGGCAACATCAGGTTGGAAGTATTATTTTTTTATTGGAGGCTACATGCATTAAAACTCAAATTCCTCAGTAAACAGTACCTGTTTGGTAGTTCCTAGGGGTTTGGCCAGTTCACCCAGAGCGTCACAGGCATGGCTCCTCAAGTGTTTCTGTCCTTAGATATAAAAGCATTTGTGAAATTGGTAATTGCTTGGTTGCTTGCATACTTCTCCTGTATGGCAATTGCCATTTAAAGGTCAACGCTTTCCAATATGTTCTGGGTGTCACTGGTTTTCCTAATAGTGAGAAGATGAGTTATCTGTGATAATGATTCTTACCCTTACAAGTGCATAAATATTTGAATTGTCATAGCACGAAATATGGCAGTGAAAGATCTAGGTTCAGCTGTACTCCATGAACATGAAAACAACATGTACACGAAGAGAAAAGGAGGCTATCCCTAACTCATGGAGCATATTGATGAAAATCAGATATAACTCAAAAAAAACTTTGGAGTCAGACTATTTTGTGATTTTTACAGGAAGATGTAAGGGTTGACAGATGCTGGAATTCAGGGATCTAATTCATGAGTTGAACTATTAGGCCATAAAAGACAGCAGCACTGGAAAAAGAGTTACAGGAATCAACATTTAAGAGGGATTGGGAGTTACCTGTCAGAAGCTATTTTAGGAGAAAAACTAATAAAGAGAAAGAGAGACTATGAAGGACTTTTGAATATGAGAGATCCAGAGAATGATGAACTTGAGGGGAAATCTAGATATGCAGAGAATCTGTTGTTTTAGTGTGTGTTCATAACTGCTTTTAAGTTTTTTTTACTCTAAGACCACCAGGAGCCTCTGCAGTAGCTCCTAAATGAACTTAAACGTAGGATCTGAGCCTAAATTGGACCTGCTGTGGTAATAAAAAACTATTCCAGTGGATTTCCCTGTTCATTTTGTAAGGGGGAAGTTGTACGAGACCATTAGAATAATGTGTACCTGAGAGGTGGTGGTCTCATCAGACCCAGCAAGGTGAGGACAGGCAGCTGCCTGGGAGCTGCAGGAAGAGGGATCTGAGGGGCTTGTGAGGTTTGTCTAAGCTTGGTACGCGGCCCCATTTTGCTAAAGCTGATGTTTGAGGCCGACTGGGATGATTGTTTGGACAGAGTGAAACTAGCCTGAAGTGGTACCTCAGGGAGTCATTGGCATGCAGGTGACAGATGAACCTGCGTTTGCAGATGAGATCACCAGCAACAGGGTGGCAAGTGTTTATTTTTAATGTCATATCGATGTTGGGCTGGCTTATGAGCATGCGTAACTTGTCAACACTGCAACACTACGTGAAAGTCTCCTGTAGCACCTTTGAGACACCTTTTGCCAGGCAGGACTGCAGTTTACTTTTGCTAATGAAGTTGTGGACAGCTGGTTCTAATGGATGTGAAGAGGTTGCCCTATCCAGTTCTGTTAAGTGTTTCAAACTCACTAGTTACAGATGATGGAAACGGTGATAATGGATATTTTCTGGGTTATAAAGACATCTTGTGTTTCCTGAAAGCGAGCTGAGAATGCTGCTAGCAATGAAAAACAAATCAAAAAAATCAAACAAGACAGAGAACAGCCTTCTGTTCAATAATTACCCCACAGTTTTACGAATTTTCTCTTATGCTTAGACAATGCCCCTTAGAGTTGGTTATTTTACAACTTTATGACAATCACAGAGCTTGTCTGTATCTGTGTTATGTATATGCTGAAGGGCAGAGAATAGCCTCAAAGTGGAAGGTGTCAAGAAATGTCTAAAATCAATTAACCATTATGTAGCATGTAGGAGACATTCCTAGTCTCTCTGTGAATAGTCCTCGAGACAGCATGGCTTTCAGACTGCCCGAGAACTGGTACGTTTCCAAGTTACCGGTGGAAATTGCTTTGAGCTTAGAATAAACCTGCACACACATACAAATTAGAAGAAAACAAAACACATTGAATAAAATCTTGGCTTTATCAAAGTAAAAAGGAGTTTGCTACTGACTTCAGTGGAACAAGAATTTAATCCATAAAGAGGGGAAAAAAAAAAAAGGTTTTTTGTACTCTGAAATCAGAGCTAAGCTGTCTGATGTAGGGATTTTTTTTTTTTGTCACAGATACCTGCTTGTTTTCACATGTATTTGCAGGATCTGAAGGCCACAAAGTCTTTGTAATTGTGTGTCTGCAATCCCTAACTGCAATATGCTTGCCAAAGCACACCTGGAACACTCATGCTTTTGTAACTTTCATTTCTTGTTTTTATGGTCCAGCAACATTGCTCAGGCCTGTTAAAATGAGTTGGCAATTAGTAACATAAATATAACTTGTCCGACTTGATTTGTTCTTCCCACACGCACGTTCTGTGTCTGTCTCTCTCCAGCTGGGGCATGTGTAGAAAGAAGAGTAGCAAGGAAGCAGGCTGTGATGGGAGGAATACCAGGAAGGTTTTTACCCTTCTAGAATGAGCTCTCATACATTATGGAAAGCAAAAATAACTTGTAGCCATCGTAGTGCAGTGTCTCTGCGAGCACACTGTCCTTGGGTGTTCCTCTGCTACACTTGCATAGCCTGGCAAGAGTTACCATTAGTTTTCATTAAACAACCTGTAAATCGGTTGCACCTGAGTGCTTTGAAGGGTCCAGTCCCATGTGCCTGCTTAGAGCACATCTAACAAATGCCAGATGGGATTTCTTGTTGCTGTTTTTAGTCATTTGGGGCTTATTTTTTTTTTTTAAATCCTGCCACAGATATAAAATTGCCCTAATAGCTAGAGTGCTCCACTGGTAAATGGGAGTTCATGCTTAACTTCTCCAACCTAGAGAGCTATGCTGCCTCTTGCCTGCCTGCCGAGTCCCGGTGCCATGGTGTTATACCCTCACCGTGTGGGAACCATGCAAACCTCCCTGCCTCTCCCCATCCGGTGGAGACTGTGTCACAACAACAAAAAATGTGACCTTCACTTGCCTAGAGAAGGGAAGAGGACTACAGGAGAGCACGGAAGCCCATAGGCTGGTGTGGGAGCACTGAGAAAAGGGTTGGAGCTGTGGTCTCTACCGTCTGGGCCATGAGTTTTCATTTACTGTGTTAGCAATCTGAGCTCCAGAGAGGAGAAAGAATTAGGATAACTTCATGCTTAATGTGCAGATTTCCATGCCCTTCTGCAACTATACCTTCTCCACGCACTAAGCAAGTGTATCAGTCTCTGCTCAGGATTCCTCCTTGGGGGCTGACACCTAAAAGGTAATCATTACAGCCTCTACTTTATAGGCTTCAGGTGCTTTATTGGGTCTGACCCTTCATGGACCTGTTGGAGCAAGTCCAGAGGAGGGCCACAAAAATTATGAGAAGGCTGGAACACCTCTCCTATGAAGAAAGACTGAGAAAGTTGGGTTGTTCAGCCTGGAGAAGAGAAGGCTCCAGGGAGACCATATAGTAGCCTTCCAGTACTTAAAGGGGGCTGATAAGAAAGATGGTGACAAACATTTAGCAGGGCCCGTTGCGACAGGACAAGGAGTAATGGTTTTAAACTAAAAGAGAGTGGATTTGGACTAGATACAAGGAAGACATTTTTTACAACGAGGGCAGTGAAACACTGGAACAGGTTGCCCAGAGAGGTGGTAGGTGCCCTGTCTCTGGAAATATTCAAGGTCAGGTTGGACGGGACTCTGAGCAACCTGTTCTAGTTGAAGATGTTCCTGCTCATTGCAGGGGATTGGACTAGCTGACCTTTAAAGGTCCCTTCCAACCCAAACTATTCTGTGGTTCTACAATCCATTACACAAGGATAGGGCTACATTACTTTGTAAGAGTAAGTCAGCATGCAGGCCTACAGAAGTGATGGATCTGTTTGATCTGTCATGGGAAGTGATGGATCCGTTTGATATACCTCCTCTGACTACTGCTAGCTTAATGTGTATACCTGGAGAGGGATTTATAATGAAAGAAACATTTATATTTAGTAAGTTTTATTTTACATACGTGCTCATGCGAACGAGTCCCTGTTTGCAGTATGTTCTTGGTTATCGTGCTCCTCTGCTAAGAAGGAATGGTTGCATATTTCTGGCCATGTCATCATGAGTTGTGAATGACAAACCAAGTGACATGTTTTATTTGATTGCTGCAGTGCTTGTGAATAGCTCAGCGTTGACAGCCTGTGAGGAAAAGTACCGTTAAATGCTCTGGGATAGGCTTAAGATGGGCCACAACACTGGAAGGTTTTCTCCTCCAGCCCAGGCATTATGCCTCATTTCTGAAGTTACCATCCCATTGACTTGTTTGCTGGGCTGTCACATCAGCTATAGCAATGTTTTTGACACCACTATATTTTGTGACATTTGTTCCTTAAAAAATGGGAATAAGGTCACACTAAACAGCTGTGAATAGCCATCAACTTTCAATCACCATCAGCCCAGACAGCATTTGAAACAGCAGCTTTGGGTGGGGATGAAAGGCTCTGTGTCCTACTGACAGTGCCTTCAGCCAGTAAAAGGTGGAAGCAGGAATGAGAAGTCTGAGACGCACATTTTAAATTGCAGGGACAGCACTTACTATGAAGACATTATTGGAAATAGTGTCTAGAGGGCAACAGGAGTGTGCTTAATCCTTTTTTTTTTTTTTTTATTCTGAAAACTTAATTTTTTAAAATATATTTTATGTCATACATAGGGTCTCAGTGCACTGAAAAAAATATATTGGTGATTGGTTTTACTGCAGTATTAGCTGGAGATGCAATTCCCATTCACAGAAAAGCCTCTGACTGGGGATAAATAGTGCTTTATTCACAGCATATGTTGATATTCAAGCGATGCTGACTTTGGACCTGTGAGTATCTGGTGGTTCTGATAAACCAGCCCACAGCAGCTCCCGTGTTACGTGTGAGGCTGCTCTCGGCCAGTGTTGGTGAAGTTGAGCGAGAACTTGAGCTAACCAATCCTGTGAAGGTAATTAGGTTAATTGTATTAAATTTTGAGGAAAAAGTAAGGAAACATCACTTGTGAGGTTAAAGTATTGAACATGTTTGGGAAAGAGAAAAAGCCAGTTTGTAAGAAAGAGCATTTATGAAATGCCTTGCTTGTACCTGTGTATTCAGGCACGGTGATGGCTTGTAGAAAAGCATTTGCTGAGTGTGGAAATGGTAAACATCTCCAGCAGTTGTTTATTTGAGAAGATAACACTTGAAGGTGCAGCTAAATATGCTCCTGAGGCCTTTCTTCAGCCATAAAAAGCTCCTTATTTTTACTCAAACTATATTTTGCATTATTTCCCGGTTTACATCACAGATATCAAGCTTACTGTTTACTTGAAACCTCAACAAAGCAGAAGATGTTTTTTTCTCTTCAAAATGGTGAGAGAGTATTTTACTACTTAGGTCATTTAACTCAGTTATAAATTACAAAATGTGAGATATAACTAATCAGAGAAAGCAGTTCAGTATTATGAAACCACCCTTAAGAAAAGTAATTGTCCCTTAGGTTTCCATGCTTTCTCGAAACTTGAGTTTCAAAAATCACTTCTACTTAGAGCAAGAATCCAAGACTCCTCAATTTATTAGCGAAGACAGTCTTCCAGCCAACGTTTCATATTGTATCTTTTCCTTCACTCACCCTGAGCAGTGCCATAATACCTGAACAGCTATCCTGAATTTTAGGAAATACTGATCTTTGCATATCAGTTATGGTATTCTTTACAGCTCATCCATGTTTAATAGAATTGAAGGGAGGAAAGCTGCTGAATGGCTATTAGCTTAATGAAGAAAAGCCATTCTGAAATTCTTGTTAAATTTCAATTAGTGTACAAATAAACTGAGATTTAATTACATTTTTAATTAAAGAAATAGCTATTGATTATGTCATTGAATATGTGTTGTAGCCAGCCCTAACAAATAACAATATTACAAGAGATCATTAAACTAATTGTTAAATTTCCAAGTGAATGAGAACTAGAGCTGGTGTGAATAAAAGATACAGTGATGCTGAGTGGAAGAAAAAGATAACTGAGTGAAAAATACATTAATTTCTAAAAGTTTGGTTACTGATGGTTTTATATGCTATCGTAATTTATTTTTATCTATGGAACACAAGGAAAACAAAACCAGAACAATTTTTAAGTAAGAAACATGGGTAAAGTTTTGTCTTGGGTCTTGAAAGTGAAGAGGGATTCCTGAGATCAGACGATATTTCTCGTGAGCCTTATGTGAAGCACGATGTAATCTGTCATATGTGGGAGGCCTCTGATCGCTCAGGGGGTGTTCAGATCTGCTACACAGAGTGACAGAAAGGACACATGAATGCCACTAGGTCGGAGCAGTAACAGCATGGCACTACCAACATACAGCCGTAGGCAGCTGTGGTCGAGCTGGCTGCAGGGCACTGGCAGCTCACCCTGTGTTCGTCCTGCGGCCGTCCCACCACCGCAGCATTGATCCTCTCCCAGGCCCACGGTGTGGGTGCCTGGTGGCAGACAGAAAGCTATTTTCTGGACACTGGTGATGGAGAGCGGGTGTGGAAACCCCAGCTGCCTGCGTAAATCTGTACGGCCACGTTTTGTCCGTGGAGGTTCCCCATTCGTGTGTGCAGGTGGCACTGCCAGCTGGATGGGTCTGTCCTTCACCAACACCCCTTGGCTTGTGTGAAGCTGTTAGTTGATGCTCTCAAGAAAATATGTCCTAAATTTGTTTTAGACTTAATCTGAAAAGTTTGCAGGCTGATCATGCTGTTAAAGGCTGGATCCTTTCTCTCCTTGTGGTTCCACCTTTACTGCTGAAAGGATCTTATTGAAGTATTTTATTAGAGAGGGGAGTAGCCCCCGTGGGTGGATATTGCAGCGGCACATTGCTGGTGGCTGAAAGCTGCTCTGAACAGCGAAGTATAATAGAGGGATGGGGTAGATGATCTCATGGGTCTTTCTGTTCTGTCCGTTACAATTTCTGTGCATATAAAGCCGTTTTAATCCTTCCCATTCAAATGCATTGTATCCACAGAAATGTATTCTTAATAATGACACAAGGCATGCTGCAACATGAGCAAGCTTATAGTCAGACCCAGTGGGACTACGTTGTTGTTTGAAATACAGCATTTTGGAATTAAACCTTTCTTTTTGGTGCCAGATTTTATAGCTGAGCATATTTTGAATATTCTATGTATAATGCACAAAAATTAATTTGTTGAAAGACTGTGAGGGTTGTACAGATGTCAGCATGCAGGAGTGAGGATGTATTAGAGATATCTGTAACCCTCATTTGACCTTGTAGTTTTGTGGAGCGTGATCCAGTCTTCAGTGACCTTCCTTTCCCGTGACCTCTTCCTCTTTTAAGCGTGCAGCATAAACAAGGGGCAAATGCAAAGATGTGGAAGTGGCTGATGAGCTGCAGAAGTTAGGGGAAGTGTTTTTGGTAGAGGCATGAGCTCCCTTTAGGAATGAAAAGCAACATCTTGTGGTGAAAGCACTTTCCTAACTGTATTGCTACTATTATGTGTGTTGCTCATCTCACACTCAGAACCCAGATTACAAAACGTCTTCTGTGTCTAACGGGTGACAAGTAAAGAAGAAGGGATTGCTGAAATAGAAACTGAAGGGGTCAGATATAAACCTCAAGAGAGTAAAAAGGTTTAATGACCTGTAAGCAGGATTTACCAATGATTTGTACTTAGGTAATGGCATCACTGTTGTTTTTCAACACACAGGATACATTTTAGTTTATTTCAGACAGGCCCCTGCTACTGCTTAACTACAGAATATTGCGATTAGAGATGTAGTGACACTGTTGTTGCAGGATCGCTGCTGATAAATTATGGTGGGATGGCAGCTGTAAATACAGCTTCTCTTGTGATTTAAGAGGGAGATCTGAAGGTGTATCACCCAGATGCTGGATCAGTGGTAAATAGGGCCAGCCACAGCACGCTAAAGCTTAAAAGTCCGTGCCAGATTTTGGGATTAGAAGTCGTCGTTTCAAGCATTAACTCCTCTAGTATTGAAATAATCATTCACTCTGGCCCTCCTCTTCTCCTTTCTCTTTGGCCAAGATTTATTTACCTTTGTGACAGGAACTGACACGCAAACATTTTTTCAGTAATTTTTTGCAATACAAGAGCTTCTTTAGCAAGCTGCCAAGTATTCAGCGTCTGTCAGTGCCACAGTGCCATGCGACTTCATGTCATGTCCCCCATGACCTTCCCATTCTCCCGCTTAACTGGTCAGGAAATGTGCTGCTGCTGCTTGGAGCTGTGTAGTTGTACTAAAGGCTGGAGAAACAATAAACCAGTCGGTACAGATTAGCGTGAAAACACACACCAGCAGCAAAATCAACTCTAATCAGGATTCAGTTGACACAAAAGGGCATATAGCTCTGGCCACTCAGTCCCCTGCTCTGTAGGTGACAATCCTGCGCAGGTAATATTTGTAATGACTGATGAGGGGCAAGAAAAATTTCAGTATGCAACTGCTAACATTGCAGTGGTTTTAACCTGGCTCCTCTCTGAGAAACCCCATGTGTCCTGATCTGAAGGCTGATACAAGCTTGGTTATTTTTTCCCCGAAGTGAGAAATGAAAACAACGGCCTCTCCAAGATCTCCCTGGAATTCAGATTAAATGGGACTTGTATTTGCATTGGTACTAAGGATAAAATCAGGATTGGCAGACTGTGATGTGTGAATTTGCACGCATACAGGGACTCAGAACAAGAGTGAATCTCGTTAATTAAGCCAAGACATTTCAAATGGTCTGTGCCTAAAATTCAATCCTGTTCAGTAAAAGGGACTTTCTCTTGGGTCTCTTTAATGTCACATTCCATTTACAATTGCAATAAATGCTATAACTTGTTTCCCTCTCCCCTATCCCACAAAAAAAATGACGGAGAGGAATTTCTTGCTAAACCTTTGATAACGGTTCTTTCTTTCTCTTCCAGATAACTTCAAACGAGAAGCGCTCAGAGAGCCTGAAGAATGATGGCGATGCTCTTATCCAAACTCTAGAGAGTCTGGCCCAAACTGCCAGGTGAGTTCCCTCAGGCTTCCAGGAATTTCCAGGGCTGAGAGCACTCGCCCCCTCTTTTGTCTGTGATGGTCTTCTCCTGTAATCTCCTCCTGCGCAGTACAAGCTTCTCAGGTTTCTGTCCCTGGCCCCCCTCCCTGCCCTGCTCTCCTCCAAACTCCCCTCATTCAGAGCTTGCCGGCGGTTGTGCCGTGGCGGCAGCCTGCTTTGATCCCCAGCTGCGGCGAGCCGCAGTGTGCTGCGCAGTCCGGCTCAATGTGTGTGCACATAGGGCGACTTTTTTTTTTTTTTAGTTTATGATTTTATTCCAAACACTTGGCCTCTATAACCGGATACCGGTCAGTGGTTCTTGGCAGAGCGGGCTAGATGTACAATGTGGTGTTTATGCCCTGTTTTAAAGTAATTGTGTTAGGTGCGCGTGCAAGCTGATTACTTTCAAATGCTCAGCTAAAGAACAGAACTACTTTTGTTTAAGAATACCTGTGGCTTCTCTGAGAAGGCACAAGACTTTTGGGAATGCTGTGGCCTCCTCCTTGAGAACTGAAGTGCTATTTCCAACACATTGGCCAAAACTCATCTCCTGTAGGCTCTCTCTCATCTAATCCCCCTTGGACATGTGAATGAATGAATTACTGTTCTCTGCCCCTCAAAACAAATTTTACACTCCTGCCATGGGCTGTTAGGCTGCATTTCACTCCTGGTAGAACTAAAATTCATAGAGAAATTGTAGTTTACAGATCAGTTTTTGAAACACTAAGATAAACTTTTCAGTGGTCTTTGTGCTCCCAAATGCAGGCTTTATATGTCAGGGTCAGCTGTTTGGGAAAATTGGCTCCTTGACATTCTGGCAGGGTAAACCCTGTGTTGGAAGGAAGCGGGATGTGGGCAGATGTGGAGAGGAAATGTTGGGACGTGGTGAGTGTAAGGAGATGCACGCCGAGGACTAAGCAAACCTGTCAAGAACAGACTGCATCCCTCTCGCATACTCAGCTGCTGACTCCTGGGTTTTCATATGACACATTAAATTATCTAACTAAAATAAAATGTCAGCTCTTCCCAGGGGAGACACTGGCACCACCACTGAAGATGACAGTGAGGAGAGACGGGGTTTTCTTCTTTTAGAACTAGTTTTCACTTTATTTTGTAGCGTGTCAGCGTTAGATACGCTAGACAGCCCAGTCGCTGTCTTTGAGTCTGCTTTTCTGGCTTCCTCCGATTATCTGTTATCTGCACATTTCCATACTCAGAAAACCACATACTACAGGGCCCAAAATAAACAGCACTCTCTTATTTGATACAAGATGCTCAGTAGACCAAATTCTAGCTGATGCCAATGACGAGTGTGTTGATGCATTGGGGTAAGCCAAGTTCCTTTGCTGTGCCGAGTTCCCGCACCACAGCATCAACAGGGGAGCCTCCAGGAGCTCATGGATTTAATTTCCCCTTCTCCCCTTCTTTGGGGAACGCATGTCCCTATCTGTTTGCCTCCAGAGGAATCCGAGAAGGATTCAGCCTGGATCTTGGGGTTGTAATGGTCTCAGACATGGATAAACTGGCAATGGTCAGGCAAGAGAAGCCTGGGGTTAGCAAGCTTAATCAGCTTTAGCTGCATGGCCGTTTTGTTTATGGAGGCTATGGATGTTCTGCCGTCTTACGTGGCGTCTTTCCCAAAATATTCTTGGTGACCTAATAAAACATGATCTCCTCACCTGCGCTTTGAACCCTGTTAAGAAACCTCTGTGTATCTCACACAGAGTTGGAAACATTTTAGAGAAGGCTACAACTGAGATCTTGGATCTAAGCCATCCTCTGAGTAGTCTAAACTCCCAGGCCCTTCCACCCACACATTATCACTAGGTTGAAGTGATTGAGGAGTGTTTTTGCTTTGCTCATTTTTTTTTTACAGATAGGTTTCCAATCCTCCACTCCGCCTGTGCGGCAGGAGGAGGAGACCAGTCAGGTGCTGGGAGAGGGGCGCTGCCTGGATTGCGAGCTGCTGTCGGGGCTCTCCTGCTGCCGTGTCGCAGCCGGGGATTGCCAAACTCCTGCTCTGTGACACATCCACAGCTAGTCAGAACAGGCAGTTCTGAGCATGACACATAACCAACCCGTTCTGCTTAGTAACTACGTGGAATCAAATCCACGTTTCAAAATGTGGGTTCGTAGCCATTTACTTTTCAGTGAAGACAGTTGCCATGACAAATTTGTTTCAGATAACTAAATTCTCTGGTTTAAACTGCTGCTTATTAAGATATTGGCTTAACATAGTGAGGCCTGATCACCTGGATTTCCTGGCTAGCTTCGCGTTTCCCAGAACATGGAGCGTAGGTCGGTATTTGTCATTAGCAGCAACAGAGGAAGTTGCAGATCGGTCTGCTAGTGGCCTTTCCAAGTTAAAGATGAGAGATGGTAGTTTGTTAAGAAAAAAAGCCTTGTTTCTGTGGACTAGCAGTAATGTGTTAGAGCCTCTGTTCCAGTGCTAGAAAAAACATGTGTTTCCAGAAGGAAAAAATAGGCAAAATACGTGTAATAAAAACTTAGGCAAGGAAGCAAAGGGGAAAGATCCCACCATCTAGTGTCAAACCTGCAGAGCTGTGTGTGGTGGGGCAGTTGGTCCTCCTTGCCAGGGATGGGCTACACATTGAGTGGATCTCCCTCCCTGCATGGAGCTGTGCTGCCTCACGAGGGCTGTGTCTGTGTAAACATGTTTTTCTGTCAAGCTGGAAGTGTGTATGTGTGTAGATCGAGGTGCGAGGGGGCATGATAAATTGTCTCCCTTCTACAGAGGAGATTGAGTGAGGTAGCAGTTACTGTGAATTTGAGCTGAAATACATGTTTACACAAGATTTGCTACAGAGCAGACTCGCTAGTTTGCATGTTGCTGCTTAACAGAATACAGTGCAGTTAATGGCTATTAAGATTTTTTTCCAGCATAGCTAAAGACAAATGTGGGATTTGAACAAAAAGTTTTCCCCTGAGACTGTCTAATAGATGTTACTGTTTTTAATTCCCAGTTCTCACGCTGATGTTGCTGTTGCTTCCTTGGCATTTGAAATTCTGAGAACGGTGGGACATGGAAATACCAAGACTACCAAGTGAACCGATTTTGGCTGGTGAAATGCGCAAGTTGCATGTGCTCCTCAGCACCTCAGTCCCGTAGGAACGTCTTCCAATGAGCAGAGCAGATGTAACCAATTTAGCAAGCCGAGCTGCAGCTGTGTATGGCCATACGTGTGACTTTAGGAGGCTTCAGGGAGTTTTGAGGGGGCTGCTTTTTGTTTTTTTAAACCTCTGTAAGGATGAATTGTTGATTACCACTTTACCTTGCTGGCATTATCTGATGTAGCTCAAATATTTGACAGCTAGAGTTTGAAAAGTGTAAATTAAATAAATAGGATAGTTATTTCACAATACATAAAGGTGTTTCAGTATTTTAAGCTGCTGTTAGAAAAGTTCATGTACGTTTTTTTGACCAGGTGAATGCCTTGGCTGTTCATCTCAAGGGGTCACTCCATGCCTTTGACTGGCAATATTCTTCATCTGTCTCACACATCCAGAACCAACCCCTGCAATCACGTTAGAGGCTCTGTACGTATGTGGCTTGTTTGCATGACAGATTTTTATCAGGTTTTTGCTCAGTAGGGCTTTTTTTTTGGGAGAACATGTGCCTCTCTTGTTGCCTAGCACTGCACAGCTTAAGCTGCATTGGCGGAGTGTCGTTCTCCAACACTTCTGACTGGAGCTCTTCTTTGAAAATAGGTGAGACAGTAAGCCTGGCAGTTTGTCATGTATCCCCAGTAGAAGTTCATACTCCAGGAAGCGTCCTCCAGAGCTAGCAGCTGCCACAGCATGTAAATAAGCTAATTTTTTTTCTCCCCATGTGCCCTGAGTGAGCACAAAAATCACTAAGTCTGGTACCATGACCACGTCATCTTTCTTTCAAAGCAGAAGCTGCGTGGTCCAGCCATACTTAGCAAACGCCAGTACCTTATTGAGAGTTGCTGCTACAAACCTGCTCTTGGACAGCCTGGTTCTCCAGAGTACATGGAGGCAAGCAAACACCCCTCGGTAACCAAACTGCCTTCATCTTGTGTTTTTTACAGGAATTGTTCTCTTATGTTACATTAAATATCACTCTTTTTTATAGCTGGACTTGGAGTTATAGAATTGGGGAAAAGCTAAGTGATTGCTATTGGTAAAGCATTTTATAGTAACAGTCTTACAGTGGGAGTGTGGCTGAGGAACAGAGCTGAATTGCTGGGCGAGACCTGCCCCTCTGCAGTTGCGGTGCCTTTGCTTTACAAGCAGAAGGGGCAGTCTGGTTTGTAGCTTCCTTCAGCTCTCAGCACCTTGGGATCCCAACTTGAGCCATGATCCTTTGCAGCCAAGACCCCCTCTGATCTCATGCTGGCAAACTGCTGCACTGAAGTACAACTGCTGGGGAGTGTTTGCTCTCAGCAGAGGCTGGCGACAGCTGCACTCTGCAGATGTGCACAGTCTATGAATTAGCCACCAGTGTAAGAACCGCTTTCCCTGCTTCTGACTACACGGGTGCTGCCTCCTGAGAAGGCATTACGCACACGTCCTGTCTCACACAGTGAGTGAAGGCTGAGAACACCTGAAAATAGGTTTAAGCTACTGGAGGAGCTAACAGTTTGTAAGCAAAGGATCATCACTGGACTCTACTGACAGCGCACATCTGAAGAGAGCTGAAGTAATGCACTGTTCTCACTTTTTGAAGCCCAGAAATTAAGCGTGGTTGCCTCGCATCTGGCTAGACCTGGCCCCATGCTGAGGAACCTGCCAAAGCAAAGTGGCAGCAAGTCAAGCGGAAGAATACTGCCTCAGCAGATGGAAGTAGGAAAAGGTTTGTCATTAAGACTTGGGGCTCCAAAGGGTACGTATCCCTTAGCAGGAAGAGAGGTGGATGCTTCTTGTGCAATTCCAGGGTGATTTTCAGAAAACTTCTAATGCACAAATATACTTTGTGATCTGAAATAATTTGACACAGAGTGAATTAAAAGTTTACTTTAATTTTGAACCATTTTATAACTGCATTTTTCTCATGAAGCATCTGTATCACAGCAGGCTACAATAACTTTGGGATAAAAGGCAACTGGTAAACTGTCCAATACAAGGTTCCAAATAAACAGTTCTTACTGGCCCCTACCCAGACATATCCCAGATAAAGTTTTTGATCAGAAACATGAAATAGATCCACCTGCTTATTTTAAGCATATTAAAAAGGAAACTAATTGGACCATTTCTATTCGTCTAGTTTTTTATACAAAAAGGCTACACAATGTTACACTTTATTCAGAATACAGTTAGAGCGATTATGAATTAGTGTTCTACACCTTTACTCAATCCTTAAAAATTAGAAACTGCTGTAGCATATTCACTATAACTTAATACTACGAGAGACTTTAAAAAAAACTAACAACAATTACTGCGAAAAGAAAGGCTACTTCCAAAGCAAGCAAGGTCAGTACCATTACAGAGATTTAAAAAAAATAATAAATTTTTAACAAGCAAGGCTAGGGTTTGATAAATTCCATCTTGCAATTCATTCTTGTGCATTCTTCGTTTCTTGAATCACTCCCAAAATCCATTTGTATTATTACTCCTCGACCAAAAAGGACCAGAACAAAAAGTTTACTTCAATTGTTCCCATAGGAAACTCAGCTTGGTTAGTGTGTCAGGCACTTTCTGAGATACTAGCCCACCCCTCGAGCCCTCTCAGCAACTCTACAGGCCAATCAATGCAAGTTCATTCAGATGATACAGCTGCAAAGAGAAAAAAACAGGTGTCAGTGCTCCCGAGTACAGGGCTGTTGTCTCACATCAAGACTGCATGAAGCCAGTGCACAAGACATTACAGTTAATTACTTCCACACCTCACGGCAGAAGTCAGTTCAGACTGTACTGATCGTATGTGTCCAGAGCGTTCAGTCACTGTTCTGGCACACTGGGACCCAATTGAGCCAATCCCTCCCTGCCAACCAAGTCCAGTCATCTGTTTTTCTCCTTTTGTTTTGTTTTTAAATTCAAGGTTGGAGCTTCTTACCTAAAGGATGATTTACAGGTCAGTATCGAACCAGGCCAACTGATTACTGTCACCTGGAGGCAGCCCATCCATAAGGTCCTGGGCATGGCCAAGATCTGGCAGACCATCAACTGGGTAGTCAGCACCAGGGTGGTGGCCACCCATTTCATGTTCCATCATAGGGTCCATACCCAAGGCATCCTGACCGTATCCGCCAGAGTGGAAAGAACGGTAGCTAGGATCTAAGAAAGTTAAAGGTGGCAGAGGGAAAAAAAGCATAATGTTAACAGATGTTAGATGCATCAGAAGCTGCAAGTATCAGTGTGTGAGAAGATCATTGTAGCCATCTACTTTTTCTTCTAGTTCAGCCAAGTTCAAAACAATCTGTCGCCTGCCCTTAATGGCTGTTCCATTGTTCGAAACAGCCTTCCAGTAGGATTCTGCAGACAAAGCACACTGCAGTCAGAAGCACGAGCAGATTCCAGCCAAGCCATTAGTCTGCACAATCAACAGTACTAAAATTCAACAATACTGCAGCAAAACCAGGCTCCAAGACTGTAGACTTGCTTCTGAAAGACTAGTCAAAAATAGCTTAGAATCCTTAGGGATAGGCTTGCGTTCAAGTCTGTAGACACTTACAGACTAACACATTCAATACCAGCTTTTGTTTTAAAGCAAAACTGTGCTATTGGAATTGTCAAGTCCATTTGTAAAGAATTTAAAAGATTTCTGGAAACAACAGCTCAGCAGGAGATTCTCCCACAAGACTCAGGCAAGAGACACCACTTTTGCACGTTCCTATGTCTCCCATTTCAGTGCTGCCAGTGGTGTTGCAGGAACTGGTTATTTGAACTGGCAGTTCCCCATCTGCCTGTCAGTTTGCAATACCTTGCTGAAGAGTAATTCACTTTTCACTCATTTGCAAGTTCTCCTTTAAAATCTATGACTTGACTTCATCCAACTTAAGTTTATTCAAAGGGAACAAGAAGAGACATACCATCTGGGCGGTATCCAAGAGGTTCTCCCTGGGCACCAATATCAAGTCCAAGATCTGCTGTCTGGATGTACACAAAAAGTCACAAAACAGCTTTAATGTTAGATCTTTGGGCCAGCACTAATTCCGAGTTTAAAAAGTTTTGAAGCTTGCCCCAGATCCCTTTTTAGCAACTGTCCTGCAGTGAGCACTGCAGCATGGTACTTCTGTGAACGCAAAATGCTTTTTATCCAAGCATCTGCATCCAATATAGACCAGCCAGATTCAGGCATAGGAACCCCTACATCACTGGAAGGAGGGTTCTGTTTGGGAATAAGAAAGATAGGGCAGGTCTAGGAACACTCCTCCTCAAGTACACCTGCAAAACTCCTGCACGTCAGCTGCTCCGAGATTCCTGAGCCAGCAACAGAGCCTTTCAGAGTTCTGAAGGGACCTCCCCCGGTTTGTCCAATGACAGGAGGAATTGCCTGTCTGTAGTGTAATTGCATAACTCCAGTCTCAGAGATATTCCATTTTAGCTTTTTTCTTCCACACTACTGTGGTAGATCTGGATTTTAGGACAATAGAAAAGTAAGCACTGAAATAGTACAAATCAAGGGCTACTGCCCTTTATTTAGTTAAGTATATACAAGGTAAGACAAGGTAGGCTCCTGAACCTTAAGAATCTGGGGGAAGACAGAGACTTAGTGAAACCTTCCCTCTACTCCATGCACACAGTTCGTTTTCAGTCTTAACTCACTGTGTAGCCACTTCAAGCATGAAAAAAGGCAATATGGACGATCAGCCTGCAAACATATTCAAGTCTGAGAGCTCAGTTCTAAGGAGAACACAAGTTACATCCCCACCCCAAGATTACTGGTCTTATATTTGCTTGATAGAAGCCTCACAGGATATTTTATGTTTATGCTTCCCTCCTATCACTCATGCCTCAATTTTTGCATTCAGAGTTCATTAGGTTCTGACAAGCAGCACAGAAACGTATTAAATTATTCTACACAGCTTTGCACACTAACGAACATAACGAGAGTTACAAACTTTAGCAGCAGTAGAGAAAGGACTCTTCCTCTCTGCAAGGGAAGAAGCAGCTCTAATAAGGCTGCTTGCCGCAGGTTCACTGTGGCTGAACACGTAGACAAGATACAGCCATGTGTAAAGCTGGGCCGGTATCACTGATGGCATCTACGCTTCACTACTGGAAGGAGAGAGGACTTGGAAGTCCAAGGGCTCCCCAAGGAACCATTAATACAAAGACACAACTCACCTCGTTCCAAGCCATGGGCTCAGTCCGGAACAGAGAGCTTGTCAATTCAACTGAAAGTCGCTTCTTGTAGTCTTGTGGTTTGTCCTCAGACATTCTGAACAGCACTGCAGCTGCGTATGTTGCTGTCGAGAGGAAGAGTGATTTTAGTAGAGGTTGAGTCTTCTAGCAGCTTTTCTAACACAAGTACGAAACTTATCTTTTAAGTTCACTTACCAACACCCTCATTCCTAGAATGAAGCAGTTCTGTTAACGGGGCAGTTGCACCTTCAGCTTCAATTGCTTCAGCTGCCTCCTTGTCTTGAGCCAGTTCACAAAGTACACCTGCAGCTACTCTCTGGATATTCTCAATGGGAGAGTACAACAACTGCAAAACACAAGGGTTTCTTTAGCTCTTCTGCTCCAAACGAGCTCTTCAGCACAACTTGACTTAGCAGTTCCACCAAGGAAGCGTACGAGCCATTTCACCCGTTTTTCTAGTTACGTACTATAGTGTCGTCTTGAGCTCTTACTTACCTGCACAAATAGTGGAATGGTATTTAGACCCCTGATTACGATTCGATTATGAACATCGCGTGCAAGAATATGCAGGGCTCCAGTGCAGCCTTCGACAATTTCTTCCATACGCACACCCTCCTAGTCAAGGAAAGAAAAGACATTTTTTGAAGTTGAGATAATGTGTCCCATCTTCTAAAATAACTGCAAAAAAGGTTGATCACCCTGTCAACAAATCAACCAAACTTGTCCCCTGCACACACCCTCTTCCCTCAACAGGGCTCATATCCACTGTCTACTGCTGGCCTTCAAACATAACGTCCCTGTTAGGAGTCGGCCCAGTTTATCCAACTCAATTCGGTAAATGAAGCATCTCAGTGGAACTCCTCTCAGTGTTCTTATCTTTATTTCAGATCATCTTAAATTTCATGTTTGCAAGATTTATCTATTCTCCTGTACTAGCAGGTACTGCTTGCTAAGGCAACTTCCCCTTTGTTAATGTGCTCAATGGGATTAAAAAAAAAAAAAAAAGAAAAAAAAAAGGAGAATGATCTTGCCACACTGACGTGGTATCTAAACAGGTAACAAGCATAGAGCATGTACAACTTGTCAGTACTTTTTACAGCTCTAAGCACCCTTGAAAATTTGCAATAAGCTGTGATAGCATTCTTAAAACCCATACTTCTGAGAAGGATGAGGCAGTTCTGGTTTCCTGGTAGAGAGCTACTTCCCTTGTCAGAGTAGGCAAAACCAGTTATTTCTGTGATTCAGAATTAGATACTCAAGAGGTTCTTTGTCAAATAAGAACCAAGGTTTTGGCATTCTTGTTTATTTAAGAAAAACTTCAGGTCTGACAAGAATTATCAGCACACCAAGAGAGTAGCATGAGTTAGAGCAAATGTAAGACGAGCTATTCAGACCAAACAATAGATGGCTGAGGCACACTGACGAACGAGGAGTTTGAGAGACAAGTTTCACATGTAGCCTCAGTTATTGGCGGCTCCTTACCACGAACTGCTGTTGTGTTCCACCCATGGAAGTACGTCGCTGGGTATCTTGATGTGCTCTGACCAGCAACTGAACTAGCCTGGGGATAGCACCTTGCTCGCGCAGCGGCGCGTGGTTCGCAGGGCAGAGTGCGAGATTGCGGATCAAACCCACAGTGGCCTGCAGTGAAGAAAGAGGGTGGGCAATAAAAGAGCGTGACAGGTGCACTTGCTGTTAGCCATTTATTTTTTTAATCAGTTGACCTGAAATGCTTACATCTCTAATAGACAACTCTAAGTTGCTCAATTGAAGCAACTTTCCCATCAGACAAATTATATTCCCCAACACCTTGGAAACAAAGAGTATTTTTCCACAGTTAAGGTTACCTTAGAAAAGCACCAGTGCTGAAAACTGTTCAGCTATTATTTACCTTGATCAAAGGCCAGTGTGAAGGTGGGTGCAACAGTTTAACCACCACTGGGAGTCCATAATGGAGACGTACTGCATTCTGAGCCATCTCAGCTTCTTGATGTCTGCTGGTGAGGTGACGGAGCGCACAAATAGCAGGTTCTGTGATGTCTTCCCTGTCTCCAGCCCGAAGAACTGTGCGCACGAGAGCCTCAATGCCGCCAACCTGGCACACCATCATCTTGTTCTTGTAATTGTTGCAGGTAAGGTTAGAAAGAATGCCAGCAGCACAAGTCACAACATTAATATCATCTGATCCTAAAAGCTGAACAAGAGTTCCTAGAAGGCCTTCCATTCCCTCCTGAAAAAAAAACACAGAAGAAAAATTTAGTCTCTCCTCTTCCACTATTTTGGCTTTTTGATTTTGATCCTGATCCCTTAGAAGATCCATTTACCTGCTTTGTTGCAGCATCTGACAGATTTCTTAGAGTCCAGAGACAGTTCTGGACAAGACGCTGGCTTGGATCGGTGAGGTGGAGTCCCAAAGCTTGCATCCCACCTAGGAGATGGTACAGAGTTCACACCATTACTCAGATGCTCATCTTGTGAACAGTCAGCTCCTTCTCTTCCTTAAAGTCTGAGTGCATCTCTCACAAGCTTCTGGATCTTTCTTGGCACTAGTATCATAACATGGCTAGGCCGTAACCCTTCATCACATAGAAGAAAAGCCTGGGATTCTTTTTGTGACATTGGATCTTTTAAAAACGCATGCATATTCTACAGGGACCGTTCTGACAATGCTCAGCCACTAAGCCAACCAGCTAACAACATAGCAGACTTACTTAAAACAGACTGCCTTTTGTACTTCTGTATACTAAAGGCCTCCAAAACCGGTTATGGACTGAAGGACCAATCTGAGTTCAATTTTTGATGCTGGCAGCTTCTGTTCTTGTGTGGAACGTACTGATCCTGCAGTACCATATAGTCTTTTTCAGTTATCATGGGTGCAAGGTACTTACCAGCTTCAACAATAGCAGGTTTGTTACTGGAGCAGACTGACAACACCTTCAGCACTCTACTTGTGGTCCACAATAGCTTCTCGTAAGTATAGGTCCTCATTATGTTTACTAAAGCCTGGGGTCCACCACTTGCCAGAATAATCAGCTGAAAGATAGCAAAAAAGTAACATTTATCTGTCACTTCCTGTACATGTCAGTAGGTAGTAATTGTTGCTGGCTTTCACCTATCATAGGTTATCAATCTCTAGAAAACTGCTCACATCTGCTGGTCAGGTCTGTAAGTTTTGCAGTCTCACTATAAGCATGACTGCCTTTTTGCAAAATAATTCCTGTGTCCCTCACCTCTTGTAAGGTCAGGACTGACTGGCAAAAGCCCAACATGGCTGAAGATTCAGAATAAGGAGGTCAGTGCACAGGAACCGTTAGGTCCTTCATAGCGAGGTTGCTTGGTCTAAGTGCTTCAGCAGCAGAGGCACTTACCTTACTTTCTTGATTGCCATACGCTAAGATCTGAAGGCAGTCCGTTGTGATGGCCAAAAACTTGACGTTTGTCTTGTTGAGCAAGGCAACCATTTTCTGCAGCCCACCAGCTAAACGGACAGCCATTTTGGCTCCTTCCTGATGTAACAGGAGATTGTGAAGAGTTGTAATGGCATAGAACAGCACAGAGTCCACTGGGGACCTAGAGAAGGAAGAAACCTCATGAGTACCTAACACCTACCAGTACCAACTAAAAACCACAAGTAATACCTTAGCAGTCCACATACCCAAGCATTTTAACCAGAGCAGGGATGCCTCCTGATTTGAAGATTGCCAATAAGCCTTCACGGTGGTGTGAGAGATTGTGTAGTGTACCCGCAGTACAACGGGCCGTTTCCACATCGTTTGTATTTTGCATGGTACGTACAATAGCAGATACCATCTGAGGGGATCTCATAATAGCATGGCGAGATGCTTCCTTTTTGGATAACTGATGAACCATAACCGCAGCTTTGTTCACCACCACCTACAGAAATATTTAAAGAAAGCTTGTAGTTTTAAGGTCGTCGAAGAAGCCCCACAAGCAAGCTACACTGAGGCAAAGAAAATGCTTACCTGGTCCTCATCATTCAACAGTTTGGTCAGTTCTGGGATTGCACGAGTTGCAAGTTCAGCATCATCTTGGTAGTTTATCAAATTAACAACAGCATGTTTTAACATCTGGGATGGCTCAGCCAGGCGTTGAACATTAGTTGGATGAGCAGCATCAAATTGCGTGGATGGGATTTGCATTCCTTCATCCAGTGTTTCAGGGAACATAGCTGCACGCACTCTCTGAGCTCTAGTCATTGCATACTGGCCATCAATATCTGAGAAATAAGGTAAGTCATTACCTCAGACTAGGAATAAAAAGCTCATCTTCTAGATTCTTAATAACTTGGTATTTAGGTTTCTGTATTATTAAGCTGTGTGCCTCGGCAAATCAGTGGAATAGAAAAGGTCTTACCAGCAACTTGCTCCTGGGTAAAGGACTGAGAGAATCCCTGCTCCCACTCGTACAGGACTTGTGTCGTGTCCACATCTTCCTCTTCAGGATTTCCCTTGCCACTCAAGGAGGGAGCAGTTGTTGTGGCACCGGAATGGATACCAGAATCCAGATATGACTGTTGCTGCCAATGACTGACTGCTGCTTTTCTGTCTGGCTCCATTGCCATATCCAACTCCATCAAGTCAGCTGTAAGAAATCATTGTTAAACAATCAAATTTAGTTCAATTACTCCAGCATGCATTAATTCTTCAAGAGATGACACAGATTTTAAATGAAAATAAACTGCTATAAACAACTACCTCAAGCCAGCAGAGGTAGAACTGCAGGTGAGACAGCAGTTCTAAACTGAGGCCTTATGTCCAACCAATGCAGACATTTACAAACCTGACAACAGGCAGAGCAATCACTGCTGTTGTGACCGTGTTAGTCTACTGCTTAAAGGTTGCCTTTTCCACACACTGTGGTTTTGTACTTGGCTGTACTTAAGGGACCCAAGACACTTATGATGACAAACTTGTTTGCAGGTTTGAGTTCCAGTGTAAGGTATTAATTACTGTAGTGGCGCAGACATTATTCAATCCAAGTGACTTTTAAAAGTTTAAAAAGAGGAGTAAGGAGCCAGTTTAACTGCTCTTTATTAGAACTGCTAGATTCCAATAACAGAAATTGTGATGCATTATATACCTTGGGTTGCCATGTTCCTTGTGCTTCCAGAACTCTTTCCTGCTACTTTTCAGAGACCCTAAAAAAAGAGCAAGGTTAGAACTTATTAAACACTAATCAGAGCTAGTAAGACAAGATTTCATATTAGAACACTAGAATTGCAAACTAAGACTTTGCACATCTTGCCATTTCATTACTACAGTGAGTATATTCAAACGTTAATTAGCAAACCCCCATGGACAGAGTTGAAAAAGAATGAGATGTATCACCCAGACTTTTTCTGGTAGACTATATGTAAGATATATTCTCCTCTTAAAGCTGGAAGAGAAAAAGACCACGACAGAGCTATTTTTACTTCTCTATGCTTGCGTAAGTCCAGACATTACATCCCACAGCTTGGACATGTCACGAAGACAAGGGCTAAACATCAGACTTTCCCACTTCCATCAAAGAGAACTACTCTTAAGATACTAGCAAAACTGTTTGATACAGGGCTACAATATGGATTTTCACAGGGAAAGCTGAAATGACCATTTAAGGCAGCTGCTATTATTTCAGTAGGCACAAAGACTACCTAAAGAGTTATAATTGAACCTCCTCCTTTCCTGTGTGTCCTGGTTTTAGCTGGGACAGAGGTAGCTCTTCTTTTTAGCAGCTAGAAGAGCTCCGTGTTTTGGTTTTACTCAAAGGCTCGCTCTGAGAAGAATGTTGATAGAAAGCTGATGTTTGTAGCTGGCCAAGGACTTTTCAGTGTGCCATGTCCTGGCTGGAGTGCAGAAGCACGGCGGGATAAGGGGGGAGCATAGCCGGGACAAGGGGGCCACGATTCCCCTGGTGATTTGTGGTGGAACTTAAGATTGAAGGCCAAACTGGACAATCAGTATTCCATATCATGCAGCGTCATGCCCAGTATAAAGGTGAGGGGCAGCCGTAAAGAAGGGCTTTTTGCGCTTTGGCTCTTTCACCGCTTTTGCTCTTCTGCGCTTCTGCTCTATTGCCTTTTTTTCTCCCTCTTCCAGTACTCCCACTCTCGGAGTACTCTCTCTCTCTCTCTCTCCCCTATTTCAGGGCCTCGCATTCGTCTGGGATTGCAGCTTCGGGATGAGACGGGCTTCACGTAAGAGGGGGTGGTGAGCACCTACACTGTGTATTAAATTGTTCTTATCTCAACCCACGGGTTTCCCGTTTATCCTTTAATTCTCTCCCTCATCCCTGGGGCTGGGGGAGGGTGAGTGAACGACTGTGAGGGGGTTTGGTTGCCGGAGCAGCCTAACCCACGACACTGTGTCAGAAGAAGAAAGATTTCTTCCTACACAAAATACTCTTCCTTGAAGTTCAACTGAAAACTGAACCAGCCTTATAAACAAAAGCTCTCCTTTAGTTGCACACATTAAGTTACCAAACTATTTTTTTATGTGTGCAGAAAGCCAAGATAAACAGGGACAGAAGGCTGAAATACCATCAAATGCCCTGTCAAATTCTTCAGTACACACCTCCATTTGATATCACCAAGCAGTTCAGAAGTACCATAAATCTGTAGCTGTCTCTTCACTAACCCAGAAAGAGAAATTCAAGGCTACAGCTTCACAACGGGTCACCCAAAGCCGTCATACTTTTATTTCATTTGCTCCCCTTCCCCCCACAGCCCAACACCACTGTCGGCACAAGCACAAAGCTGGTGACAGCCTATTATGGGAGCCAGCCAAGCAGAAACATTTGTAGTGGTAACTGGTGCAGTGAGCAAAACCATCTCTCCCAGCAATAAGCTTTCAATGTGCCGTTAGGTGTTAGAGCTATGCTGATCAAAACATTCCTAGACAATGAAGTAAAGGCAAGCCACTAATCTCTCCAAAGGACAGGTTTGCAGTACTGTGTCAGGAGAACAAAGTCCATTTGATGCTGTATTTGTGTAAAGACAGATTTCCCAGTGTAAGAGTTTCCTTCAGGAGCAGCTTTTAGAAAATCATAGTTAAACAGAAGACAGGTCTGCAGTTTCAAGAGTCTCACTGAAAGGGTCAGGCAACTCCGAGGCAGGCTTATATTTCACTGTCTCTGAGCCGGCTGCAGGATGCTCCAGCAGCTCCTGAGCAAACTTGTTACTTTGCCATACAAATGCCAGCGCCATTTGTCCTGACTCTGCACTCCCACAACCTTTGGCAGCAGCCATTCCCTAGCTCTTTTAAAACGGACAGTAGATCCGCACCTCCAGCAGATCAACAGCACTGAGCTGATTTAAGACATAACACAACATCCAGTAAGTACCTTGCTATGCCACTGGAAACGCTTAGGTCCCTACACCGGTCCTACTCCACAGCCTGGAAAAGACTAGCCAACTCAAGTCTAGTCCTCACAACCTACATAGAGGATACACTGACAATAACCACTTTTTTTCCCCCACTCCCTTGAACACTGGATTCTTCCAACATGCTGTTACGAGTTTGGGAGCAGCGGTGGTAAGGGGAAGGAAAAACTAAGTCATGCCATCAGCTCACCATCTCCTGAGTAGCTAAATTGGAGGAAGAGCCTACACAAAAGCTTGATAGCTGTCTGCAGGTCTTATGCATTACTTTGTCAGCCCCACTCACACTTTCCAAACAGAAGGAAGTGGAATAGGACTGAAAACAAAATTTTTATCTTTGCTCCCCCTCGTCCTCAGTAACTCAGATGCAACATTTCCCATAGAAAACTGGGCAAGATCTAGCTGCTATACAAAATTCACAATCTGCTCAGCACAAAAGAAGATCTATTTTTATTGCAACCTTTCTTGTCTCCTCCAATCAGAAGTTTGCTGATAAAAACGATCACCAAACTAGTTTTGAACTTAACATACTGGTAGATGAACCAGTCGAGAGCACTGACTAAGCTCCGAGATATTTACTACCACCTCAGATTCAAATATGCAAGGAAGGGCTTGGGAACAACAGGTATCATTTCCTTCCCCTGTTGAATTCCGCACAAAGGCAGGCAGCTGGCTTACGGCAACGGCACTCTGAAACAGCTGCTTCAGTTTCACCAACCACTGCAGTGCAACAGGATTTCAACGTCAAGCTGAAGAACACACGCAAGTTAGCAATGAAGAACACTGAACTGAGTGTTGAGAACTGCCTTAACAGTCACACTCAGTCTCTGAATGCCGACCTTAGATCAACCTGCTAGCTGCACCAGGAAGCTTCTAACATCATAATCTGCATTTCATATACCTGAAACCCGCCAGCAATTCCAGGTGGTGTTTTTTATTTAGATGGGAAATTGGCATTAATCCCAAGAATACAAAATAACTGCAGACTAAAGGTGGCCAGGGAAAAGGGGTATGTTCTGTTTGGTTTTAGGTTTCTGTAACTGAACGTTCTCCAATTCCTTCCCCTTCTCTTCACATTTTACAAGGGGTAAACTGAGTCCAGACAAGCTGCTGACTTGTCTTCCTGTGCATCATGACAAGGTTAACACTTCAAAGCAACAACCCCAGACTAGGTACGAACGTTTCTGCTGTTACCCTGGATCAATACATGAGAGGTGGAGGTGAGGCTGTGGGAGTGGGAACAAAGGAAAAAACAACACCCTGCTAAGACAATTAAGCAGGTAGTCTTCAACCATGAACCATGGTACCAGCTCCTTTAAATTGAGCTCTTACTCAAATTCATTGGAGGACATATGACTGGTGACATTATATTGTCAAGGTCAGTAACACAGATCTTAACCACCAGGAAGAGACAGAAGGACTCAGTACACTTCACGAGCTTTAGCGTAACAGCAAGCTTCTATAAGCCTCACTATTTTTAAAGGCATCCAAGTCCCAATTTTGATAAACATCATGTTATACAGAAGTTGATATGGAGGTACTGCCAAGAGTTATGGGACTTCTTAAAAACCTCCTCGTCCTCCCCCATGACACTATCCACTTGTGCAGCAAGCACGATCAGCTGTGGATTTAAACAGAGGTTGCTTTTTTTAAAAAATATATATTAAATCCCTCACATGAAGAGCAATGCAAGCAATTGCACCAAGCTGTACTGTGTGCCATCAGTTCTAACCTTGCATTTGAATTCTAAATAACTGGGAAAAACAAGCTAAAACTAACTGCACGCTCAGCAGGCTTACGAGATATTCATTTCAAGTTACTACAGAAGACAATTCAAATTTCTTGGTTTTCAAAGGAATGAAAGAGAAGAAGCATTTTGATGATGAATAAAACTTAGGTATTAAGTTCTGATTTTGGAGAAGAGTTAAGCACATGCCAAGAAAGTCAACAAGCCTATAGTATTTCTGAAATCTGAACAGCTTCAGTAAAACCTAGATAATTTTCTTTCTAAAGCTGTTAAACTCCATTAAGACACAGAGCACAGTGCATTGTTTACTTTTATTCTGTCTTACAGAGGACAAGAACTATGAGAATAGCCTGTCTAGGGGGGTGAACATCAGCCTGACATTTACCTGTCTGCTATCAAGACTACGGTACATTTGCACCTCTGCTGTAGTTATCTAAGATAAACCCATTTTCATGGTCAGCTAAGCCATTTTGTTAGTGTCTGAAACAGCTCATGGTTGCAGCTTGTGAAATATAGCCATCTTCTTTCAAGGTTACCACCTCAATCTTCATTGAATCTCCTCATTACAATTGACTCAGATCACACCTGATTGATCTGATAGGCTCTTTGTAAAGCAAGCCCAACTTAAAAGTTTGCAAGTCTTCCAGAAACCTTTTGCTTGAGAGCAGCACATTACTAAACCTTGTGTGAGACATCAAGACTGACACAACCAGTCACCATGATCTATTTAAAGGTAACCTGTCTACTGACCATGTTTTCATATGTGTCTCTGTCTCATCTAGGACAGGACAAGCAATCGCATCTTCAAAATTAAGCACTGGTCCTGAATGACACTTTTTGTTTTTATGCAGAATGAGCAGATCTTCATCTTCTTGTGACAGTTACAGCAGTTAAAACCATGGATTATCTACATACAAGTGAAGAGAAGTACACATACTGGAAAATAGTTTTTCTCCAAATGCTGAGAAGTTATTGCAGCCACTACCAAGGTGTTCCTAGAAGCATTCTTTGAGTCTAATTTTATTACTGGTTGTCTTTCAGGCAGCTGCCTGCCAATGACATTGCCTGTGTATCTGCCTTACAAAGAGTCAGTAGCCAAAATATACAGGCAATATCAGTTCCACAACTAATACCACCAGATAGCCACAGCACTCATATTTCAGTTCTTGGGTCATAGGAAGCTACCTTAAGTTCTTATTCCTAACTAACCTTAGTTTTCAAGTGGAGATGTGAGAAATGCATCAATTAAGGATTTTTAAATTTAAAAACTCCTTTGATCTTATCCTAGAAGTTGTTATTCTGTTTTCTAGAAAAGGAGGCAAAGGTTAGGGGGAAATTGTCTAAGTAGGACAATACTGATAGTGAAATATCAAAGAAGCTTTCACAGTATATAACCTCTTTCAGGCACGAGTGGCTGACCTGTCTCCTTAAGCAATTTTAAGTTTAACCTATCCCCCAGCTATAAGAACTCTTGCAGCAGAGGCCAGCCTACCTTCTACTGCTTTGAGTCTTACAAAGACATGATCCAGCTGAGATAGTAGCTTCAATATTCATTAGGAATAGCACTAAACTGATGAACAGGAAGCCTAAAAAGTTATTTTTCCTTCTTCAAAGTGGAAAGCCTATAATGAGTTTATACCTGCCTACTAATTTTTTTTTTTTTTTAAGGAAAAGCAAGAAGTCTTAGTCTAGCTGAAGAAAACGTGACAGTTACAAATTGAGTGGAAAGGAACAAGGGAGAAGTTACAAGTGACCTATAAGAACTGATTTATAGATTGCCAATCCATAGATGAAACAAGGATGGCACTTGTGGATAGTAATGATCCAGGGTATTTGCATTCTGTTTCTAACTTAGACAATTCTGTTTTCAGATTAAGAAGGGAGATGATAACCTGAGAAGTTGAAAGGATTGACATTTGCCCTGCAGGTCTCAATTCAGGAAGCTTTCATTTTGTATCTTCGAAGGTTAAGCAAGTTCAAGAATTTTTAAAACAGATTTCTGGAGGTTAACTTCTAATTATTCCTTATCCAAATACCGGAATAAGGCCTCTTCTCCCATATCCTCCCAGATATTCCAAACAAAACTTAACTTTGGGGATTTTCATCTGGTTTCTATTGAGCTCTCGGGTAAAGTATGTAGGTAGGTACATTTTGTAGGTAATTCTGGAGGCCCTTCATGTATCAGATGCTTCTGTAAGATTAGTAAGAAAGCCTGAAAGTGCAGTTTCAGTGTTGTGTGTTTTAAGAGATTTTAGAAGCTTGCTGTAGGAATGACAGTTGGGGTTTACAATTTTTCTATGCAATGAACAAATAGTTCTTTATTTCAAAACAGGAACAGATAACATGCTTGAGTTTCACTCTGAAGACTTGCATTTAAAAAAATTTAATTCTTCCTGTACAAAAATACCACACAGGATCCAATACAACAATTTTCCTTAAACACATTCCATATCCACAAAACAAGTACTGAGCAGCATTCTCATCTTCTGTCTAAAGTAGCGGCATTTGCAGTCCTCAGTCACTTTGCCAGCTCTGAAGGGAACAGCTGAATGCAGTGAGTGGAGACTATTTTGAAATTAAAGTTACATACAAGCATTAGACAGCCTTGATTATTGTCAAATTAGTCACTCGCCAGTAGTGACTTCTGGATTAAGAAATTCAATTTTTCAAATCCCTCCTCACATGAGCAGTTTAAGGACCTGGATGGACAAAAACAACTGTGAAACTCATTGAAAACTGGCTCTCAAATAATGGTTTAGGGCTGTAAGTTATCACATTACATAAAGCAATGGACCACTTAGACATTTTTTGGAGACAGTAAAGTTAAGGTTTATCTTATTATCTATACCAGAATTCAGAATATAAAACTTCACAATTTCCATATAAACATCAGGCTTCCTCCTGCTTGCAGCAAGCTGATATTTAATACCATGTACAAATATCTCGTCATAGGCCATCTGAACATATTTGAAGTAAATGGAAGTAACTTACACTGTATGTAAATACCAAAAGGAAACAAGTCAAACCGTGCAGCCAAAGAAAACACAGCATGCATTTTCTCCAACTCTAAAAAGAAAAAACCACCACAGGTTTTCACAGCTCAAACATTTCTGCTGTCTTTCAAGTTAGATGATGGAAACACTCATCTGCAGCCTTCACTACCACCTTGGAAGAAGAGCCACAGCAAGAGACAGAGCAGCATTACTGGTTTTAAGTGTTGTGCCAAGACACAGCAACCTCAACCATTTCAATAGTTCTACTGAAACTAAGAGCTACCAATAGCAACAGGAATCTTAACCTGCATGCCACAGCACTCACCCACACTGAAATACAGCTTTCTGATCCTAGATGGCAACAGAACAAAGTCATTCATAAACTTTAATTCACGACATCCCTGCTCTGGTCATTTCCTCAAGTGACATTTGTTTAAAATTGTTTCCTCTAACCACTAAGTAAAAATACTTCACTGGAGTGAAATACCATATCCACTCAGTATCCTATGTAATCCATCCAGCTCAGATTTATCCAAGCTAGAATACTTCAGGCAATGCATTCTACTGATGCCTGAAAAAAGTTAGATGTCCTGATAACAGCAATATGTTCTATTTTAGATTTAGCTAATCAGATGACAGTAAGTTTGACTCTGAACCCAGAACATACAGTTCTAAATTGTTCTTTAAAATACCTTAATAATAAAACCTGAAAGTCTAAGATCTTTTTCTCCTATTAAACATTAGAAAATTAAGAAACATGAACAGTACCTGCTTAACTGACCTTTCTCAAAGGTTAACAATTTGCAACTTCCAAGCTTTAAATATCCTTAATGTATGCTGAAAGAGGCAACAAATTAGCTCAGATAATCCACAGAATTAAAGTGGAAGAGGGGTATTTGACAGCACACAGAGATCTGCCAACACTCCCTACAAGTCACCTCTGCTTTCAGCCACTGTTCTCTGCTGCTTCATTTCCACTTCATTATTTCTTTTTTCCTTCAGGCATTCCGGTTTGCTATTACATCAACTGTTCTGGCTTTTCAGCTTTTGCCTTCTGCCTTAGAAATTATCTAAAAATTCCTTTCCATAACAAAGCCAGAAGAGCTTCCCTACACTAGCTTTTATAAGGTTGGGTGGTGGGTTTTTTTTTTTTAATAAGAGTTCATTTGATACCACATGCAAAATAAACTGTTATGCCTGTCTATTTTCAGTCATCTCAGCAATCTAAGATCAATTAGGAGCACAGAGTATTCTATTCACATGCTCATTACCTAAAGCAAACAGCATGCAAATATTTCTGTTCTTGCTAGACTTTAAGAAAGTTGATTACAACTGCTTAATGGAACTGAAGTGCGGGCATCTGGTAGTCTCGACTAGACTTAAATACTGGGTTAGCTGTATTAAAAGAGGATTTATTCCTCAAAAAGTGCCTGGTGAAGGAAAGACTCAGGTTACAAGGTCAGAAAACGAGGCTCATCTTTGAAGTCCATGCAGCCTTAGGCACACATGGCAGAGGGGAGGGAAAGGGGCCACAAGAACTTTACAACAGGGCTGTAAGGCTCCATTCTACCACGCTTCACCTCCATTAGGCCTGGAGCACTACAGAGTGTTGATACTACAGGACACCCACCTGTTTTACCCTCCCCTTCCTCCCAGAAGGGACAGCAGGCTGTACAGAACCACACTTCCCAGCCAGCTTGCCAAGTGACCAACTGTGACAGCTCATTCAGTTTCAAGTGCAGTGGAGACTATGAAGCGGTTGTAGTAAGATCCACATTTTGTTTCACTCACCCAAAGTACAGAATGCCACCCAGAACACAGGCAGCTTGAATAGCCACTGAAGAGCAACTTCAGCCACTAACAAAAATCCAGGTAAAAAAAAAATATATCTCAGAAATGGACTTGTTGAGCCAGATGGGATCTCTTTCAGCTGGAGGCCTTTGAGCAACTAACACAGCATTTAGGCACCAACAGCTTGTGCAATTAGTCAGGGTCTTCACAGGTACTAAGGTTTAAGCACCCTTTTAAAAACAACCCATTAGAAGTTTCAATAAAGCAACAGTTAACATTGGTCTGAGAGCCTTCATCAGCCAACAAATACTTGAGAAAACTGATCTATAAAATGGTGAGAACCTGGAGGAGAACTCGAAACAAGTACACTAGGTAAGTTACTAAAAAAAGAAGCAAAGTTCACCTGGGCACTGATCTGCACAATCATTCTGGAAGATGAACTTCTGAATGTTAAAGCCTGCCTGAAAACCCCCTGCAAAATGAAGCTGGCAATATCACAAAAATGTTCTCCAATACCTTTGATGCACAGTACTCTTTAGGACAGATATTTTAGAGGAACTTTGTAAGGAAATTACATATTGACAAGACAACTAGAGAAGTCAAAAGGTACTTAGTAGCAGTTACCAACCACTGTAATTTCTTACAACTATCAGTGGTGCCCTACACAATTGTGTTTGATGCTGGCCAGAGCCTCAGGCCACCAGAGTCACACAGCTGGGCATACTATGCAATGGAAAGACCACACCTTTTCACATAGTCCTATACTTTCTGCTACTTAAAAGCATACTTATACTGTAGTATCTCAAGTCTCACAGCACTGGATGTTGTCACTTCACTTCACATGTCCAGCGTGTGGACACAGCACAATTATTTTGCCCTTTACCTAGGGAAACATTCAGGAGTTGCAAGAGGTCTGTCAACACAATCCTTTATCTCCAAAATCACGGGCAAGTACACCAGCAGCTTCTAACAAGATCTGCAAACAAAAAAAAGCTATCTTCCCAAAGAGCTACACTTTCTTTACTGGGTATTTGTTGGTCCTCTATAAAAATCTGTTTGTTTCTATGAGCTATAAGCAGCAGCTGTGCTCAAGCTGACAGAGAAATTATCAGGTCATGTTTAAAAGAGCTTTTCACTGGCAAGGCAACACTAGCAAAATCTATAACTTTATTAGCAGCCAAGACTGGCTCCAAGTACCAGCACATCCTTCTTCATTGTCTAAGAGAGGAGCTGATCATAATCTTAACATTTAAGGTGAGATGTAAGAAACTGCTTCAACTACTAATCAAGCATCACACATCCAGCTTTAGAACAAAAGCAATAATCTTCTTCACATAATATACCTATCAATCCTTTGACAGCAGTTTGCAGCTCAGTATTGAAGGACTGGTATGACAGTTTCAAGTTTAGGAACTTGCATTAAGTTCGTAACAAGACTATCAACGCAATTACCCTTATGCCTTAATTGTTTTGACCAACTAAGCACCACCAACTCATGCACGTAACCTCAAAACAGTTACTGAGTTCACTTCTGCTCAGGAGTGGGTTTCCTTTGAGATCTTTCAGTTACCAGCAAGCATTTCCAATTAGGGTTTCATGCAATATTCATTATGTTTGAAGATCTTCACAGCTGAGCAAAATATTAAGAGCACTTTTATTATCACAGCTTAGAAAGTTCCACCTTTTATTTGCATGACACCATTAGGTATCTACATTATGCATACTCCTACCTTCTTCAGGAATGAGCTAATGTTTTATCTAAAGTTCAGTTTGCCAGCAGTACTCACCTAACCAACTTGCACTCATTTACAGCTTTTGGTCCATGTGCCCCTACTTTCATTGAGCAAGACATCCGCAGTAGAGATGGCAGCAGCCAGGATCAGACATCTTTAGTCTTACCTGGCCACATACAAAAAAAGCTGCCATCATGACCATTTAGAAACAACCTATGAGAACTTAGACAAATATCGTACCACATTTAATTTAACACTAACAAAGTTCAGCAACAAATCACTGTCAACCCTCAAGCTTCCTGCCTGCTTAGTTTTCGGTGTCAAAAGAGATACTTAATGGTTCTACAGTCATTTATCACGATTGCATCCATCATGAGCAAGGCGCTGACAGCCATTGTATTACAGAAGTATCTTTCCCTCCTGTGTAGAACTTAAAACATGCATTCCTGCTCTAATACAGCAACAGTTTTGCAAACAACCTCCTTCCCAAACCAGTAAGCATCTAACTATATTCTAGTTTCTTCCCAGGCTGCAACCACGTAGCCAGCCCTGAACGTGGATGTTAAACATAAATCTCCATGGTTTAAGAAACCAGAGTGATTAGTCATAATTGCACTGACACTAATGAAATGCTTATGAATCTGAAAGCACTTGCCTTTGCTTGTCTGTCAGAATAACTATGTGTTTACAATAAGACATACCAACACTCCAAAAAGCACTGTTCAAGCAACAAACAAAGTCTAACACTATAAGATGTTTCTTCAACTCAATTAAGGCAAACTGACAAGGCAAGAGCATTTATCAGCACCTTTAGGATGTTAAGATTTCTGGCCACTGGAGGGCACCTGAATTGTTGCCAGGACAATACAGAACTACTTGCTACAGTCGCTGCAGAGTTGGCAAACTTCTCCAATTTATGCAAGTCTATTTAGCATCGTTAAGTCAGCCTAGAAATGTTAGTTGCGGCAAACATACTTACAGTGCACACTGTACATTTGCCAACTCCAATAAGATCCAGCTAGCTCTTACTACTTTTTTTAAAGCAGCAAGCTAAAATACTAGATTAACTCTTTCAATCTTTAAGGGAATTAATTTACTCCTTAAACAAGGCTCCAGAGTTGATTCAGTATTAAGTAATAGAGAAAGTACTTTACTTCTGCAATCCTAATCCAGCCTGCATACATAGCTTCTAAAGCAACTCAGAGCATTAACAAAAAGTTCTTCTCTAACGACAGGTGTAAAGCAACATCTGCACCCATACTTCCCAAGGCAAAAAAGCATAGGAATTTGCTTTCATATCAAATCAGAGTTAACAGATTCCTAACAGCAGGTTGAACTACAGGTATACATTTCACCCGTTCACCTTATGAATTTGGTGTTCCATATAGACAGAAATGCCAGAATAAGACTTGCACTAGTTCTCTCCCTTGCAATTGAAGTTACCTGCCAGTGCAAAACACCCTTCTGGCTCCTTTCTTCTCATGAGACACAACACAGGCAACATCGCACTAGTATAGTAAGACATTACCCTCTTGAGCTAAAGCCTGATCACAGACCACAGCAAGTTTAACCTTGGCATCAAGTGCCAGAAATGGATATTAAAAGTTAACCACTCTCAGGCTACCTTATGTTAGTAAGCCTAACAAATTCAGTTGGTACATAACATCAAAGCACCCCTAAAACGAGTCTTCCAATGCTTAACTAGAACTTCAGCAGTACTGCCCTGCCCATCTGACCAGGATAATCGTTTTATCTAAAGAGATAAGAAAACTCACATGCAATACTTAACTGCCAAGGGGTCTGCAGAATTTTGCAAAGCCAATGCAGTGCCATTTCTAAGTTCCCGCCGAGTCACCCAGCAAGGTGGGGGACTCAGAGCTCCCAAACACGCGCTGCGAGGAAAGGACGCAAGGGCGAGTCCCAACTGCCTGCACAGTTTCTCACAAAGTTTTATCAGGCTTTGTGAAGTATGATGTTCAAGATAAGTAAGGTCAGTCCTGATTTTCCTGCCATGGTATGCAGTCTACCAGAGTCACAGAACAAGTTTTGCTGCAAGCAACTGCATGATCACCACCATCACTGCATTACCAGCTTTAACTATGAATTAACACGAGTGATTTTGATTACTGCTGTATTTGCACACTAGTCTGCCTACTAGACAGTATTTTGCGGAAACATCCTTATCCAGAAGTTTCAGACCACACACTCAGACTTCAGTTTGTAAGTTTGAGTCTTACAATAACCATGTTTCCTGCCCCATTCTTGCTACCTCCCTTTCTACCCCTCAAAATACTGCAACATTAGTTTAGAAGGCCAGTAGTGCTACCTTGTTGCCTTTACATCTGAATTAACTTTAAGTATTGTGTTTTGAAGAGTTAAACTTGAAGTTTTGGTGATGCTAAGTCCCAAAAGATCAACATCGGTTTCACAGAGAAACCATAGGTCTGAAGGACAACCAGGTTTCATGGCCAACGTTTGATAAGCCAGTTACTGACATGCCAGTCAAAGCAAAACACCAGTGTTCATAGTAGACCATGTATCAAGCAAGAAGCCCAGCCTCTTTATTGCTTAGGCAAGACGAAGGAAGCTTGGTTTATTAAGGATGTAACACAACAGCTGAAGAACTGACGCTTTCAATCAAGCTTTACTTTGCATGAAATCCTTGCTTTTAGAAGCTATTGTGCATTGCATTGTCCTTTCCATCAACATGTTTTTACTTATTTCTCCTCTAGACTCTTTGAAATGATCAGCCATACAGATCAACATGAACATTCCTACGAGTATCAGTTTATACCTAAACAGAAAATATCTGAACTAACAACCAAGCAAATATGACATTTCTTTAGAACAATCCCAGAACGGCAAGATACTCGATATTATTTTATACTGAATGCTGAATTTAGAGAGCATTAAAATTAAAGCCTTGCCTGAACACTTAAGTAGCCTCATTTTCAACAATACCAGCCATTAGGCAATCGATACAGTAGCCACATACCTGCAGCTGTCTGCACCTTTTAATAAAAAAGTCCAAGATCAACATCAGGTTCCTGCACCATCAGTTACTGAAATTCACATTATAACTTGGCCCAATAAACATCAGTAAGTTTTGCCCTTTGCGCTGTTTTAAAGCCTTGCAGTATTTCTGCCATTCAGAAGCAAAAAATCATAATCGGTAAGCTGCTGTCTGGTGTGTCTGAACTTGATATCAAAAAACCCTATACTCTTTCAGATAGTTTTCTCATCTTTGCCTTTACTATAGTCTCAGGACATAAAGATCCTGTTTTACTAAAACCCCTCCTTGATTTCCGTCCATCGACCTCAGCATACCAGCCCAGCCTCTTTCCATTCACCACTTGCATACTTTGGGGGATGGGAGGACCACAGATGTCTGGAATACACAGAGTGTCAGAACAATGGCTGCTCCATGAGAAAGAAATCAAGAAGTAGCTGATTACAAAGATCAACACTGCTATTCCCAAAGTCACAAGTTGCCCATAGCACCTTCACAGCCTGTCCCTTCTTCCCAGAAGGGATAATCTTCAGCATAGGTTTTTGGGAAGAGATTCAAAAAGAAGCGGCAAGACGTCCTAAGTTTTAGCTAGGGTAGAATTTAAGGTTTTGCTAGATTTAAAAAAAACCAACCCAAACCCTCGCTGTCCCAGGAGCAACTGATCGCGCACAAAAGAGAGCTGAACTAAGCTTTTCGGTGAAAAAGCACAGCTGGACCTCCCTGTTCCACAGGAAATCAGAGATGAGTGCCCCATATCCTACCGGGAGCAGCAGCGAGTTGCTCCGCACACCTCAGAAGCGCGGCAGCCCGGGCGGCTGGAGCCGCCGCCGGCCTCCGCCCCGGCCGGGGAGAGCAGCAGGCGCTTCCCCGCAGCGCCGGGCCCCCGCGCCGCCCCAGCCGCTCGCCACCAGCCTCCGGTAACGTGCGTGTTAAAAACTTAATTTGATTGCGCCCAGCTCCGGGGAGCTTCGCTTCGGTGACACCCAGAAGCAGCAAAACCTCTCCAGCGACCATGCGTGCGAGACAGACCGAAAACCCACAAGCCAACAGTGACTTATCTCCCGCTGCCTGCGGTGACCGGGATTAGTTAATTACATTCGGTACGAATAAACCCGTCCCCTGCTCTCTTCCCCCTCCTACCACCACCAGTGGTCTGCAGCCCACCGACGAGCCAGTACCTCCCCCCTCTTAAAAAAAAAAAACAACAACAAACAAAACCCAAAAACAAGGGGGGCACGAAAGTACTCCGGCCTCGGGAGCAGAGTCCCACGGAGACGCGCCGTCTCCTGCAGACCCGAGCAACCGGCCCCTCGCCCCGGGACGAGCTTCCCAAGAGACACCTCGGGAGCTGCAGCTGCCGCCTCCCGCAACCACGCAGCTGTCCGGACCTCCCAAAACGAGTGCCCTCTCCTCCTTTCCTGCCTCCCCCTCACCTCTGCCTCTCTCCCACCCGCACTCCCACCCAGGCAGCGCCCTCACTCCCACCCGCTACCTCCGGCCCCATCCTTCCCGCGTCGGCGCCGGGCACACCCTGGACCCCCCAACAGCCGCGGGACGCAGCGCCCGCTCCCGCCCGCCGCCAAGCGCCGGCGGCCGCCGAGAGACGGGAGCCCAGCCCAAGCTCTCCTCAAGTTCCCGCGGGAGAAAGTGGCACTAACGTTGCAGGGAGACGAGAGCGCAGGGTCCCCCCGGGCTCCGGCTGCTGCTGCTGCCGCCCGGGCGATCTCGGTCCGGTCCGTCTTTCCTTCCTTGTCCTCCCGCCTCCTCCTCCTCTTCGCTCGGCTCTTTGCTGGCGGCGATAACCCCGCCGCTGCCTCCTGGGTGGCGACCGTATGGGGCGGCGGTGTTAGTCCCCTTGCCCCAAGCACCGCTGCTCCCACCGCCGAACCGAGCGAGAGGCTTAAAATGGCGTCGCTCACAAGGAGGTTCTTATAGTGAGCGCCGGGCTCGGCTGTATCCTGCCGCCGCGGCCGGGCCCAGCGCGCAGCATTCCACAGGCACCCAGCGCACAGGGCAGGGGGAGGAGAAATAGTGCCCGGCTCCCAGAGCGGAGGGAGACAGAGAGCAGCAGCGGAGGGAAGCGGCCGCGAGCGGGGGGAAGGCCGTGGCAGCGGCGGCGCGGTGGGGGAGGTGGCGTGGGCCGGGCCGTAGACAGCGGAGGGGAGCGGCGGCGTGAGGGGCGGGCGGGCCGGCCGGCGGGGGGAGGCCGGCGGAGACACCTTATTCCGGAGGTGGGGAAGGGAAGAAGGATCCGAATTCTCGGCTGGGAGCGAAGTTGCTGCCTGAGGGTGGAGTAGAGGCGGCGGGGGAGGGGGTGCAGCCGAGGGGATTAGCCCGGGGTCCTGCTGTGGGGGCGGGGGGAGGAAGGCGAGTGCGACACCCGCCGCCCCCCCCCCCCCCCCCCCCCTTTAATTTGGCGTTTCGTTGCCTGAGGATTTTTTAAATTATTATTATTTTTAAACGTACGCCACCAACTGCAGCGAAACTCCGTCTTCCCAAACGCTTCTCGCCAAGTCCGGGAGCCTACCGGGCTGCTGAATCGAGCAAAAACGGCCCCGGTGCCGGGCTGGGGCCGCCCGCCGGACTGCGGCTGCTGGCCCGCCGCTTGGCTCGGTTCGGCCCGGCCGGCGGCGGGGAGGCCGGCGGAGCCCGCCAAGGCGGTGGCCGGCCCCGCTCCCGCCGGCGGAAGCGCGCTCCGCTCTGCCCTTGTAAATATTTGTCAGGAAGCAGTTGCCAAAGAAAGTATCTCGTTATGCAATTTTTTTTTTTTTAATGGAAATAGCGAGCTTCTCCGCACACACACCTCTTCCTCCTCCTCCTCGCCCGCCCCTCATCTCTTTAGCGAGTCGGAAAAACAGGAAAATACTGGGAATTGCACAAGGTTCCCGGCGGCGCGCAGAGCCCTGCGCAGGCACGTATGCGGCAGCCGCGTCCTCGGCGGGCGCCGGCTCGCGCGGCGAAGTGCGGTAAAGACTTTTCGCATGTTCGGTCTTGCGCTGGCAAAGTGTGTTTAACGTGCCGGGGGGGGGGAAATACGCACACGCACACCCCGCGTGAAACAAGGACCGTAATATACTGATGTGCTTGTGTAAAACATCCGTCGCTAGTGAAAGATGGATTTATTTATCCACCCCCACCCCCCCCCACCAGCATAAATTTCCTTCGGCACTAGCGGATGTTGGGAGTTTAATTCTTGGTCCTGCGCTGGAGGGTTTTGTGCAGCCTCTCGTTCCCCCCCTAGCCTCCAGCTTCTGTGGTTCTTGCAGCGGGGACGTGCGGTTCACGGAGGGGCCACCTTTACTCCTGTTTTTCCACTGATAATACTGTTTTAAACAGGCTCCGAGTTTCTACCCAGGAAGTTACACTTAAAGGTTATTTTTGTCCCCATTGATTTGTTCAGTAATACGTAGTGTTAGAATAAAGAAGCTCTTCCACAGTGTTACTTGATTTTCATGTCAACTGTTGTGTTTTTTTTTTTAATCGGTGCTTTTTAAAAAGGGGGATTTCTCCCTGGAGGCGGGGAAATAAGTAGGGCTTGCTGCACACAAAAGACACCCCAACCCTTGCAGGTGGACCTGGCATGGGTCACAGGGGGCCACAACCTAGTGGGGCAAGTGCAGGTCCTTGAGTGTGTGGGTTAGCTGTCACTACTATAATGGCTCTGAGAAAGCAGCGGTGATAAAAAAATCCATGTTTTCTCCCTGCTCCCCAACACCGTTGCAGGGCATGTAGCAATCATCCACCCGCCAGCCTTCCTGTGCAGTGGGCAACCTCAGGTCCCCACTTGTAAGGAAATGATATGCCACCTGAACTCAGAAGTTCAAGAAATACATCTTCTCTTGTCATGCTGTTTTCTCTTAGGAGAGTTGCCCATTTTGACAATGCTGGGCAAAAGGAGGGCAAGAACGAGCACAACTGTCGGCAAGAGTTGGCAAAGGAAATCCTGCTGGCTGAGGGCAAGCAGGCTATGGATGCTTATCACCTTCCAGGGGAATTACATGGTGCAGCTATGAGCAGAAGGACCTTGCTGTTCTTGACACCAGAAGTTTGATTCCAATTTACGATAAGAGTCAGAGAAAGTATTCCTGGATATTGGTTTCGGCATTAGAAAAAAGGACAAGAGTGCAAAGGAAGAGTTAATTTCTTTGTCCACCTCCCTTTCTCAGCTGCCTTCCACTACAACCTTGGGAAAATCTGGTCTGCCTCGGTTTCACTCTCTGTAAAATGGGAATAGTAATAATGACAGACCCCTCCTTTTAGATCCCTGGATCAAAGGTACCATATAAGTTCAAAGTCCTGATTCTATAGAGCATTATTGCCAAATTCACTATAAGCGATTCCATTGGGTACTTGATAACAACAGTAGAATCAGTCAAACGCCCTTGATGCATTGCATGGTCCCAGATACCTTTCAGAGCCTCTTTGTGTGCCATCCCACCCCCTGAGGTCTGCAGGGATGGGGCTTTTGGAGCCTGGATTTTGCAGGAGCAGGAGGGGTACAGTCCGTGTCTTTGCTTCTGGCCCCTGAGCTATGCACCGCTTTTCTTTTTGACCTGACGAGGACAACTGGAACTAGCCCTTTTAAAAACAGGTTTAAAACGTACAACTTTATATATATGTGTATATAAAACTTTCATAAGGCCTTTAGTACATAATGCTAAACTCCTGTTGATTTTTGATTGCTTTACTCTTGCATGGTTTGTTGTCATTTTAATCTGTGTTTGTTTCACTGCAAAGTGGTTAGGATGCTTTCGGATCGAGACGCATTGCTGATAGAAATTCGGATCGTATTAGCTTTGCAATTCTTAGCTATTACATAGCTAACCATTTTCTAAAATTTGACCTTTTTTTTAAAAAAAAAACCCTGCCCCAGGAAAACTAGTATCTTAGTAGCTGATAGTGTTACAATTACAATTAACTTGTTATACTATTATTTCAATTAGAAAAACGTTTCTAAAATACATCTTGTGTTTCTAATTTTTTTAAAGTACCGTCTGTTAAGGTCCACTATCAAAACAAGAAAAGTAAATGTTATCTCAGATATTACAGTGCAGGGCTTCATGAGCAAATTCACAAACAGTCTGGTTATTCTTCTGCTTTTCTTTTTTCCCGCTCAAGAAGCACTGAGTGTGTATATGCAGCTTCAGAAGTTTCCTTGGAGCTCTTTTATACTTTAATAGGTTTGTTTTGGTGGCTGTTTGCTAGAGGAGTATGCTGCAGACATATTTTTTTCAAAAGGTCAAGCAGTCTCCTAACATGTCCATTGTGTATCACTGCAGTAAGAAATCCTCAGCGCAAAGGAGAGCTTCATGGTTAAATTTTAAAAGATAATGATTTAAATCTTTTTGTTAGCCACTTTTTTTCATCCTTAGCACTGCTTTTGGAGAGTCAACTTTTAACATGGTAGAAAGCAGGAAGCCCATTAATTAAAAATAGTAAACAGCTAAAGGTAAATTCAGTTAGTCACCTTTCCTTCTGAAATCCTGGCATTGAGCTGTGTTTGTAAGGAACATAGTAACCAATGAGTAGCGGTGGCACTAATATAAGGACAAAGCAATTACGGAAACATCTAGGGCTCTGGGCCTGAATCTTTGATTTCCCATATGGATCTTAAAAACGTATGCACAATTGGCTTCTAACCGTGCATACTCTAGGAACATATTTGAGAATCAACTACAGATATGTTTTCAGACACTGACTAAATATATATTCATTTGTCAGAAAAAAAATACATCATTCTGATCCTGTTAAAAAAAAGAAAAAAATAAAAGGAATGTTCTTCCAGCAAAGCGAAGTTGTACAGTATTAAAAAAGTCACATATTTTCACTTTCATACAGGAGTGAAGGGAAAAAGAGAGGAGATGCTGGCAATATTTAAGCACTCTTTGAGATACAGGACTAATCAATGTAACTTCTGCCTCATACTTGGGAACTACAGTTTATTGATACACTTCAGAACCTTTGCTATGTTGAAGCAAATAGCTGTGCCATTCAGGCTCAGTTTTAGTGGAAAAAAAATTATTCTTTATGGACAAAGAGAGAATTAGCCAAACTCAAAATACTGGTGAGATTTCACTTGTCTCAAAAATTACAGAAAAAAATTACACAAATGTGTAACTCTGGGTCATTTTGAAGGAAGAGGAGACCCTGAAAATTGTTAATATTAGCATAGGACATACAGGTCAAATCATCTTGTTAACTGGTTGGAATGACATAAATTGGAGTAGTCTATAAATGTTGCTTCAAACATCAGAAATAGAATTGTCATTGACCACCAATTTGATTTTAAAAAAAAGTTATTCTTTCCCTCAATGTTCTTGTTTTGGACATATGCACTATGCCTTGGTATTTCCCTCTTTATTTCAGTACATGCAAATGCCTGCAACAGTTTAACTTGATATATCAGGTATGTTTCAGAAACTGAAAAAAGTCTCCAGCTGATTTAGCAGCTGAGGCATTACTCATCAGAATATCTGGTTACTGGCATATTAAGCAGTGGAACAGAATGAACATGAAGCATTGCATCTCCCAATACATATATTTTAATTACTACTAACCAAACAAATGTCAAGATGGCTTTATATTAAAGATTTATTACATGATCAGGCAGACAGAAATCCGCAATATTGATCCTTTTCAAAATGTTGTCATTATCAAGTATGCCACAGCACCTAAGCTTCCCTTTAAAATTTCTCTGTGAGCCTGTCTCCTAATGATTATTATGGGTCTCGTATTCCTCACTTAAGACAATCGCAATGGTTGTGTTCAGGCGCCCTGGCAGAAAAGCCGGCCAGAAACACAGGCAAACAATAACAGTCGCAGAGGTGTGACACCTACCTTCTTCTTCCCTAACGAAACTCCGTCCACATGAAACCCCTGATTTCTCACAGTCGTAACCCTTTAGTTGTCAGTACTCTAAATATACAGCTGTACCTGTAGAGAAAACTGTCTTTAGAAAGGTAGTTGATCTATAAATGTTGCTTTTTTTCTTTCAATAGCTTTAGGCCAGATTCCCTTATTCCAAGAGATTGATTCTAATGTGTAATCTTAAAACATAACATAGTCAATTATTAAGACCTGATTTTTCTGTTCCGACTACTCTTTCTTAATTCCTGTGCGGTCTGAAAACATGAGAGTGTCAGGGTAGGAGTTTCGTTTGAACAAATCTCCAAACAGGCTGTGCATGGACTAAGGCTTTGGATTTTCCTTACGCCGCAAAAAAATTTCTTCTTCCCCTTCTAGCTGAAACCCCCCAGCAGCTGTAAATACCTCTTGCTAGCTAGACGCTTGGCTCCCTAACGCAGCCCAGTCATCTTAAGAATCCACTGGTCAAATGAATTTCAATGACTGGTAATCAAAATTTTCCTTAAAGCCTGCAGCACGTAGTTGTAGCATGTAGTAGTTGGAGCATTTATGCAGTTATGGCAAGGAGACACTGTATTTCTTAGCGTCTTGGTTCTCCATTTCTCACCCGCATGAAATATGGGTAACACCATACTCCAGGCATGTTTACAGACACCAACGAAGAAAGGGTAGAAGCAATGGAGACAACAGCTAGCAACTCCAACACCACAAGGCAATTACAGTACGTTTTCCTTTCCTTGTTCTTTCAATCCACAGTAAATTTCATTCTAGCTCTTAGAAATCATCATTCTTTCTCCCTTTTTATTTCAAAATGGTTGCATATTTTTCATTCACGAAAAGGTTAAAGGCGTTTCCCCATCGCAGGAGGGATTATCTTACCAGAGGATTCTGGGACTGCAGATGTATACTGCGGCAAAATCCTAAATTCATCGGCAAAAAAAAAATCATTTCCAGACCCCAGCTGCTAAAAATAATAGAATTATAGTAAATCATTGATAAGATTTAAACATAAAGCCATTTTTACGTTCCAAAGTGCTCTAAAACATGAGTCTTTTCTCTTAATTCATTTCTTAAATAATGCAAATTTTAAAGTAGCTTTTCTATCCCAAGCACGCAGCGCCATGAAATCGATAATTTTTGATCTTTTGGTTAGTAGGCAACATGGTGAGCTATTGCAGTGACTGCAGGCAGCAGACATGTTCTTGTCAGCTAAAAATTTTCATATTGTTTTTGAGTCCATGGAGATTTGTGGATGGGATACAGCCAGTTACAGCTTCAGCTTGCACTTTGCTGGGGGGACGTAAACCAGCACCGTTTTAGATGCGTGTATAGATACAGATATATGTTTTAAAAACAAGAAGCATTACTGGATTTTAAACAAAAAATTATGTAAAAAGAATGGCTGGTGTGATTATAATCGCATCATGCAGGGTCCACGGTTTCCATTTAGTGAAATTTCGCAGAGGGCAACTTCTTAAGAACATCCCTGCTGTGCAGAGTGAAAAGCATGAACAAACCAAAGACAGAATTCATCTGTGTTTATATTTTACAGACAATGAAAAACCTACTCTTTGTATGCCTTTTTTTCCACCTTATTATTTCACGAAAACTGCAGCGTTTTCCCCGCCCCCACCCGAACACTCACCACCCCAGCACTGCGGTGTTCGGTGTTTCTTTCTTTCTTTCTTTCTTTCTTTTTTTCCACCTCTTCTTCTTTTTTGCTTTCACAAATTCTGCACGCGCCATCTTTGTCTATTGTTACTCTTTTCTAATTTCTCTTGCCCATTCTTTTTCAAATCAGCTAATAAACAGAAGGCTAAATGCCTGATCAATGCTTATATGTTATATTCTCCCCATCTTTTTCTTTCTGAGAAATAAAATTTTAAAAAAGCCAAACCAACACCCCACACCCCAAAATTTCTGTATTACCATAACCTGTTGTATACAGTGGTGATAAAAAACATTATTAACATAATAGCAACAGCTGCAGCCTAAATAGAAGCTATGAGATAATAAATGTGCTACAACAAATTAATTTGCTGCAGGTGCTTGTGCTCTGAACTGCGTAACCCAAGCCATTTCAAGTCTGAATACAATTACTATTCCCCCCACACGCTAAAACAAAGTGCAGAGTGAAATGTCCTGTTATTATAAATATCTTGTCCTGTCCCCCGAACGTTTTCACCCTCAGCCAAGAATGCAAGAAAGGATTTTAAAACCTTAGAAGAAAGCTGTGGCATTTAAAAACATTTAAAGAGGCTTCAAGTCATGTCCAGGCTTGAAGAGATAATGTCTGTTTATACATTAATTTGCACCTATTGTCTCTTAACCAGAGCTCTATAGGTAACGACGCACAGAGGTACTACATAGGTGCAATTGGCAAGGCAGGGGCTGTAAACATCTCGTTAGTAACAGATGCATATTTGTATATGTTTGCGCTTTCATTTACTTCATTGCAGAGAAGAAAAACCGTAATCTTTGCAATTTGGCTTGTATAACCTGCAGTGAACTAAGCAGGGATTTTTACGGGTTTTTGGTTTTGGGGTTTTTTGGTGGTTTGTTGTTGTTTTTTTTTCTGGTAAATATAATGTTAGTGGAAGCCAGTTACTAGTTACCTTAGAGGCACACACCAGTAGCATGTTGCAGCATTCTTCAAACTATGAAGACGGGAAGTTAAATGGAGCCAAGTGATCCCTTTTCACTCGGGCACCATAATGTAAAAATTACCCATGTGCCTTTTTCTTTCTCTCTCTTTTATTTTTTTTCACCTTTTTTTTGCCTCTCACAGACTCGATTGACTGAAAACTGATGAAAAGACAAAATTAAGGGCTCAGTTGTGCTGGCTTTACTAGCTTTTTCATTGCCACAGTATACACAGCTTTTTTTTTTTCTTTGCAGATGTAATTAGAGAACTTGTGTATTTTAAAAGATTGATTATTCTCGTGGAGTAACCTTGAAATGTTCTTTCTGTGATCTCAAAAAAAAAAGTATCGTGTGTATCCTAAGAGAACTAATCACACTAATTCCTTGCACAGGATATGTTTCCTCTGTGTTGTGGCGTAGCTTTGTAGCGATCGGAGAAGCTCGACGAAACGCCTGTGCTGAAGCACGGCGGACGCGGTGCTGTCCGGGAGGATGGTGCAGATAGCGAGGTGAGCTGAAACCCCACCAGTTGTGCAACCCTGCTTGGTGGTGATGAGCACTTGCTCACACGAGTCGGGTCAATTGGATTACTCATGGAGTGCGATCTTGCACAACTCGTCCCTAAGCTAGAATTTGCATGTCTCAAATCCCTTTTACCCGAAGAAGAAAACGTATAATCAATTAAGCAAAGATGTATATACTGTGCTAGTGAAAATGGGTTTGTTTTTAATGCTGCTTTTGTACCAATCTGCTGATTTGTTTCTGCGGCTCCTTTACGTCTACTCCAAAGATTTGATTTTTAAATTGTTAGTTGGGCTCAGCTTCCATCTATGTCCATAGCTATTTTCTCAGAGTAACAACTGGGACGTGAATTCCTAAATTTGAGGCATTAATCTCCATAATAGTTCATGGTAATTTGTCTCTCAGTCATCATCCAAGTGAGTAAATAGTATAGCATTTCTGCATATGAAGCACAGGGTGAAAATGTGCTTTCGCAAACTTCTGCGCAGGTATTTTCACAGCCTAGTGTCTCCTTTCTCCTGAAGTAAAGCTGATGCTACAAATGAGTAGTGCTTTAGGCTCTGTCCCTCAGACTCCACCTAAATAAGTATGGTGTGCAAGTATTTCAGAATTACGCTCTTAACAGGCAGGGTGCTATTCATGTTCTCAAAATACGTCCATATTTTGCTGGCAGGCTATTTCAGTAGGGGAATTGGATCAACATTTCATAGCCTGTTTGTCCATCTAACTGGTTCCCACTACTGAAGGGCTGGAGCACCTACCTGGCTCATGTTATCAGGACCACATCACACCACAGGAAAATGCAAATCAAAACTGGACAGCTGAAGCAGGACCAAGGAGTAGGTTTTCAGGCTACTTACGCAGCTAGTGGAGTACTCTATACCATCCCTTGCTGCTGTTAGGTGCTTTTGGAAATTTGCCGTCTGCCAAGCAAAATGTCGTGTTTAGCATTCAGCAGGAAAGCTGGGAGAGGAGCCATGATTGACCTAGTCCTACAGAGAAGAAATGCATATGTCAGAGAACGAGGACTTTGCAGAACAAAACATTACATGGTGGGAGTCATGGGTGGCTTCATTAAGAAAACATATGCAGATACTTCTGGAAGTACTACACCACCTCAGTAATTTAATGGAGGGAAGAAAGTAGATACATCAAGCTGTTTATTTTTCCATTATAAAACACTCTTCCCTCACCAAAGAACAAAAAGGAAGAACAGGAGATCTGATAGCCTGCTCTCGAGAAAAGCAGTAAGGCAACCTGGGCAATGCAGGTAGTGTGGCTGGTGACTTTTTATTGCTGTTTATATGACTGCAGCAAAGCAGAGACTATTTTTTTTTCCCCCATGGGCTAATGTGACTCAAGATTAAGCTTTGTTGTCAATGTCGAATGTAGGCCTAATCCTGTCAGGTGCTGAGCACCCAATCCAGAAAGTATTTGTTGAGAGTTAAGGAAGGCCAGCAGTACTACCCACATTAAACCAAACCAAACTAAATCAAAACAAAAAAATACCAAACTGAGTGATTGTGTTAGCACTTTATTATGTCGAGTAATATCTGCCCTCTGTGTAATTATAAATGACTTCTTTTTTTATTTGCCTCATCTCAGTTTCTGCAACCTGTGCTTAGACAGGTTCCATTTCCGCAAGTGTATGCTTCAGCACTGGAAATGTGAACGTGAATGCATGAGTCTAATGAGCTTTCCTGGGCTGTGCTCATCCACAGACTCACCCCTTCATTTGTGTGGGTTTTACAATAATGTTTTGTTATTGCTTTGTGTCAATATTTGCTCCTGCGCTGGCTCCGTCTTTTTCCCTTCCACCCACTTTTCTCCTCACGCGCCCGTGTTCACGCTGCTGGAGAAGCATAGTGTGACTGAAATCATTCCAACAGATAATGCCACTTACAGCAGCGTCACTGGGTACAATTTCTCATGCGACATCCACGGGGCCGCAGGGAAGGCAGAACGTGGAGGCACTGCTACATGTACCCTGGGGGTCCCAGCAGTCCATCCCCAGCCCGCCCACTCACTAGTCCGGAGAGAGCCGTGCCACGTCTCAGGGCACCGGTGTCGCGTGGCCAGAGGTTTTTGGGCTGGGGCATGGGTTCACAATTTCTGAGCTCTTTCGCCCCTCTGCAGGACTGGATAGGTCAGCGGGATGTCTCTCCTTAAACTAGGTTACCTCCAGCACAGAGGGAGGGCTTGCAAAGGATCTTTGGGTGAAAGGCTTAACTCCAGGCACTCAAGCCTCTAGAAGCAGAAGTGGGGAAAGGTCTCTGTCAAGTTTGCCAATGGATTTACTTAGTTATCCCTGTGCAAGGGCCTGCTGCCTGTGCAATACTGTGGGGCAGAGACAAAGCTACTATGGTTTCTGGGGAAGCCCTAGATGAGAGAGCTGGGTTGGCAGCTGTTTCCTTTTCATAAGCTCCTTCCTTTGCCCTCCCAATGTTGCTGTGTTTGCCATTACCTTTCTCAACCATCAGGTTCCTGCTCCCATTCAGAAGCCACACAACTTCTCAAATTATTTTTTGTGTTTTGAAGCTGGTTAATGCCACTGCGCAGTGGAGCAGCTTTCCCACGGAAACGTGGCGAGGCCTCCTGATGGCACGGTACAGAGGGACTCAAATATGGCTGAGCTTGTGCTGCGGAAGGAAGAAGGAGCTGCTCGGGAGGTCTGCCGGGGGGCAGATCTGCAGTGTGAAAGGGAAAAAAACCCACAAGGAGAAGGGGGATGTCAGCTGCCAGCACCGTCTCCTTTGAAGATCTCCGCAACCGGAGGGAGGATCAGGTTGCCAGCAAACTCTCTCTTCCCAAAACATCCTGCCCCTAAAAAAAGGAGAGTGGAGCACAGATTGCCAAGGGCCTTTTCTAGTCGCCCCCTCACCCTGTGAGTCTCCCATCCTGCCACTGCCACTGTGGAGGGTCCCATAACAGGGCAACAGTGTACCCCGCCTCGATGGCTCTGTTGTGGCCAGACTGGGGGCAGGGGCACATGCCCTGTCCAAGTAACTTGCTGCATTTAACTGGTGCATTTGGGATGAAAAGCACTTTTTTGTGGAATTGGAAATAGGCAGCACCCAGGATTTTATTTGGTTTCAATCCCATTTGTTTGTAATGTCACCTCAAGTAACTAGCAAGTTTAAATCATGTACACTGTTTTGTAAACTCTTAGGCTGCATTATTCAGTACAAATTGCAGGGTCAAAGATGGGAGAGGGAGCGCTTTTCTAGACAGGTGAAAATGGGTGAGAAAGAGTAAAAATAATGAATTTTTGTTATGAATTTTCAAATTAATGAAGGCTTGAGCAAGTAAAAAGAAGAAAAGCTTTTGGCATGGACACAGTTAAATGTGAGTTTTATGATTTTGAAAAGTACAGATGGTCTGAATCTCTTCATTATTTGAAATTCATATCTAGTCCTGTGCAAGAAGTGTAAAAACTGATACTGACTTTTAGGAATGTCCCTCAAGACCTTTATACACCTACATTCTGTTGCTTTTCCTTTCATCCTCTTGTCAGTCAATACTTAACCCTTTTGGATTCTGACCTTTTGATAGTGCGAGGGCTCGGTATAGAGCTGATCAGATAGATAGGTAAAAGGATATTCTTGCATATTTTCACAAATCAAAGCATCACGCTTCATTTACTGTGATTTGTGGGTTATATTATTACAAGTACACAGGAGCTTGTTCACAGAGGCATTAAGTATCTCAAAATCTTCTCTAATTTGTTTCACAAACCTTTATTATTTGAAAATTCATCCCATATGTTTATTATTTTTTATTCTTTCTTGTATATTAAATCAGATGTTTAAAAAGCACCCCATATCAAATCAGGAAGTGTAAAAGTTTTTATATGATTTGACAGTCGTTGAGCCCCCCTAAATAGAACAAACAGTTTGAGAAAGAGCATATGAGGCTGGTTAGTAAGCACTGATACAGTTTTTAAAAATCTTCTAACCCAAATGGGAGTAAATGTGTAAAATAATGACTAAACAAAAATATTCAACCACCTCTAGACATCAAAAACACTTCTAAGTACACACTGGTCTCAGGCTCATAGTAATATCCTCAACTGTTGTCTAGTTTCAGGAGTATAAGGAAATTGTAACAGAAAAGGTGACAATAATACATCTTGTTGGAACTGAGAACCAAAATGAAGCAGCTGTACATCAGAGAGAAAATCTGAACCAGGAGAATGATAATGAGTGTGGCAAGTATTTTTTCTTGCTTATGGGTGGAAAAGCCAGTGAAGTCTCTGTTTGAAGACAAAGCACATAGTAATGTGATCATAAAAATCTCCTAATGGGGGCTATGTGATGTGTGGTAAATGTATTCCTTTCAATACGTTATTCCCTCTATGCGCAGCCTTTCAAGATTGCCTCACACTGTACTGGGGATACGATAGCATCAGCATAGCTAGGTATGGGCAGAGCTGAACCCCCCATTTTGTTAGTATTATTTGTGCTGTTATTATTTGATACGTATATCGCAGCGGCTCCCCAGAAGCTGAGATAAAAAACATCACCCATTTTTGTAAGGCAGTGTGCAGGCATTGCCCAGGCACCGTGGTGCTCTGAAAAGCCTGCAATTGATGGAAAGAAGTGACATTCAGAGGGTGGGGAGACGAGTACCGTAATTATAGGTGGGGCTGGTAGTATTACCTGTTATTAAGGGCTTGCCTGACACTTCCCATTTTAAGACCTGTTTTGGTGGTTTGTAACTACTTAGTAAACTTTAACCATTTGTCTTTCACTAGACTTCCGTCCTTGGCTGCCAGCACTGCTCAGGCGTTGTTAACAGGCTGATTTATTTTGTTTCGGCATCATGGCAGGACTGGGGCTGACAGAAGCAGCAGCAGCTTTAAAAAAAATAGAAAGAAATTTTGTCATTTTGCCTTTCGCTGTTTACCTGAAATAGAGACTCAAATATTATAATGTCACCCTGTTTCCTTGTATTCCCCCGACTGACTGTCTGCATCCATCTGTGAGCTTTCGTCTTAGATTTAAGTTTGTCTTTCTTTTCTGCATTTGTACAGTACCTTATACAGCTGGGCACTGGTCCATGACAGGTACATCTATAAGCTACAGCAGTGCCAAAAAATACTCTGGTTTTGCGCAAGACGAATGCTTTTGAGAGGCAAAGAAATATTCCCTGACCAGAACTCACTCATGATCTCTTCCTTATCGATTGTGACTCCCAAATTTCTTATCTTTACCCTCACTCTTAAAGTGCTGGAAATGTTTCATATTCAAATATGAGTGGCTTTTCTTGTCAACAACAGCTCCTTTTAGTAAATGCTGTTACTAAAAATAAAAAGGTTGTTTTTCAGGCTCTGTTTAAATAGAGACACAGTGCTGTTCGGGGATCAAGCCGAGCAAAAGCTTATTTGTGCTCACTACCTGTGTCTTTGGAAGCAGCACAGAGAGGAAGGGATCGAGCCACTGAGTTCATGTTTCCACTGGAAATGCAAAACAGAGGGCCAAGATTCATTACGATTGTTATACTAAGTCAATATGACCTTTCCCTTTGTATTTTGCTTCCTTCGATTGACTTGAAATTGGACTAAGCAGTGAACACTGTGTTCAAGACTTCTGAATTTCTTCAGCAAAGGTCAGTGTTTTCAACTGTAAGGGGATCATTGTTTCAATAGTGATTTTTGTGTTACCCATAAAGCCTCACAGACCATTTAATTCACCTCCTTTATGGTTGGTATTTTTCACCCCCATTAAACTAAAGAGTTGACAAAATCTTACGTAATTTGGCCTTATAGAATAAATGCAAGAATCCCTGGATTCATGTTGCAACACGGAATTGTTACCATTGTGTTTTTCATACCTGAAGCCAAATCTTGCAAAGTGTTTCGGTTTCTTTTGCTTCAGTTTTAATTTTAATTATAAGCCCTTTTGTTCCCCAGCAAAGTGAACATCCCTGACATTTGCAGGATCTGTCCCTACATTTAATCAAATCAATAACGAAAAAGTTTGAAGGCTGAATGTTTAAAGCTGTTCCTATTGGAATTAAGGATGGTTTCCTCAATGCAGAACTATATTCTGTCCTTGTAACCTGGTTATGGACCGTGTAATCCATGGCATGCTTTTAGAGTGTAATCGTATGGAAAAGTCCTTGGCCAAAAAAAGCAAGCAAACACTAGATCTCAGCAAACCACAAATGTGCTTCGACATCGAAGTGTGGGCAGACCCAGGAGTTGGACTATGCCATGCCTCATGCAGAGGGTAATTTTCTGCTGATTTGAAGAAAAACAACAACAACAAAAAACCCCAAACCACCACACCCTCTAACAGTTCTGATTTGACCTAAGATCTTCATGTGGCTGTGATTTGTGATTAATTTATTTTTTCCTTCCTACATGGCTTTTGGTGATGTAGCAAAACACATCCCCCTACCCTTCTACCCCTGGCTTTTAAAAGCAGCCGACAGTCCTTGCTCACAGCTCTGCCAGCTGAAAAGGCAAAACTGACTTTATTTTTCTTTTTCAGACCACACTATTTACTCCCATGCACATGCACAGAACTTCTGCAGGGGGCAATGGGAGCATATTTTGCAGGGATTGAGAAGAGAATATAACCCTATAAAGGTGTTTTTCCTAGGATCAGGTGGAAGGATGGTGTTTGCAGGACACAGTTTGCTGGCACCACGCCAGGCTCATGCCAGCTGCTGCAAATGCATGGTAATAAGCCTATTTCTATGCGAAAGAGCTTATTGCTAATAATTTCTGTCAGCTTCTAACCGATTAGTGTTTTGGTTTCTTTTTTAAAATCAGATGTTTACAAGAAGTGTTTTATTTTATTCTTTTAATGCAGTGTTTTAATGCAGTGCTAATTATTGTCAGCTCCATCTGACTCATCCAGCCCAGAAACCAACTTATGTTTCTAATGATACCAACTTAATGTTGGTTTCTAGTGATAAAAGCTAAAGTAAAAAATAAAATTAAAAATATTTCCCCCAACAACTTGATTTTTCCTCCTATCTGGAATTAACGTGAACAGATTTCACAGTAAGAAGTAACTCTTTGGGCTCCAGGTGCGTGCTGCTGGGAAGGGACACCAAATGGTAGGTGAACCTGCTAGGAGTCAAGAAGACACAAGTCAAATTCTCTAGAAACCTTCAGCCCTAATGTGGTGATCTCACCATTCAATGCACAGGGGCACTGTTGGAGAGCCATGTTTTGCCAGAGTATCCATTTTGAGCTGTTCCAGTAAGATACAGTAACTAGAGGTGCGGTGGGAGATCCTGTCAACGCCACTGTGAGCATTAGACAATCTCTGTTCCTTTTTTTTGCAGTGCTGCAACTATTCTTTTTTCCTAAACAATGAGGAAAATAACGAGAAATAAACAAGTAGCCGACACCAGTCTGGTTTCTGGGTAACTTATATCTGTATCACAAAGCAGGCACCAGAGCTGGCGTGGGCCATCAGAGGGCCCTGGGGGCTAAATTGTTCATAAAGACTAAAACTTACCAGGAGCTGGTCTTTCTTCCATGGCAAGGCTGAGTGGGATGGAAGAACCTGAATTTCTTGCTGATCCTATGTGTGGCTAGACAGGTCTTCACCAGCAATCTCATGTCTTTCATGAGCTTGAAATACACATTAACATTTAAAAATAACAAGCAATAACTCTGTGAGCTTCCAGGCTTTCCAAAAACCTGTTCGTACACTGCCATACCCATCTGATTTTATTAGGTGAGCCTCTGTTGGATCCCCATCCTCAAATGACACTTCGCATTCTAGAGGGGCCCTCAGATAGTTGCATCTCGGCTCTCTGGCTCTTCTCCAAACAAGATTTGTAAAAGACTAATCTTTGTTCAAGTGGGAAGCACCCGATTTATTTCTGGTCTGTATGACGGAAGGGAGATGGCTTGACTTCTCCATTCAAGCCTGCCTTAAGTCCTTATCATCTCTGGCAATATAGTTTCACACACGAGGGGAATTCCTTTGACACCTCACCCAGCATAGCCTGTGACTGTCTTCCGAAAAATCCAGTGTGGAAGGAAAGTCACTAAAAAGATCACTGTTGCTCCTGTGGGGGTTCTCCCGCTTAATCAAACTTTCTGGAATGGGTAAAAGAAAGGAAAGCTCAGAGTGGGCTTCATGGAGTCACAGACTAGGATGTCAGAGGTACTGCTGTTTAACTCATCTGATCCTCTTCTAGAAGGAACCTAATCTTGATTTAAAAATTGCCGGGGCCAGAGAACCCAGCAAAACCTTTGGGAGGTTCTTCTAGTAGTAGTCAAACATCAGCACTTCTGAAGTCTAGCCTGAACTTGTCCAGTTTCAACGTGCAGCTTCTGTGTGGTATTATCTTCTGTACCACACAGCCCAGTATGAAGCTCTGTTCTTATAGACTGATCAAATCCAGTCCCTGATTTTCTCTGTGATAAAGTTTTAACCTTTTACTATATAAGAAAAACTTTCCAAACTTGCTGTGCTTTACAGCTTATTGACAACTTTCTGGACCACAGACTCCAGGCTGGGACAAAGTGGCTGCATCTAGACTCTGTCTGAGCTACAAGGCGACATGGTGGGCTAAAGCTGTTGAGCTTGTTGACCGGCTCCACACATCCATGTGGCAGCCTCTGGGACACCATGGCATGGGAGGCTGGTGTTCCTCACTAGGACAGCCCAAATTCCAGCAGCCCCTACATCCCGTTGGAGATCCCGGGAGGCTAAGGCCAAGGCACATGCTATGACTGGACATGGCTGAATGAGGCACATCTGTATAGCTCACCCACACAGAAGCAAATTAGATCCCCACCAAAGAGTTGTGTCAACCCAATATTTCTGCTAGCTGACAGTTCCCCAGAAGTGGAGTCACACCCAACAGACAGATTGGTTTCACATAACGAGGCTACATGGTTGTTAAGATTTACAGATGAGCATAGGCTTTCACTGGATGAACCAGTGCCAAAACACAAACCACAGCCTCTGTATCCCAAGGTTCTCCCACCCTTGTCTTAGAGACTTGGTCTTTTGGCTGCTGCGTCTCCTCAAGGATTGGTACCCACCTGGCTGTTCACCATGGCCAGGCTGTCATTGCCCAGGACAGTCCTCGATTCTGTAATGACCTCCTACAGTCACAGCTTCTTTACACTTTTACATCAGGGTGTATTAGCAAACATGCAGTTTGCTTACTAAGAGCTTGCCCTGCATCAGTGACCTCTCTTCTTTGTTCACCCCAGTCTCTGTGTCATCTGCCAACTTTATCAGCGAGGATTTTATATTTTCTTCCCGGTCACTGATAAAAATGCGAAGTAACTCAGCTGTTTTTGTTAGCAGAAAAGGCCTGTGGGACTGTCCCTTGCAACTTGTGGGTTCTTAGGAAATTTGGGTTTCTTATTATATCAACCACAAACTCCCCCCAAAGGTAAGCTACCTAGGAAATGACTCCTATCAATATCCCACTGGTATTCCAGAGCACAGCTCTACTGCACAGGGAGAAGAGATTTACGCATATTGAATTCACTGTTATTACTTTGACAAATAGCATAATCCCTCAGAGCTAGTTCCTGCATAATCACTTCGGTGTGTTTTTACTGACCTTAGAAACAGAACTAGAGATAAGAGTAGTTGAGAAGATGGAAGACAGCTTACCAGACCCTCCTTTGCTCAGGGTTGACACAGGCTGCCTGGAAACCCTTAAAAGATGTGCTCCAACTTCCAATGTTTTCTTCAGTTTTGTAGTGACAGGGACACCTTTTTAAAGGTTTGGGTTAAAAGAGGGATATGTTTTGAAGGAATGCAAGGGAAGAAAATGCATTTTTATTTTGCATAATAGTCCATACAGATATCTCTGTGTGTGTTTTAATCATGGTACGGACAGATCTGGCTCTGTGATGCTTTCATGCATCAGATGCTATTCAGAGGAACTCAGGCAGGGCTACAGCCCCAAACAGATGGGATAAGTTTAATGATCAACTGGAATGGGAGCCAATGTTAACTGGTTTGAGACATTTTAATGCCTTATCTTTAAGAGCTTCCCTGCCCATGGCAGGGGAGTTGGAACTAGATGGTCTTTGAGATCCCTTCCAACCCTAACCATTCTATGATTCTATGATTCTATGACTCCATGTGATCTACCCCTTCCGATTAAGCATTTTGCAGAACCATGTTCATGTTGTGATTACATATCTAGGGGTACCCCTGACTTTTGCCCGCCAGCATATTCTCAAGAAGTATATGTCTTCACATATCCAAGTGCTATCAAACCACAGTTTGTAGAATTAACTATTCTTTACTTTTTTGAGTTCTTCTCCTTCCACTTCTTTCAACCATGGGATTTTTATTTTTCTGAGTTTCTGAATTCTCAGAAGAAGTAAAGTCAAACAGGTAAGGTCTATGTTTTCCTCTAAAGATGAGGGTTGCCTGCCGTACCACATAAGGCTAACACCAGTGAAGTTTTAGCTAATGAAACTGTGATAGTGTCAAAAGCATTTAATGTCTGTCTTTGAGAGGAATATAATGGAGCTGATTGAAGGTTCTGCAGACATTAAAGGCGATTCATGTGTTAGCAATATGGATCCTGTGTGGTGCAGTGTCTTCAGACTTACTGTTGTAAAAGTGTTTGTAACATTTCCAAGGGTTACAGCATGAAGAAATCTGAGCAATTGCATTTACCAGAGTCTGTCAACAAGTTATCTAAAAAACCAAGAACCACGTTCTCAGATCAGATTGATTTGTTTATTGCCATAGCGTATTACATGTCCTTATGATATACAAGGCATACACTCAAATCTTTTCTGCTAAAAATGAGATTCAGTAACACAACCTATACTTTATTTTTCACACTCCAGCAAGTGTGCACCAGCCTGCAATTTTATGACTTCGAGAGAGAAAAGAAAGCTGGATAACATGTTTAACTTTATTTCAGTTTTTTGAATGTCCATATATGTTTCTCTCCAGTACATACTGTCTGTTCCAACACCTAAATGCTAACAGACATGGCAGAGCAAGGAGAAACTATTGAGATGTCTTGTGCTACCTGTAGAAAAGTTTATTAAATAACATACTGCTAATTCACACTATTTAAAGACCACTCAATGCTGTCATATACCTGCAACTGTTATTTTTGCAACATATATGCAAATGCATTAAGATCGAGTAGAACTGAACTGTAATTGTTGAAGGCTAAAGACCAGAATACACTGTATTCTTTTGTTTATTAACTTAAAGAGATCCCAGCCTTACTAAACATTTTTTTTCCAGTGGTTTGCCCATGATTAGTGCCTCAGTGAGGTTCTACTATAATTTAATTTATTACAAGCAATGTCATTTTATCAGTAGCACGCCATGTGTATTGCCTGCACATTTTCTTAAAGTCTAATTAACCTTCAATATCGCATGGGTTAGTTAATGTTGAAGGCTTGAGTGTTGGGCTTGGTTTAGCTTGTGTTTTCTTTTAATACTGACCTTTTCAAATTCCCTCCTAGATAATGGGATATGACTTTTAAATGGAAGATATAGCTTTCAAAATGATTCAACATAATAAGAGATAAAACAACTGAGGAACTGAAAAAGCAAATAGTGCCTCTGACTTAAAAGGAAAACAACCATCAGTGCCCCTAGCGATTGTCTAATATGGAGACATTTGAAAAAGACAGGTCTAAAGAGGAAAAAAAAGCCCTAAACTGAACACCACCACTTCAGAGTTGTGAATTTCAGCTGGCATGAAGTCAGAAGGGTGCAGATAAACAGGATCTGATGCAAAGCTTCATGGCACAGAGTTAACCCACCAGCATATTCTTGAGCAAATTTGAGCAGGAGAGATGAGCTCAGGCTGGACCAGCACTCCACTTCTTACGGCCGTGGCATCTTTGATCCGGCGTTACCCACCTTCGTAGGAGGAATTGGCTTCTTCTGGGGGAAGAACAGTTCTTCTGATTGCAAAAGAAAGCTGGGGTGTGCCCTGCTCTAAATTGTTGTGCTCTGGCCACGTCGGCTGCTGGGTTCAAACAGTGCAGAAAGACTCACGACTCCCGTGGTGTAGTCTGAGCTCTGCCCTGAGTTGTCGTGCTGTCAAAAAGGTCTGGAGGACCCAAACCGAGGCGTTGATGGACATTCGCCAGTCTCAGGATTCACCACAGGGAACTGCTGTTCTGAAAGTAAGATCTACTTTTGGGGTAGGGCGGGGACATGTTTTATAAGGACAGCAGTCTTCAGTATGTGCCAGAAATAGGTAAGGTCTCTGCATTTTGTTGCCAGCTCTTCAGATTTTATTTTACAGTATTTAGTGCTCTTTGTTTAATAGTGCTTCCCCTCTTGCTCCCCTTTATTTTTTTTAAATAAAGATGCCTGGATCTTTCGGTGGTGGAAATACCTGAAAAACATTACCTTAGCACACTCCAAAACCTCAGATAACAGAAGACGAATAGAAGAAACCCAAGTGCATTTATTTGTGGGTTTTAATCTTACGCATTTAAAGCAAATTCACTGATCATTTGGAACCTTAGTCCTGGTCTGTGAAGGCTCAGGGTTGTCAATATTATTAGCATATGCACTGAAGAGTTTCAGCTGATAAAGTAGTGAGTGGTGTGCTCTCTGGTGTGCTTTCTCAAGGGAAAGTCAAGCTTGGGAGATGAGGTTTGACTTCATTTACTCCATGTGACCTTAGACTGCTGCTTAAAACAGTCTGCTCTTTGTTTCTCCAACTGTCAAATGAAGATAATGATTCTTACCCATTCTTAGGACAGTGCTTTGAATTTTATAAATGAAAATATTATTTATATTCAAGAGTTTCCTAGACAAGGAAAATGAATGATTTCCATAAATGCAATATATTTCTTCCTTGCATCGTTCCAGTCTAGAACATCATGTCTAGTTTCTGGCACTCACACACACTGAGGATGGGTGTGAGAGACAAGTACTTATAATCACTTTATATATATACAGTCCATCTCTATAGCAGGCCTCTGTGTGTAGCGTTCTATATATACACCTATATGTGTATTTGTATAAGAGATACATAGAAAATCACTTGAAGTGAACATGAACCTTTCCCATCTCACATGTGTGGGGCTGACTGCCTTTGTAGCACTCTCAGATAGCAAAACTAGTAAATATTTAGTGTTACTTTAAAAGGTCAAGTTTAAAAGTCTGTTACCTAGTGAAATATATACATTAAAAACATTGCTAGTTAAAAGGATGATGTAATGTTTGTCACAGGATAATGCCAATGCACTTACCTTAATACAATATTAAACTGAGGTCCAGCCTGCATAATTTTGGTTTCTGTCCAAATGGTAATGAAAATTCCCAGTAGAATCTCCACTTTCTGAAGGGGTGATCAGATGTCCAGGGAGCTCCAGGGAAAAGCTCTCTCTGTTTCAAGAACAGCCCATTGCACTGAGCAACGATGTCGCTATGAGAGCATCTAATATCCAAGACAACAAGAGATTGCTGCCTGCGAAATGGCAACTGTGTCTCCTTCCCTGGTCAGTGGACCAGCTTGGAAGCTCACCTCTGCCTTCTGCTGTGGGTTTTCAAGCTCAGAAGATTCGCTGTTAATCTAAATTTTATTGCTCCATCTCCTCCTGATTCTCTGTATTTCTGTATCTGCAGAGATCTTCAGAGATGCCAGATTTTCTGATATGGAGATTCCTGACTGTCTTGGGTTTGACTGTGGTTACTTTGAAAGGAAGATCTACTTTTTTGAATAGAATCAGTACATTATATTTATCTTCCCACAGCCCTTACTTTTATAAATTTCTCAGAAGAAATTTCCTGAGGTCTTTCTCTGTCTTTTGCTTATTCTTTTTCTCTGTGAGTATCCTTTTTTCTCTCTGCACTCTTTGCTATCATCGTGAAAACTGTGTTTGGTAAATGAGGATAAGAAGAATATGAGAAAGGACAGAGGGGAAATGAATATGGCAGAAATATACATGGTTGAGGAAAACTGTTTTCTTCATTGCTGTGTGTGTAAATTACCTTGTCTGTTCTTGACTTTTTACAGATAAATAGCAAGAATGTTTTATATTGGGAAGATGATGAAAGAGAGAAAAAATATGACAGAAACAGTTAAAGATGACTACTGGGAAAGTTGTTATCACCTCTCATATTAAATATGTGTTTGGTAATAGAAAACGCAAAAGTTTGCAGATGTCCCTGAAGGAGAAAGAGAGCATGAAAACTCTTTTTGTCAGATTGATGCAGGTTGGTTGAATCAAACTTGATCCAAACTTGTGTAGATCTCAGTTCAGATCCCTCTGTGAAGCTGATCTCTGTGGTAAGCCCTGGAGGATACTGACTCTGCCCAGGGCTGGCTGCAGTGACAACATGGTATTTGCTACAGAAAGGGCTGTGGAAAACCAAAAAAAAAAGCTCACTGCACTATTTCCATTTCACAGAAACTTTCTTCTTTAGGGAAGCAAAGTTTCCCAGTATAAGTAATTTCACAGCTGAGAGACACTATCACATTGCCTTAAAGCAGTTAAAAAATAAGCGAGAGGATCTATCGCCTTTTTTCCTGGCCTGTTTTGGAAGGCAGTAATTTAATATGGAGGTGTTTTTTCTGTGGAGGCGCGTGGAAAGAAGAGTAAATTTGCACTGAGAGAAGGGACAAAGAATAAATATGAGATGGCTTCTCCTCGGGAGCCCAGGCTATGCTCTGCTGTGGAGAAAAGCAGGAGAAAAGTTTTTGTGGACAAAACCAACTGTGCTGTTGTTGTGTGGGGACAGCAGCAAGAGCAATGGGAGAAACGTACACTCAAAACTCACTGCTAAATGCACCAGATGGGGAGCCAAACCAACTCACATCCCCTATCAGTAATTTATAACAAAGCCTGCACAGTGTGGTGAACCGATTGCTTGAAATCAATACAGATTTAATGACCTATGAAGGGAAAACCAGCCATTCTACCAAAAGGCAGAAGGTACTAACGAAGCCTGCTTGAGCACTGGAGAAGAGAGGGCATCCTAGGGGAGGCCATGAGCATCCTGTGATGGGGGGCAAGGGGACTGCGGGGTCAGCTCAGGAGCCTGACTTGGCCAATGCCTACCATCACTGCTGAGTGTCCTGCAGTGCCAAGGGATGGCAGATCCGTCCGTCAGAGGATCTGAACTTTTTTCCTTGACTGAAGTGGTGAAGATCCATCTCCCAATGGAAGATCTGGGCCTGGGTAAGGAGGAAGGGGAAGATATGACTCGAAAAGGGTACGACAGAGAAACTCTGTGAAAGCAACAGTCCCAGGGACGTTTTAGTAGGCTTAAACCCAGTACAAGGCTGATCCAAATAGTATTTCTAGCAGATTCAAAGAGTGTCCCCGACACTACCGTTGGAGACTGCAGCTCAGGATTACTGGCTGATTTCTTGTTTATACTGTGTAATGTTTCGCTGCCCTAGCTGGGCAGAGGTGGGACTGTAAGATATTTAGCACTGGAGTCATTATGAGGCCCTGAGGTGTACTTTAGGAATTATCTGGGCTTTGGCCAAATAATACATTAGACAGTGGTGCATATTTATTACCAGGTTGTCTTGTAACTCCCTGTCTCTCATTAAAGTTTCTAAGTCAGTGCGAGTAGAAATAAGAGAGACTCACTAAGCCATCTAGTCCATCTTCTGTCCAGTGCAGGATTGCTCTCCTGAATACAGTCGCTTGTGCTGTGCAAGCGTAGTTTTAAATGTATCAAGAGATGCATCACTTCATTTATGAGTAATCAATACCCTAACAGACCTGTCAATAAGTTTTCATTTTCTTTTTCGTCTTTGCCTTTTGCAAGTTGTGCCCACTGGTGTTACTAACCCTTCTGACATACGCAGATGTCTCTTGGAACTTCCCCTGCTCATTGCTTAGCCGATACACATATCTTTAGGGCCAGACTTTTACACACTTGCCCATAATATTTGCTTTGTGAGTAGGCCTGTTAAAATGTAGGGGAAAAGGATGGGATAAGAATTAAAGCACTGCTCCACGGGAATAAAAGGTGCCCCAATCCACCCCTAAACTATTTTAATCTTTCCTTAAAAGTCAGCCCAGACAACCCCTTAGACACTATTGTCGATCTCCACTGAACCTGCCCTTTTAGATGCTAATAAGGTACCCAGGAGTGAATTTAGTATTCCTAGTGTGGTCACACCAAAGCCATATGGAGTGGAATCTTTTCTTCCCTTTTCCAGGAGGTGATGTCTTTGAATCTGCAGCCAAAAATTTCCCTTTCTCTTTTTTTGCTCAGTCACATTTAATGCACTCTCTACTATCACCCTCAGGCTTCTTTCAGCATTACTTTCCTCATTTTCCCTTCTGAGGAATAACTGAGTTTTGGATTATTTTCCCTAGATGTCCAGGCTTGAATTTCTTCAAGTCGAGAGTCCTTCTGTTATTTTCTCCCCATAGGTCATATCATGTCATCAGCTATTAAGCACAGTTCTAAATGTGGATTATAAGTTATGGATTGCATTTTCATTGATTTTCAAGGCAGAGGAAGGAACTGACAATTACCAACATGTCTGAATTTACATTCCATCTCTCTGCTATCAGCAAAAGAAATAATGGGAATTTTATTCATTGCAGCTTAATGTACAATATGTTATTTCAGATCAAATATTTTCACAAATGTTTACAGTTCAGAAATTCAAAATCTTGCCTTTAATAATCCAGAAAAGGGATTCTTTAAACCTTTATTCACAGCCAAATGAGAGGTAGAAGATGTCATATTTAGGGTGTACAATAATTAAGTCTCAAGGAAAACAAGTATGAGAGTACTTTTTAGGATGGGTGTAGGATTGACTAGGAGAAAACTGTAGTCTAGTAATTACAATTCATTCTCAATTCAGGATGCTATATTTGGCTATGCTATATGTAATGCATTTTAAACTAAAATTACAGCTGATGTAAACTAAAAAATGAATCCTATTGAATTATACATTCTTTAATGGGTGAAGTTATTTTGTCCAATTCTTGCAAAAGTTGAAATAAGGTACACAGATGTTGTTGGCTACAAAATTACTGCAGAAAAAGAAAGTGTCTGTCATGCAGGGAAATATTGTCCGCTCATTTGCACCTAGAGGGAAAATTCATTCAAGTTGCCCTTGTGAAATTGAACAGAGTTTGCTGCTTTGCCTGGGTATATCAAAACACAAATAATCCACGTTTTAGCTCCATTTTAGAAGGTAGAGATGTTCCTGGCATCAAAATTTCTTCTGCTTCAAGTTAATTCAATGGATTGGATTGCCTTTTCTCATGTAATCAAACTGATACACGTCCTAAATTCCTATGCAAAGGCATTATATGAAGATGGAAGGATGTAAATTCACTTGAAGGAGACAACTGGATTAACTGTGTATCAGCAAGCAAACCACACCGTGACTGTTCATAATCTCTGTGCACACATCACCCAGTATGGAGCATTCCGCAGCATTAAGAATCATTTCGGGGGGTGAGGGAAAAGAGCTAGAAAAGCTATGGGATATTTGAAATGGTCAATTGATGTCAGTTCTGCTTGAGCATTTTGTGAAATAAACGTTTACACTTTAGTGGATAGTGTTGTTGATTACTTGGCATTCTTATGCAGAAGTAACTGAAATAAATCCAGAATTTACAAGGAAATTGCATAGTTACACTTAGGTTATACAAGACTTTGGTAAATTTTTGGTACAAACTTATTCACTGAAAAGTGTGGTTTTGTGTGAAACAATTTTAAATTGGCATCCTTCACGGACCTTTTTCTTCTACGGTAAGTAAAACTGATACAAAATCTGAATGCATCCAAAAGTGGCTCTTCAAAAAGCTGATTCAAATCCAAATGTTCTTCAATAGCCATAATGAGCAGCCAGAACTGGGCATAAATTGTCTCAAAACAACTCTGTGTAACTTATAACAACTCTGATGGGGATCTCCAGAGTGCTACTCTGCCTCCATGTCATGGAGGTCTGTCCCTTCCTTCTCTGGGTGTTGCTAAAGGCAGTATTCCCCAGAAGGACTAGGTGATTTCACTGTAAGATTTTTTCATTGTTCAAGACAAATCTACCTTTCTTCCTCTATCCAACTAATCTCACACCCTCATCCTTACACAAACTCAAGACCAAATGTATACGGATACCCTCAGACTTAGTGTTCTTTGCCTCAAGCATCTTCAGCATTTCATGGGGTATCCCCATAATCCCCAGCTCAGTGCTCTGCTGGGGTCCAGTCTACCATGACAGTGTTGTGTTTGGCTGGATGGACCTGGTGTGACCATGGCATGACCGAATCCAAATCCAAACCAGGACCAAGCAGGGTGGTAAGAGGAGAGCTGCTTCCTTGCCGGCTGCCCTGGGTGGGTGCCCTGTGCAACTGTGATGGGGACCACCATGGCGAGGATGAAGGCACCCAGGTACTCGTCGGCCATGGAGGGACACACACTTGGCTGTGGTCTACAGCACATTCAACCCTGTCAGTTAGCTTTCTTCCCAGGAGAGTTAGATGAGACTGTGCTGAAAAGAGCTGACCGTCAACAGGTATTTTATTCCAAGATTCCCAAGAAACAGCTTCCTCCCCACAAGCTCTTTCTATAGAGAAGACCTTGCACAGATGTCTGGGTGAAGACTTAAACTAGACCCAGTTTCAAAAATCAATTTACTTTTCTTTTTCTCTAAGTACAGCCAGAGTCTGAGATGATAAAATACTGTGGGAATGCTACTGTGGTAATAATCTGTTATATCACTCCAAAAATTGCAGTTCCTGGCTTAATTAGCTCACGCGGCTTGAGATATGTAACACTGACCATTTCAGAAACCCTGATAATAAAGGGTAATGATACAACACAAACTCTTAAAATTAACACAAGCTGTGCAGAAGCAGACTCACTAGGATGCTGTGTCTCAGTTTTAAGGATATTCTCCCAGAGATGGGAGGTACTAGAGCGTGTCCTTTAATTTGCCCTACTTTGTCTGATTCTTCCTCTTTCATATGCTAACTTCCATTCCTTTCCAGGAATATAGACAATTTTGCATATTCAAAACTTTTGGAAAAGTATCCAAATCTTTTGATATTTATTCAGACCAGATCTATCGTGGAAGTTTCCAAGCAGTGATGAACATAATAACCAATAAAGCTAAGTAATAATTAGCAGCAATAATAAAAAATATATTGCAATAATAAACCTGTAATAATAAAATAAAAATCCAAGCTTGATCTGGGAAAATGGAAAGAACATTTAAAATCCAAATGTGAGTTCCATAATAAAAGTACCTTACGCCACTCTGTAATAATGGCTCCAAAAGGTATGTCAGCATCCAAAAGCATGGAGCACTTGGCCTGAGTTTGCAATTTTTTAAAGTGGTTGGCAAAAGTCTCCTTGAAGAGCAAGCCTGGTGCTTGGAAGCACAGGGGAGTGCTACTGTGGACATCGTGGATGGGAGAAGGGTCTAACAGAGGACGGGAACCGACACATCTGAACTGGAATGATTTTGGGTAAAACCACGGTGGGGATGGGACCTTGCAGAACAGGAACAGCAGCCTCTGGATATAATCTGCACAACTGGTGTGGGTTTGGCTGTGCCTTCAGTCATTGTTGCTGTGGCTTGTAGCAGAGCTCTGATGGGAGCCTGCGGGAGCTTGGCCCACCGGTGTGGTCTAGGCTGGGTAGCCAGCCAGGAGGAGCAGGAGGCTACCTGCTGAGCGCTACTGTAGAGTCCTGTCCTGGTCTTGACTGAGACAGAGTTAGTTTTTCTTTTTAGCAGCTAGAAGAGCTCTGTGTTTGGATTTAGTCTGGGATTTGTTATGAGAAGAATGCCGATAGTGCACTGGTGTTTACAGTTGGTAGGGAGATATCAAGGACCTTTCAGCTTGCGGTGTTCTGCCAGTGTGCACAAGCACCACAGGCTGTGGGGAAGCACAGCTGGGACAAAGAGTCCAAACCCTCTTTATGATTTGAACTTAGACTTAGCATTGAGGGCCAAATTGACCAATGAGGTATTCCATATCATGCAATGTCGTGCCCAGTATATAGATGAGAGTTGACTGGGAAGAAACTCTAAAAGACACAAGAAGCTGAAAGGTCCTTGCTTTATCAGTACCAACTATAAACATCAATGCACTATCAACATTCTTCTCATAACAAATCCCATACTAAATCCAAAACACAGAATTCTTCTAGCTGCTAAAAAGAAAAACAAACTCTGTCCCAGTCAAAACCAGGACAGGGCTCTACAGCAGCACTCATTTTTATTGATCAGTAAGTGTCAGTGGCTGGGTGTAAAATTCAGTGAACTTTTAAATTTGCCTTTCACATGTATTTTGTTCCCCTACAGAGCAGAAGACTTTAGCATTAGACAATTAGGCCTCTGGGACAGAAGTAATAGTGGGGAGCGTGTACCTACACCTCAGCCACTCCAGTTTGTACCTCATCGAGTATTTTGTTCAAGCCACCAAGAAAGGAGGGTTCATGCTAAGGTGCTAGACTGTGCAGTGTCTAAATTGTAATGGCTGAGGCTCAGACACCAGTTCCCTCCTGCCGACTTTGTTGTCAGGAGATCATAGCCCAGCAGATGGGTGGTAACAAACAGCTGGGAGGCAACAACAACATTTACTCCATGAATGTCAATGAGAGCCCTACTTTATTTAAAGTTGCTGTGTGCAGACATCAGTACAATGCCGTAAGGCAGTAACTCCTGCAGTGCTTTCAGATCTGATCTTGGGAAGTGGAGCTTGCACAGGTCCATAGAATCGTAGAATCATAGAATGATTTGGGTTGGAAGGGACCTTAAAGATCATCTAGTTCCAACCCCCTGCCGTGGGCAGGGACATCTTCCCCTAGATCAGGTTGCTCAAAGCCTCATCCAACCTGACCTTAAACACTTCCAGGGATGGGGGATTTATCTTTCAGTCCATGCTGAGATGTCACTGGGATTTAACATCTTTCTTGCAGGGAGCGCCTTACGGGCCCAGGGCCCTGGATCTCATCAACTGTGTTCTTCAGTTTTTCTCATCAGTATCTTGGGACCATGAGTTGGTCAAAATGTCAACTGACAAAAAGGAGACCAAGATTTGGTTCATCAATTAAATCAGTGAAGGGCTTTGTGATCTACCAGTATTTTCAGTGCAGTGTATAAAAGCTGTTAGATCAGTATGGCTCTCTGGCCACTTTCCCTATTAATACGTTGTCGTGATTTAACCCCAGTTGACAATTTAGCACCACGCAGCCTCTTGCTCACTCCCCCCGCAGAGGGATGGGGCAACTGGAATAGTGAAAGTGAGAAAAGTAGTGGATTGAGATAAAGACAGTTTAATAGGTAAAGCAAAAGCCATGCATGCAAGCAAAGCAAAACAAAGAATTCATTCACCACTTGCCATCGGCAGACAGGTGTTCAGCTATGTCCAGGAAAGCAGGGCTCCATCACACATATTGATTACTTAGGTAGAAAAGCCCCATCACTCCCAGTGTCCCCCCTTTCCTTCTTCTTCCCCTTGCTTTATATACTAGCATGACACCATGTGGTGTGGAATATCCCTTTGGTCAGATGGGGTCAGCTGTCCCAGCTGTGTTGCCTCCCAACTTCTTGTGCATCCCCAGTCTACTTGCTGATGGAGTGGTGTGAGAAGCAGCAAAGGCCTTGGCTCTGTGTAAGCACTGCGCAGCAGTTACAAAAACATCCCTGTGTTATCAATGCTGTTTCCAGCACCAATCCAAAACACAGCTCCATACTAGCTACTGTGAAGAAAATTAACTCTGTCCCAGCCAAAACCACCACATACTTTGACCTCCAAGAATGCAATAGTGCAAAGGATTTTAAGCACATGCTCAAATTTCAAGACAGTCCAAGGGAGCTAAGAAAATGCTTGAATGTTTCCACAATGTGTGGTATGGTGTCATCCTACAGCCTCAGTGGTATTCACATAGTGCGATGGGAGGCAAATTGATTTTGTCCTTACGCAGTGTTCATGAGAAAAGACTGAATTTTGAAAATATGATGGTTGGATGTGGATGGAATCCTGGAGTTACCTGGAGACAGGTACATACAAAGTTAATACATTAAAAATAATTTTCTGTGACAATCAATTGCACTTCAGAATGGAAAGCTGGCTTAATTATTATAAGACATGAAAGCCAGCAGTGACAGAAAATAGCTATACATGTACATAAGTATATTTAGCATGGACATGAGCCACATAATTCATAGCCCTGATGTTTCAAAAGATTGGGGTGTTCAGCTCGGAGACTTTGGCCTGACTCCCTGGGATGTCAGTGGAGCCTGTTCCTCAATGTTGTGGGGTGTCCTCTTTGGCCACCTCTTCAGTTTCGGCTCAGGGATTACCTAGGGATAGATCATAATCTTACAGGGACAGGATAAGGCTTTCTGCACATGGAGAAAAGGCCAAGCTATTTTATATCCACAGCCATAGCTCACGTGGAACCTTAGGTTTCCCTTTGGAATGAGTGAGAAAGAAAAAAAAAAAAGCCATCTATGCACTTTGGTTTTAAAGAGACATTCTTTCCCAACTACACCAACCACTGCCTCCTTCAGCACCAGTGCTGTAGTACTGTAACCAGAGAAGCAGTTACTGGGTAAGTTTAGTGCTGTCTGCATTTTTTCAGGAAGACAAACGTTTTTTCTAGCTGCATAGTAAATAAAGATCAGAAGCATACCAAGTGAAGAAAAGTGTGTGCATCGCCAGGAAAAGTATTTGCAAGCCTGTAAGAGATCTTCATTTTGACTATTCTCTACACATTTAAGATCATAAGTACTGAAGTATGGAAATATTCTAGTTTCCCCAATAACACAAGCCAGTTAAAATCATTCAATGAGTTTGTCTTCCTTTAGGTACCTTCAGACTTCAAGAAGAAAACAACTGGAATTCCTCTGAATGCAAAAAAAAATCACATAATGTAATTTAGTGGCTAAATGCTGACATATGTTTTATCAGTTTAGGAACCTATTTCATGCTTTTTTTTTTTTTTTTACTGTAAGCTCTGCAGGTATCCAAAGTCTTCCTTGACATTTCTCCATTTTGTGCAACCACCTGAATTGGGCGGGGGTGAAGCTACCTTGTGCACATTTCTGTTACATTTGCCAAAGTGCCCAAAGCAAGCACACTTTTTTCTGGCTTGTGTTTCCTTACCTTCCTGAGCTGACCTTCTGAGACATCTGTTTAAATGAACTTGAGCCAATGAAACACCAGGCAACAGACCGAAAAACTTGCTCTAATTGAGTCATCACGCCAAGCGCGCGGGAAGCCTAGTGACAATGACAGAGTGCTGCGCAGTGGTTTGGAGGGTTAGCTGTTCCACCAGCTCCAGGCACGCCAGACCCGGATGAACTCACTGAACTTGAGGTACAGAGCCACCCCACATGTGAGCAATAGGATGCAGAGGTTTTGCTGTGCAAGAGGCGTCCAACCGTCTGCCGCGTGCCCAATAGATCTGGTGCATCCCATAGCTGTGTGACTGCTCGTACACAACTGCTGTGTGCCTGTGTAGCAGTAATTTTCCCAGAAAAAGTGTTACCTCCTGCTTGAAACCATGTGCGTGTGTGGGGCGGGGGCGGTAGATTCCCATTAAATGGGAATGTGTATCACCCAAAGGCTGAGTCTTGGCAGATTTCCAGATGCAGAGCCTCAGAAGTTACAAACCAAACTCTGCCAGAGCCCTGGCGGAGCTCTTTTTGAGAAAAGAGTGAACAATCAGACCCAAATCCTGAGAAGACTGTTATCCCCTCTGGAGGCAAACCAAAGAAGATGTTCACACCAGCTCTTCTGCATAAAGCCAGGGTTTTGGTGGTGTTCTACCGGCAGTGTAGTCGGTTGCCCGTCTGGAAAAGTAGATGAAGAAGGAGCTCTGCACATTTGTTTTCTCATGCAAGATTTGTTTCCAGAATAGTGGTGATAATAGGAACATCTTCAAAATCTCTACTGAAACCAAGGACTACATAGGCAGAAATTAAGCACAGCTGTACCTAGTAAACAGAATTTAACAACAGCTCTATAAGACTTCACGAATTGGGATCTTTTTATAAGTGATGCTGCAGCCATGTATGAGACTAATTTGGAGAACCAGATGCAGGACGTGTGTGGCTGCCCTGCGCTCATGATAGACGTGATAGATTTTGTTAATCTCCTTTGTGTTCCTGGTATTTCTTTTTCTTTCCTTAGGCTTTTTACATTTGTTCACTGCACACACACATACCCTCCTAAACTGAAGTGCTGTCTCTGCTGAAGTTAGTGAAATACTTTCATACCCGGTACATAAAATAATTTCATACTCTGTAGATTCTCTCACTTCGATATACGGGAAAATGAGCAACTTTACTGTATCTGAGAACTAAGACCTCCATGTTTTCTAGGTACGGTCTAGAGTTAGAATGCAGGCTATAATTAAATAAAACCCATGATGCACTGATGACCAAAGATGCATTTGGTTTTTTTGCCTACAGTGCAAATTGGCCATTTCAATATTAGTCTATCTATAATTACATTAATATAAATAAAGCTGGAGTGTCTGTGTTTTGCCCAACTGAGGGCTACACTTGAGTTTTAGCAGAGCCTGAGGGATGAAACTAATTTGTTTAACAGACCAGTCAGATTGCAACTGGCCTTGTAATACAAAGGTGATAACCAGAGATGCCAAAAAGAGCTAGCCACCTACAGACTTGGATCAAACGGGACCTTCTACGTGGGGCCCTGCAGTGCACCAATGACACCTGCACTTCAAAGGCAACCCACAGAAGAAAAGTGAGCCCGTGACCTTTGGTTCTTCACAATGAAAAAGAAGCCCAAGAGACGGCTGTTGGGCTTTCTTAACTCCATTTGATATTATATTAGGAATACACAAATCATTAGACCCTGAACTGGTTGGATTTGCTGTTTCTCTGTTTTGTCTAGAAGCCCTCGTGGAGGAATTCTTCTGGATTTCGAGCTTTCTTACCTTTTCTGAGGGGCCAGGTGAATAAGGGGAGGGCTGTGCTGGTAGGACATACGCTTTCAGCAGCACTGTGCTTCTGGACCCATGCGTGAGTGAAACGAGTTGAGCCAGTAAAGTGCAGCTCTGCCAGCATGCCTGGCCCCGGCGCACCAGGCACGGATGGATATCAGCTCTCCAACCAGTTTCATGTACCTGACGGACATTGCTGAGTCAACAGAGCTCTGCTGGGTGGACCTGGCCAAAGTAATTTCACTGTTTTCCTGCAGGGCATTTGAGTTACACAGGTAAAGGCAAAACCAAAAAGCAACAACTTATAAACGCTCTGACTAAGAAATCCCTGTTCCTGCCTGTTTACTCGCACTTCCCTACCCGTGTTCCCGTGACAATGTAATCCTGCCAGTTCTCTGGTGTCCACAGGGTATTTTGGGGAACAGAAGCGATAAGACTGAAGCTTCTAATGCAAGTAAAAGAAAAAGAAAATCCATACATACATCTAAACTTAAAAATTATAAACTATATATAGAAAAACAGACAAAAGCCTATTGCATCTTTTCCCTTCTGGCATCATTAACAATATCAGGGGGAGAGTAGCTTTAACATATGCTGGGACAATCCACACTGTGGGCACCAATCTAGACGCCAACTGCGCATTAATTTTATTCTGACCTAAGTAAGGGTCCCAATTCTGCTTGTCTGCAGGAGAGGTCGTATTTCTTGCTGCTGTCACCACCAGTGATGTTACCAGCTCTTGCGTGAGCACTATCGTCCTTCCTCAGTCAGTGCTCACGCTCCTGGTTCTCCACCCTTCTTCACCTTTGCAGCTAACCCAGCACCCTGCTGGAGAACTTGCCCTGCTAGCAGCAACAAGGCAAGGAAAGGCAAGAAGAAAAAGAGTATTCACGACCTGAGTCAGCATATTGTTCTTACTCACCGTTCATCTGCCCAAACCATTGCTGAAGGAGGACGCAGGGGTGGGATTCAGTGCTCAGTGAGGGCGAAGGGGTAGGACTGCTCAGGATGTGGCCCAGGAAAGAAATCCTGAGGAAACTGCAGCCTCAGCTCCCTCGGAAAGGAAGATATGAGGGGATGCAGCCTCGCCATCCAGGAGCACTGCTCCTTTCCACATGAGCAGCAGCTTTCTCATCATTTTCCCCATGGCGATAGCCGCAAACAGCCAGTTTTGGGGTCAGTTTTCTCATAGTTTTCCCTATGACAAGAGCAGCGAACGCGTTCTGAACGCCGAGGAGCTGCAGCATTATTCTCCTTCCTTTTGTCTTCCTCAAGGAAAATACTAATGTGTGACCTGCATGCTACAGAGGAACTGGCAATTTTAGATCATTACTGTGGAAAAACATGGCAGAGTTTGACTTGTCTCACGGTAGTGCTAGTGTCTCCTGCAGCAGCAGAGGAAGAAAAGGCTTGACACCGCACTGAATCCACTTTTGTCTTAGCAGGGTACTGGCTGCATCTGTTTGAAAGGCTTGCATTGTATCACTGTTCTTTGTTATCAGGTTTCCCATGGTGGTCAGTGTTACATATCTTACATTGTTTGAGCTAATTAAGCCGGGGAATCAGGGAAAGCACATTTCCGGCGGGGATTTATTGCCAAAAGATATTTCAGCTGAAGGGGAAAAAAAGGAAATCTCCCTTTACGTCCAACATTCCTGAGCTGTTTCATAATATTCAGCGTTCAGCTTCATGGAAATAAAGTGACAACAATGTCAAGAAGTTTGAACTTGAACAGTTTTCCTCTGTTTTGTTGAATTTGAAAGTACTCTAAAGAAAGCAAAGCACCTGTGTAGCAACAAAAATAAGAATATTTGAATCGTCTTGGTTGGAAACAGAGCTAGATATGTTCGTTAATCTACAAACAAATGATTGATTGCTCTCAAGGGGCTTTGTGCCTCTCTGTTATTTGCACCCGTTTTTATGCTTCTTTTCAAGAGAAATGGAAGTGGCAGTGATTTAAGTCTTCACCACTGTGTATTATGGATGCTGGCAGAGGTGGAGTGGCACAGTTCACTGCTGTCTGCACCCAGAGCCGTCATTCACAGCAGCACAAAGGGACGCTCAAAGCACCCGGCAGCAGGATGGGCAGAGCCCTGCGCACGTGCCCAGCACATCAGTGCCGGAGCGTGTTTTCCAGTACGTTCAGCTGCCTCACAAGTGGTGCCCACGGGGCAGAGCCTTGACTGCAACTCGGTTATCAGCCCGGCTGAAAAGGGAAGCTCTGCTCTTATGCATGGGATGTTGTACGTACGTTCATTGTTAGGAAATCCCATGTGTGAACAAAGCCCTGCTTTTCTCCCAGATAGTAGCAATAACGACCAAAGATGGAGTCGATGATGATGACAGTTTCTTCATTTTCACCAGTAGGTCTAAAAGGCTTTGCTGAAAGAGGTGAGGGTGATTATCCTCTGCCTGCCGAGGGAAATCTGAGCAACTGGGGAGCACTGTTGACTATTAAAGGCATCCAGTGTTTCAGCTGGGAAGGTCCTGTTTCCAGCTTTGTGTAACCTTTGTCAAGCTTTGGCTGTTCAGTGTGAAATTGTCTTCAGCTGTCTTCTGAAGCATAGTTTGTTGGTTTTGGGGCATGGGGTTTTTTTGGTGAGGTTTTTTGATTGGTAGTTGCAGCTGAAACTTTTCAGCTCTCCCAAACATAATGAAAAAAAGATTTTTCACTCATGGAAATAGAAAAGGCTGGCAACTTCACCTTTAGAAAGCATTGACAGTACTCCTCATTTGAAACAGGGATTGAAAGTCTGATGTCACTGTACTGTTAAAGGAAATTTACCTAATTTCTAGGCCTCTAAAAAGCTGCAGTTTGCACATGCTCGCCACAGAGGAGAGTGTTTTAGCCAAACTCCCCTCATATTTTGTCTGCATTGAGACAGCTAGAGAGCAACCTATTGTTCCTATCAGTTAATGCTTTAGGACAAGTGAGAAGAGTCTCAGAAGAGATTCCAACTTTGCTGATGACATATACAGGTGTCAGTGTGAAGCTGAATGATAACACTTCAGTCTTTCCTAATTTTTTTTTTTTTTCAGAACAGGAAATTACATGCCAAAGCCGTTAAAAAGATTGTGTTGAGATGGAAAAATCAGAGACTCAAAGTGAAGTAGGAAGAATTCCACAATTAAGGTTCTCTTCATAATCCCACACCAGTCCCTTTGTGCAGATTTTATTATTATGATCCATCTTTAATTAAATGATGATGCTAATTTTTTCCCTAAGTCCCCATCCTCATGTAGTGCACTGGATGCTGCTGCTGTTAAAAGTAATGAAGACTGTATTATGAAGAAAGCCCTCGGTTGTAGGGTCCTCACCCCAAGTGCTCCTGTAGCTGGAAGACGTGCAGCCCATGAGACAGCAGGTGACAAGAAGAGAGAAGATTACACGGTGTCTTAGGAATTCAACTATGGGATGGCATACCTGCTCCTGCCACCGCATCCATCTATGATGCTGACCAAGTCACTTAAAGCAAGTTTTTCACTGGTGGATACTAAATATAAATCTGTCACTTTCAGCACACCTGCCTCAGCACCCGGAGGCTCCTGACTCTGCTGCTGCTTTTCCCGGGCGAGACAGGGCGTAAGCAGCACTGTGAGAGGGGATCCTTACCAGCAGGACAGGTTTCCCTGCTCAGTTTCCCTATGTTTTTTTCCTGAAAAGTAAATGAGCTAGACTAAAGTGCAGAGCAGATCGATACGGAGCTTGTATGCAGATAGGTGTGACACGTGTAACCAGGGTTTGTGAGTAGAAAACCGCCCTGGTGCAGGCAATAAACCTTGGGAGGGGAAGGGGAGGGGAAGAAGGTGGTGTGGAGCTTGCTGCAACACTTCCTTCTATGGCTGGACTGAAAAACTGATCACATGGATAGGCCCTTCGAGTGACCTGCTGAGCTGATGACAGAAAACAGGAGGACAAGCTACCTGAAAGTGCCCCTGGAGATCAGGAGGAAGGTGAGTGGTACATAAGTAACACAAAGTCTGTGAAATCAAACCATTAAAAAAACATCTCTGAGATGGCCATCTTCTCTCATCTCCTTTCCACTATGAGGAAAGGCAAGGCAAGAGGAAGGGGAAGCAGAGAAAGAATGCCAAATATTTTCTTTTATTCCACAGAAGCTCAGGTGCTGAACGTGTTGCAAATTTCATGATGAGCAAAAAGGATCTCCTAATGTTTTCAAACTGTTTCTCCTCTTGCTTTCCAGTCCCCACTCCTGTTATACTGAAGCCCATTAAGAGTGGGACACTTGGAGAACAAGCAGCAAAGACAGGAACGCTGCCTTCCCTCAGCAGCACGTGGGTGAACGAGAAAAATGGTATCCTTATTGCCTCCGCTGGCATGGCGATCCGAGCGCCGAGAGCAGAACAACCTCCCGGGCTGAGAGCAAATGAGGAGCAGGAGCAGCGCGGCGTTTTCCCGAGGCCGTGGTTTGAGACGGACCTGCAACAGAGGCTGCAACAGCCATGGCAAACGTGACCCACTCCATTACTGAAATGTGTGGTGCTGTTTTGCTTTTGCTGTTAATATTGGTAATTATGCAATTTCTAGACAACTTCCCTGTCATAACCAGGGCAGCAATGATGACAAAACAGGCTTTAAATAAGCACTTGTCAAAGTAACAGCTATTTTTGTTTGTCCTATTTAGCACTGTGTTTAAGGTCTACAATGGAAATCTCAGACAATTCTAAATACGTGGTGCAGTTACTTTATCACTGCATCACAATATTGAAAATCTTCAAAGCTTGGAAAATAAAAGTGTTTTAGCAGAACCTTTTGGTGGTTCCTGCCTGCATGTTAAGGTCATAGCTTTTGCAAGACCTGCTTGAGAGCCAGGAAGCACAGACAAGCTTAGGGTTCACCAGCCCTTCTTCAGGCTATAAGGACTGTTGGGCAGAAAAGATTCAATATCCTGCTTTTTCCCATCGCTGATACGTCCGGAGAGTTCTCTAGGGGAAAAGAAAGAAGAAAAACATGAATGCAAGACTTAGCAGTCCTGCTGTTCCTCAGGTAAGAACTAAATAGAAAGCAATCTCAAAGCCTCTTTGTTCGTAATTAAGACAAGAAATGCTTTTTCCCTTCCTTCATGAGCTCTGTCCGAGGCGATGGTCTCTGGGTTCTTCGGGCATTGGGCTGCCTTGTTTGCACAATGCTGGGAGCAGGGAGCACAAGTTCAGCACTTGCCGACAGGTTTCTTAGCCAAGGTGCTGTGAAGGGGCAACTGCGAGGCCTCACCTGGCTGTGCAGCAGAGTAGGGATGTGCACAACCCAAAATAGGTGGAGGCTCACTCTTCAGGTAGGGAAAGGGGGGCTAGACGGCCAGCGACACAAGTGCGACAGGCATTGAGGAGTGCTTCCTTTAGGAAATAAAACCACCAGCCAAACACAAAAGGATAGCAGAGTAACACACAGGAGCAATTCCATACTGGGTTATTTAGGCTGTTGGTTTTTTTTCTTTTCCTCCGTCTCCAGACTATAGACTTCCTAGCCTGTCTATTCGTAGGAAGTTTGTGGTGTGTTTCCAGAGAGTTTCTGGAGCTCTGCTGGGACAGTAGCCTCACACAGTTACCTTATAAAAGGTCTGGGGAGAGGAAAAGGGTTCAGGAGGATCCTTGCTACCTTTATGCAGAGAACAACAGGAGTAACAGCATTTGGGGATCCTGTGTTTTGAGCAACACCCTTGCCTTCCTCTCCTTCTCATCTCTACCAGCGGATGCTAGAGAGACAGCCAAAGCAAACATAACACACAGGAAATGGTCTTTAAATCCAAAACAAAAGAAGATTTCTTTTATCAGCTGTTTCCTGTTGTCAAACAATAAATTATTGCTTTAACCGTGTTTTATTTTTTAGTGTAGTGTGCATAGAAACATGGTAAGTTATTCAACTTTTTGAGCAGAATTGAATTTTATTACATGTATTAAAATAATCCTGATATTAAAATAATATCACCTATATCTATTTGTCCCCACTGCATTCCCTCTCTTCTCTGGTGCAGGGGATAAAAAAAGCTTAGTCAGTAGCTTGGCAGGTTAGACAAAAAAAGCTTTAATTTAATGGCACCTGCTTTATTTCAGCGAGGCACTTCTGCTTCACTGCTGGAAGCACGCAGTGAGGCTGGTGCAGGTAAAGGGTGACCCCACATTCCCGGAAATCCCCGGCTGCTTTGCCGTGGCTCTCTATCTCCTGGCTCCTAAATGAACTCCTGCAGCACTGGTCACCCACCACTCCAGAGGGTGAGCTAAGAAGCTGAAAATAGCCTCTTTTCTGATAATACAGGGCTCCGCTTCTAAAGGCGATGCTCTGGCATCCCAGATAAGATGTGCGCAGCCTCCTCTGGTTACGTTTTCAGCCTCCCAAGCCTTTCTCTGCTTTTCCTTATAGCTGGGTGCACTGAAAAGACCTTTACAGGAGATACCATCAGTGGGATCAGACAGGTCTGATGATGAAATTGTGGTGGCCAGGACGTGGGCTGCAATGCAGAGTGGGGTTGCTTTGCTTGGCACAGCACCGACAGGCATGGCCAGGGGAAAAGGAGCCGTTTGGGTCCCTGCTGTATTATGGAGCAGCCCAGAGCTACAAGGGGTGAGCAGGTGAAGACAGGGGTGTTTCTAAGCTGTGGCCCAGCTGTGGGTACAGGGCGATGTCAAGCACCTTCTGTTGCCTTGCCTGCAGGTTTTGTTGCATTTCAGTGGGAAAGGGGGTGAACTGCGAGAAAAGGGAAGAGTCCCCTTAAAATGCGGGAACCACAGGCTTGCCTAGGGAGGCAAACATGATCTCTGAGATGTGACAACCATACTATCTGACAAGCACTAAGATATATTCAGCGTGACTGAATTGCTGGCTGTAGATAATACCATGAGCAGGCCCTGGCTTTTGGAGCATTCGCAGGAGTGTTTTTGGTAGGCAGAGCACTGTGGTCCCCTTTGGCAACTGTAATTGTATTTATATTTATATGACACTATGATATCTGTGCACAGATACTCCATCTAACATCACTGGCTGGGCAGGGGTGCTTGTCTGAGTCCTGGCTGGCTCATTTCTGAGTGAGAAGAAGTACAGAGCTCGGCTGCGTGAGCTGCATCAAAAGAAGGGTGGCCAGCAGGTCGAGGGAGGTGATTCTGCCCCTCTTCTCTGCTCTCATGAGACTCCCCCCGGAGTACTGCATCCAGCTCTGGGGATCCCAACACCAGAAGGACATGGAGCTGTTGGAGTGGGTCCAGAGGAGGGTCATGAAGATGATCCGAGGGCTGGAGCACCTCTGCTATGAAGACAGGTTGAGAGAGTTGGGGCTGTTCAGACTGGAGAAGGCTCCAGGGTGATCTTCTAGCAGTCTTCCAGTACTTAAAGTGGGTCTACCAGAAAGCTGGAGAGGGACTTTTTGCAAGGGCATGTAGTGATAGGACAAGGGGTAATGGCTTTAAACTGAAAGAGGATGGATTTAAATTAGAGATAAGGAAGAAATTTTTTACAACAAAGGTGGTGAAGCACTGGAACAGGTTGCCTGGAGAAGTTGTGGATGCCCTATCCCTGGAAGTGTTCAAGGTCATGTTGGATGGGGCTTTGAGCAACCTATCTAGGGGAAGATGTCCCTGCCCATGGCAGGGGTGTTGGAACTAGATGATTTTTAAGATCCCTTCCAACCCTAACCATTCTATGATTCTATGTTCCAGAGCAGGGAAAACTGTTGGCAAACAGGGGTAGACGATGCCTTCCTTCAGTAAACAGGTCAGTCCTGCACCCTAGGATTAGGTACTCCACCTCCAGAAATGGTGCTAATTAGGAAACACTTGGGAAAGTGGAATTTCCTGCTGTTCTGGCAGCTCCTTCTCTTGCCACAAGAGCCTCCGTGCTTTGACTGGTACGCCGAAAGCGGACACTAGCACAGCCTGGCCCCTCCATTGTACCTTTATGGGGCAAAAAGCCTGGAAGACATGCTCTCTGGGGAAACCTGCTGCAGTCGTGTGAGACACGTATCACCTGTGCTGCTTCAACGCTCTCCTCTCTTAGGTCAGAAACTGCCATGGCATCATCATACGGTTAAAGTGCTGCAGAACGTTCTGGACAAGATGAAGGTGGTTTAATGTATGCCGACGCTTGTTTTTTAGCCGAGGGATTTAGCATGTGTTTGCATACGTGATGTTCAATTCTAGTGTAAATAAGGTATAGATATGAGCTGATAATCATGTTCTAGAATAAAATATGACTAGAAACACTGGTTGCTTCAAGATTTTGTAATCACGTAGTCTAGCAAGTGTGAATTAGGACATAGTCAACCTGCCTATAGTATTAGCAGCAGACATATCTTGAACAGACCCTTGCTTTTGGAGTATTTACAAGGTAGTAAGCTATTATTGTGGAGCAACATACTCTTGGTCATGAAAACAATGCGCCCAAATCTGATTCTTTAGGATGTGTTTTCCTCTCATTTCCAGTAGAATAGCTCAAGAAAACCCAGGGCAAGTAGTGAGCTCGTCTGAAATACAGCTGTTATTGAAGGTCTCACTTCTTAGAGGCAAGGAGCTTACCACACAGCTGAATGATCTGCCAGGGCTCCCATTAACTGTGTCAGATGTTTCCCTACCTCAAGTGATGCCTCATCTAAGGGTTTTTGTTTGAAATCTTGCAGAGGTGGTGTTCCAATGTGCATCACAGTGCAATGCCACCATTTCCTAAGGCTTGGGGCAGGCCCTTAGCGAGGTGATGGGCACCAATGCTGTGGTTGGAATAACAATGTTCGTAGCTCTGATGTCATTAAATAAGCAGACTTAGAGACATTAAGGAGCATTCTGCTGCTTCTGAGTTTGTTCCATGTGTTTTTGGCTCAGAACATGTCTTATTTCTTTCTACTTATATCAACCCATGAGCACTAATAGGAGATAGGAACCTAAATGCTCCGTTGTGTCTGAGCCTGCAGTACCTGTCAGATGTGTATCTTGGTTATTTTTGCTTTTGCTTTTCACTGATTTTCATTTCTTTCCCCTAGGATTTCTCTGGCAATAGGATCTACTCAAATCCTTCTCAAATGCTGCCTCCAACGGGAGCAGGTGGGGAAGGACTTGGCAGTTCCTCTATACCTTCTTGCAATGGCATTGATCTGACCAACAAAATGAATGGGAGTCCCCACGTCTTCAGGATTTATTTTTTTTTTTTAACCAAAAGGTGAGTCTGCTGATTCCCATGACTCGCGTGGGCTCCACCAGTCTGCAAGCTTGTAATCCCAGTGCTTCTCGCAATAGATGCAGCCACACGTATGTGCAGAAAAGCTCTTCGAAGGCACTGTGCATCAATGACGAGAAAGAGGTATTTTTACTAGATCAACTAAGGAAGAAAAGTTTTTCTCCTCCTTCTCTAACTCAACTATGATACTTTTTTAATTCTCCTGCCTGTGTCTGAAACCCCCATGTCTTATCACAAGTGAAAAAGGAGCCCTTTGTAAAACATTAATCAAATTTGTAAATGTTATCTTGAGCTTTTTTTCTGTGAGACTTGTCAAATGCATGAACCTGTATAAAACCTTTGACGCAGCAGAAGACGGAAGGTGGGCCTAGGTCTTTTCTTGAGATATTAGACACTTATTGGTCATATTTATCACTTGAGACCACAGAGAGGAAATGCTAAGTCAAAATTCTTATTTTTTAATAAGGCAATGTCTAGACTCCATTCTTTCTAGTTCTCAATCTAATAATGTAACATCAGCTGCTTTTTCTTGGCAGTTAAGTGTTCCTCTGAATCAACGTATTTATAGCTCTGCAATCTCTTAGAAAACTATGGGCCACACAAGTTATTGAATCAACCTGAGTGCTGTGGTTTTAACTGGGAATACTTTCAGTTAAATGGAAATGCACCAGGATTTGTGGTTCCCCCAGGGAGCAAGGCAACAGGGAAATGATCTGCCCAGGACTGTGCAGACTGGGAGGGAGAGCTCAGGAGACTTGCAAAAACAGAAAACAAGAGCTAGAATCTCTCTCCTTCCCTCTTGAGCCACGTTTTCATTTCAAAGGCAGTACTATCCTTTCTCAACTGGGTGTTTAAGAGTCTGGTTTGAAACAATTATGATCATTGACATCAGGCACTTTATTTTGCATTTAAGACTGTGTAGCAATAGTGATTGAGAATTGCTGTCTCCCAGGCACAGGGTAAATGAGTGCAAATAAAACATCTCACCACTGCTGTTCAAAGATGTGGCCTTTTATTTATTTTCACAAGGCTAGAGTGTCACGTTACTTTTTAGAGTGTCTTCATCTTGCAAGATTACTGTGTGGAAAATTCAGGAAGGCTTTTGTTGTAGGGCTAGGATCAGCCCTAACACTGTGGTGAACCGGTGGATCAGCTGCCACAAAATACTTCTACTTAGCCCATGTATACGTGCTACTGGCAGCACGTAAAGGATAGGTCTCTAGACCCCATGCTGAGCAAGGTCAGTCTGACAAACGAACAGATTCTCCTTGCATGTTAAATACTAATCAAAAAGAAGGGAAATAAATATTTCAGCCCGTCTCAGGCATAATATGCAAAAACTGATGCACTAGGCAAAACCCTGAGGTCTCATTTCCTGAGCTGTAGTGCAGAACTAATTGATGGGCCTTGCAAGCTTGTCAGTATTTTCTTCCACCAGGCTGGCCAGGTGCCACACATGGTACAAGGCAGAGCAACTTGAAGGCTTGATCCAAAGAGATGATGTTGCCTGGTACCGAGGTGGGTCCCATCTCTGCAGCATGGTTGTACTGTGCACTCATTACCCTCTGAACTGAGGATCAGGATGGGGAAAAGTCAGGCTCATAGCTCATAGATCCTCTCCCCACCCACACCCCAATACTCATGCAAACATCATCCTCAGCAGCTCGCTCTCCCTCCTGGGCTCTGAACTTCCTTAGATTTTCTTCCCTTCTGCAGGTGGGATCCTTTCAGCCTAATCCACCTCCACAAAAGTTGGCTGCTGAAACTAGAGAAGGAAAAAAGATGATCTGCTAGCTCTCGAGCCAAAAATAGTTATTTGGTAACAGTTTCCCAGATTCCTTCGAGGGTCAAATAAATGCTCCATTGACAAGCCTTCTCTTTCCCTCCACTATATTTACCCACCAGCCAAAATGTCATGGTTATTAAACATGGGCCCTTATGAAAAGGAAATATCAGCTCACCTAGTGCTTTCTGCATGCCATCTTAATGACATCAGAAAATGATGCTTTTAGATGGAAACTTCTTTCAACATGGAGAAGACCAGACTGGAGGGGTGAGGCCTTTTCTTTCCAGTGATAGGTGATTTTTGCCAGAGGATGTATTGCTTGTCTCTCAGTCCCATGCTGTGGGTTTTTATTTTTAGGCTGGATGTTGGCTATTGGAAATCATGACTGCAGTCTCTCGGAGCACTGCTTCGGGTGACATTCATCTGGAGAATGTTGAAACATAGGGGAAATAATTATAAGCAGGAGCTGCAAGACATTTTTCACCCCAAAGGACAAAGAAAAAAGCCAGCACAACTCTGAACCGTGAGGGTTCAGCTAAGGATAGAAGCCGACCCCTTCATCAAGCTAGTGCAAATGGCACAAGCAGACAGATCGGTGCAGCGTGCCGATTTCTGAGTAAATAGAGTGAGTCTTGATCTGCTATCTCAACAGTGGATTGGGACTGGGATCAACTCCCCACTCCTGACAACAGGCCGGGTGTGCCTCCCCTGCCAAACTGCCCTCTGTGGCTGGAGCAACACCATGGCCTCAGAAATCTGTGGTAGCTCTTCTGGTCTCCTAGCCTGAATCTAGCATAGAGGGGAGCTGCTACATCCTCCCGAGGAACAGGAGTAGCAAAGATGCAGTTGTGCCCGAAGTTCTCTTTACTCTGTTTCCATCCACGTGGGCACTGATGGTAGGGAAGATAGCTGGCTTGAGCTACTCAGGAGTCTCCTGGCATCAGGCGTGCTCCTTCCTTGCAAACTGGATTTTATTTTTTTATTATTGCTCTGTTGCTGTAGGGCCACAGATAGCCCACCACAATCCAAAACGAGCAGGGTGAGCTCTGTGCTGAGATTGAGAAGTGCCACTCAAATGTCCACTTAAACCAAGTTTTGAATTTAACACTGGAGAATAATTTAGGTTGGAAAGGACCTTCTTGTCCAATTCCCCACTCCAAGCAGGGCCAGCTTCAAAGTGGGAGCAGGTCTGAATGGTCCGTGCCAGGATGCAGGGGCTGCAGCACACCTGCCTGTGAGCTGGGGGGAGGGTGAGGGCTGCCTGGCCCACTCCTGCCACAGGCAGGCCCCTGAATGACAGAAATAGGACATGTTTAGATTCATCCTTGAAAAATAGTTGTTAATTTGGATACCACAGAGACTAGGAAAAGACTTGTGCTCTTGCACTATCATGGTCTTCTTTGCCCAACTACCATAAATCATACCAACCAAAGCTTTGCTGTTGCTACTGGGATTGCAGATAAATAATGAAGGACCAAGCTACCCCATTGACCCACAATGTCTCCCTGCTCTGCTGGGACTGCTGAGACCTGCAGAGCAGGATCCAGTGCCATGCACTCAGTGAGGAGGAATCTTGATGGAAGCCGAGATGGCTGCATCACTCTCAGCGTACTTAGGGGTTTACAAGTCAAGTCAGCTTGAAAGACGCATGTAGCTTAAAGGCACTCTTTTTCTTTTTTTTTTTTTTTCCAGTTTAAGGATGTATATAGCTAGGTAGTTAGTCAGCTATCTGTCCAGCCGTCCTAAGCTGTTATTTTTCACAAAGACTCAGACATATGTATTTATACACATACATACATACATACATATGTCAGCATCTTTTGTAACCTAGAATTTATAGGATGCAAGACACCTCCCAAAGCTAAATCTGACATAATAAACCATCTATACATTCAGAAACATTCACATTATACATTAGAGTATGCATGAAGCCTTTTGCTATTTCTGCTGTTGAAAGCAAATTTCAGTCCGCATTAGTCTGATCGCACTATTTTGCACTCACTCGTGGGCATTTGTGGCGCACATGCTTTGCTCTGAACTGCTGTAGGATTCTTTCCCACTCGTTGGTATCAACTGCAGGAGAGCTTGGAGTGCTGGGGTGAATGGGGGGAATTGCAAACGAAGGCACTGAAGCTTTACTGGCACTCAGGCAATCTCGTCTCTGTCTCCCTTAAAGCAATCAGGTCCCAGCTTGAGCTAAAGCATAGCCGTGCAAGCAAGCACAGGTTCAAAGTGCAAATAAATACGTGCTTGAGGGCTCCCTGTGGGGATGGAAGGTGAGCAAAAACAAAGGTAGAGACATGGTAAACATACCCAGCCTGTCTGGAAGGAAGAACAGGTTTGCATAGGATGGGGAGCTGGGAGAACATATCACCATTCTACTTTCCAAACTCTGGCAAGTCATCTGAGTTTCCATTCTTCTTACAGAAAAAAAAAAAGCATTTACCTAATTGAGATTGGAGGGAGGTTTATATAATTAATATTTGTTAAGTATTTTGACTCGGACACAGCCTAATTCAGTCATAGGCTTTCACCAAGGTGCAGAAGAAAAATTGTGTTAATGTCAGTGAATGAGAAACTACCACTCTCACATCAAATCTAAATTCTTCCTCTGAATCTTATGTGTGTCTGCATGTGTATAGACACACATGCGTGTACACATGCACGTTCATGGATATATATCTGATCACATAACAGCAGGCACATGGCTGGCACCAAAAGGACAGTGAACAAACTGGGAAGGGAAATGCTGTCGCTGCGGGTAAACTAAGGCTTCCATGGGGTGAAGATGGATGTTTTCAGTTTTTCCAGATGTAGGTCCATTCGAAAAAGCATCAAAGAAGAATACTCATTAGAAATGAACAATTTTTTCTATAGAAACAGATGGGTCTTGTTATACTATTCCTTTTCAAATGGAGGCTCCAGTGTGAGGACATTTTGGGACCCCAGATCCTTTAAGGGGGAGAGAGGGAGTTCCTGATCAAACCAGCAAGGAGTCCCTGTTGTATTTAAACGTTGACTTCGAAAAGCAAAGTGCGTGAAGTTTTGCTTCGCTTGACTGAGCTTTACTATATCAGTTATTGTTTTGAAAAGTGAATAGATATCTAGTACATCTACTGGGAAAGTGAGAAGCAGCTTGCTTTGGAAGAGACTGCTATTATAGCGAAGTTCTCAGCTTAGCTCTCTATTTTTGGCTTTATGGATTCATGTCTGCTTGAATTTCCTCTGCAATAACAGCTTTGTGATTAAATTACTAGAATAAATGGTTTCAGAGTGTCTGGGGATAGGCCAAAATGTAATTATTCATTTATCGATAGATAGTGAGGTAGGTATTGATTTATGTAGGATATTAAATGCTCTGGAGCAGGGGAATGAAATATTATTAGTATTTTAGAAGAGGAAATATTGCCACCTTGTTTTCCACTTTTAAGAACCTGTGGGGAGAATGCTATTTTGCTAATATTAGACCATTTGAATGCTTTGAATTATTTAGGGATCTTCAGTATAGGCTGATGCAAGTGCAAAAGCTTGCCTATGATAAGTCAAATTTGTTAAAAAACCCTACACGTTCTTCCTTACGGTCCTTTATTGTTAGTTACCTATGGTACTTGCCTAAAGGTAATACAGCCAAGCAGAGTCCAATTAAGAAATCTCTCTATCCATCCACCTACCTATATATCTGTTTGTCTCTCTCTCTCCTACTCCATGGATGATAATACAATTGCTAGACATTACATTTTTATAATCTTTATTTCAAGCTAGGCTCTGGTAAGCATCCTATTTCGGGCGAAATATATCATTAGCCCAGTTACAGTAGAGTGCTAGCTTTATAAAGGGAAGGACGAGAAAATTCAGTTGATACATAAGTGAGTTCCTGCAGAGCAGAAGCAATGAAGCCCAGGGAGGGACTCATCCGTGTGGGTTTATGATGCCTAATAACAGCCGAACTCTTGTAGTCAGTCCTTCAGCGGAGAAGCAAAGAGGGTCTCTCTTCTCTACTTTATTTTCACAAAACCCGTAGGGATGAGGAATTTCTGAAACTTCACCCTACTGTCAATGCGCCTGAAAACAAAAGGCTTCGAGTTACTGGGGGGAGGCTAACGGATGTGCGCTCCGGCAGGCTGCCTAAGCCTAATTTGTATAGGAAAGTGGCCTGAAAAGGAATCAATAATCCTTGAACCAAGAGCAACCATAGCACACCCTAGAGGAGGAGGAGAAGGCAGAGGAGGAGAAGGAGGCCGAGGAGGAGGGCTGCTGTGGCGCTCTTACCCTATCCCATCCCCAAAACACACCAGCACACTTTCTGGTGTGCAGGAAGGTGAACCTGGCCTATGGCCTTCCCAAGGACACCCTGTGACTCACAGGAGAGGCAGAGGGAAAGCCAGGGATTTCCAGTGCGTCCTTCCCTCATCGTGCCATCCTCCCTGCTTGCTTCATGGCCTCAATAACCCCTTCCTCATCCTCCTCCGGTTGTTCCCCTCTGGAGCGTTTGCTTCTAAAATTACTGTTAGCTCCTTGTAGCAGGGGCTTTCTCCCTTTGCTTTCTTTTTTTTAAGGTTTCTGTGTCGTTTCCAGATCTTCCACAGAGCGGCTATGGTTCACCACAGAGCTTGCTTTGTTGGCAACCTTTTGCAATGTTTTATCTTTTTTGTTGCTGCAGAGCGAAATGCTTCTCATACTTGTGTCCTCTGGTGATGGGTATGTTTCAAATACATCACTGACACCTTCGGAGGTGTAACGGGAGACATTTCTCTCCACGTGGCACATTAGCGTTGACAGATAGGTGCTGTAACTGCCTGCAAATGTAAGTGTGCCAGAGCTTTCCTCCCGGACAGCATTAATATCCAGTAAGGCCTCTTTGCGTTCCTTTTAGCTTTCTCTTCAGGTCTTCAAGTAGAGTTGCTCAAAAGCTTTTCTTTGGCAGAAAGTGGGCAATCAAATGCACACAGGTCTCAAAAACCAAAATGTTTGCTTTCTGTAGACAATTTTCACTGTTTCTCAAGGGGTAAAGAAAAGATGAGGGTCAGAGCTAAGATGAAGTGAGTGCCTCCCAGTTTGAAATAAGAATATCTGCACAGCTTAAATATCTGCTTAAAGGCCTGATCCATGCTTCTATTCCCACCAGTTCTGTCAAATCAGTGCTAACATATCTGGGGACAAACACTGTTGTTCATGTTGAAGACTGGTATATTTTCATTTAATGTAAGGTACTGTCCAGTCATCAGACTCACAGCCAAAGTTATCTTGTGCCAGACCAGTTGCAGGAACCAACTCGGACCATTGTAAATGACAGGCAAAAAATGTCTACTTAAACATCTTTTGTCAATGTACTTCATTTTGAGAGCAGCAGCTGTGCCTCTGTGCCCTCAAGGAACTGAAGTATGATAATCTCAACCATAAGCCAGGTCCCAACCATCCTAAGCTAAGCAGCGTAAGCTAAATAACAAGCATACAACATTTTGCACTGTTTTAAATAAATGTCTTAAACCCACACCCTTGGGAACTATCTACATGAGAAATCTGCTTTGTGGCCTATGTGTGAAATGATGAGATAGTTTTGCCTGAGCTAAATAGGGTCCAGCTGCAGTGGGCAGAGAGCAGCAAAGCTCTGCAGTGCTTTAGGCCACCTCCCATAGGTACGTGATTTAGGATGGGACAACACGGCTGCTGGAGGTATCTCTCTGTTGAGGGAGCTTAGGTGATTTCTTCAAGTCTCTATTTCTTCTTCTAAAGACTGCATCACACAGCCAGGAAGCCACATCCAGTGCTGCACGGGAATACAGGCACTAAATATCGGATGATCAAATACTCAAGATAACATGACTGTGAGCAACTCATGAAGAAAACATGAACTCATGGATGTTCATGAAAACCGTGAAGTTGGCAATTACAAGCCAAGACATTCAAGGCATTCATGTGTCAATTGTAGATCTGTTGTAACCAAATTATAGGGCTATAACAGATCAGACTCTGAAGTAAAATGTTGGGTTTTCACCACTGATTCAGAAACAGTGGTAAACACCATCTATTTCTCTAACGTGTTAGCTAGTACGCCTTAGGATGTACTGGGCTAGGTGACTCCTGGAAATTTTCAGGACAAGATTTGTCTCCATTTTATCTCAAGACATAATGCATACACACTGAAAATTTTGGCAAAAAGTAAAAAGTATTTGCAGTGACATACTTTCTCTAGGAATAAGGAGTGAAATAATTTTGGAATTCTGTTCAAAATGCTCTTAGTACAAAGAGCAGTACAGCACATCACCCTTCCAGAAGTAAGATTTCCATAAACATTTCCATGGAAGTTCATTTATTTCAAAACTCATAGTAGTATGTAATTGTCCTTCCAATTTAATGCTAATGAATATAAAACTATTTTGAGTCACTGTGTAATATCTGAGATATAATCTCTGTGTCTAGCTACCTAATAAGCACATTCTCTGGAAACATGAATAACTTCTGCATCTACACTGCACACTATGTCCCTGCATATGATTTGATTCCAACTTTTCCATCTTAACCTTTTTGTTTGCAAGCCAGTGATATTGATGTTTTCCATTTTCTACCTTTTTCATTGTTTTAAAGATGTCAGAAGAAAAGAGTTAGCTCCCTTAACATGTAGTGCAGCTCCATCTCTGATCCAAGTTCATTAATAAAAAATAAAGATTTGTGATTATGTCAGATGAGTGCCTAACAATGCCTTATATGTGCTACTTTTGCACATAATTAAGAATATGCTTCTTACGTCTTGTTTTACAGATGCAAATTAAGTTCACTCCCTCCCCTCTGTAAAGTATTTTAGAAGATACTTACTTCACACAGGCGCTCACATTTTTCCCGATACCTTACATTCCTATGACTTAAATACTCTCCAGAAAGGCACTATGTCTAAGGTCAATGAGACAGGAAAATGAAACCCTGAGAGCAGCCACTGAAACTGCCTTTACACTCACCACTTTTTCCAGCAGCAATGGTTAAGTTTAGCAGCAATCTATTATTAAACAGACCGGGACACTTCAGTCTAGAAGAGGGATAACTGGGGCCAAGGTGGACTGCAGCAGCGTGCTATAAAACCACAAAAGGCTGGAGAAGGTATAAATAGAAGGATTATTTACTATTCTTGACAGTGAAAATGGGATGCCCGGTGAATTAATCAAGGAGTAGATTTAAAACAAATCGAAAGAAGTCACCAGCACAGTCTCACACTGCCACAGGATATTTAGAAGGCAAAGGTGTAAACAGGTTCAAAAGTTAATTGCATAAATGCGGGAGTAAGATTGATTAAACATGATAAACATAAATACAACCGTGAATGTCATGGAGATGAGCCAAGAATGGTTATTTACTATTTCTCACCATTTTACTTTATGTCCAGTAACTTGGGGCTTTTTTTTAGTTGACCAGACAGTAAATTTCAAATGCACACATGTAATTAATCTGTGGAACTGATTGCTAGAGGATGCCAGGAAGGCCAAAAGTGAAATGCGACCAAAAAGTGATCAGGCAGATTGAGATCAGAAAAGACTCTGGAGGGATGTGAAATACAACAATATGAAGACATCCTTCAGCTCGGCTTGTCAGAAGCTGGAAGCCTACACCAGAGGAAGGACGAGTCTGAATTTGCCCTTTTCTTGCACGTTTCCTGAAGCATCTGCTTTCACCGGCTGCCAGAGACAGCTTTCTGGGCAATTTGGTCTGACCTCGTTGGTTGTTTTGTAGGTCTGTATCCAAATGATCAGTAGTAAAGTGGCATTTGGATCACCCTCAAAACAGAAGTGATGCTGAAAGGCAGGGAAAAAACAGAGGTAGTTTACAATCCTCCCGCAGCCACAGCTTGTTTGCGGGCTCGAAGAGATGACAGCACATCTCTCTGTGTGCACAAAAATCTCAATTTACCTGTTCTGAGATTTTATTTTAACAGCAAGTTTTAGCTGCGAGAATTATACAAAGGTGGCGAGTGTTGCTACAGCTGTGTTAAACCTTTGTGAAAAAGATAGTTTAGAGGCATGTTTCATTTAAAATGGCTGTACGAGGCATTAAGCGTGTGCCATGGTCCTCCCCGCCATTCCCCACAAAAGGCAAATTGGATGCTTTTTTAGGGATTCGGCTGCTCTGCACTGCAGCGCCTGGGCTGGATGTTGTTTCAGGGGTGTGGTGAGCATGTTTGTTGCTGTAGGAAAAAAAAAAAGCAAAGGTGTACAGGGAATAACAGCTCAGAGAAGCAGAAAGTTTGAACAGAATCTGATGATTGTGTTGTTTTGGCAAAATACTGGAGTCGGTTTTGGGTCAGGGTGTTGACCAAAGGAGGTTTGGAGTGAAGGGTAGGGAAATGACCTCTCTCTTTTTTTTTTTTTTTTATTTCTCCTGTGCTTAAAGAAGCAGGGGTTTGTACAGCCTTCTAAATAAACAAAATTGCAGCAGAGATACCTGATTGCATCACCCATTTCTCTTCGTAACTGGAATAAGCTACAAGAGTTTGAATTTTCATTAACTACTCAGCCTAGAGGGATAATAAGGCATTTTACAGAAACCAGAGAGACAGGCAGGATGGCCCAGTTCTGTTTGCAGTGTGATGCACAGTGCTTCCACTGACTGTGAGGAGATTTGATTTCTTTTTTTTTTTGGTGCCTGAGTTTCCAGCGGTGAAGGAGAGATGTCCAGGATGGCACCAAGCTGCACCGAGAAATACTCCCTGGTTTGCAAGTGAGCTCTGAGAAATGGCATCCATGCATTTTTCAAGAGGACCCTCACAATCACAAATCAGTCTTGAGTTGATTTTAAAGTGTGGCAGGCAAAGTCTTAACTCACGTTATTCTAGGTATCGTTCTGTCCCTGGATCACCCAAATTCTGAGCCCGTGAGTCTGTTTGCAGAACAGCCATGCCAGGAGGAGACGGATGATGAGGCTGGCTAGCCAGTGCAGCAAAGCAAACCTCCATACACCCAAGAGCATCTCGCAGAGGTTAGAAAGAGGGTACTTCAAAAAGGTAACCCCTGAAAAGCAGCGGTTTAGGAGTTCTGCCGTAAGAATAATTTTATTTCTGCAAACAGAAAGGGGAAAAAAGCCCTACCTAGCTTTGTAACCCAGACAGAGTCCTTGTCTCTCCTTACTTCTGGGCTTTTCTTTTTTTTTTTCCTTCTAGTATATAATGGGAAAGCATGTTAGGCCCAGAGCTCAGACGTGGGAGTCTGTGAGAGAATGGCAGCTCCAAGACAGTTAAGTGGAGGTGACAAGTTCCCTGCGATATTAAACATTAACACTGAATATTTTGTTGGTATTTAACTCCAGGATGTTTCATGTTACCGAGCAGAAACAGAACATCCCCCCTCACCCCCACTATTTTGTTCTTAACTCCTCTGCTCTGTACATTCAGAAGGCAGGGATGCAAGATGCCAGCTCCTTCAGGGCTGAAATGGCTTTATATAAACTAACAGAGAGGGCGAGCTTGTGAAGTGGAGACAGGATCTAATTCTGTACTCTGCTGAGACTGTGACTTGAAGATGGGGAATACTTTGTGTACGAGGTGGGCGTGCTTCTGTGTGTATATATATGTATGAAGCTGAACACAAGAGAAATCCCGCTCATTTAGAAATTGGACGGCAGCAAGCAGCTGAGGGGGAGAGGTGGAATTTTAAAGCGCTCTTTTAAAATGTTTATGTATATTTTGTTGCTGCTGGAAATGTCTGTTTGCACCTCAGGGAGGTTCCTGAACTTCCCACGTTGGGGAGCAGCTGGCCCAGAGGGGTAAATTCATTTCTGCTGCAAGACAAGGAGGAGTTTTATCAGGGAAGCAGCTGCCCCGAAGCACCTGCTGCTCTCCATCTCCGCAACCGGAGTGAAAGTAGGGTCTAGATCCGCTTCCCAGGTCCGCCTGGGTGCTCCTTACATTCACCAGCCTACAGCTGCGGTCCCAGTGCAGAGCAATCACCAAACCTGCTGTGGCTTTCAGCGCCCGCTTAACATGCAATTCCAATGGACCGACGCATTTCGGAAGTGCCCATATACTACGGCATAATTGCTGCCCTGAAAGGGAGCCAGGTTAGACCATAGAGAGAAGAGTTTTCCATCTGTGGCCCCAGCACGGGGCGAGGGTGCGGTGGGAGCACTGGGAGCTCCATACAGGAGCACATCCTGCTTCCTCTCCTGCTGCGAGCATCCCATGCTGCACAGGGCGACGAGGAGCCGGGAGAGGAAACATTCCGCTTATGTAACAGGAAATGTAAACGAGGGTATATTTACTGACAGGGCTGTCTCCAAATGCCCGGGCTGTGCTATTCCACTGGGAGAAGCATCCCGGAGGACCAGCTCTGCTGCTGGTGGGAGCTGTCGTACTTCTGCTGAGCTCAGTCGTTGTTACCTGATAGCATCTGGGGAGCTGGTTCTCACATGTTGAAGGAGAGAGACAGATGCAGACGCACACACTCCCACAGATCTCCACCGACAGGCCTCCAGACAGCAAGTGGATGGCCTGGGGGAAATGGCATTGCTTACTCACCCAAATGCCCTGAGGAACACTCCCTCATCCACTCCCGGATCCTGCAAGAAGCTACTCTTTCTTCTGCTCACTAATATATTTCCTCCAGGACCTGCTGTCCACTGGCCCCAAGCCCTTTCTATGAGAAGCACTTCTGCCTGATCAGCAACATTTGCAAGGTGCCCACGCTGGTGGCCTGTGTTCAGCTTTTGGCAGCAGGAACGTGAGAGGCATGAACCAGAACAAGCTCCAGTTTGATGGACAAGGCTGATTTCTGTTTGACTTTGCACCACATGTGAAAATGGACACACTGGAGTTTGCACCAACCATTAAGTCAACTGGTTTCTGAATGCCCACCTCAAAAAGTCAGCTCATTTAGTCTCACAGGCTTCTGTGCATGCCATACATGCCCCTAGGACTTTGTGTGCATTGCCTTTAGGCAAAGGGCAGAGCAAAACATCTCCAGTGTGCACATCATGAAGACCCCCATGGATTCAGGCTATGCAAAAAGATGCTTCTTGTGCCCCTGAGACACATGGAGAGAGGGTGGGGTGAGGGAAAGAGAAGGGAACCTGTGGGCACGCCGTGCTGTGCAAGATGTGCACGTTCACTGGAAACAAAGAGCAGCGGGGCCTGAATTTCTGTTTCCTCCATCCAGGCAGCTGTGCAGCTCTTTAGCTTGGTGGAGCTAGTCCTCATCTGCGGGTGTGTTACTGCCATAGGGATCCAGCCCACTGCAAGCCACATCCTCTCCAACTTGCCTTCTGTGCTCTTTAATTCACCTTTCCATTTACACTGTCGTAAATCAAGATTAACTCCATTAAGTCGATGGGCACGTACTAGTGTAAAAGCAGCGTAAGTGGGAGGCGAATCAGATCCAGCCTCTTTATGGGGATGTTATCTGATTATTTACTCTGCTGTTGAGTAACAAGTGCTATCCATAGCAAACTTAATAGCAAACAGTAATGTGGTGCTGGTGAGATACACAGCAATTTACTGTTATTATTTGTACATTTTACAACATTTTAGGAGAAGGAGTTGTTTTTTTTTAAGTAAGCATGTTTATGCTTTCTCTGGAATACAGAAGATCATTCTTACTCTGTTTTGTTTCTCACAGATTTTGTTTGTCCTCTGGTTACTTTTGGGGGGAACGAGAGCTCTGTTCTGAGAGTGAGGGAGCTTGTTGAGAAGCAGCAGCACAAAACCACTTATGCCTTGAGGGAGTGCTAAAGAGCGGTGATGCCAGGTGACGCCTGTGGCACACTGGGGACAGCAGATACCTTTCCTGGCATATTTTTGTTGCAGAGCATCGATCTGATTCTGCAGTGGCCACAGCCTGAATAAAAAGGAGTGGCTTTTGGGATACTTGGCAAAGATGTAAGTACACAGTAAATGGGGACACACAGCTCAGGCTTCCTTCTCCCTCACACTTACCACGGCCTGTAGCTCTTTCTCTTGCTATGCTTGTGGCAGCGTGTCTTGGTTCACTGAGGGAGAGGGGACAAGATGCCCCAGTCTGTAGGAAAGCAACAACCAGTGCATCCCCAAAGTGCTCATGGGAGGTGATCCCATGGTGAGGTCCTGGAGTGCAAGTGGGGGCAGCCGCCATCCTCATCACCTACGGGGTAAAAGCAGGGGCAGGGATGGAGGAGCTGGCCCTGGGGATGGGGCCAGAGGACCACAGAACTGAGGCTCAGGGCTCGACCACACAGGACACAGCTGCAAACAAAGAGCGGCGGTTAACCCGGAGTGTCCATTAGCCCACACTAGAAGGGCACAGAGTCACCAGTGAAGGGCTGAATCACCCAAATGCTTTTAAAATTAAATGCTTTCTAAAAACATATCCTTTCTTTCCTTTTTAACCCGACAGGTTAAAGGGCAGCCTCTGAAACATCGGCACTGGCCCCCCCGAGACCTTAACCACAGAGCCGCTGGGCATTCCCCTCCCGCAAGCCCCTTCTGCCGCCCAGCTACGTGCTGAGCTGGACAGAGGAACTGATTTTGGTTAAAAATTAATCCAGATAACCACAATGACTAGTTGCCAGACACCTCAGAGTCCTGCATGGAAGAACTGAGGCCGGCTTCCTCAGAGCCCAGATTGGAGCCATGCTGCTCCTCACCCCTCTCGCTGCTCCCTGGGTGCCTGCACCTTCGGAAGTGAAATGTCCTCCTCTGTATGCGGTGGGCCCTCGCATCTCCCCGAGAGTGACTCTTGCAGACAGCACAAGGTCAAATTCATGCAGTTCTCCCGTTTCTTTGCTGCCCTCCTGCATGTTTGCCTGCAGATGGCCTTGTTTGCTGGACGAGTAGTGCGGCGTTCACCCTCTGCAAACAAGAGGGAAGAAACGATGGCACAGGCCACCATGTTACCACTCGCCCTCCGCCTCCTCAGACTCACCACACGAAGCTAACTGGGTCATTTACTTTCAGAAGCAAGGTTGTTTTTCTTCTCCCTCAAGTAAAACTGGCTTTTATGTAAATAATTTTTGGACCAGCTGCACTGAACTAATTATCTGGGTCATTCAAATTTCTGCTTCTGGAAGTAATTATGGCCTTTGGGAGTATGCTGTATAATACCGATTTATGATTGGAGACTGAGAGTCTTCCTTATCTGCATGAGCAGTGTAAAGCAAAGTTAGCAAATCTTCCTTACATCCTCAGGGCCACAGAGCGCTCCTCTCCGCACACGGAACTCCCTTTTGGTCTAATAAGCATCTCCCTTCTCCCCTTCCTCCAAACGCTCATACTGAGGACTCTCCTTCTGGATATACATCAGCAGGCTCTGGTCTGCCATTTGGGACAGTGCTCCAGCATCCTTATCTGCTTTTTTTTTTAATGCCTGAAGCTTTATACCCCATTAGCTCTTAACTGGGGCATTGGTGAAAAACAAGGAGGAAATTTTGTAGAGAGGAGCAGGCATATGTGAGGTGATGAGCAGAACTGGGAAGACTGGGTTTGCTGACACCTGTCGAGGAAGAAACGAGTTTACGCAGAGACACAGGTGTCCGAGATTTTGTTTGCGAGAGGCTCGGAGGTTGCAAGTTTGTAAGCTGCTCTACCTGTGCACGAGGGCTGCCCTGCACTGCTGGCAGTGAGGGGACTTTGGCAGGAAGAAGAGGGTGGGTGGTGGTAGCAGTTCATGCCACATATCACTTTGGAGTGGCTCAGGGCCGTTATCTGCCCCAAAAGGGGTAAGAGCAGCCTTGACCTCCTCTCAGCTTGGCCGTGCTGCACAACAAGGAGCCTGGAGCTGGTGTACAGCCACCGCCAATTTCAGGATCCCATGGCCAGCTCCCATGTTGAGGAAAGCTCATTTAGCTCTGCGCGTTAGGCTTTCGCTAAGAACAAGGACCAAAAGCTCTGGGCTAAAACAAAACTGTGTAACACCAGGGCAGGAGAGGACATTAGCCTAGAGACACAGTCAAAATCAATTCACAGAATGGGCAGAAAGTCAATAAATATTATCGGTCAGCCTTTTTTTTTAAAAAAAATATAATTACATGATTCATATAAAATATAAAATCAGCACTAATATAGCACATTTTTATATCACTAGACAACGATGAAAATGAACACAGACTCAAGAGTACTTCAAGATTTTCAAGCTCGTCTTCAATTCATGCCTACACCTCTCAGGAACCTCTCCCTTGACATGATTCCTTAACCGTCCTTTATTCTTTTTTCCCCCGACAACTGGTTTATTCCTTTCTAACTAAATCCAGTACAAATAAACTGTAAGGCAGTAAAATGGAGGTGGGCACCAAACATGAGATGTCCTCCTATCCCAGTGCTCAACGCCTTGTGCATTGCAGACTCCTATGGTTGGTGTCCACCTTCACTCTCTCGGCAGAAGGATCTACCTGATCTCCTGTGCTCCTTCTGAGCACAGAGCCACAGGGTGCTGACCATGGTTAAGCACTCTTAGGCATTACTAAAATAAATACGATTAATTATAACAGCAAGCAATAATGCTTCCTAACTCAGAAAAATCACTGTAATTAGCTGTCATATTTACATGCCACAAATATTAAAAATGAAATTAAATGAAAATGAAAATGAAACAAAAACTGATGTAAGATGCTTAGAACTGGATAACATTTTTCAACTAAAATTTTCTTTTTCTAGGGGGTGGTGGTTAAAGCAGGAGATGAAAAATGTAGATTTGCCAGTTACAGAGTTAAACTTCGTACTTACTGACTGAGTTTTCCTAAACAGTTTGGTCTTGAAAAAGTAATCACCCTAAAAAGATCCAACATCCCACTGGATCGTTTGGGAAGCAGCATTTGTATTTTCTTACTCAAAACTATTTTTCATCTAGAAATTTTCCTTTAACATGCAGCTAAGCAAGTTTTAAAACACTTGAGTGTGTCTTTAGCAAAGCTGAAACTATCACGTCAAGAAACCCCAACAGATCCAAACTGAATATATGCGATTTTAGGATTTACCAGAAAGTGTTGATTTTTTGTTCTTTTATCAGCGTGAATGAAACCAACTTCTCCCTTGCTTTCTTCTGATTTTTGGGACTGGCAGTAAGCCAAAATCTCATTTGCTTGGCTCTAGAAAGCATCATTAGTCATCAACATGGTTAGATGGGGAATAGCTGGAAAGTTAGGTGCTCCAGAGATCAATATTAGACCTGATCTTATTTAACATTCTCACTAATGATCTGAGAGTGTATATGTGTACTCTGTATTAATTGTATTCATTGATGTCACTAAGATTCAGAGGGGTTGTGAACCCCAGTGGGGAGAATGGGAGATTGAATAAATGGACAGAAAATTAATATACTTCCAAATTGATCCAATTAAGGATGTTCATTTCAAAAAATGCTAGTTAATAGAGCTGAGGAAAATATCCCAAAATGCAGATGTTAGCTAAAGAGAAATACTCAGCAATGATGTTCAGAAAAACACTGGATACCGGGTGGCCGCAAACTAGAAAGGTGCCTGGAGTACTATGTAAAGGTAAAACACATCTCATCTGTTTGGGCTCAACAGTTACTACAAATGACTTCAAAAAGAAGTAAGACAAACTCATGACATAAAAGTCCATCAAAGGCTTTCGCACTCAAATGTCCTGACATGAGCACCAGCTCAGGAAGTATCTACAGACTGTCAGATGCCACCAGGGAAGGCTCTTATTTCTTTGCTTACCCTTTTTATGTGCTTCCTCAATTCATCTGCTGCTGGCCATCATTAGGGACACCATCATAAGATCCTTTTGGTTTAGTCTGTTCATATTTCCCTGTGGACATCCCACTTCCTGCAAGCTGAAGGTCCTTCCTCAACAGGGAATCAGTAAAATGATGCTCAGCTGAGTAGCCCAACACAAGAGAGGAGTAGCACCAGAGATGAGTAGAAGCACATGGATGAAGTAATCTGTGGTCAACAGCAGGCTAAATTACAGAAGAAAATTCCTGACACTGGGAGCTGCCAGGGCTGCAGGAGGAAACCCTGTCCCTACACATCCAGATCGTTTCTGGAGTCATGTAAAAGTGCAAATGGTATTTTGTTGGCTGTTGCACAGGAAAAGCATCTTCTACTGTAGCAGGTAACTGGCAAATGGGTCTAGTGGGTCTTCTCCATATTTAACCTCTCCACCAGTAGTCTTCTACCTTTGATCTTGCTAGAAATCGATGATCTCACCTAATCAATGAAGAACAGTGCATATAGATTGAAGGCAGCTCTATGCAATTCTTTGAAGCTTCCAAATGTCAACTAAAATGTCGTAAAAACTTTTCCAAGAGTATTTATTGGCTCATCATTTATAACGAGACTAGTACAGAGAGCCAAAGAGACAGATCATAATGTCTGCAAACAGACGTGTTTGGAGCACTTATGTAAGTCCTGCAGTAGGGTGGGAGTCAATATTTATTATGGATACATAAATGATAGCTGAGAACAAGGATCGATTTTCCAGTGAGCATGGGAGGAGCACTCGCTCACCTTTTCTTGGTTTTTGTGCCTCCAGGACTGCTTGAGCAGCTTTAAACGATTGTCAGATAAAGGTTCTTTCCTCACTTTTTGTTTCTTAATTCTTAGTTACTTCAAAATGTCCTCCGCTTCCTTTCTCTGACATTGAAACCAAACCAAAAACTCTCCTTCCTGAACGAGTTGCTCTGATTTTTCCCCTGAGCTCTGACTCACAGAACAACCTTAAGTGTCTCTGATGGTCACCTTTCCATCTCCTTCCCAGGGGCTGACTGCAATGCCACCTCTAGCACTGCCTGACAGGAAACTCCGTAAAGGATATCCCTGAAACAGCACCAACACCCTCACTCAGCAGCACGGCAGATGCACCCAGAGGGACAGGCTGCATGTCGAGAGGCGGCAGCGGGCACTGAAGTGCTCTCCAGGACACAGCCACATCTGCCATCCTCCCAGTGGGGCCAAGGTTCGACAGGACAACCTATTCATACCTGGGCCAGGTAAATAAGAATAAGGAAGAAAATTAAAATATTCACTGAAAAGGTGGGAACATGTCCTTAGCCCAAATACTCACACCACTTTTGCACTGACCCATTTCATTTGGAGCTGTGATTTTCTTTTATGGCTGGGGTCTAACCAGTGCCGATACTACTGGGACGCCCTTTGATGCTAAGACTTATTACAGCTCAGTATGTTTCAAGCCAACGTAGCAAATGTGGTACAAACCCCACATATGGGGCACATGGGAGAGCTAGAGAGAGGACATCCCTTACAAAGCAGTTTGATGTGAATAGAGAGTCCTTACAGGCTGCAACATGCACCGCTGGTGGGACTGGGCAGCGAGCGCCTGATTTACACGTCATGGACTTTGCACGCCGGCCTGTCCTCCTGCATTTGGCCCTTTCCTAAAACCTAAGAGTGGGCCATTCCCCAGAAAACGCAGGTAGCTCTGTATGAATAGAAACCTGCTAGAGCCAAATTCAGCAGAAGGAAGAGTGAGTGCATGAGGGTTTGGACTTGCAGTCACTGATCAGACAGTTTGGGTAGCAATGTCTGCAAGCCTGCACCTTCTGCTTGTCCTTCTACCAGCATTACTGTCCTGAAACCATCAACACCAGTCCCACCAGTGCTCCTGCCCCAGCTTGGTGCCTTAGCACAAACTCACCCTCCTCAGGAGTTTGTGCTTTCATGTTAGAGCTGAACCTGGGCGGCTACAATGCAGGCACAGGAGCTGATGTGCAGATGCTGTAGCAGGGTTGGCATCTCCTTGCAGAGGGAATGGAGACAGCTGGGCGCTGAGACACCTCACCCCCCTGTGGCACTATCTGCTAAAATCCTGGGGTGCTCTTCTTCTGGTGAGTCCTCCTGTCTTTTTCTGCTGCAGACTCTGCACTGCACGTGCAGATGTTCCACTCCTATAGAGAGAGGCTCCCAGCATAGGAAGCATGCCAGGGATCTGCAAGGACAGAGAGGAGAGCTTTGCCTGAAAGGCTGCATCCTCCCCATGCCCTGCATCCACCACTCTGGCTTCGTCTGTTCTGCAGCAGTCACTGGGGACAGTTTCTAAATTGCAAGAGATCTCCAGATTGCTTAGAACTAGCAGTAGGTCTTTATCATCATTAATCTTTCATAAATCTTCAGCCTAAAATAAATGGTGTGACAGCTCTGAATGTCAGGAATCATGGGCTGTGGCAGTTTTGTTCACAGACGTTGTATATGTGTGTTTAGGAATGTGGTTGGCAAACCTCCTCTATTATTTGTTCTGGCTGCGTGTTGTTTATACTTTTCTTCCTGGTTTTGAAAACAGAAATTATTGTCTGGGTGGCTAGATAAAATATTTCTCTTACAAAAGAAAGTGCTGGTTGGAAAGAAGTACTTTTGTAATTTTTTTTTTTACAGGAAAGGAGAGGAAGAGAAATTTCTGGGACCTTTTGCATTAATATTTTATGAACTACCTGAGAAAAGGTTTAAAGGACAAATGGATGAAAATGGGAGATAATGTGGTGCAGCTGACTAAAGGCACCCTGGAAGTGAGTTATTTACCACCCATCCATTACAAACCAGGTGGGGCCAGCTCTTAACAGCCAGAATCTCTGCGGCCATCACTTGGCATTATTGAAGCAGCCCACAAAACAAAGCAATTGGCTTGGTCATTGTCCCTCCAGAATTGGAATAAATTTGGTGATGAGGCTAAATCCTTACAAAGTGAGCTGCAATTACTCGTGGGAGTGAGCATGTCAAGCCCAGCAAGGCTCCTGGCAGGAGTGAGGGCTGACTACACGAGCAGGTGCTGCAGACCTGGGAGGGATGTGCCTGTTGGGCACCCTCAGAGCAGCACAGGCACCCCTTTCCCTGGAAGTGCTTGGCAGAGCTATTGGGGCAAACCGAAAGCCAGGGCGCACGTGACCTGGATCGTCAACTCAATAAGGGCAGGGAGGTGACATGAGTTACCAGTCTTTCCCTGGATCCGTTGCTAAACCAAAAATTTAGTAGAGTTAATAAATATAGAGGATAAATAGAGTAAAAATACAGAGGACTATGTTGATTGATCTGTACTTGTTTTTATTGTAAGATCCCTGTGTTCTTCTGTTACCAAGGTGTTCTTTTTTTATACCCTGTGAGGGCAGACCACAGTGGGTGGAAATTCTCCAGCTCCTAAAGAAGCCTGAGGGAGGAGCTCAGTGAATTCTCCTACCAGGTTTATTTTTATTTTCTGAAATATTTCACTTATCTAGTATGACCTTAATTGATGCGCCTAACTAATGACTTACCTACCCCACATCCCTTGAACTCAAACTTCTACTAAGGACACAGCTTATCACTATCATTATGGTCCATTGCATTGATACTGATGGTAGTCGGTATGGCCTTTATTGTCACCTGTCACGACACAGTGATATGTGACCTATCGTGGTATATCAATCACTTTCTTGGGGAAGCTGAAGTGCCCAAAGCACCACCTCCTCACTGAGATCTGCACACAGCAGTTGGCATCAAAATGGCAGCTGAATGCCACAAGAATTGACAGAGGTCTTTTGTTGTTGTTGTTAATTGAAAGACCGAAGCATTTAAAGGAAAGCTGAAAGCAAAGAGCGTAGGTTGTGGCACCAAATCACAAACACAACTCATCAGTGTAATAAGCCAAGAAATACGCATTTGTGGAGCAAAGTTTTACTGCACCTAATGTCCCTTTGGCTTCCTGATGTCAGAGGTGAAGTGCATGGATATCTTCTCCTTTAGCTTGTGCCCAGATGGCGAGGCATGGCAGCTCATCCGCAACAGCTGTTAAAAGAGGCTCTTTCACCTGTTGTGTCAGGGAATCAGCTCTGGCTATAAGATGAGCCAAGCTCAATCAGTGTCCTCAGCTGATGTGGACTCTTGCCACTTCACTGAAGCCAAAGGACAAGGCAGCTTTGCATGAGCTGAAAATCCACCTCTCTCCACCTGTAAATTTATTACAATGATTTTGGATAACAACAATGGGATATTCCCATAGTTGGAGGGGAAATACTTCTATACCTCTTCCGATGCCCAGCAGGCACTAGCAGCTCTCTTTGTTGGGCTAGACTAAAAGGTAGTCATTTAAACAAAAAATATCTATGATAATGATGTGCTGCTTCAGTTTTCAGATTTGCTCTCCAGCACTGACTGAAGGACTGTATGTTTTATAGTCAAACACTGAGCAAATTCCAGGACCACTTGCACTGAGTTTTGCCGATGATTTCCTGATGCTCCCTTGAGACAAGGAGCTCTGGGAAGGTGGTTCAGCTTGCAGTAGGACTGCACCCCAGATGTACAATGCTCCTGCAGTTCAGATGGGTCTTCTCCCTTGCTCTTCTCCAGGTGCTCTAGCTGCACAGAAATATTGGGTGAGGAGCACACAAGAGTCCATAGAAAGGCTGATGCATCTCTACAGGCCAAGAGAAAGGAAAAATTTGACATCTCCTGCTTCTTGGGTGGCTGGAGATGGAAGGCAGTAGTCACTTTAGATAACAGGTGAATTATGATTTCCAAAGGAAGTGCATAGGAGGGTCACAGAGCAAAATCAGATAGTTTTGTGATAGTTTGTTGTGAAGTGCTTCACAACAGCCTGACTCATTCCCCATGGGCAAGATGTGCAAGGGGCTCAAATGGAAAAAAGATTAGTCTGTTTCCCCAGGTTCCTTAGTCCTCTTTGTCAAATCACATATTTCTCTAGTACCCAGACTGTGGTCCAGTTCAGTGGCAGTTTAGCCACATATATATTTTCATATGCAACAGCAGGTGCAGTGGACTCCTCAGATTCCTCTTTCTCCACTGATTACACTCATGGTGCCAATATGACAGTGCCAGACTGCCACCTCCCCTTTCTTTTACACCATTGGACTTTAATTCCTCTGGCGCATAAGTTACTTAGTTTGAAAATGCCTCCACTGGGACTGTTTAGTCTGGAGAAGGGGAGGCTCAGGGGGGACCTTATCACTTTCTACAATTACCTGAAAGGAAGTTGTAGGGAGATGGGGGTCTGTCTCTTCTCCCACGTTATGAATGACAGGACGAGAGGGAATGGCCTCAAGTGACGCCAGGGGAAATTTATGTTAGATATCAGGACGAATTTCTTTACAGAGAAGGTTATGAAGTATTGGAACAGGCTGCCCAGGGAGGTGGTGGAGTCCTCATCCCTGGAGGTGTTTAAAAACCGTGTAGATTTGGTGTTGAGCAACATGGTTTAGGGACCCTGACAGTGCAGGGTGAATGGTTGGACTCGATGATCTTGAAGGTCTTTTCCAACCAGATAATTCTATGATTCTATGACCCACAGTTTTCCATCACAGAGAGAGATGACAAGGATCCAACATTTCCTTCCTCAGCTTATCCCCTCTTCAAAAATGCAAGAGACGTTTTGTATTTTTTTTTAGTTCTTGTGACAGTAAATTCCTAAAACCAAAATTACGGAAAATAAACACTCTGCCTTTTGGGAAATTTTCATGACAATTATTCCATCGGTTTCGCTGTGCTGTTGGCTGTGGTTTGAAGGGACATCTATCCTGGTGGCAGTGGTGTGGTCCTCCCCTTCTCCAGCTCAGTTCTGATTGCAATGCCACATCAAGCAATCTCAAAGACCACCAGGTTCCGTGAAAATACTCCCACTGACTCCAAAGGACTTTGGATCCAGCCTCACACAGTGGTCAAACACTAGACATACCAGGGCAACCAAAGCAACCATTACTCACAGCTGCAGCTGTAAGCACACATAAAGATAACAGAGACACATACTTAATGCATTTGGGTTCAGATCGCCCCAAATAATGCAATAGTTTTTTTGAATGTAAAGGTTTTCATCCTTCACAGTATCCCCTTAACTGAACATATTCTACCAGGACCTGTTTACCAAACAGTTTATTCCAGGCTCAAACTGGGATAAAAAACCAACAAGATCCTCCTTGCCTCCAGAGGCAAATGGAAACTCTCTGCCTGCTTGCGTTGCTTGCATATCTGTCAGCTGAGGAGAGATCCAAACAGCAAAACACAGTATCAGTGGGCTCCTGATGTGCTGATGAGTCTGTGCACCAACAAACAAGAGTTACCTGCGTGAGTGGATACGTTGTACATTCAGATACGCATACGTGTAGAAACGTACATATACATACATATATGTGCATCGTGGGGCATTTAAAATAGTCTACTATGTAAATCATATGGTTCACATCTTGATTACCAAAATATAGGTCTAAAGCAGTTATGGTGCCCTACCAACGATCTCCATTTTAACAGTTTCACAGTGGCATCCCTCAGAGAAGCTGGCAGAATGACAACCTGATGCCAAGACAGTGAGAAGCGTTTACTGCAGCACAGAAAGCCGTGGAGTCGCACCACTGTATGTCAATGGAAGGAACAGCCTCTGCTGTCCAGCAAAGGGGCTGGCATGGGGCCCTTCTCCTCTGACTCAGCTGTAGCTCAGCCTGGAGGGTATATCCCGTGCAGAAAAGCTACTGTGGGATCCTGCAAATGCTGCAAATCCCTTTATAAAATGCAATAAATAGTATGCATTCACCAGCTATGTAACACATTTGTGATTTTGAGTGACTCAAAAGGGAAGAACTGTAGTAAACCTGGAGATAAGTTCATTCTTGCTCTTTTATGGAAGAGGTGGCGACAGCTCCATAGCGGGTTTTAGAGTCTGAGGAATTTGGCTTAGCTTGCTGGCGGAGCCAAAATTCAATAAATTCTTTTATTTATCTATTTATCTGTTTGTTTTCAGGATAGAAAGTTCTCATTGAGTTTTCAAGGAACTTTTGAAGGGTATTTTGGTCACTGGCAAGTAGAAAAAGAAACAAATGTTAAAAACAGTCACCCTTCCACTCTTTCACTCTGACGCAAAACCGTGGTATATCAAAACACTTGTCTGCTCTATAGCCGTGCACCCGGGAATCTTACGCAGAGTTGTTTTCCTTAGGGGAAAACATGCTGTTGAGGTTTAGGTCTGCATTACAGTGCCATCTTAGAGCATAAGATATGTGCATTGCATCATTGTACATTTTGGAATTTATGAAGAGAGGGAAAAAGAAGACAGTAAACAAGATGTGCAAAGACTAGAGTGTGTTAAATGTTTTAATGATTTTTTTCAAATTGTGGTCTGTCTAATAATTTCTAGTGTGCAGGTGCTATCAGATATTACCAATAGAGTTGCAAAGCAGTTTCTTTTTTCCTCCTTTGCTGTCAGAGGCAACAGTTTTGTCCATTTCTTTCCCATTAAGCTCAGATTTTCCATCCTGTGTCTCCCACATTTTGCTGGTTTTGTTTGTTTCTAAGTATCTGCAAAATTCCTTCAGCTTTCAAATTTGACATAGGAAGACTGAAAGAGGCATTTTTCTTACTGGCTGGTAAGAGCTCCTCATAAGAGTGGCTTGTGTCTTAGGAAACAAGGCGTGCTGATAGATATCACCACTTATGTGTTTGAACTTCAGTACAGAAAGGTTGGTTCCCTTCAAATGCATCAGCAGGTATGGGTTCTCTAAGAAGTAGCTTGGGAGGAGGGAGTTTTAGTTTGATTTTAGATCTAGCTGATTTTTCCAGTCTATTCTCTCCAGAAGTGGCGAATGTCATCCTAGGCATGAAGTCGAGGCCAGGAGTCAGGAGACTTCTGCTGTCTTCCCAGCTGCCTCAACTTTCTGTGCAAACCTGGTGAAGTCAACTAACCTCCCTACTACTAATTTTTTTGTATGTAAAATGTAGATGCTTTTAAAAATGAGTGATTGAGCCAAACTCCAGACACATTTGTGGAAAGACAACTGTTTACTTCAAGATCAGGCTTATAAGTCTCACAGGTGTGGTGAGACATGATTCAATAAGGTTTGTAAAGATCTCTGAGGTTCTCAAATGGAGGATGATTTGAGCAGGTAAAGAATTTCAGTGACAACTCCTAATGAACACACAGCTATTAATCCTCTCCTCCCCACCCCTTTTAATTTCAAAGTAGCAATAAGAATGAGATTTAGACTTTTGCATGGTTGAGAAAGCCAACCTTTTACTCTGTGCCTTAGAGCAGTGCCTGGGGCAGGCAGTAATTGTGCAGAAAGCAACTGATAGCATGTCTTCTTATTGCTTAAGAAAGGTGCTTTTCCAATTTGCTTTGTTCTCTGTGTTGCTGTACCAGACTCGAGATTCACAGCTATAAATACAGCGAGCTATATATAAATACACACACATACATACACACACAGAGACTGTGACTCAGATGTGTTATCAGCACGCTACAGTCCAAGACAGTATAACTGAAAAAAAAAAAGAAGGAAAAAAAGAGAGTTCAATATTTTTAACAAATAGAGCCCCATCCTAAAGTAATCTCAGCAGGTTTTAGTCGTGAGTATTCAGACCTACTGAGAATAGAGTGGATCATAAACACAGTAGTTTGTGCTAGACCTGTAGATTAAGCTGTATAGTCAGTGGGGTTTGGAGTTGCATATGATATCAATATTTTCAAGATAAGAACATGGACTGAGATTGTATGCAAATTTTCAGACCTGGAAAGTTTTGTTATTTATTGATTTGGGGTGGAATTTCCCAGTGTGTAGAGTTACGGCATTTGGACCATACACTCATTTAATCCATCTATAGTCCTTGAATCGAAACTGAGGAATTTGGAGAGGTTTCCTGCCCCTCAAACAATTCCAGAAGATTTGGAAATACTCACTGAACCGCCTCCAGAAAACTGGATCTGTGTCTCATTCACCATACTGTGGGGCAGGGTGGTGGATGAACTTCAATTTCCTGCACATGGGGTAACATGTAACGCTTCCCTTTCCTGACTTGCTTTAGATTAATTTCTATAGTTAGGGGTTTGGTGTACTTAGTTGTGATTATATATTATACACCATCAATCTCTCAGTATGTAATTAAACCAATGTTTGTCACTGGTGTGTCTGGCAATAAAACTCTATGTGAGCATAGCAACAGGAAATGGTTATTAAGAGCTATAAATACATTCAAAATAAACCAGTTTAACAATATGAATGCATTTCTGAAGCTATATTCCAGATCTTACAGTTAAACTGTCATACAAAACACAGCAGGTCACATCGATAATTCGACAGTGTTTCTGAAATACAGTTTTACGATTTTCTATACAAACTTACTGTGATTTTTTCTTTCAGAATGAGCAAATGGAGTTGCTGGTTTGGGCCCTCAAAAGGCTGTTTAGGAGAAGCAGAACTTATCATACTTTATGAACAACAGGAGGAAAGTTAATCAATAACACTTTACTGCTCTCCAGTTTGAGAGCCCTCAGATACATGTTGTCAATTGAAGTTACAAATTGATGTTTCTGAAGGCAAAAAAATCTGGCTTTAAAGTGCAGCAAAGAGGTCCAAATTCCGTTCTCAGTTATACCATAGTGAATCAGGAATGACTTCATTGACTATACATAGCATCAAGACATTAAGGTCAATAAATTCTTCTCCTAGTTTTCCTTAGTGCAATGGACTGCAAAATTTGGCTTCACCTCTCTGTATTCCAAGTTGTATCCAAATCTTTCAGTAACAACAAAAAAGTATATCTTTATTGCTTGTACAAATCTATTTTCAATACAACTCTGGGAGAGCCAGAGAACTACTAACTAGGTGGCAAATAGCGTTTCTCCTTTCCGAGGAGAGATGGATGCAAAACCTGCAGTGTAATGGGGGACCACCCAGTAAAAAATCATTTTGCCAAAGAGCAAAGAAAAGAAGAAAATCCATAAACTCTGGCAGCCTCCGTCTTGGAGGGTGTGTTAGATGTTAAAATGGAATATTTAGTTTTTAAAACAAGCTTGATGACCATGTGCAGGCTTCCGACAGACCTTTTGTACCGCGTTGCCATGAAACCATAGTCTACCTATGTTGAATATATTGGCTACAGTGCATACTATGGTAATCATCACAGCATTGCCATACCCTCTCTGATAGGTCATGCTATTGCGGTGGCCCACAAGCCATAAATGTGGTGTCTGTAAGGCCCAAATGATAGCATTCAGGCTGTACTGGCTGCTTGGAATGACTTGCCTTTTCTAAAGATCTCAGAGAGCTCCTAGGCTGAGGACAGTTGAGCCCTCATTCCCCAACCCTTTGCTCCTCATGAGAAGAACAACCTACGAATGTGGCACGGTGGACCACTACCCATTTGTGATTTACGAGTGGATTTATGAGCCATTGGCTAAGGGTAGACTCATGGGTGAAAGTCATCATCCAACAATGTGCCTTATCAATGAGAGCAAAAATGAGATTTTCGTTTGAACTTAGACTCTAGAACAAGCTACAGCACTGAGGAAGTGAATAATATAATAGTATAACTTTAGGTGAGACTGAAATAAGTGATACTCTGCGGCTTGATAGATATATTAGAGAAAGTGAATCTTTCTCTATTTCTTTTCACTTTTTTCTGTCTTGACAAATGCATGGTGAGAGAGAATCCATGTTGCTTAGCAACTTCTTAGGATGCAGAAAGAAATCAGTCAATACAAGTCTGAATTAAAGCTGCAAAGACCCACAGAAATTTTTCTAGAGAAAACCAAGAATAGCTATATATTCTCCATCTTTTTCCTGAAGTCACATTAGCTCATGAGTCAAACTCTTTAAAATGAAGAATCATGGAAATTGATAGCTCTTTCTGAGATGGGAGAAGAGGGCTAATTTATTGCAGGACTACAAAAAGCAGGAACTCATTTTGAATTCTCGCGATGTTGATTGTTTCAGTTGAGTGTGGATTTAGCCATTTAAGCACATAAATAATTTGTGAGCCAGTCATGATTCCAGTCATCAGACATGCTGGATGAATTCCTCCACTTCTTTGAATTGTCATTGATTACATTGATACTGCATCCATAGCAGCTGAAACAACTGGCATTGCACCAGTAACAACCGAAGACGTAGCTTGCTTGCTCATAAGCATATGCATCAAGCCCTCAGCAGAGCACTTGCATCAAACCCTCAACAGCTGAGCTAAAGTCTGACACTCTTAGGCTTAGCCCATGAGTGAGCAAACAAGTCACAGAGTCCCATTTTTGGTACTGGATGGTTGACTGAGTATTTTAAGAATGTGTTTATTCACCATACAGAATAGGTGTTTCTGCAAAAATCAATAAGATGGTCAGGGTTCGTGAGCATTCCCATCAATGCTAACAGGTTTCTGAGTATTCAAAAACAGTGATAAACATGACTTCCTAGAAGGCCATGAAAGATAAACTTAGTTCCTTTACTCACAGTAGTATTTATATACCCCTTTATTTGTTTTCACTATTTGACCAGAACTCATCTGAATTTTCAGTAATGCAGGATTTGGTCGAAGTGGTGAAACAACAGAAGAATATGAGTACGTGAGAAAACTAGTGTTGTTTGGTTACCTCAACAAATTACAAAACACACCTCTGACTCTGCAGTCACTCTTTGGAAATTGCAACATTCAAGGGATAAGACAAACCAGTCTCACCATTTTTAGACCAGCTATTGCTTCCTGTTCAGCGAAAGCAGCAGAAGGGAGAAAGCTCTCTCTCCTTTTTCTTTTTCTCTTTGGGATATTATTAATAATTATTAGGATCACTGCTACCACAGTAATGCTTGTGGCCCCCATTGCATTGCAATATATTAATAACTCTTCTAGCTTCTTGTGCGTTCCCTAGACAGCCACAGTGTCAGGGCTACTGTATGTACATAACCCCCATTGGCTTCAAGGAGTGTGCAGAGCAGCTGGTGAGGCCACCTTGGCATGATCAGCAGAGAGCCAGCACCTGAATATGGTTTCAACGCTGCATCTGGGTCACAGGTGTGGACCCTGTGTGCTTGGCAAGATCCTTTTGAAATTTATAAAAGAATCTGCAAAGCTATATGTCCATGTGGACCAGATTCTGCCTAGCAAAAGCTCCCCCAAACCGCTGTTTAAAAATGCCCTTCCCCCTGCCTTGCCTTTGGTGACATCGGTAAGGAACACCCTATATGGGTAATCGTCTAGAATGTCTATGTCCGTACTACTGAATGTTTGACCTCTTTATTCACAGTTTTATTTCCTGTAACTTTTACTTGTGTGAACTGTGAAAGATTACATCTTGCTATATCTGACAATAAAACGTAAGCTACGTATGGTGTTAAACTGATACACAGTGTAATACAGAATAACATGCGGAATATTTTGTGCTGTACATCTGTCATGTTTATTTCACACGTAGATTTGTGATATATAGAGAGGCTACTTCTGCTGTATGGGCATGCTATGCATGCAGCTCTATGGAATGCAGAAATATATTATGATATTAATAGAAATACGATGTGATTGAAAATCATGATGTCTGAGAAATCATTTCTCCTTGGTATCTATTGATATTAAAACAGTTTTATAAGTGTGGCAGAAGAGGAATGAGACACTTCATTCTATTTCCATGTTTGGAGATCTTTGCAGGCCTGTCAATAAAAAAGGTGCCTTTCCTAGTGGTTCTTGAGACAGATCCACAAGGGACAGAATCCCTTGCAGTACCGTAAAGGATCTCAGGTGAAAAAGTTAAGCTTTTACAGTAGTTTTTTCTGGTTTTGGTAAAACCAGTGATTTATTCTGTTCTGCTCTCTTGTCTCCATGTTACGTAAACAGCATTGCCTCATTTTTAATGAAGCAAACCTATTAAGATTGCATACAAACCCAAGGGGTTTGGCCATATAACTTTAAGATTTTTCTGCCTTGTAGCATTTTGAAGCAACTTGCTGTTTGCAGTGACTGTAGTGTGTAAACTTCTTCCCCACGTGTGTTCGGCATAAAGCAATTAATCTTCCAGCACTCCACAGCATCCAGCATGCTGCCCTCCAGGTGACTCACGCTCTGCACACCAGGACATGGTGGCACTGCCAGTCAAACCTATGTGGTTTTGGGAAGCATAAGGGACAGCCAAAGGATCAAGGGCCTTTGGGCCACACATTGCCATCAACACGTGCAGCGTGGCGGCAGTGCTGCATGGCAGCAGTGCTGCATCTGACTTGCATGAGGTAATTTGATAGCAGATGGATGTCTTTGTTAAGTCACTTCATGGTGTTGGTGGGTTTGGAGATGATTCTCACTGGTGTATACAGAAACTGATGGGGGACCCAGGGCCAAACAAGGACATCAGGGATTTGCCTCTAATACACTGAAAACGTGTGGTGTAATCATACTCCAAAAGCATAAGAGCTACTCTGTAATCCAGCCTTCTGCTTGCATGGAGGAAATAGCCCCAGGTGGTGGCAAATTACTTGCAGCAGAGCAAGATTCCCCTTGCAAACTTTAGCAGTCTAGAACAATCAGAATAGAATCATAGAACGATTTCAGTTGCAAGGGACCTTTAAAGGTCACCTGGTTCAACCCTCCTGCAATAAGCAGGGAAATCTTCATGTAGATCAGTTTACTCAGAGCCCCGTCCAACCTGACCTTGAATACTTTCAGGGATGGGGCATCTACAACCTCTCTGGGCAACCTATTCCACTGTTTCACCACCCTCATCACAAAAAAATTCTGCCTTAAATCTAATTTGAATCTACCCTATTTTAGTTTAAAACTGTTACCCCTTGTCCTATTGCTACAAGCCCTACTAAAATGTCTCTTTCTTTCTTATAAACCCCCTTTAAGTACTGGAAGACTGCTATAAGTCTTCCTGAAGCCTTCTCTTCTCCAGGCTGAACAACCCCAACTGTCTCAGCATTTCCTCATAGGAGAGGTGCTCCAGCCATCTGACCAGCTAGTCTACACTACTTCTGTAGTAGCTTCCCTTTATAACCAATGGAGGGAGAGAGAGGCATCTCCTCAGATCAACTCATCTCGTTACAAGGCAGGTGATTAAAATGATGGCAGGGAGGCTAAACTGTCCCCTGAAGTTCTCACCTCCCGTCACTGGCTGTGGAAGGAGCTGAGACTGGGTATCTGGAAGCTTTTGTATCACTGACACAAGGTAGGAGAGGAGTATTCCAGTAGGAAGAAATGAAGTCAGTCTGGGGTTCATCCCAGTCATGATTGTCACTGACCATCCTCTTCTTCTTGGGAGACCAAGGCTGCCTTTGCTGTGACAGAGGAAACATAAGAGAATTGCAAAGCACTGCACTCGTTGAGCAATCCATGGGAAGTTATAGTCTCATCCCCACAGGATTCATGTGCCAACTCACATGCACCCACCCATGCACACACACTGCTCCACAGCAGGGCCAAAGTTTTCACACTGCGTTTGGTTTGGGCTGGCATGGGCAGCCTGCTCACTCTGGGGTTTTCCAAGGGATGCATGGGGAGATATTTCCTTCCTTGAAATTACTTCACATCTCCTCCAGGGCTTCATGGAGTTTAGCTGAGGGAGGTACTGGCAGCTGGGAGGACATCATGCCAGCTTCCCTATGAATCCTTCCTCACCTTTTCCTTCACAGTTAGGGCAGAGGGGGTAAGGGAAGATCAGAGGCTGCAAATCAGCCATTGAGCTATGTCAGTATTCCTTTCTTGGTGCTGAAATGAATGATGCTTAGTCTTTTAGCTAATTGGAAGGGGCCACATCCGGAAGCGCTTTACATAGCCTCAGCCTCTGTGGCGATTTGCCTGAGTAAGCATCTCAAGATTTAGCCAGTAGAGAATGTGCACTGCATATCTCGTTAAGAGCCTAATCACTCTCCTCTGGGTCGAATTCAAGCAGCCATTAAAATCAATGTATTTATTTGCCAGGAAGGATGCTAAAGAGGTCGTAAGATGTATATGAAATGTGTCCTGGAAAAATGACATTGTGGTAACAGCATGAGAAAGTGCCCAAGCTGGCTTAGATGCATCCGAACCCCTTGCTGCTCTTAGATGTGGGGATTTCTGCACCAGGGAAGAGGGAACGCGAAGGGTGTCAGCTAGAGGAATGATGAAAATATCTTACAGTCAAGTGACAAGAAGCCCGTGGCACATCAAATAGCAGAGGAGGACTATGCAGATAACAGCTGGTTGACAGGGGAACTGCTTCCTCTGATTGGAGGCTGTCTCCAAGGAGCATGGACTGACTCTTTGCTTACTGACCTTGAAAATGGAAATAATTTCAGAGGCAGCCTTCTCCCATTTGTGGAAGTTTAAGCACATTTGTTTCTATCAAATGAATTTGAATGTAAATTTCTGTGACATCATGGGGAAAGGATCATTCCTCATTTATCCGCGTGTCTGTTTTGGTATAAATGACACAGTCACTTAAAAAAAAATTGCTTTTAATGTGTGACTTTGCCTTGTGTAGAACATGATGAAAGGGGCTGAGGACAAAGCCGGGATTGCAAGAAACCGGGGGAGGGAGGATCCTCTGGGCAAACATCATCCAATGGCCGATGGTTGAGGATGTGCTGGGAGCTGGGAGGGAAGGACATGTTTCAGGAGGAAAAGATCCAGTTGCAGGAGAATAAGAGGACATCCTTGCTTGGCACTCTGCCTGCGCATGTAAACAGACGTGACGCAAACACAAGTATGCATCTCCCTACACAGACATCTTCAACCTCCCTTCCCCTTTACTGATGAACCTTACGAATGCAAACTCTTCCCAGAACAAATCACTGTTTTCCCAAACAGTGAACTTTTCTGTTACAAAGTCAACAAAGTCCTGCAGAAATTCCTGGAAAATCTCCAGAGATGTGCAAAAAAAGCCAGTAATGTGCTGTCTATCATGGCATGTTTTCAGGCCCCGCAGAGGCTACTGGAAGCTGAGGGTGGTCTGTATCTCAGCAAGTCAGAGTTCCTCTGCAGATTTTCTCAACGTCATAGAGCTGGGCCATTTGAATTTACTGGCTTATTCTTTATACTCTCATTTTAGTGCCAGCTATCACTGCAAGAAGGCGGCAAGGTGATTGAAACATCCGGTTTGGTTTATTAAACTGGACTGCTCTCCTCCGCTTATGGGGAGGTCACCTTGCAGGTACCAGAGGGTAGGAACAGGACCATATTGCTGACTAGTTGCTGGCTCTGCAGGTTTACACTCTAATTTCCCCCATGGTAATTTCCTTGGTTGCTGTATCAGGCAGGATTTGCAGATCCACCAGCTAGGTTCTGATTCTGGATCAGCTGCAATGCAAAGGATGAACCAGCTTTAGCCAGCTTTATTCTCAAATCTTAGAGAAGCTGAGCGTGGGACACACATCAGACACAGTGGCCTGGCTCCATTTCTGGATGGATGTCTTCAATGCACTTGCTGGTCACAAAAAACCCTCTAAGCCTGGCTTATGTTAACATCAGGAAAGTAGATTTAGTGGTATAGTTAAGTTAGATTTTACTTCCACTCAGTTTATTTTGCAAGGAGAAATGAAGCTGACAGTGCCTATGGATTTGTTTCTTTGCTGTTCTTATCCCACAGTCCACTTTTACCTGTATTTCCAGGTCTAACTGCCACTTTTTCTTGCATGGAGTTACCTGCTCGATTTTTGCTGCACAGCATTGAAAACATCACGATACCCTCAGAGCATCCTCATCTGGGGTGGTTTACCTTGGCTATAAGCCAGTCGAGGGCGGAAGGTGCCATGGGCTGGGGAGGACCCCCAGCATCGAGGAGCTGAGCGAAGAGGAGCTCTTGGGAGAGCCGCTGCAAGCAGGGAGCATCCACAAAAGAGGTCCCCCGCAGTGCTCCTGGGGCAGCTGAGAGAGGGGAAGGAAGATGCAGCTTAGTTACATCAGCCACGTCTGTGCACCAAGCAAAGCTGGAGGAGGAAAGCCGAAATCAGCGCTGGGAGATGATGGATTGGCTGCTTCCTGTGGTGGCAGCAGAAAGCTGCTGCAGGCCCCAGACAGCGTTGGGGTCTCCTGTCCACCCTACCCTGGCAGGCTGCCAGCAGACAAGGCGGGGAAGAAGTGGAGAGGAGGTCGCATCACCGCAGGGAGGGAGGTGTATAAATAGTGCCTGTTGGGAAGGCCAGGTGTGTCCGTCTGATTCGAGCCAAGCATAACAGGAGGGAGCAAGGGGTGCGCTTTCCTCTCCAGACCCGGTTCCTGAAATTCATCTCCTCCTGTATGTTTCTGTTATTACGGGTGGGTGGATTAGGGAGGAAGGAAGGAAGGAAGAAAAGAAAGCAAAACTCTTTGTTTTATTCTTGGATCTCACAGCCCTGAGTCTTTACTTCTTTACTTGGTACCTGCTCGCTTGTGCAGTGTTTGTCCTGCATACGTGTTACGGCCGAGCCACTCTAAGCCCGTCCTTCTGCTGGAGGGGGAGTTCTGTTCCACTGTTTCCCACTCCTCTTCCTCACTTTACCTATTCCTGCTGCCAGGTGCACGAGTTCCTCCATCCCCCTTGTCCTGGGTGACTGGACCTTTCACTGAACCAACTCAGCTCACTCACTTGTCAGAAACCTTTTGCTGGGTTAGAGGATTGAACCAGTGCAGAGCTAGTTCAAACAGGCAAGGCAGAGAGAGAGCAGCAAGAAGGAAGGGAAGTGCTGGAGGACACAGACTTTTCTTTTTTGGCTTTGGTGACCTGCTATATTGGTTCCCACTCTTGCATGTAATTTAATCACCAGCTGATATCTTGGCATGCTGTTCTTTTCCATATTCTCAGGAGGCACCTCCATTTCGAACATCACTCCTTCAGCCTGGAATAAAGCCTCAGCTCCCACGTACTTCTAGCTTTCTATTGCAAAGCTGGCCTCGAATTGAACTCTCTGACAGAGCATATCTGGCCAGCACTGTGGTCACATTCATGGTCATTCCTTCTGCCAACATTTTTTTACAGCATGCTAGGCTGTTATGATGAACCCCTTGCAAAACAAGGATGTGGCAACAGAAGGTTTCCCTTGCTATCCTGGAGAAAGAGCCAGATATCGCAGGTGCTCTCTCTGGCAGCCTGGTCCTTCAGCATAAAGCCATCGCTGGTATCTGTTCACTCCTGGGAAAACATGGATGGCGTTAGAGAGCCTGGCAGCTAAACAGAATGGTGGGGAGCATCGTTTTGCTTTCAATACCCAGGCAGCTGGTTGCTTGAGAGCATGGGACAGGCAAGCCATGCTGCTCCTGCCACCACTTGCCCATGGATGCAGGGCACATGTGCCTTTGACCACGGGCGACAGGAGGGCCGGGAAGGAGGGGTGTGTTGCCAGTGGGGCTGAGGGTGCAGATGTCTATCCCGATCATTGTGGCCTTGCTGTCCAGCCTGTGTGTTGCATGTGCAAACACCTTCCTGGCCATGGGGCACCCTGGTGGCTGGCTCGCCCTGGAGACACCCAACATCACCCCGCTGCATGGAGGACCACGAGCCCAGAGCCACGTTCCCCCGATCGCACAGCCGGGGCCAGCCCCAGCTGCCTGCCATCAGCTGTGGCTGAGCGTGGTCTCCTCCACCCCGTGCACCTCTGTCTTCAGGTAATGAGGGTTGTCCACGCCGGTTGAAACCCTGCCGCTCCACCAGTCGAAGGCACGTTTACAGGCTCACTGCCGTCCGATTTGTTCTCCTTCCTCCGCTATCCCTTTCCTCTGACTTTCTGAAACAGGAACATTATTTGAAAAATGGGCAACGCAGAAGGAGACTGTGCGGCCCCGGGAACGCGGTGTCAGGCAGAACAAAATCATCGCCCGAGGAGGTGCTTCCGAAAGACTTTGAAAGAAACTGGAGCACACATGTTCCTCTTCTCCCTCTGTTTTTGTCACGTCTCTGTAACACGGTGGACGTTTTACACGGCTGCTCGGCAGGGCTGACAGCGTGTTGTCAGGATGGGGCTGTGTCCTAAATAGAAACTCGGCGGGTTCAGAAAGTTCCCTTCCTCTAATTGGAACCGACCCGCGGAGGTGAAGAAAAGCCGCAAAATTGTTTTAAGCTCTGAGCAATTATAACAACTCTTACAGTGCCAGTGACACTAAGAGGATTTGTACTGAATTATACGTAACGTTAACATGATCTAATGCTGCATGAATATCGCAGCCCACAGCAGGCCCAGCTCTCAGAGTCAGGTTCCTTGTTCTTCAAAGTCAGCCAGGGTTTGGGAAAGGAGGGGAACAAAGCCGTGCAGGAAGAGTTTTGGTGCAGTGTCATGTCTCGTTTAACTGTCTCAAATAGGCAGTGTTAAAGTAAAAGCCAAAGGAAAACTGGATTTTAAGGAGAGCCAGTCAGCCTCCTGCTATCTGGCACTCATCCCACTAGGCAGAGGTACCACAGAGGTCTCACAGTAAGGTGACATGACTGTGCCATGTTGGCCATGGTGCCAGGCCACACCAGGTGACCAAATTGTGACTCTCTCTCCTGTCTCCAGGCTGTATGTCATTGTCTGAGGCTGCTTGAAAAAGCGTTTTAAAGTAATCCTTTTTTTTTTTGTAATGGCATGGAGAGACTTCTGCTGGTGCAGGTGGAGGAAAAAAGGCATAAATTTGGGGTATGCCCTCATATGCAGAGATTTGAGCTTGGTGGAGCAGCCTGGTAGGGCTGTACGCAGCTAGTGATGGTGAGAAGTGTGGTGTATAGGAAAGGAGGGGAGGAAGAGGTAGCACGGGAGCTGAGTCTGCAGGCTGGAGCCTTGGAGAATGCCTGCTCTGCTACTGACGACTTATAGGACTTGCAGGGAGTTGTTTAACCTCTCTGTAGATCAGTTCCTCAACGAGCAGAATTAAAGCAGTAACATTTTGCTCAGTGGGAAGGGATGAGGAGAAATCTGCGTCCATGTGAGGCGTTCAAACCCTGGAGAGATTAGAGAAGCCAAAGACAGAAGGCAGGTATAAAGGAAAGGAAGTTACAGAGTGAAAAGAGACACATACTGGCCTTGGACATTTTCCTTCTCGTCTTGGATTCTGCTAGTGAAATCAGCAGAGCCAACAAAAGTTCTCTGGGGACTTAAACTTCAGGTATGGCTGAAGGTCACAGAGTACAGATTGTGCTTGGGAACTGCCCAAGATTTGCCTTGGAGCAGTGAGGAAGCACCTGATCAAATGAATGCAGAATTTTTTCTCAGCCTAGACTTAGTGCATGACGGAAGGAATTAATGGAGGTGAAAATGGCTTTATATCCAAAATGAGAAGCCCCTCCCTGCTAGTGCTAGTGAGCTCTGCAGTGCTGAGCTCTGCAGCAGAGGTGAGGAACGAGGCCAGGAGGTCTAAATTACATTGCTCTATATACTGCCTTTGAGTTTGGCCCTGACAGTAGGCTAGGTAAGGCTATGCTTCTCACTAGTAGCATAATTTGACTGAAGAATGGAAGAATTTCATATCAGGCCCTTAGGAGATTTTATGCCACTAATATATTTATTTTGCAGAGACATGTCAAATAGAAGTATACCTGTGCAACATTGAACTGTAATCCATCCCACTGAAATCCACCCAGGGAGTAAGTTCAGACCCCAAAATAAGATGTGACAAATATCAGACAACTAACATCAAGGAGTGTGGCTCACATTGTCTGTTGCCTGCTGCTTCTCCTACAGCCCATCTCACTACAAGCCCCATGCACCATATCAATCCTAATTAAGCACTCTTCTAGAACTTTAGGCACAGTGTTGTTATGCCAAAGTGTCAAAAAACTACGAGCTAAAATAAATATCTGCAGGAAAAAGAACTTAGCTTAAAAAGGAGTGTATTACAGAGAAGCAGAAGCAGCTTAAATCAGAAGGAAGGTTGGAAGTTTGGGCCTTTGTTATCCTCCACAACTGGAGGGCTCAATGTACTGAGGTTTCCCACGACCAGGTGTTTCTAGGAGAAAATACTGTGGGGCACACTGTGACATCATGAGAGACAGCAATATTTTAAGTGTATTTCAAAAGGAGATTATGCAGCTGGCAGAAGAATAAAGTTATATTACATAGAAAAGGTTAACAAAGAATTCTAGGTGATTCTATTCTTATAATTTTACAAATAAACCCCAAAAACCAAAACAAAAACAGTCTGAAATATTTTGGCCAAAAGAGGCAAACTCTTTATACTGATTCCCAAAAGTGTGGGAGTTGCAGGTTGGGTGCTTCATGCTTTCATTCTGCTCCACCATTATCCTCCCACCTAGGATTTCATCTTCTGCAATGCAGCATGCAGCCCCTCAGGAAAGCAGGCAGAGGACCATTATGAAGAGGAGATAAAGAAGGGAGGGGAGTCGCAGGGGCTAAGGAAAACCATGGGAGATGAAATCTGTGGGAAGAAGTGCTACCAGCTCCCCAGCTTTGGGATGAATTTGACCCACTGTGAAGTTTCTCAGAACTAGTGCTAATATCCTGGGCTTGCAGTACTTAGGCAGCAATTATCACCTATAAAATAGGTGCTAATGGAGATTTTCACATTCAGAGGGCCAGCTGCTAAGCTGGTAGAAATGGATGTACCTCTCTGTTCTCCACTAGAGCTAGACTGGTTCAGGCCAGATGATAATGCTCCCCAGAATTTTTAAGACTCCAATTAATCTTAAAATCAAAATAAAGCGAAGAGAGAGTGCACATTGATCCCTTCACTTTAACAGGAAATTTAGATTTGGAGATGTCTGAAGTTCTACCTGATGAATGATTGAGCTGTGAGAGGCCAGTAGCATGCAGCATCACACACTGGTCATTTTGTAATAATTGCAAGGGAAGTATTTCTGGAAAGGAACTAATAGAAAATTACAGTGACCTGACAGAATGGAGCAGCTAGCTTTCAGCCTGTGCCCTTCCATCTTGGCAGGATACTGTTTTCCTTCATTCTGTAAAATACTCAGACTGGTACCATAAAGCTTTATAAAATGGGGTCCTAAAGAGAAGATCTACTCACGTCTAAGGGAAAAAAAATATACCAATTTGTCATATTAAAGTGTCAGGGACTTTTTTGTGTAGGTACACACAGCTGCCAGGTCAAAGTGCTACCTTCCTGTGACTATAGTACAGCATACATTTCCCGAGTAACACACCGGTTGTTAGTTGAACCTCATAGCAAAGAATCAATAAAGTCAAGGCAATTTCCTTAACATGCCATCTGTAAGAGATTATGGAAGAGAGGTGGGAGAAGGATTTTCCTTAGTGGCTAATGCTTTACTAAAGTTCAAATGAGGCAATATATAGTAAAATAAATTCAATCTATATTTTCTCTTCTTTCAATTTTAGTGGGGACTAAATGAAATGGAACTGTGTTGATTCTACCCGGTTCAATATATCTTTGCTTTCTAATAACCAAGGTCATTTTTACCTTCATGCAAAAAGAAGCCTAATATAAAATACTCACCCAGACTGAACAAACACACATCCCCACTTTTTCAAAAGCCAGGTAGATGACTGATATATTATGTAATTCATTTCATGGCACACTGCTGAATGTTTTTTTATAGATAGTGTTTAACCTTGCCAATTTTGCTCTGAGATAATCACTCCTTTGAGGATAAAATCTCACATTTAACATTAGAAGGAAAAAAAACCCAAACCTGCCAAAGTCTGCCATATACAACAAATAACGGGGAAGTTACTTAGCCAGAAAGATAACGATTAGAGCAGTTTTCACTGCTGACTCTGTGATTAGCCAGTGGTTGTTATAATATTAATCAGAAATACACTGATAACTGCTTAGACTACGTTTTGATACAGCCAGTGAGCAATGACAAAATGCTTAGATATCTTACAATAATGTATTTCTGCCCTGACTAATGGAAGTGGAGAACAGATTCATAAAAATCCCCTATATTTAGCACTGGAGATATTCCCAGTGCAGGAGCTTTGCTTGTGGTTCTCTGGAGTTTATGATCAGGAATATTAATAGCGCCAGCGTCTCATGGAAAGGATGCAAACCCTGGAAGACACCTCTGAAACACCCAAGGGAAGGACATCAATGGTGAAAGTCTGCAGGGTCAACACAGTGCCCATTTGCTCTGTGAGCCCTGATGCTCCCCTGGAGACTGCCTCTGAGAGACGAGCAGTGCAGAAGGTCAATGCAAAGTGAAATCGTACCTGGAGAGAGGAAAAAATATATATAAGCCCAGATTCATCTTATTGTGCTGTAGGCACGTAGTCTAGGTGGCTAAGTTGGGACTGCCGTCGGCCCTTGGTTCTCATTATAGTCAAGGCAAACAGAAACAAGCACCTCCTGAGAGCAACTCAGACCACCTACGGTATGAATCACCTTTGGGAGAGCCTGTGTTTCACCCCAGCCGCTGGAAATCAAGTGCCTGATGTGCTGTGAGATGAATCCTGGCCTTGGCAGATGAGGATGGGACTAACTGGTTCTGATTGAGAGCCTCCAGCCAGGAAAGAACCAAACATACATCAAACGCTCATCTTAATTACTGAAATGAAAGATGTCATTAACTTTTAAAGATATTTCACTCTTACCTCTGCCCTTCCCTTTCAGGCACATGCTTGGGACCATTACTGGAAGTATCGTTCATTAGGTAAGACTCTGTCCTTATGACATTTCCAGTTCAACCAGAAGCAAGCTGTGCTGGGGCTCCTGGAAGAACTTGGCGCTTCCACAGGTTTTCTCCTCAGATTTTGCAGGCTACAAGATACTCTGGAAAATATCCAGCCAGGACCAGACTCGGAGGTCTTGATCCAAACCATTAAAGAGGCATTTCAACCCATTTGTTCAGCTAAGAGTTTTCATTACCAGGATTACTGGCTTGGGCCAGAGGTGGACCAGAGGCAATGGGCGAGTATAAAAGCGTCGTAAGCCTTAAAGCCCACTTTAAATAGCCTTATTTTAGGGACATAATATGCTGCATAAGGCTTTGGAGAAGCTTTATGCATGGGGACAAATTGTCCCTGGATGGCAGAAGCAATATTCAGAAATTAATGTGGAGACTCCGCATTTTGGTTTTTATTCATTTAAGCTTCCCCCTTACTGAAACTCCATCTCAATTCCATCCAGAAGTAGCAACTAACTTTCAAAAATCCATTGCAAATAAAAGCCCCCAAAAGACAAGCTTTGTTTTAAGACATCACTTTAACGCATCCATAAGATCTCTGGCAAAATTTCTTTGCCTCAGAAGATTAATTTTTTTAGGAAACCTCTGCTTTTTTATTCTGATCTGTTTGACGTAGATTTCATTGTACAAAAAGATTTTAAGAGCACTTACCTCTTCAAAGTGTGCTTCATTTTGCCACTACATAAATCAGAAGTGTACACTATTTTTCTTAAGTTTACTAAGCCAAAGGGCAAAGACCCGAGTTCCTCTGGAACTACTCACGTAGAGTAAATAATTAGACCTTGATCTGATGAAGGCACTTAACAACAGGCTTATTTTTAATTCCATGAATGCAGCCATTGAATTCAAAGGGATTGTTTGGATGTTTAAGTTGAGTGCATATTTAAGTGCATGGCTGATCAGAGTGTCCTGATCCTTAAACTATGCCATCGATTTTGGCACAGGCACAGGGTGATGTCAGGGGGCTGAAGGCAGCAGGACTGCAACCAAGGCTTGTTGAAATCGTGGGAATCTACTTTTTACTCCTTGGACATCAGGACCCTCTCCAGAGCCACAGAGGCTGTGGTTTGGCTTTGTTTCGGTGAGTTTCAGTTTTTGCTGGAGTTCTTTGCCTTCTAATTCAGGTTAATCCATAACTTCCCCATTCCAGGGAAATTCTACCTCAGTCATATGAAATAGAGAATACTCATCCTACCCCTTCATAAAACACTTAGAAAACATGACCAGGGAATGATCAGCAAATAAACTGCCAAGCCCTGCAACTCTTGCCTCTTGTGCCTAATCTCGAAAGGAGGCTAATTAATACCAACAGCACACTCCTCACAGAGCAAAGATTACTTATCAGCTTAATTTGATGCTTTTACAGACAGCTGACATAGGGTTTCCTCCTCTTCCCCCTGCCCTTTCCTGCACTCGAGTTCAAATAGGGCTGAAGTTGTGCACAGGACTTCCTCTCTTCCTCTCTACTGGGCTAGGTTTCATCTCATGTGGGAAAGAATTGGTGCTATCGGGCTCAAGGACCTGATCTTACCAAGTGGAGCTGGCTTTTCCTCAGAACAGACCCATATGCCTTTTTCTTCCTAACATACCAGAAAAACAGATTGGTGAAATGGAGCTTGTTCCTTAAAGGTGAACTGAAACTCTTATCTACCGCGTGTAAAAAACAAAGTTTTCTTCTTTGAACCACACGCTTTGTAGGGTGCCTATTCGATGCAGCCACACCACCATCATCCTTGGAAACACAATGAACAGGATGAGAAAGAAATAAACTGGCACAATTTTTCAAAGCTACTGTTGCTCAGAATTGTTGAGTTTCCCCATTCAGGGCAATCTGAGAGGCCATGCTAGGTCTGATGCAATTTAAACCACTCCATAGATCATGCTGGGCATCCTCTAATATGTATCATTACAGCCTTACTGAACCTGATAGATGTTAGCCGAGGAGGAGGACGGGGCGTACTCTGTTACATATGCTGCGAGCTCGTCCTCTTTCACTGCACTGTGTCCTCAGCTGATGTAGATCTGCAGAGCTGTGGTGCAGTTAATGGATTTTGTGCTGGTTTCCACTATTCAAAGATCTGGACAATCTTGTCTATTGCGGCAGCCCAGAAGATCCAGTCTTTTGTTTTTAACAATGCCTATCCATCCCTGGAAGTGTTTAAAGCCAGGTTGGATGAGGCTTTGAGCAACCCAATCTAGTGGAAGGTGTCCCTGCCCCTGGCAGGGGGGATTGGAACTAGGCAATCTTTAAGGTCCCTTCCAACCCTAACCATTCTTATGATTCTATGGGGTTTAATTCTCTGCTCTGCCTGTGTGACCACAAGCAAGTCCTCTGCAACTTAGGCTCCTCTTCTTGCATGGGCTCAAATCTACATCCCCACCTCTCAGTCTGTAGCCTGAAAGTCACCCCAGCTGCAGACTGCTCCCTGTCCTCAGACATGAACATCTGGGAAACCCTCATCAATTTGATGCCAAATCCTGGAATTCAGGCTGCGGGAGAGACTATGACACAACTACAGCACTTGGTAATAGACACTATGCAAGAACTGCAGTTACACAAATGAGTGGATGTGGTGTCAGTTCCAGGCTGGTCTCATCATACATGTCAGACAAGGTTTTCCCTAGGTCTCTTAACAGACTTTTGAACTAATAGAGGTGATCCAGGCAAAACACAGGTACCAAAACCAAACCCTACATGGATCCCAAATAGAGTACAGGCTATTGCTCCTTCCACAGCACTTCTTTCTGCTCTTTCTGTTTCTGAGGTCTTAGGTTCCAAATACGAAGAGAAGTTTTCAAGAATTTTGGAGTCCTCATTATAAAATCATTTTTCAGTCTTTGGCTTGCATGAGATGCATTTGCCGTGATCAGCTTCAGGTACTTCTGGGCAAGTCAGAGTTTCTCATAGCTATATAAATAAATATTTTTTTGTAGTACACCCATGATTGATCATCATCTCCATTTGTGTATTTACGATTGTGACAGTAACAGAACTTGCACAAGACGACACATTTTTTAATGATGTTTACACTCATTTCAGCTATCATAGTTATATATAGCTACATATTTGAAAGTCCTAAATAAACAGGTTACAGCTCACATAAGAAGCAAAATGAAATGAAAATATAAACTAGAATCAAATGCATCATCTGAAGACTTAGCCCTTAACAAGTACCTGGCATGTTTTGTACATCTGATAGGTAGGTATACATTTTAAAGGCATTATGTATTTGAATATAGATATGTAAAACAAATATACATATGTGTGCATCTATTGAATATAAAAATATAAAATGCAACATACAACAATACACACCTGTCTATACACACACGTGCAAGCACAGGCACGTACCCATGCATGCATGTCCACACATTTGGTACCATAACACCTTTGAATCCTTGCATCAGGAAGATCTGTGTTACTGTAACACTTGGGGGCTTAGAATAACACGGTTGCCATGCTGGTGCATGCCAGAGGAGCTGCTAGCACTGCGAGACCTCTCAGGAAAGGGAGCTGCAAGAGCAGCAGAGAAGCCTGTGGGTTGCTCTGAGGGGTGAAGGGCTGGAGAAAGTCCTTGGGTGTACATTGCCATTCACCGCGTGATGCACAGGAGTGCTGAGGGGACCCAGTGACACACTGACAGCCCATACCTTCAGCTGGTGTGCAAACACTACGCACACACACACAATCAAAATGACCATGATTTGATTGCATGGCCTGTGCAAGTGTTTGGAACGCAGACCCTGGGTGGGAGAAACAGCCCACATGCTGCTTTTTGCAGCGCAAGGTTCCTAAGGGAGCAACGGGATGGAGGTGTCCAGGGAGCTGGGCAGGGACATACGCAGGCATTTGGGTCCTGCGGAGAGGTCTGAGTGCTGGCAGGGGGGTCTTACTCTGGTGAAGCTGCCAGCAAGGCTGGCAAGGTGAAGTGAGGAGAAAGGAGACAGCTGGTGTGGCATCACACCACATTCTCCATTTCATTTCTAAACCATGAGGCCGAAGGTGTTAGCTGGAGACAGGACTCCATTGAGCACTGACTCTGGGCGTGCGAGCCATCCGGCCCTGTGCCTGTGTTCGATCGCTGTGGCAATGTTCAGAAATTGTTCAGTTGACCCCCACAAAGGTTGCAGGTCTTCACCCCTCAGTCACATCAAAGGAAGCGCGAGCTCCACTGAAGCCAACAGGATTCTGTCGCAGCCCCCGCTGAGGGCAGGCAGCCCCCATGCCTCCTCCCTGCTGGCTCTCCTGCCTCACACCTGCACCCAGCAGCGGGCAGGACTGGCACGCAGCTCGCTGCCATGCCTCTGCCGAGCTCCTGCTGCTGTCTCCTGCTCCAATGGCTGCTGGCACAGCAGGGCACGGCGTGGCATGGAACAGTACAGCATGGTATGGCACAGTGTTGTACCGGGCAATGGATGCTGCTCCTTGCAGAGCTTCCCACTCCCTTCCCTCTTCCCCTGCCAGCAGTTGCAGCCAGCACCTCCCTTCCTGAGTCTAAAGAAAAACTATTTTTGCACCCGTGCTTAGCTGGACTCACTACAAATATCACCAGGGACGCAAAGTTTTTCCTTGGCTATTCTCTGATCATCTGAGGGATGTTTCAGTGGTTATCCCTGGATGCCAGGGACCTCATGCAGGCAGTGGCGCAGATCGTCCCCCTCACACCCCTCACTAGCGTGGCTGCAGGTGCTGGTCCTCAACCACAAACACGGTCTATGGTATCTCCCCAGACACTCTCCTTCTCCACAAGGTTGGTCACTCTCACTGCCATGGTGATTCCAATGCTGGAGCAGGAGCTGAGCACAGCTGAAAAGCCAGACCCAGCTGAGAGCCATCAAATGGCATGGAAACATAACTCACGAGTAGGATTGCATGTTCTGGGCCCAACTCCTTTCACCTTATTCAAGCGAGAAGACCCATTAAAATGAAATTAACCGGCTGTGCGTGCACATGCATTTTCTATTTTTGATCAACTACCTCTTTGCTGATACGCCTGGTAGAGTGTTTGAAATCCCTATAAATGTTAGATGTCCATGATAAAAGGCAGTGCCCTTATTTGGCCCGTGGCCATTTTCCGTGTTTATTTGCTTATTTATTTCAGTTAAGTGCAACACGCCAGTTGATGCGCAACACCCGTGTGCCGCAATACGGCTCCGGGTTGCCTTGGCAACGGGTGGAAAGGGTTTTGAAGAGCCAGAGAGGCCCATGCTAATGAAAACAAGCATTCAGGGGGCCTTTCCTCCAGGTGGGTGAGAAGAGGCTCCCTGCTGGGCTCTCTCGCCCAGCCTGCATTCAAATAGTCTGGTGCTTTCAACAAAAACTACAAAAACCAACAACAACAAAAAAGCCCACCACCCAGCCCCCTCCACTTTTTCTTCCATGCAAAAATGCAACTACTGATTAAAAGTTCTGAGACTGTTCTTTGAAGCCTTTCATTAATAGGTTTCCTTTATGAATCCAAATTAGACGGTCAACGCATTTTCCTTCAAAAAAAAAAAAAAGAAAGAAAGAGAACTATTATGGAAATGTTTGTTGTTGTTGTTGCTGCTGCTGGGCTTTACATGTTTAATCTCCCACATGTGCATCCATGCCAGATGGCACTGCCCATAAGATGGGAGATAATCTTTGCACACCATCTTCACCAGGTTGATCCTTGTTCCCAGGCTGCTGCAGGCTGAGGCTCTTGTTTGGACATGGTGGAAGCCATGGGATTTGTCATGGACTCTGTGAGATGGGGCTGACCCTGCCTGGGCTCAGCACCCTCAGTTCCCACTGAAAGTCTCAGGTGAGGGTGGAGAGAGGGTGGATTATTCACAGAGGTCTTGTAGGACTAAGGCTGTGATACTGAATGCATGGGGAGATGTCTTCACTTGAGGAAGGAGGTCTTCTGGAAAGACATCTGAACACTCATTCTTAGGAAATCAAAGGGCCATGAGGAATACCTGACCCTATTCAGTTGTCTCTTTTGGAAACATGAGGAAAAGCGTGTAATGAATGACACTAGGAGCTGAGCAGGATTACAGCCAGTAGCTTCAGTGAGATTCACGTGTGTCCATCTTCCCTTAGGGCTCTCCAGTAACTGCTGGGTATTCCCAAGGGCCAAACTGCTGACTGACTCAACGAGGTGATGTCCATGGGATGTGCAAAGAGATAAGTATGTAAACATAGGGATAACATGAAAGGGGAAACAACCAATGAAATCCTGAACATAGGTTGAAGGTTGCTCTAGGCTTGTGATGGTGGATAAGGGGGTGACGAGCTTCTGGACATCAAGGCCAGCAGAAGGGCACTGTATGATAACCTGGGGCAATAGATTTCTGTTCCTGTTTCTGTTTCCATGTGAGCTTTTCTCATGCAGAGCAGAACACATTCTGCTGTGGACAATGGTAACCAAGACTTTTTAACATACAGTTGGACTCATAGTTCGAAGTCTGAGTGTCCTAGTTTTAGCTGGGACAGAGTTTTTAACAGCCAGAAGAGCTCCGTGTTTTGGTTTTACTCAGAGGCTCACTCTGAGAAGAATGCTGATAGCAAGCTGATGTTTGTGGTTGAAAGTGAAACTCCAAGGACTTTTCAGTGTGCCGGAGTGCAGAAGCACGGTGGGATAAGAGGGGAGCATAGCTGGGACAAGGGGGACACGATTCCCCATGTGATTTGTGGTGGAACTTAAGATTGAGGCCAAACTGGCCAATTAGTATTCCATATCATGCAGCGTCATGCCCAGTATAAAAGCGAGGGGCAGCCGGACAGAAGGGCTTTTGCACTTTGGCTCTTTTGCGCTTTTGTTCTCTTGTGCTTGCTGCGCTGTTGCTCTGCTGTTTTTCTTTCTTTTCTCTCTCTCTCTCTCTCTGCCCCTCTCTATTTCGGGGCCTCGCGTTCGTCCGGGATTGCAGCTTCGGGACGAGACGGGCTTCGCATACGAGGGGGTGGTGAGCACCTATCCTGTGTATTAAATCATCTGTATTAAATCATTCTTATCTCAACCCATGGGTTTCCCGTTCATCCTTTAATTCTCTCCCTCATTCCTGGGGGTGGGGGAGGGGGAGTGACCGGCTGTGTGTGTGTGTGGGGAGTTTCAACCTAACCCACAACACTGAGTTTGTGGCATAAAATTATAGGAAAGAGGGAAGTGGCAGCTGGGAGTGAAGCAGACCTCTGTAACAAAGATACTGAAGCAAGAGAAACAGTGTCCAATGGGCCAGCAAGGCAGTACCCACAGAAAGCCATAGTGGGAGATGCCCAACTTCCAACTTTGTGTGCAAACCACGGGCAGTGTTATTTGCACACAGCTTGCAGTGATGTGGCAGGCAGCTTTTTCAGCAGAAGGCCTCTTCCACCTCCTCAGAAGCAATGGGAGGTGACTGTCTATTTGGATTGGTAAAATGTCACAAGCTCCGATGAAAAGAAATTGGGATAAATTTTCCCTTCCAAAAAATCTCAAACCAACCCAGATCATGTGAGGCCAGGGACAAAATCCCAAGAGTTGTTGGCATAGTTTCCAGTGTTAGGCAAAATGTATGTATATTTTTTGCTAGGACTCTTCACCGCTTGTATGTGACTCAGTGCCAGAAACTGACTCATGTTGAAACAGCATTACAGCGAGAAAAAGAAACTGTGTAATACACCACCAGGCTCTCGGTCTGATAATGCTCTCATGGAAGGAGTGTTTTACTCTGCCCTGAACTGTGGTGAAGCTTATCACCAAGAGCAGTGACGTACTGGTCAGTTCGTTAATCTAAGCAAAGGGGAGTGAAGCTAGAAATGTTTATAAGTGATTTCCCTCTGCTGAGGAAGGAGATAAGAATAACTATGACAACATTCCTAAAACATTTGTTGAATGTTTCATTCTAAAATGAAGCATACCAAAAAAGAAGGCAGTGCCTGAATGAGGGATGGGGAGTCTAGAGAAATCCCTGCTCATTGGAGATGCCTCCCCAGGAAAAGCAATGTTGCAGCTAAAATGTTCACAAGTAGTTTTAGGGTGCCTGAAGCCTTTGGATCGCCAAGCTGCAATAGGGCTCCTTTCTGGAGGGAGGAGGTTCAAAACTCTGGAGAACAGGTCTCTCAGGAACACAAGAACCTGAGGATCCTCAGAATGTGAATTTGCATTTGAGATTACAGGCAACTGTGATTTCAGTGGCAGTAAGTTAAAGCCCATGAAAAACTGTCCCTAAATTGGGACAATTCTGAAAGTTTTTATAATCCTCATCTGAGCTGGCTCCAAAATAGGCCAAGAAACAAATTCATCGAACCACATGGGGTGCCTACAAGAAAGCAGGGAAGGTTGACTGAAGTGATAGCGAGGACATCTGCAGTGTGTCATATGTTTCATTTTGCAGATGCCACTGTTAGCTCTCTGCAAACTTCTTGTGTCCTCAGGGTGATCCCAGGAGCTGTGGTTCCGTGTTCTGCACCAGTGTGAGGGTTTGCACTGCTCCAGCCAAGCACACAGCCCTCTGCCAGGCTGGGAAATGAGGCCATGAGCTGCTGCTGCTCTTGCTGTTGGGAGGGTGTGGAGCAGGGCTGACCCATCTACTGCCCTGCCAAATCTGTGAGAGACCCTGAATTGTTCCTGGCTTGGCTTATGCTCCAGGGCTGCCCCACATGAATAACCCCATGCTGTGCAGGCTTGCTCATGGGCTTAGGTGAGCAGCCAAGATCTGTGTTTACTTTTTTTGGATATGGCAAAGACATCTAATTGCACCCACAGTGTATTTCAGTGCAGAACTATTTAATGCTTGTGTTACAGAGTCTGAAGCATGATTTGCTCCTTGTGGCTCCTGAAATCTGCAATATAGTCCTGCCAATGAAAACACAGAGACTTGGCCATGCAAGAAAACAGCTAGTTCAGCAAAAACGGTGGTCTGTTGTTCTATTTGCAATGAAGAAGCAGAAAAACATCCACTACCCACAGAAATGCTGCTCCATTTTGCTCTTGAAAGTGGCAATTTAGACTTGAAGGCAGCTGAATTACATGGGCAACATGGGAAGAATTTGTTTTATGTGGGAGCCACTATACATACATAACTTCACCCTAAGATTTCAATGTTGATTGCGATAACCTGCCCGGATCACCTTGCTCTAACCAGTTATGGGGATAATCGGACAGTCTAGTAGCATACTCATTTTATCTGCAGCACTCTGCACAAGTACTCATAAACCATAGAATCGTAGAATCATAGAATGGTTAGAGTTGGAAGGGACCTCAAAGATCATCTACTTCCAACCTCCCCGCCATGACTTGCTTCTTATTCCCTTCTGCATGGTTGGTTATCCCTGCAGGAAGGAGTAAGCTTTGTGCTTTGTAAACTTGGGATGGAAGCTGGTCATTGCAGAAGATGGATGCTAACGGGTGGAGGTGATATGATTTTGTTCTTTCCCTGCCATGGGCAGGGACACCCTCTACTACACCAGCTTGCCCAAAGCCTCATCCAACCTGGCCTTGAACACTTCCAGGGATAGGGCCTCCACAACTTCTCTGGGCAACCTGTTCCAGTGCCTCACAACCCTCAGAGTGAAAAATTTCTTCCTTAGATCTAATCTAAATCTACCCTCTTTCAGTTTAAAGCCATTGCCCCTGTCCTATCACTACATGCCCTTGTAAAAAGTCCCTCTCCAGCTTTCCTGTAGGCCTCCTTTAAGTACTGGAAGGCTGCAATAAGATCACCCCGGAGCCTTCTACTACTATGAAGTAGCTGTACTAATGCCCTTAGTCATTGCTGAAGACTATGTCCCTAGATTGCACCAGCATGTAAAACAGAAAAGATATAAAGACCTGGGTATGTCTCATTTGTACTCACCATGGAAATTATTTGAAACTATTGTCTTCACTGTTTTGTTGATTTTTTTTCATGAAAAGCACCACAGACTTAATGGCATGCAGCTTCTCTGGTGAGAAAATCCTAGGTGTCTACTTCATGATATATAAATGGCAAGGTATTTGACTTGTGTCACCTGTAATGTGTTTCATCTAGGCAGCTTAACACTGATGTTATAGTATGTACAATAAGACTGGACAGGAGGCCTGTTTGATATTAACATTGGGAAGTTTGTTGGAAACATTCTGGGTCAGATATATCCCTGTGCAGAGAGACATAAATTGGCAGTAATAGTCCTTGAACTGGAGGAGAAATATCTTCTGCTAATGTCAAAATGTTTAGAAAGGGTACAATATGTAGCTGTGTGAATGTGTATGTAAGAGTCTAGCACAGAACTGAAATTATTGTTTTCCCCTTCTTGTTGGGAACTCACTCTAGCAGCATCTTCCACGCAGAGAGGGTCTTGCAGGTAGCCTTTGGCTGAATGGAAGTTCCATGGGTTCATACATTCCCCTTTACTATGGTTTCTATGTACTTGCATATCACCAGAGGATAGAGCTATAGCCACTGTAGCTACACGGTAAATCTCTTTTACAGTACAGGCAGTGGTATGGTACAAACATTACTTATTTAGACTTCAGAGTACTGATTTGCATTAGGCAAATTCACACAAGCTATGGCTTGCTTCTTATTCCCTTCCGCATGGTTGGTTGTCCCTGCAGGAAGGAGCAAGCTTTGTGCTTTGTAACTTTGAGATGGAAGCTGGTCATTGCAGAAGATGGATGCTAACGGGTGGATGTGATATGGTTTTGTTCTTTCCAGATCTTGCCTCTTCCTCACAGCTGCAAGACACTTGCTTGTATTCTTTTGGCAGTGTTATCAGCATGATCCAGCCCAAGGTTTAAAAAAATAATGAATGAGACATTTCCTGAAATCAAAACATGGGCAGTAATTTAGATTAAATGAAATCAATGCAAGGTTCCTCGCCCCTCAGTACTAACGGAATGTCGTGTTCAGGTTTGAGCACTGAGCTTCAAGAAAGATGTGAAGAAAATGGAGAGAGAGGATAGTCTTAATAATCAAAGGTCTTGAAAATATAGTTTGTGAAGAAAAGCTGGAAAAAAACATTGTACTCCACTGCTGTGGCAGGTAGAACATGAAAAAATGGGTTTAAACTGCAGCAAGAACAGTTTAGGCTGAATATTAGAAAGCATTTTGTAAAAGCAGGGCTGCTCTAAGTGCTGGAATAGATTGTGTGGGCAGGTGGTGCAGTCCTCAGCATGGAAGGTGCTTATGAGCAGCTTGAGCAAACACGTATCGGAAATGACACTGACATAGCTAACTCCGCCTTGAAGAAGCCAGATTGACTGCAAATGAAGTTGACTATTCAACTGGGAAGGAGCTGAGCGATGTGTTAATAAAAAGGCTGTGATTTTGGTATTTCAGCAAGAAGTGAGATTCCAAGGGGTTAGCCTGGGTTGCATATGTCCATTGCGCATGTCCAGGATGGCCTGGATTTGAAGTCTCCCAGGGTGTTGCATGCAAGGTCTGTGTCAGCAGAAAGCCAACCCAGTTCGCGGGATGCACCTCTTCCTATTGATGGAGGGCACAGACGCTGGTGGTTTTGAGCCTGCTATTTCCTTTGGCACATCATGGGTTTTCTGCAAGCTAATTGCATGCAGTAGCTTCTGCTATGGTGTGCAGGGCTCTCTGTCCATGGAAAGTATCTTCATTTAAAGTAATAACGTGGAGCCTCCGTGTGAGCCGACACTCACTTTTAATTACTGTTGGCCAGTTCCAGCCCCATGCTGAAGCAAGTCTAACCTGCTCTGTACCACGGGAGTCAGCAAGGCGTAAGAGAACTAACTCCTTGGGATGTTATTTGATGAATCAACTGAGGGACTGCCCTTCTGGGAATAACCCCAGGCAACCTAAGATGGGACGGAGAACCCTTCTCCTTCCTCCCTGTTCTCTCATCCCTGAGGAGCTGGGAGGAAGAGCAACCTGGACGGATGATAACCACCTCTGCACCCTCTCCTGAACCCCACCTCCTTCAGAGGTGCCTTCCCATGTGATCTGTGGGGTCACTGGGGAATATGGGTCATAAAATTTCTAGGATGGTATGAAAAGGTATGAAAAACCCACAGGGATAAACTTTGCTAAACTCGTTTTGACTGTTCCCCCATGAAGTCCCTCCTCAAGCACCGGGTGAACACCGAGCAAGGTGACAGATGAGAAGAGCGGAGTGACCCGTGGTGTCATGCACCCGCTTCTGAGTCTGGTCACGCAGCCTGTGTTTAAATTTCCTCCTCGCCATCCCGCAGTGTGTAGCTAAACTTAGCTCTCAGCCACAGTAGATCTCAGGTAGGCCACAGCAGCACTTAATTCAAAAGAAAGACTGTTTCCTGTACAGGCTGATGCTCAAAATATCATCAGAGGAAGATGAAATGAATTACTCATTAATTCCTGGTCACCATATTATAAGGAAATTACTGTGGCACCAGAAAGATTCAGAAAAGAATTGGGAAGGTTAATTTGAAAACTAAGACGTAAAGCTTGTGAGGGTAAAAAGAACAGGTTATATATGGACCAGAATTTAAAAAAAAAAAAAAAAAAAGAGAGAAAAATTATTTTTCTTAAAAGAATACTAATTGAAGTATGTAAAAATCCTAATGGCTAATTTCAGTCTTGGTTCATACTTTCATTCCATCGCAGATAAGCACAAATGGAAATAAAGTAGAAAGAAATTGAGGGCAGTGTCAAGAAGCACTTCCTTACACAAGCAGTAATTGGAGAGTGAGGTGACCTATGAGGCAATGTCATGAGACAAAAACATTAGTGTAATTAAAAAAGCACTTAGATGCAATGTGAGGAGAAAGGATGAATGAACTTTGGCACAAAATGCCTTTCCCAGCCCCTCGCCCAGCCCACCAGAACATGTGCTCGGACTCCTGCAGTCCCGTTGGTTTGAACCACTCTAAGTCCTACCACAAAACCCAGGAAAGTGGAAACGACTCTTTTAGGCTGCAGCTTCCGATTGAAGCTGAAAAACATTAACATCGGTGTAATGGGACTGAGGTCAATCATTTCTCATCACGGATGAGAAATGGATGATTTTCTGAAATGAAAACCCATGCAGCATGTGAGTAGAGGACATCTCAAGCTGTTTTGCTGGAGAAGGGTCGATGAATATCCCATCCTTGATCCTGCCTGGAGCAGACAGGGGAGAAGGGATGAAGCCATGCCACTCCTTGCTGCTGAATCACTGGTGATGGGAAACCCGTCGGCTTCAGGTGCAGACTAATAGCATGTTTGTGCTCCTCCTGATTCACGTAAGGACCAAATTAAACTCTTCCCCCAAGCAAAGGGAACCTGCCCTGCAGTGGGGCACTGCACCCCTGCCTGGGGGCTCAAGGAAAAGGCGACAGACATCCCTCCTGCCCCTACACTCACATGCATGGCGCACAAAGGGCTTTGGGAAAGCCCAGCCTAGCTCCAGCTGTTGTCTCTGCACTCTTACCCTGAACACTGCTCCCAGCCCAATTTTGCCACCTTTGCTCCCACTGAAGCTATTACAACATGTTGCGCTTTTGCTGTACACAGCTGCTTTCCTGCAAGCTCTTCAAATCGTGAGGATTAAATCGCACTAGTATGGAAACTAAGGGAACATTTATCACTGGCAAAAGATGGCAAGGGTTTTTCTAAATCGGAGATTTTCTTACAGTAGAACTTTTGTTACTGGAGCAGATCTATAATAATATCACTACTGTTTCAGTATTTTTATAACAGTGCTGCTGGGAAGAGCAGCTCTTTTAATACAAATGCTGTCATTTAGAATTGCTGCTGTGGTAGATATCTTAAATTAAGCACTGTCCTTTACACAAAATACAACACCACCTGCTTGAACAGAGAGCTGATAAAACACTGTATTTTTTTTTCCATGCGTCACATTAAATTACCCAGCAATATAAAGAAATGGAAGTACACAAATGTCAGGGCTTTTTTCTGAAATGACTTCACTTGTATCTTCTCCTTCCAAACACAATGTGCTGGTTGGGGGGGCCGAGATAGACTGAACAGACTCATCAGACAAAATTCCTTCAAAATGATCGATTTTTATGTCAAAACTGCATGCAGAACCGCAGTTCTGGTGTACTTTCAGTTCAGGTCCATAACATGTTCCCAGCTTCACAAAATGCCTGTGAACCACAGGTCTGGGAAAAGGACTTCTAGTACAATGATGTTCTCCTAACAAAGCCAAAAGTTATTTGCGATATGGTTTATACCAGTTTCTCTGGTGAATAATTTACTGGCTGGTGTAACTAAATCAATCTGTTGGGTTTTAAAATGTGTTTTGTTTCATTTTATTGTGTGGTAGACAAGTGTCACTGTTTTAGCATTAGACAGGGAATCGGATCTCATCAGCTTGCCAGGCTGGCCAAGGTGTCCTGGAAAGTGCCTTGGAAAGGCAGTCCAACTCCTGCGCAGCCTACGCCCAGCTTTCTTTTCCACGGAAACCAGGGCACATGGTGGCTGGGGAGAGCTCAAAACTCAGACTGATGTGCAGCAAGGACACAGCTTGACTCTGCACCCAGATGCCAGAGCGGAGCCCCAGACATGCCAATGGAGGCTGAAGCACAAAACAGAGGTGATATCTAATCCTCTCACGTCCACCGTGTGTAACCTCACAGCCAGGCACTCCACGCACTGCTGTCAGAGGTCGTCCTCTGCACACTGGGTCGTGAGAGCTCGGGCTGGGAAAAATACAAGTCACAATCCCACATCTTGTGCTTGAGTGTCTTTGAAACATTTTTGAGGTCCTCTTGCCACCTGCAGATTGTTCCAGCAAAGGAAATACGCTTGTGACACGTCCCCAAGCATCACATCATTACATAGTATTTATTCTTTTGCATGTCAGATAATTGGCAAAGTGTACTGATGACAGTCATTTCTTCCATTGGGCAGTGTGAATTAAGATTCCTGTGATGGGGTATATAAAACTTGACTTAGACACAGAGAATTTTGTAGGAAGTGTTGACAATACCCTTGTTAATTTACAATTACATTCCTTTGGAGAGCCTCCTGGCACTTTCCAAATACTGTTTAAAGCACATACCTCTTCTATGAGACAAATGTTATGACTATGAAAGTCAAAAAAACAAGGACAGAGAGGTTTAAGTAACTTGCCCGAAGCCCTACAGGAAGGCACTGTCAGAGGTTACCATAGAAATAAGACTTGTGTTATAACCATCTGTTCACAATGGGTTGAATTTTCAGAAGAATGCTCAGGATTTATTTATATTTGACAGAAGTGTATTATTTTTGCTACATTAGGTATCTGCTGCTTGGGAGAAAGCAAGAATTTGGTAGTAACTAATGATTCCTAGTTACCGTGAAATGTATGAGAGGTTGATGTTAAGAGGTGGCAAAATAGAGTTGCCATTACAAATCAAGCCTTGATCCAACAAAGCCTTTCAAAATGGGAAGTTTTGCCTCACTGGAGTCACTGAAGTTTCCAGAAGAAACACGCATACACCCTTGCACAGTCCAGTTGCAGTCTCTGCGTGAGAGTGTGCCTTGCAACACCCCAAGTACTGGAAGCGTGAGAACCACAGTAACCTCCAGAAACTGCTAAAACCCCAGCTGGTTCTTCCAAGTGTGGCACTAGGAATATGCCCATCATGGTAACGGTGCCTAGAGATCTGGTATCTGTCTGGGATCCAGTCCCCATTGCATTAGTCATTGCACAAACACATTAAAATGACAATCACAAATAGCTGACAATGCAAGTGGTAACATTGCTGGGCAACAGCAACATAGGTATTGAAATTTAATTGAGAAAATATTTGAATGCCCTCTTTAAAGCCCTCTTTATTGAAGTTTCATGGCTTCCTTCTTCCAAGAATCCTAGTAAAATATCAAACAAAATACCAATTAAAATAAACAAGTAAAGAAACCCCAAACCTAGAGCACTAGATAACGGACACTATAACACTGCACTTTGCCAGTTTGAGTCTTGCCCCACCCCGCTCTCATCGCCCTGTTAACTCATTTTCTGTTACAGTTCTGGTATTTCATCTGTCATATGAACCCTTCCTCTATGGCTTTGTGAGAGAAGGAGACAACTCTCATTTATTTCTTCCATTGTATGGAAAGAAGCTGACAAGAATCAACAACTTAATATATTCAATGCCATCTAGCAATGCAAAAAATGATTACCTGGTAATTTTTTGGTTTACAGAAAAAGAGGTTGTGTTTTAACAAATCCCAGCCACTATGTTCCTGAAGGTTACGATGCTTGTTGAGAGACAAACATGAAGAGGCTTTTAAAGCTAAATTGCATAGCTTGAGGATTGTCCTCATCCTGACACATGATATTGAGCAGGTATTGGCAAAATAATGATAATTGCCTGGGCAAGGCAAGCTGTACCCATTAGGGCCTGGAGAAACATCACTGGTATTTTTTTAATGTTGTACAACAAGATTAAACAACAGTTTATTTTTTGTCACTGAAACCTGGAGGTGGGTTTGCACCGATAACATTTTCTAAGCTTTCAGATGAGATAGGCTCTGTTAAAATGACTTGGCTGTTAAGGTAAGGATTGTGTTAGCAAGGATCGCTTGTTGCCAGTCTATTCACGTGCTGTTGGTCCATACTGCCATGAGTAATATACTCAAGTGAGTAGCTGTACTGGATCAGCAGGACTAGTGTCCTCAGGAAGAATAAAGAGTTTAAGCACAACTAAGCTGTGGAAATGAATTATATCCCGATTGCCAAAACGTTAAAAAAAACTTTATAACTTTGTAAATTTTCTGTAAATTTTGCTTGTCTTTAAAAAGTCCAAACATTAACTATTACGGTTAAAAATTTTACTTACTTGGACTGTGAATTAAAGCATTTTCTCACGAGGAATAATTAATTGTTCATCGTTCTTTTTCTTTTTTTAGCCTTATCTCTTGGAATAAGTTGTCATTATGAGAGATCAAAAAGCCCATTTTCCTCAGGAAAGCCTAGATTCCAGGACATATTGAAAACCTGATTGTAAACTGGATATTTGGCAATAGTAAGAAAGCAGGGCCTTTTTTGTATGAAAGATAATCAAGCAGCAATATCACTTGAATACCCTAGATAAAACCAATTGTCTACTTTAGAGACATCTGGCAGAGGAGAGGTCAGCTTTGGCTGATTCAAGCCATATAGGTATTTCTTTTCTTTCCTTAGTAATACTTTCTCGTAAACAAAGCTTCATCAGACTATAACAGCTCTCTATTTTTGTGTGGCTGCTCTGTTTTCCCCTAAGCAAATTCTTCACATGCCCAGAAGGAATCTTGTTTCCAACATCTGGGAGTGCTTTAGAGGCTTTCATTATTTATATGCCAAGATAATATCTCTTGCACATGAATGTGCTACTGTTCCCATTGATTAGATGTTTGCTGATTAGTGCCAACTGCAGTGGAGGCTGTAACGTGGACGCTATTCTCAGGTCCTTGATTTACATTGCAAACTATGGGTCTCCAACCGATCATCTGACCTTCAGGAATTTGTTAGATTTTGACTGCTACTGACTTGGGAAGACTATAAGGAGTTAGGGGGAAAAAAAAAAAAAGCTGGCATTGAAAATTAAGGTTAAGAACACACCAAAAGGAAATGGCAGAAAATAGTGATTTAAATGGGAAAAAAGAAACAGAGGAAGAGGCCGAAGAATGACAAAAGGACAATTTCTTCAGCTTCATCTGAAGAGCTAGGAGTCATCTAGCTTGTCCCAGTGTGAACTTGAAAGGACCACATGCACCCACCTCCTCAGAGTCCTCAGGGCTGCCCCAGCCTCTTCCCCATCTTCACAGCCTCTGGCCAGACCTGGCCCCTGCCTCGAAAGTACTCATCTAAGCAGAGATAGAGGGAAAACAGGGAGAGGAAAATGCTGATAGGGCCAAAAACTGTCACACAAAGAGTGGCTTTGAAACCATAGCAGGAAGCTTTGCCGTAGAAATGAATGCACGTATTCAAACCAAGGGAGAAAGCATGGCTTCCCTATCGCCTCATCAATTCCTCAGGAAACGCTTCTCAAGCACTGTGCTGCAACAAACCACCTGCAATTATTTTAAGAAAATGAACTAAAATGTCACATAATGCTAAGACTTTTCTGAGCGTGTGGAAATTATCAAGTCTTTGATGAGCCAATCGAGTTCCTGAGAGGACTAGTTTGGATCTCGACATGGACCACTGGCAGTGCTGGTAGCATGCTCCTGGGTCATCTGTGAGGTTAGTGGCCACAATAGCCCTGCTACCATGAGGTCTGTGAGGATAGACCTGGATCTTCACAGCCCAACTCAAGTAACTCACCAGAGGAGTCATCACTGTAAAATTGTTGCCTGCGTGTCCAGAATGACTAGATAAATATATTTGTTTTAACTCCTCAGCAATAAATGCCTATTTAATTTTCCTTTTTCAGCCACCAGTGATATACAGTACACACTGTATTTGCAGAGGGACTGCCCAGATTTACTCAGGTTAGTTTCCTGTTTGTTTTTTTCTAGGTGACTAATGATGCTTGACTTGATTTTTGGTGTGTCTTGCATCTTTAGAAACAATATTGACAGTTCATAAATATTTCCAAGGTTGATGCCTCAGCACGGATACTGTATGCTTTCTTCTGAAGCTATTTATAGGAGAACTCAATGCTTTTGTTTGCTTGTTTTCACTATTGCTGACAAGGACCTGATTTCAAACCACTCAGTATACTTTACTCTCTCCATGTAATTGTCACTATGATCTAACCAACAACTTTGATTCATTTGATTTTAAAGTTTCTAGGCATTTAAAGACTATAGTGTTTCAGGTGCTTTTCATCATATACAGATGCCCAGCAATGGAAAAACAGACATCAGCTCCTCATCTGGCATACACTGGGGTAACTCTATTACGGTCACTGGAGCCATGCTAATTCACAGCAGTTGTGGAACTAGCTCGCTTCCAGAGCACGCATTGATTTTACCATAACTCTTTATTTCCTGATTTTCAGCCATTTAAACGTAAGTGCATTTGACATTTTGGGAGGGTACAAGGCATTACTGTGTCAGTCTTGATGCTGTGTTAAGGATGCTTTCGGGCAATGAATAATAAACATGGGCTAGCTTGGAAATTAAACTCCTGGTTTTATTATTCTAGTCTGTTGGATTAGCAATTAAATTTCAGGTCATTTAAATACCTAAAGGGTCTGAGAGTGTAGAGAGTTCTGACTTAAAACATTAATAAACAGTGTTGAGGAAAATAACTTTTGTCAGGAATGGGGCAATTGCAATGGCTTTGGTGCAGGAGTAAGTCTAAGGAGCTCTCTGCTCATCTGCACCTCTGTGGTGACAATGTGACTGCTGTATTTTTCTGGTTTAAATTGAAGTCCCCTCTTTTTTCCCCAGAAGGTGTATTCTAGCCTGAACCATGTCACTGACGTCCTCCTCTCCATAGCTGCCGACACACACAAGCTGCACTTCTCACTGATGTCCTCGCCTCTTCCACTGCTCTTGCAGTGAGGCTGTGTGTGGGCAGTGCATTTCTAGAGGACGTTACTGTTCTTGGGTGGCCACTCACTTGCTTTCCAGCATAGTGACACCAACTAACGGAGTGTGCTGTCACCTGTGTTTTTGGAATAAAATTGTAGCTCAAAATCCTTATAATAAAATAATGAAGGTTCCATATAAAAGAAGTTCTCAGCACTGACTATAAAACACCATTTAGGCAAATTTAGAGCTCTCTAGCTGGATTCGTATGAAGTAGGCGCTGGCATCTACCTACTTGGTGCCAGTAGGCCAAGTTTTGTCCATGGTTGATAAGAACTGAGAGTTAGCTTCAAATCCAGCATCACTAAAAGTGACTGCAGATATCATCTGAAGAGTTTAGAGATAAAAGCTGCTAAGGCCATGAGAGATATTGTTATTAAAGGTAGGTTTGGGCATGTATCTAAAAACAACCCATATTCCTAATTATTTGTCCTTTCTCTCATTTCATACTCACCAAGCGACAGATCTGAACATGTGCACAAGAACTAGCATATTACTGTGTGAGTTATTTCAGAGCTTCCTTTTTAACATTACTAATTGACCCACTGATGGATGCTTACTTTCCTTACTTTATCACTGTAATGTTGTTCTAGCTAATTCCCTGCTGAAGCAGCAGAGCTACCCATTATAGCAAGTGCCATGAGCTGATAAGGAACAGCAATGTGATTTATGCATTGCATCAGGAAACAGGGACAAATATTGGCATCAAGGTGACTTATTTGACTGTGAAGCCCATAGCAAAAAGGTCCTCAGCAGGGAGCACCAGACATCAGTTCAGTGTTTCACCACAAGCAGGGAGTGAAACACTCATTTTCTACTCTAAGCCATACTCTGCTCAGCACAGAGGGCACAAGGAAGAAGGCAAAAAAAACAAGGGCAGGCAGCAACGCTGTGCATCTGCAATTCAAAATGGTTCAGAATAAGGAGAGAAAGCCAGTTATCAAGACTTGTATGTGAGTCTTGGTGCTTGGGTGCTCACAGGAAGAGCCTTTGGTACTGCAGCTGAGGGCTAGATGGGAGCACAGGCAGAGAAAAGATGCTGCTGTGTCTGGATCAGGGGGCAGTCATGGTCAGTGGGTCACTCTAGGCAGCATAGCCCAGTACCAGACAGAGGACAATGTCCCACAAAAGCCCCAGGGCACTGGAAGCAGAACAGTCACAATAACAACATATAAATTAATTAATTCTCTCTGTCTCAGCATTTCCTCACCTCAGCATGAGGAAAGTATTTGTCTCAGTGCTAGGAAGAGGTTTTCCCTTTCCTGTGTATGGAAACACTAACCTTGTTGACTGCAAACTACCATATGCACTTGGAGAAGAGTAGGGAAGTGGTTAAAAAAGAAATCATACTGGGCAATACAAAAACCCGTGACAGCTTTTTTTTTTCCTGTCATATGACATGGCAGGTGATGATTCATAATTTTTTATTTGGGCGCTGACAACTTACTTTCCTCTACTCCACAGGCATCATGACAATCGAATTCTTAGAACCATGGCCCCATTTTAGACAATATTCTACCCAAATCCTTATGGGATCATAACATAAAAATAGCTGTTCAGGGCCAGACCTGAGGTGTGTCTGTCCCCAGTATCCTGTCTCTGACAGGAACCACTAGCAAGCACCTAAAGAAAGAATATAATAAATAAATGGACGTCTGTAAGGGATCTTCTACCAGCAAGCTCCAGATTCTGGAGGTCTGTTGTTTAGTGAGTCCCTGAGCTACAGACCACATCCACATCATTAAGTTTAATGGTCCTTGGTGGCCATTTTTTTTCCTTCCACAATTTTTTTGATTGCTTATGGAGATGGTTTCCTTTTTGTCTTTGCAGCATCCTGATTTCTGTAATATAATATTGTGTTTTGTGAAAGACCACATCCTACTTAATTTAAAAGAATAGATGAGATTGGGTATGTTCAGGATACAATAGCTAGAGCATTACAGACCTTCTAGGCTTACAGTGCTGCATGGTACTAGGCAGAAACCCAGATTAGAAATCTCTACAGTTACCTATATACCCATCTTCATATGTTCTTCATATGGTACTGTGGGATGTAGAGATCCATAAGCAGCTTTAAACAGAGGTGAGCAAGTAACACTGGTAGCTGCTTCTCATAACACCATCTCATAGGTGAACATGGAAGATGAGAGTGAGACAAAGTGTATGTTAATCCTGTCTCCACATCCAAGAGTAGCTCATTCTAAGGTTAGGTCACTTTGCTTAAAACAGAGTTTAGCAGGTCCTAGAGAAGCCAATGTTCCTCATGGGATTTTCGCATTGCTGAATTAGACTACGTCCTGCCGATGTTAGCAGCAATCAGGTACCTATTTTGTTCCTGTGTTTTTAAAAACCCTATACGACATCCATCTCCACCTTTTAGACATAGACTACCTGAAAGTTAAGCCCTTATTCTGAATTGCTTTTATGTAGCTTGTAATGCTTCATTTTTATATAGGATCTGCTTTATGAGCAGCTCAAGATGAAATTCACAGCAGTTGGACTGATGTGAGCTGCTGAAGAAATACATTAACTTGATCCTTCAAGTAGGGATGGGTCAGGGCCAGAGCAGGACTTGTCCATGGGGTGCATGAGGAGGGACAGTCCCTGGGTGCAGACACAGGGATACGGGGTTTCTGGAGCTTAGCCTTTGAATGGGGAAAAGGCAGAAATAAGGGTCATAGTTGGGAAGGCGTCACAGTGGGGAGAAAAAAAATCCAGACAGTGGAGGTCAAGCTCAGGGACAGGCTGTGATTTTTGAATGCCGGGTCTACCATGACAGATCAAACCCTCTCCAGCATTGCCCTACTGCCACAGACGCTCACAGCCCTGAGCCACTGCTGTGCACGTGTCTGAGGGCGGATACCAGAGAAGGTAAAACAGGGAACTCCTGACACTTTTGAGAGGTTGAAACGTTTCCTTAAGCTCTTTGGGCATCAACATTCTCACTTGTAAGGGAGAGACAGCCCAACTCAGCAGCTGACAATATCATTGTGAAACACAGACAATTAATGCTTGGAAGGTTTCATGAGCTATTGAAATCACCATATATATTATTGAATTACAGTATGATTGAAACAAATTGATTTGTTAGAAAAGTTTCAGTGAATCATATTCATAACAAATTCCATTTAATTTACAACAGTGAGTCATTACAGCTCTTCTGCTGAAAAGATAACTGATTTCAAGAATCAGATGTTAAGATAACTGGTCTTCAGCACTGTGGGATCGAGCATTTTGTAAAAATTATCGTAGTATCAATCCATATTTAGCTATCCTCTTTCCATCATATTTAATCCTGACAAAGGTAGTGCAAAGCACCTGCAATAAAATGTGCCCTTTTTTGAGTGCTCTGAGCTTGCCCAGAAATACAGTGCTTCTCCTAAAGCCCAGTGCTTCATTAAACTTAGTCCAAAACTAAACGTAACAATTTCTGATTCTCTGCATGCTTCACTTTGCAGGTTGATTAGAAGCTATGAAGTACTGGGTACTGGAAACCCAAATTGCTCCTGGATCGAAACCAAACTTCAATGTGAGCAGTCATTTCAGGGGAACCATTCAAACCTCAGGATGGAATAGCATAGGATGGTGACATGTCATGGAATCATAGAATGGTTAGGGTTGAATGGACCTCAAAGATGATCTAGTTCCAACCCCCTTGCCATGGGCAGAGACACCCTCCACTAGATCAGGTTGCTCAAAGCCTCATCCAACCTGGCCTTGAACACTTTCAGGGATGGGGCATCCACAACTTCTCTAGGGAACATGTTCCAGTGTTTCACTACCCTCACTGCAAAAAATTTCTTCCTTATCTCTAATCTAAATCTACCCTCTTTCAGTTTAAAACCATTACCCCTTGTCCTTGGTCCTGCTGTGCCTCAGTTTCCCTCTCTGCAACAGAGAGGCAGGGCTCTGTCACTGTCAGTATTGAAAACAGAACTTAGATGTTTGGATGACAGTGTCCAGCGTCTCAATGACCTACATCATCTTGCATCAAACATTCGTTATTAACAGCCACACACTAACAACACACTCCAAAGCAAAACACTGCCAAGGGGCAGGGGACTAACATTTAATCACTGCAGGGAATTTCACAGAGGGAGTTTCTTTTGATGGTTACACAAGGATTATACTGTTTTTTTCTACAATGCTGCAATGAGAGAGGGGAAGAGAAAGAGGGTGAATCCTGGTTAGATGGAGGAACGGGAGAGGGGAGTGCATGCACGAGGTGGCTTGGTCACAGGAGAGAGGGGACAGGGGCAGAGGGGACAAGAAGGATGAAGTTGCGCTGTGAAGAGCTCAGCAGAGCACAGTTACATGTTTGAGCTGGGTTCAGGGAAGAAGCATCTCACATCTTCGCAGAAAATTTGTCTATTTCTAATTAAAAGCAGTAAATCAGGGCCCAGCAAAATGAGCTGGGAAGAGAAAATTTGCACAGAGGTCTTTCAAGAGACAATTAAAGAAAAGGGGACATTTTCAGGTAAAACTAGACACAGCGGGATGACATTCTTCTCCTTCACTAGAGATAAAAGATCTGCACCAGGGCTGCCCTCTCTCCCCACCTCCCCCCTCCTCATCTGCAGAGCCCCTGGGGGTAACTCCACCACAGCCCTCAGGGATAGGGGAGCTGGTGGGGTGCCAGTGAAATGGGACAGGGTCACTGTGGGACAGCACCATGCAAGTTGGCATGGGGTAGGATGCAAGATTAGGACCACGGACACTGTAATAGACAATATCAGAATCTAATAGTTTTGCTATGGTTGGTGTCACGTTCACTTAGGATCATGGCACTATGTGGCAAGGGTATATTGCCCACCATTAACACGAGGGTTTCTCAAATTGAAGTAAGAGGAAGGCAAGTACTGGCAATTCGCAATAATTTCATACATTTTTCCCAAACCTGAAAGAAACCCAGTGATACTTCTGAAATAACAGGAATGAGACAGTTAAAGTGTTGTACAAAGACTGCCTTTAAAACTTCCTTTTTATTTTCTGATCATAATTTTTGATCTTCTTCAATCAAATGGAGCATCACTTAGGAACTGATGAAAAGAAAACCTTCATCTGGTTATTAACTCCTTGATGAAAGACCTGTAAAAAGTGCATTGTTCATTTACAGGATTTCAGAAAATATTGAAAATTAACTAAATTCTTCATGAGATACACGGCTCCTTGCAAGTTATAATTGGGCACACACATTGGAAAAGCAGAGCAGTCACAATTGCAAAGATGGGAATAGTGTCATGCAGTTGCCATTAAAATAAATGAGTTACTAGACTCCTCATTCCCTTCTTCACTGCATGTATAAACTATCCTCTAAATGACACCAATCTGAGAGGTGAGAGAGGCACTAAGAATTGTCTGTCCTACTAGATACCAAATCAACTTTTTTTCAAGATAACAAATCAACTTTTTTTTAAGTTATGACAAAATTTTACACAAATATAAGGTCATCTTTGACTAGAAAAAAAATAGCTTTTCTTTGGAGAAACATGCACTCTAAAAGAATGACCTGGCAATGCTGTTTCAGTGTTATCCCGGAGCTGTGTTTGTGTGCCTTGTGGTCTCTGATTTTTTTCTCCAGCCTCACAGCAGAGCTACACTTCCTACGATGCTTTGTAGTATAGCCAGGGAACAACTCGGCACTTATTGCCGGGCCTCTCCTACCTAAATCCTACCTTGCCCTCTGCTCCCTGCTCCAAGAGAACAAGGGAGGAGGTCTGGGACCTCCGCGGAGGAGGACATGGATGCAGGTGTTTAGCCCGCTGTTGCTACCATGAAAATGTTTTATTTTCAGTTGAGCTAAACATTTGACCCAATTTTTGACCCAAATCACGTTGTTTTTCTTTTTTTTCCCACATGAGAAAACAAAACAGAACTAAAAATTAATTTCACATATTTCAGAAACAAAATCTTTTTTTAGTCTCTTTGTTGGACCAACATACTATGAAACAAACAATAAAAGAAGGAAGCTCACAATCACTAATGATAGACTCCTCAACAGGGAAGAAATACCAAGTCTTTATTTAAGGTGGTTTTGACTCTTATTTCAGTGATGTTTTGGATTTCAATGGATGTTGGAGATTTAATTATTTCCTATTGTGTTGTAAATGAGGGTGCTAAATTTATGTAGCTGTACCTGGGAAGGACTGCATGTTCCTATCTAAGCATTTCAATTGCTCTTGCTGTGCCCAGGTTGGAAAGCCAGGTGGTTTGCCAAACGGCTGTATGAATTTTCCTGCTTCAAGAAAACCTCAGTAACATCTTCTGGGTGACACCCTCTGCGGTGACGCTGGGATGGCAAGCATCTGTATTCTGATCAAATTCCTCCTGGCCTGGCCATGCATTCAGCCAGACTAAACAGTGTCTTTGAGGAAAGCACAGAGTTAAAAATAAGATCCGGAGTTAAAAATAAGAAATGGAAAGCTTATAAATGCTTAAATGCTTTTTTAATAAAAGGAAATTGCTGCAGGAAGTGATTCCTTATATCCCAGGCTCTGCCAATTGTTTCCAATCAGTGCAGCTTGGGGTAGCTATTATCTCACTAAGTTGTATTAATGTGTTTGTTGTTGCTGCTTTTCCTTTTAAACTAATCTACAGGTTAACTTGGGTTCTGCTGTTTACCTTGTGCTTTGTTCTTCGCAAAAGCTGCTTTGTGGGGCTCCTCTCACAACTCTAATCCCTCACAGTAGCACGTTATTATCTCCTCATGTTATTCCTCACTGGACGGTTGGCCTATTAGCAGGATGTGGTGTTCTGAAATGCTTCTCCCATCAGCTTGCCAAATCACTCTTCCTTCCCTAACCCAAAGACCCTGAGGACAACTAATCCTTCACTCTGAGGATCTGAGCCCTTCCATGCAGAGCCACCTCTGCTGAGACCCAGCTGCTGGGAACAGCTCATCGTGAGGTCAACAGACTAAGAAACAACCTCTCATTTTTCTCAATCCAGAGAATGGATTGAGAGCAGCCCTGAGGAAAAGGATTTGGGGGGGAGTTGGTTGATGAGAAGCTCAATATGAGCCAGCAATGTGTGCTTGCGGCCCAGAAAGCCAACCGTATCCTGGGATGCATCCAAAAAAGCGTGGCCAGCAGGTCGAGGGAGGTGATTCTGCCCCTCTACTCTGCTCTCATGAGGCTGCACCTGCAGTACTGTGTTCAGCTCTGGGGCCCCCAACATAAGAAGGACATGGAAGAGGTCCAGAGGAGTGCCATGAAGACGATCCAAGGGCTGGAGCACCTATGAAAACAGGCTGAGAGAGTTGGTGTTGTTCAGCCTGGAGAAGAGAAAGCTCCGGGGACACCTTCTAGCAGCCTTCCAGTAGTTAAAGGGGGCCTACAGGAAAGCTGGAGAGGGACTTTTTACAAAGGTGTGTAGTGATAGGACGAGGGGTAATGGCTTTAAACTGAAAGAGGGGAGATTTAGATCAGATCTAAGGAAGAAATTCTTCACTCTGAAGATTGTGAAGCACTGGAACAAGTTCTGTAGAGAAGTTGTGGATGCCCCATCCCTGGAAGTGTTCAAGGCCAGGTTGGATGAGGCTTTGAGCAACCTGATGTAGTGAAAGGTGCACCTGCCCATGGCAGGTGGGTTGGAACTAGATGATCTTTAAGGTCCCTTCTAACCTAAACCATTCAATGATTCTTCTGTCAACTCTGCCATGCTGACAAGGTTTGTACCCAAACACTTGCAAGTACAGGTGCCTTTTTTAATGATGTACAAACAGAAGCACATGCAACCGGGTATCAAGAAGCCTTGGCACAGTCACACAGGACACGAGATATGAGGAAGAAACGGAGATTTTGATTGCAATGTTCTATTTTATGGAGGACCTCAAATAACAGATTAGGTCATGACCCTGTGTGGAGTGTCATGGCCCGTGGAACAGTTTGGGAACTGATATTTTGTGGGCTCTGTTGTCATGTTGCATTCTGCAGCCTCACAAAAGCCTCAAGCCAAGCAGACAAACAGATAATAATAACAATTTAACTGGCAAAACCTTAAAGCCAGTAGATGGTGACTAGATGAAAATGAGGGAAGCTCTTCCAAAAGTTTAAAATAATAACTTGATTCAGTGCACCAAGAAATTCAAAGCATGTCACCACCAGCATCAATGACAAACTCCTTCCATCCTGCTAGAGATTGATTCTGCATTACAGCCAAGACTTGTCCCTCTAGTCCTACAGAAGCTTGCTCCGAGAATCAGGATGGACAACCTTCAGTCCTCAGTCAGTGACAGACTGCCATAATTCCCAGCTCTTCCAACACCTTCAAACACCAACCATTTTTAATAACCTCTATTACTAAAAATTGTTTCCTGCTTTCCTTGAAAAGACAGATTTCTGTCCCTTGGTGATTGAAGTTGAAGGGACTATTCATGTGAGTGAAGGTTGTGGACGGTTCCTTTGGTTTATAGCTAGATACTGCCTGTCAGGTAGTCCCAGTGCACAACGAGCGTGCAACCGCCTGCAGAACAGGGTACATGTGTAACTACTACAACCAGAATCATCTCTGCAGCCTTATGAAGAAGGAAATATGAAACAGCATTATCAAAGGTGGGATATTGACCACAAACATTGTTCTATCGTTGAATGCCAAAGGTTGATTTACATGCAGCATTTTAAATAATTGAACAGCAAAATGGTGTTGCCATCTGCCAACGTCCATCTGGTGGAGGGAACACAAAGCCCTGAGCGAGAAGCCAGCACTGAGCAAGATCCACTCACTAACAGGAAAGGTCCCAGCAAGCAGCTCACGGATGCCTCGCGGTGCTGTCATCGATTCTGCTCGGAAACAGCTGGCAGCCCCCATAGCCCCTGCATAAACAAGGTTGCTGGTAGAGCATGAAGCTTTACCAGGACAGGTAGAAAAGTGGCTTTGTAACATGACCACATAATAGTTGTTGCAATAAATGTTTTGTAATCAGAAGCACTATAATGGCATTTGTAAATGCAGGGACATGCCTAGATTCAGTACCCTTGTTCAGATCTAGCTACACGCATTCCCGCACTGTAAAAAAATTAATAGCAGCCAGAGAGAGGTCTAGAAGGTGATGATAATGTTCAGAGACATGGAAAGGTCTCTGTGAGGAAGGATTCAGACGGTCTGGACTGCATTTTACACAAGAGAAAAATAAGAGATGACATGACAGAGGTAGTAAAACAATGAGAAGTGCAGAGAAGGCAACATAGCCATTCCCAGTTGCCCTTTCAAATATCCTTTCAAATGAGAGTGAAACTACTGAAATTAAAAATGTATTTTATACACATCAAAGGAAATGCTGGGGCTGGTTCATGGCTACTTGTGATTGTGGCATAAAGCAGATTCATTGAACTAGAAAATTGCAGTATGGTGTTTTTACTTGATCTTTCCTTAACTTTTGGAGCCCATTGGTTTTAGCAATTTTATAGGGTTCCAGGACATTTATACAAGTATTCAAATTATGCACAGCTATATAAGCACAGGTACCGAGCCTTAGAGGGTATTGTCTCTCCTGCTATACTCTGCTACAGAGTAAGAAATGTCCAATATAGGCTGATGGCAAGCATCCTTATCAGTTGTAGATAGGATCCAGAAGAACCAGATCTTCCACCTGACAGCAGACCCCATCATGGACTGGGGTCACAATTGTGGTTGCGACCCTCCGGACAAGCAGTATTGTGACCATACATCTAAGAAGGTCGACAATGTCAGAGCGTTCCCATCCTCCCTTAGTAGCGCTCCCACAGAGCTTCACTCTTACAGAGCATTGAACAATGTTAGCTGATGCCAGAAGTGAACGGGAACTGAGAGCACTTGTTCTTTTGTAAAAACAGGCTCATCTTGTTCAAAAGCCAGAATAATACAGTGCTATTACTAGCTATGATAAGAAGGAAGCTTATGCTAGGGAAGAACACACTTTCATGATGCATTTTCCCCGCTATTATTTGTGTTGCAATAATGCCACAGTGTGCCAGCCACTGTGTAGATGGGCACACGGGAAGAGATATCTCTGGACCAGATAGCATCACTTTTTATTGAAAACTGCCAGCTGAATGCATTTTCCCACATCACAGTGACACCAGCTTCATCCAGTTTCAGATTCCTGTCTTATAACCCCAGTGGCCTCACGCTGGGAGGTACTCTGACTGCAAACAGATGGAAAAGTGGATGCAGCAAGGAAGTCTTTGAGGTTATGTGTGTGGAACAGGGATGGCTTTCCTATTACAGATGCCCAAAGAATGCATTTAATTTTGTCAGCTGTCTCAATTGCGACTCAACTTTTCATTCGTAACAAGGAGATTTGGCCCCAGTCTTCACTGCTACTAACAATATTTTGCGTAGAGATGACGAAGGCGTCTGGATCAATGGACTCCCCTTAGCTGCCAAACCATTTAAAAGCATGAATTGATATTTCTGTTTTGGATTCTCATTATTTATGACAGGTAATATCTCAAACTGTGTCCTACTTCTGGCTCAGCATTGCTGAGATGGCCAGAATTATGCTTTTTGGGGATTCAATATTCCTAAAAGCTGTACAGGCGTTGGCAAAGGAAGCAGTCAGGTGGAAACAAGCCAAAGTTGTACAAGCCCCTGGTAGGCTACTTTGTACCAGGCACACCACATTTTTCCCCAGAATTTACTTCTTTGTTGAGGGGGAAGGATGTGGGTGATCTTTTCCTAAACAGACAAGAAGAGTTTTCATTGGTAAACAGGCAAGCACTTTGCTGGGGATACTTGAGAGAAGCCACATGCTGGTGTCTGCTCCTGTGCAGGCAGGGGGGGCTTGTAAGGAGAGACATTACTGAAATAGCGTCAGAGCTGGCTGTTGGGCTTCAGGAACCACAGAACCTTCACCACTCTGTCCCACTATTATACACGTATACTTATACATCCAAACTGTAGTCTTCTGCTTTAGTGTTGCTTTTTGCCCAATACTTGAATGAGCAGAACTGGAGGAGGCAGATGATATTTTTCTCAAAGTTTTGATGGTTTTGCTGCTCAAGCAGGATTTTCCTCAGTTAGAAAAGTTAGCTTTGCTATAGTCTCTTTTTTTCTGTTTCTGGAGTCCCAGGACTTTTAAAGACAGAGGGAACTTCTTGACAGAAAAGAGAACATCACTTTTACTTCAGAAGCATTTGTGCGATTTTGCGCAGAAATGTAGCTTCATATTTCCAGAAAACATCAGCAAAATAGCTGTCATTTTAAGAAAATTGCCTGTTGTTAATTGAGGTTCAGCTGGAGTATAGGTGGTAGCTCATCTCACCCCAAAGAACTTCTCTCTGATCTTTCTGGTATCTTGTTGTCCAAGTGCCACTGCTGGAGACGAGAAGACTCCTTCCTCTGTGGAACAAACATCACTCCTGGTGCTTTAGGAGTTGCAGTTTACATCCCTTGCACTAATTGAAGTGAGTCTGCTCTGATGTATTTTGAATCATTATAACAGTATTTGGTACTTTCCATTTAAAAGGCAAGTGCTAAAATAAATTGAGGCAACTTCGTATTTAGATACTAGGAAGTTGCAGGATAAGAGCAGGAAAAAAGCAAAACAAAACTAAACAACCCAAACCAGTCAGAATCCAAATCTGTGTTTAAAATCTTCCCTATCTATTTAAGTTACTGTACTAGCTCAGCTCAATATCTAAAACAAAGAAAATGAATTATGGAACAGTACGAGGAGAGCTTGTTAATTTTCCCACTGATGTGCTGTGAAATGAAAGCTTTATTCCAAGAATATCATATCCTCAGGGCTCTGTCTGGGGAGATGCTGACAAATACAAATGTCCTTACAGTTTTTCTTTTATTCTTGCTTTATGGTGTATTCCAGATAGATTTCCAAAATTATATATAATAATATATAATCTCTAGTTGTGGTTTGGTGGAGTTCAAGGCTGTGATTTTCCAGGACACAACTATGCCCTGTTTGAAAATGGAAGATCAAGTGCACGTAATGAAAGGCAAATCAAATTCTAGAATAATTTGCTTATTTCTTAATCAATATTACTATATGCAACTCTAATTTCAGCATCTTTTCTCCTGTTATGTACCAAGGGAACATTAACAACAACAGCAGCTTTACATTTTTACAGAGCCTTTCATCAAGAAGGATTCAAAAGCGCTTTACAAACCTCGGACAAAATTCTTGTTTGATCAGCACTGAGAATCTCTTAATCCGTGGTGCAAATCTCTGTTGCACTTTCTGTGTCTTTTTCAGCACATAGGACTTCCATCGATTTCTGCAGGAATCGTGTCTGTGAAACAAGCGCAGAATGTGTAATGGAAATCTGCACTGCAGATAAAAAGCAGGAAAAAATTGTTCATGTATGGATTCATTGGCCATCACAGAAATGTACCACCATTAGAGTGGACCCCAGTTGCCTTCTGTATGCATTAAAAAAAGGTACAGTCTCCGTTGTCTAACTACAAACATACTCTGTGGTGCTGCAGAGTAGTGTCTTCCTTAAAGAAGGAAAAGTAAGAATATTTGCTCCTGTATACAAATTTACTTCTTTGTCACAGAAAGCCTTCCCTGCCAGGTCCTTTGAATCTCTTCTTAAAAGCTGAGGGTCAGATCCGCCTGCCAGTCACTGATAGGCAGCTGCTCCGAGGTGAGAGCTCTGGGTACAAGCAGCTTTTACCCCTCCAGCCTCCTCCATGGCAAAAGCTCTTGGACCCTGCCTATTGCAAATGGCAGGATAAGGTGCCCAAAATTTCCAGAGCTTCTGTATTGTGGGTGTGTAAATCTTGCTGAGCTAAAAGCTAGCTTGGAAATCTTGCAAAGTCTCTCAGGAGATTCCTGAGAACATGATAGATATAGAGATGCCCTCCGTGTTTCTGTTTTCTAGTCTGCGGCTAAATCGGGAGGTGCAGAGAGGATGTGGCAAACTGAGTTTTCCTAATTTTTCAATTTGGGCAAAATCCTGAATTATCTCTGTCTGATGAAGCTTTCATCCTTAGAGCTAATATTAGGTTTCTGATTAGAGTTTACAAATGCTAAGGAACACTTTCCTTTTTAATCATCAGAAAATGATGCGCAGCATCCGACTGAGATGAGTGGAAAACCCAAAGTTATCATTAATTCTGCAGACACTTCTGTTCAGTAATCAAGATTTCAATCCTTGTCTTGAACCCATAAATCTCTGGCCCTGTCTAGTTCTATTTTACTAGGACATTCTGTTTCTTATGAGTAGAACCATACTTTTTAATGAGAAAATCCTTCAGAATTAAGTGTCCCCTAGGGATGCTATTTGAAGAAGTAAAATGCCTCACTCGCGAAGACAGGTGTAATAATGTGTTGAGGGATCTTTTAACTACTTCATCTGAAAAAAAGAGAGACTATTGGCTATATCCATGTGAATAATATTGGTCCATTTCAAAATAAAGTTTTCAGTCTATGGCATCGCATTGATTTATCTCACCTGATGAGCTGCTGCAATGAATCTAGTCCTATCTGTTTAAAGCCTTTCTCTTTGAAAGAGTGGAGGTTGCTGTTTAAGTGATTACTTTCCTTACATTTCCTCCTGTTGGTACATCTACACCTGAGTTTGAATTCATGTTTTTAGCACATGTTAGCTAACAGGATTGCCAATGAGCATGCACACCGTTAGCAGGAAAAGTTCATGTTCTATCACTGTTGCTAATCACACGTTAGAAACATGGTTGTGCAGCGTAAATGCGAGCCTATCCAAAATTGATTTCCTTTTAATTGCCAGTGTAAAAGAGCCCTAATCATACACTGTAAATTTAAAGGGGGCTGGAATTCATTAGGGACTCAAAAGGAAAACTTCTTTGAGTGTCTCTGAAAACCCCAGGTCCAGTAAAGTCAAAGTCAAGGTGTGTATGTTGAGCCCACCCTCCAGCCACAGACCAAGAGGCGTCAATGCAATGTACTGCTGCGGCTTTGCTCCCACCCCAGAGTCCTCACACCAATTTCTGAAACTCTGCCTTGAACTCTTCAGCTTGCTTGCCACTTAGAGGGAGAAGTTCGGTGGTGTTTGAAGGTAGCTAGCAAAAGCCTTAAGTAACGTGATGCAAATAATTAAAGTTAGCGATAAATTGGTGCTTTTCATCTTCAAAGTGCTTTACAAACATTAATTAGTTGGGCTTAGCAAAGCCCCATAGAGTGGAAGCCACTCAATTCCTATCTCCTGTGAAGTGACTTCCTTGGCTGTCCCCACACACCCTATTTTTAGTATCTGCAAGAGCCCGCCTCACGTTTCCTTACTTTCTCTTCACATGGCACATACCTTTTCCGTGATGAAAGCCATGCTGGCTTAGTAGTGGGGAGGCGGTGGGGGGAGGTTTTAAAATTAAATAGGCTTTTAAAACAGCAATTAGCTTGGTTTTCCTGGAAGAACTGAGGCATATGAAGATCAGAGGCAAGCACCTTCATACCCTGCACCAGCCTCCAAACCTTCAAACCTCCGGTCCCCTTTGAACATGAAAAGCTCTGTTTCAGGCGCACCAAGAGGTGGATCCGCTGGCTGATGGTCAGCGTGAGCGCGCGTCCCACTGTGAACAAAGTTACGGCGAATTTCAGCACACGCCTGACTCTCAGGCTTCCTCGCCCAGAAACGGGACTAAAAATATGGCCACAGGGAAGGAGAATATTATTTTCATGGTGCTGCCATTGCTTTGTTGCAGCACTCTGCTTCTTCCCCGGCTTCAGAAATACAGGTCGGTCTGTCTGGAGTCAGGTGTCCATGAGGAGACAGACTCGACATTTCTTGAGATTTGCGTTTTTTTGTGAAAACAAGTGAAAAATTTTTAGTTTATCCATTTTATCACTCTCCTTGCATGGGTGACTGCTTGGCCCTGGACTGGGTCAGTTCTTATTCCAGGAGAGCTGCTGGGGTTTTCCCTACAGAAGCAGACCCATTCTCCCATTGCCTCCTCCTTTGGTAACTGTTGTTTCAGCCATTTCCAGCTTCATCAGTGCTGCGTACTCTCCAGCCTACGTGGCTGGGCTCCTGACGACCTTCTTCAAAGGTTATTCTATTGCTGTCATGGAGCATTAATGTTATCAAACAGCTGTTCAGGCACCACCTCTTCAGTTTACTTACCTTCCTGCCTTTCCTGAACTTGATGTTTGCTTTATCAAAATAATGGTCAGCCTTCCTACTACAAGTAGGAACACATAAATGAAGACAAAGACCTGGTGGCTCTCACTGCAGGATTTGCCTTCTTAAAAGAAAAAGGCAAGCTTTTTTTTTTCCCTTATTTTTTTTGTAGATAGGGCAAATAAGCAGGCTGTCCAACATAATCTTATTTATTCAGTGTGGCAGATCCAAAAATCTTGCCAAAAAGCACAGGTGTCCTGGTTGCACACCAGCCTATGACAAAAAAGCCCAGGGGACAGCTGTATTGTTGGGTTTCTGTATCACTTTCACAAAGTCGCTTTGCTTCTCAGCATCTCAGGTCCTAACATGACAGAGTGTTGTGGTACTAAATAGGGGAGGGTGGAAGTAGAGGGCTGGTGAGAGGCCAGGTTCATCCAGAAGGCATTGGGAGGGCCTTGCAAACACTTACAAACTTGCCCGCTGTTGCACTACCCATTGGGTTTCATTGCTTCCCGTTGACAATAGCTTGACATCACTTCCTGGAACAAAATGAATGTATTAAACTGAGTATTTCCTCTATAACTTGTAGTTACTCGGCTACTTATTTTTGGCTGGCAATGCTAACTTGAGGTTTTGGTTTGACTCTATTTCCTGACCAACCTCAGTGTATTGTCTGTCTCAGTGCAACCTTAAAATAGTCTATCCCGGCCTCTGGGAAAGCAGGCACAGATCGATTTACACACTTACCTTGAAAATGTTCAGTTCTTTGGAATTGTTGCAGAAAATATTTGCCGTGAAAGTTGTGTGACACTTTAATCTTAAAACCAGAAGTCGTTCATAAAAATAGAGGAATTTTTTTGGTCTGTCAGACGTTAGTTTTATCTCTACAGAATTACCCCAAAACTGCAAAAGAAAGAGCTATATCTCCCCAAAATGCTCCGTAAAAAAGTTCCCTGCTGTGCTCCTATAACAGTCTCATGTGTATCACCCTGGGTTTTGTACAGGACCATGAAGTCCCTGGAATAAATAGCTTCAGCATCAACACTGCGAATGTGGCTACTGAGTGAGGCCCTGGCAAAACCCTTCATAGCAATATTTTTTCCCTCGGAGAAAATATTTGACATGGTGACAATAAAATGATTTTAAAATTTCAGTGGATTATGTGTGTTACTGAAAACAAAATCCAGTAAAAACAATCTAAACCTCTCATTCTGTTATTGAAAACAAAATTAGTGCCATCCTGTTCCACTAACTTCTGCCACTTCTGATATTTCTTTCAATTTATTTTTTAATTAAAAATCTTGTAGGTGCTGAAGAAAATGCTACAGTTAACTTAAAGCGATTGCCAGAAGTGTTGGGAAGAATTCATTGCAGGTCAATTGCAAATGAATTTCTCACGATTTTTCCAGCATAGCCAGGAAAAATCAAAATCTCAGTTATTCACACAGCTCTGTTATTGATTCTTGTCATTGTTCTTTATCTGATGGCTTCATATAGCAAAGTAAAGCAAGTGGGAGAAGACAATGGGGACTTAAGCCCATTGTAACACTAGTAGGATTATATGGGCTTATTAAACATCTGTTTGCCTCACTGGGCCTTCACTTACAGATAAGGAGCAGTTATTTCTTAATAAATCAATTGCTTGTGATCACTTGTCCATACTTTTTCCTTTTCACAACTCCATGTAAAGGATGTCAGCTTAAATGAGAAGAAGGACCCGTTAAGTTCATAATACACAAGACCTTCCAACTTCACCTCATCATTAAAATCGTTACAGACCTCCAGAGTTGTCTTTGAACTCACCTTGCTTTGCTAGATAAAGGCCAGCAGGTGAAGAATCACAACAGCAACAAACACAAATGAAGGGGATTTTAGAGAGCCTCTATTTCAGAAAATAACTATTGTTCACCTAATGCCATTTTGGGGCATGACGTTTTATAGACGACCAGGAAAGCAAGCATCAAATACAAAGAATACTTTTAAAGGCCCTCAAGTGGAATTTTGGGTTGGTTTTGACCGTTTGCTCATTGTGCTGAGGACAGGGCTGTGAAGAACTCCTCCAGCCATCAGCCAGGGAACCAGCATCAGGTCTGAAACACTCCTGAAGTCAAGAGTTTCAAACTTTAGGTTAGTAACAGCAACGTTACCATCTGTGCTGCGTCTGAAACCACAGACACCCATGGCCGTGCACGAGTGCTCCAACAGGGGCATGCACAATTATGGTGCAAACCAGCAGAGGAATCACCATGCTGAGAGGGGATATCAGGGAGCTGCTGTCTTCTAAAGAACTTTGCACTGAATGAAGGGAACCTGCCTTTAACCTGAAGATGAAGCAACTGGTTCCAGGTTTGCTGGCCTGAATTAGCTTATCCTTAGGACTTTGTCAGAGCATTCATCTCACCTCTTATTTTGCAACTGAGAGATGGACAGTGGGGTTAGGAAACATCCTCCACTTTAGAAAATTCAGAATTTAAACATTAAGCAAAACACTTTCTGGCATGAGATGCAGCATTAAAATGTAGACCACACTAATAAGGCTAAGAGTATTGTTTTGATTAAATACCAAATTAGTCATTCCTCTAAACATTGTACTATTTGTCTGCATACTTTCAAATGTAGTTGTTATTAGAGATGTGGGTTTGGAGACGTTTTTTATCTCGCTTTCGACAGCAGTAAGTCCTGCTGCTCATCCAATGAGCAAGGCAACGCTGCAGAGTTGTCCTCTTATCTTTCCAAAATCCTTGTGTTGCTGTCAAAAAACACAGCAAAAAGATACATCTACTTCTCAAGCAAAACCTTCTGATGGCAGGAAGGGAGTAACGCTCTTCCTTGTGGTGGGCAGTGGAGATCAAAGGGACTTGTCCCCAGCTCAGGTGAGGCTCCTTGGAGGAGAAGACGGCCTGTGACTGGGAACACAAGAGGCCAAGAGAGCCGGGAGTGTCAGCGAGATATTTCATGTGAGGATTTCTTGGCTTCTCACTATTTCCCTTTCTTGAATAAGCACTCTTTCTAAAATAGTGGGGTTTTCTCACCCAACACATGTTTAATTTGCCTCCTCCCCAGCTGCGGGATGCTTAGGGATGGAGCCTGCCAGCAACACTGCCTGGGCCAGCTTGCCAGGAGAGTAAAGCAAAGCGTGACCTTTCAGAATGGACTGAGAGCAGCCCTGAGGAAAAGGACTTGGGGGTGTTGGTGGACGAGAAGCTCAACATAAGCCAGCAATTTGCACTTGCTGTCCAGAAAGCCCACTGCATCCTGGGATGCATCCAAAGAAGCATGGCCAGCAGGTCGAGGGAGGTGATTCTACCCCTCTACTCTGCTCTCGTGAGATCCCACCTGGAGTACTGAGTTCAGCTCTGGGGTCCCCAACATAAGAAGGACATGGAGCTGTTGGAGTGGATCCAGAGGAGGGTCATGAAGATCATCCAAGGGATGGAGCACCTCTGCTATGAAGACAGGCTGAGAGAGTTGGGGCTGTTCAGCCTGGAGAAGAGAAGGCTCTGAGGAGATCTTCTAGCAGCCTTCCAGTAGTTAAAGGGGGCCTACAGGAAAGCTGGAGAGGGACTTTTTACAAGGGCGTGTAGTGATAGGACAAGGGACAATGGCTTTGAACTGAAAGAGGGTAGATTTAGATTAGATCTAAGGAAGACATTTTTTACAGTGAGAGTGGGAAGCACTGGAACAAGTTCCCTAGAGAAGTTGTGGATGCCCCATCCCTGGAAGTGTTCAAGGCCAGGTTGGACGAGGCTTTGAGCAACCTGATGTAGTGAAAGGTGTCCCTGCCCACGGCAGGGAGGTTGGAACTAGATGATCCTTAAGGTCCCTTCCAGCCCAAACCATTCTATGATTCTACGATTCTATATGGGCACTGCAGGAGGCAGCTGCTAGGGACACGTAATCACCCAGCATGGAGCTTGGGCAGGCCGGTGGGGTTAGCACCTCTGCTCCGGGGACAACCGGGAAGAAATGTTGTTAATAACTGCAGCCATTGCTGCCTCTGGGTCTGACTCACCTGCGAGGCAGTGCCTTTAGCTGCTGGAGCAGAGGCACAGCGGATGCACAGAGGCTTCTTAACAGAGCACATCTTTTGTACTGACTCCAAGGGAATAATGTCACCTACCCAGCCACCAACCCCACTTTCTGCAGTGCCTGAGTTTTTCCTTAGAACTTTCCTATTCAAGCGCTCAGCCTGACCAGGGCTGACCTTGCTTAGCTTATGAGATGTAACAAGATCAGTGCCTGAGGTGTGAAATGACACCGGAATGGAGGTCATGATCTTACGGAGAGCATCTTCTTCCTCTGCTGTGATGCCTCCTCCTGGTTCCCCTGCCCCAGCATCCCACTAATCAGGTAGAAACAAATGCACCATGCTTCTAACACACCACTGCCAGAATATAAAAACTGTCCGTTTGGCTCTTCAGCAATCTCAGCAGTATAGATTTTTTTTTATGTATATGAATCCAAAGATCAAGCAGTTCCTTTTTTATGATTTTTTTTTTAGTCGCTACTTCAACAGAAACAAAAAGTGTTTTGTATAGTTCTATCTCTGCAAGATGCCAAAACAGTTTAACAGACAGACGAACAGACAGTGGCTTTTAAGCAATGTGGACAGCACACCAAATCAATCACTCTGAATGAATAATACATTTAAGAACTGCAGCAATATGAACAGCAGAAAATTCATCTGCATCTACAGTGAAACTACCTGGACCCATTTCAAGGCAGAATATTCTGCAGAAAGTACAGAAGGCACTTTTATTTTGGTATTTCAAATACAGTAAGAACGAATTTGTGTATGTGTCATTCTGTCACACACTAGACAGGGCTGGTTCTGTGAATTGCTACTAATATGTAAAGCTTTAGATCGAGCTTTGAAGAATATATAGTTTTTTATTTACAGGGCATTAGAATAGCACAGTATACAAACAATATTCATAATGGAATTCTCATATGAACCACTATAAAAAACCTTTTTTGTAGGGAGTGATGGGTTGTATAATGTTTTTGTTGTGAGGCAGGAAAGAACGAGCTTTAAAAGGAAACTTAGCAGGATAAACTTAGAGATAAATCAAGCGCAAATGAAAAAAAAGAAAACATTGAAATTCAAGTACAGGTTTCAGTGGCAAGCCTAATTGACAAAAGAAAGGAGGTGAAGTGCCCCTCTGCCGAGTTAAACCAGGCTTGGATCCACGGGGACATTTCAATTGCCTTGTTTATTTTTATCGTTGAAGCAAAGCTGACTTTCTGAAGGGGAAGGAAAAATGAAAAGCCCCAAAGGCTGTTAACCTTTCTTCGGGGGCAGAAGACAAGGTCATCAAAAGTTTTGTGACTCTTAAGGGGAAATAACAGCAAAGACGGACAGTGGAGGCTGGTCCATGTTGAATGAAATGGGTGGAAGCTCCCACACTGCTGCAGGCAGCAGGTTCTCGCTGAAGATGGAGGAGGCCCTTGAGACAGCAGAGGCAGGCATGGAGGTTACAGGGAGGTGGCATTTTCTCCTTACTGTGGAGGTGCGGTTACTAAATTAAGGCTGATCTGGTCAACATTGATGCATCTGCCTATAAAACTCCCCTTTGAGGAGCTCAGCTAAAGGCAGCAAAGCTGGCCTGCAGACAAGAGGCTTCTACAGGAGGGAACTGGCTCCTACTCTGCTGTGGGTGGTAAATCCCTCTCTGCAAAGAAGCAATTTGTAGGAAACCCTGAAGAACCTCAGTGTTTTCCCTCATCTGCTGTGTCACAGTAACCTATGGTATAGGAGAACATAAGGCTGTTGAGTTGGGCAAAGATTTGTTTGCCCATGTCTGTCTAATGGTGATTAACTTAGGAAGGCTGTCACAGAGTAAATGAGAAGGAAACAGCCACCATTCATCAGCTGGTGGCCTCCCGATACAAACCCTGCTTTCAGAGCTCCTACAGCAGAAGTTTGAAAATGATGCAATGCACGAATTGCAGCAGTCATTTTATGTTTGCCTGTAAGTTCAGGACGGCAGTGAGATAGATGACTAGGATATACTCCTGAGCCTTTCACTGAAACAGATTCAAGAGGTTTTGAGGGGTTTAGAGTGAAAAAGAGAAACCTTCACAAGATTAAGGTGAAGGCTGATTTCCTCTCCTCAGGGGGAATCTCAAAAAGCGTAAGGGATACCAAGGAAGGGTTATGGCCAGAGACATGAAGTAACCCATTTCTTCTAGGGTACTGAAGGTGCCTGATTATCTTTGTGTTGTGGGTTAGGCCGCTCCAGCAACCAAACCACCCCCAAACAGTCATTGAGTCACCCTCCCCCAGCCCCAGGGATGAGGGAGAGAATTAAAGGATAAATGGGATACCCGTGTGTTGAGATAAGAACAATGTAATACAGATGATTTAATACACAGTGCAGATGCTCACCACCCCCTCCTATGCGAAGCCCGTCTCGTCCCGAAGCTGCAATCCCGGACGAACGCGAGGCCCCGAAATAGAGAGGGGCAGAGAGAGAGATGGTACTCCGAGAGTGGGAGTACTGGAAGAGAGAGAAAAAAAAGGCAATAGGGCAAAAGCGCAGCAAGCGCAAAAGAGCAGAAGCGGCGAAAGAACCAAAGCGCAAAAAGCCCTTCTTTCCAGCTGTCCCTCACCTTTATACTGGGCATGACGCTGCATGATATGGAATACTAATTGGCCAGTTCGGCCTCAATCTTAAGTCCAAGTACTAATCGTAAGGAGAGTCATGGCCCCCTTGTCCCGGCTATGCTCCCCCCTTATCCTGTTGTGCTCCTGCACACTGGCAAGAACACGGCAGCTGAAAAGTCCTTGAGACCTCAGTGCCAACTACAAGTATCAGCTTGCTATCAACATTCTTCTCAGAGCGAGCCTCTGAGTAAAACCAAAACACGGAGTCTCCTAGCTGCTAAAAAGAAGAGCTAACTCTGTCCCAGCTAAAACCAGGACACTTTGGGACCATAAGTAGTGGACAAGGAGCAATCTCTCGAGGAGTGAATTATCAATGCCAAAAATAATGCTCTTTTTCCCATTCTCTACTGCTCTGATTGTTCTCTGCCCATCAGATAGAGAGCTTAGAATCTGAGCTAGCGTATTTGTGATAATGCAAACCAAAAAAGAGGAGGAGAAATGCAGCCTCTGCCAAGTGGCACAATTTCATTCTTTTACATTTTTAGTTAAATGACTAAAATCATGCAGATTACTCAGGATCAATTTTGTTCACCTTCACAATTGCATTAATGGTCAAAGAGCTGATGAATCTAAGAAAGAAAAAAAATCAGTTTAATGAAGAATTAGCAAGACTTCTGCTTTCCAACTTCTGCATCCTTCTAAAACCATACTATGAGAGAGAACAAGTGAGAGAGCACAACCAAAAGAGCATAAACTATATAGTTTGTACATTCTCAGGCAAAATTAATTTCTCAGATATTCCTGAGATCTGTAGCATCCCTGGACTCTGGTACAAGATATAGGGAGACAAGGGCATTTTCTAAAAATCTCAGTCAGAGGGAACACTATCCACAAGAGATCAAATGAGCACTAATCAGGAAGAATGTTTGGTTATTAAATGCATCATTGAGTCCTTTAAATATCACTCGTTGGCTCATGAATTCCTATTAAACTTAGATAATCCATCATTGTCTCATGTAGATAGAAGATAAAAATAGTAAGAGATTTGCTAGCACTCCCCCCCTGTCCCTGAGTCCCTCCTTCCACACACTTTAAGACAGGTGATACTGCTGTAATCTTCAACTCGCAATTTGTCACTGTGCTATGGTTCCCACTGTACTTTGAATTTCACACCTTGCTCACGTACTTCTGTTTAGGGTCCTCTTTGCATTGATCATGCACTCCTGTTGCCCTTACTCTCTCCCACTCTACACACAGATCTCATCTTAGCTCAGTACTTTCCCAAGCTAGGTGTCCCTTATAACAATATACTTACTACCACTTTTGCAAGCTGCTCTTTAATTTTTTTTTCTCTGCCTGGGAACAACAAACTCTTTTGAGAAGGGGATTCCCAAATGCATGAAATGCAACCAGGCTTCCTTCCCTTTGTTTCACCTGACCACGTCGATGCACATGCCCACCTTATGGCTGGACACCTCTGGCCTCATACATTATAAGAAAAGATAGTGAAGTCGTCTGCATGGGAAACCTCTAGCTGTATTTGGAGTGTAATTGTACTCAAGCTTGTGAAGAGCTCACTGCAGAGCAGCTGGGAAAGCTAGCTGTTTTCCTGGAGTGCGTGGGAGGCCATGAGTAGGTGGTAACTAAAAATTGTAACTGAGTTTGGAGGGTTTTTAAATCATCATTACTATTATATTGGACTCTACCGCAAGATTACAAATCTTACCAGTTGCTTAGCTGTGTGCGATTTACCTACAGACACACATGCTATTATATATATGCTTCTCGCAAACCAATGCTACATTCAAGAATAGGAAATTACTGATCATTCTGTTTAGGCTAAAACGGTTTTCTTTTCAGTCTCCAACAGGGCTTTGGCAAGATATTTTTAAAAATAGCTACAGTTTGGAACCCAGATTGCATTCCATGCCAGATTATAATGATCACTTCAACCAGGGCTGGGTGAATTTCAAAATGGTTAGAGACTCAGTGCAAGACAGTGCCCTCCAGTCTGTGATATTTTTAGCAACAGGCAAACTCAAAAATGCGAGTGGTTGTCCAGAGTTCATCTGGACTGCCCAAATGCCTACAGTCTGCAGAAATGGGCTGGAAGGTTTCAAGGAAGATGGCTTTTGCACTATTTCCAGTACTGCCTATTTCTGCTCAGGTCAGGAATCCTAGGAGAAAATCCTCTTCCTTCATACTGTTTAGCTGCACTTCTGTTGCCAGTCATAGCTTAAAAGTGCAGAATCTGGCAAACGGACTTGGAAAAGTAGCTGGGGAAAAAATGAACCCTTTTGAAAGGCAAAATTAGAGTTCAGATTCGGGTGGTTGTCCAGATATATTCCTACCCTGAGATTCAATCCTGCTTCTACCAAAAGCAGGGCATCTTGCATGGCTGATCCCAATGGAAGATCTGTTTAAGATATCCCTAAGTAACTTTTTGCTACTGAGGTAGTTCCAATTTAGATAGAAGAAAGTTCCTGGAGGATCAGTTTGCTTTTCCTTCCTTCCATGCCAGATACTGGCCATGACATAACACTGTTTTGCAACAAATAAATGAGTATTTAATGTCTTTCAGGCAAAGAATTGCAAGATACCCAAACCGATTCATGACTCTGAGCCAAATTCATCCCTAGTTTAAGCTTAAACAATTTCAGTGAAGTTGCACCAGTGGGTAATCAGATTTAATCTAGATTTAATCTTTTGATTTCATGTGAGAGTCCTGACTATGTGTTAGGTCTTAACAACTAATCAGCTCAGCTGGCTTTTGGGGTGAGACTGTAAATGGAGAGGGAAGAGGGCAAAGGTGGGTTGCTGAATATTAAACAGACATTCTGGAAGAATTTCTAAATAAATAATGTTATCTTAGGCCTCATCGGGGAGAGCCTGAAATGCTTCTGTCATGGAAGAAGTCCAGCATGTCATATTCCAAGAGATTTTTAATGACACAAACTCAGCAGTTTAAGACTTATCTTGCTTCAGTTCTGACACTGGAACAGGTTGCCCAGAGAGGTGGTGGATGCTCCATCCCTGGAGACGTTCAAGGCCCGGTTGGATGAGGCCCTGAGCAACCTGATCTAGTTGGAGATATCCCTGTTCCTTGCAGGGGGGTTGGACTAGATGACCTTTGAAGGTCCCTTCCAGCCCTAACGATTCTATGATTCTATGATTCTGGTCTTTGGGACATGAGCCCCTGAATCTCAAGAAAACAAGACTGCATTCTTGTTTTCTTCCAAATTGCATACGCTCTTTAAACTTTGTGTTAAGTACTGAAGCATCATGCTTTTCTTCCTGAACAGCTCTTTCCTTCTTGGTGCCTACCCCAGCTGCTGTTAGCGCAGCCTTTGCCTGGCTCTGTATCACAGCACCATTGAGGGAGGCAGGAAATTTCCTTGAGACAGCAATTTCCGAAGGGGTTAAGGATTCACTTCTCAATTAGCCCTCTAATTGTCAGCAGCAGGAGCTGAATTCCGGTTGCAGCAGTAACAAGCAACTTGGTTCGAGTCATTCTTTCACCTGGTATTTGTTCCTGCAGGAGTTCACCAATAAAGATACACGCAGACCTCAGACCAGCAGGAATCTTTACAGCAGCATATATTTCTGTTTTTTGCTCTGAAGGCATAAATTTAGATTATTTTGTGCCATGCTACTTCTTGCATTAAGTGCTCATTTTGGAGTGCACAAACCTGCTTGGAATAAAACCAGAAGTGCAGCTGAACAACCCCCCCTCAAAATTCAAATCAAACCCTTCGAGATCCAGTGAAAATGTGAGAACTTGGGTTTGCAGTTTTTTTTCCTTCCTGTTTGAATGCATTTGTTCTTCCAAATTTCGGCAAGGATCAGAAGTTAAAATAGTCAAAAGCTCCAGATTATATTTTTATATTGTACAGTTTTGACCTTTCAAGGTATTAAGGACTTTCAGTAGGATCTGGGGACCTTCAAAGGGAACTAGATCCAGTTTGCTTCAGTGGAGGAGACAGAGTCTCCAACTCAACTGACCTTATACAAAATCTAGTATTGATCTAGTTTTAGGTGCCTCCTGGAGAGTGAAGACCTCCTCCTTCAGTGATGCCTCCATCTTTTTAGGTTTTAGACTTTCATGGCTCGTGTCCTTCAAGTTTGAGAATGTGAGACTGAGCATATATGACCCAAGCTGGAACTGAAAACAGCTGGGTAGCAGCCCTGAGAGCTATCCCCTTGCCCAGCTCTAAGTGTGATGTTCGCTCAGGCTAGCCTATTTGAAATGCAGTTTCTGCCTGGAGCCAAGTTTCCAGAGCTGGTCTCCTGCCTAACTAAAAATTCGAGTATAACCAGCCAGATTTGGAAGCCAAAATGTAGCCACATGAGCTGGAAAATCTGGGTTTCAAATGAGCGACTTCCCCTTAAGCTGAAGATCAGTTACAAAGGAAAGGCGTGCACCATCTATTTGTTTAGGCAAGCGATGCCACTGGGATGGAGGCAATCATTTGCCCAGGGCGGGGCTACTAACATCAGTTTGGAGGGTTGCGCAGCCCAGTCTTGGAGGTTTGCCCTTCGCTTGGTACTGTCTCAGGCTGCAGCTCAGCTGAGCACATGCAGAACTTTAAGCAGATGCTGAAGCACTTTGCTGAATTCAGATCTCAGGGAAGCTGAGCTTGTTAATGCTGAGATCACTTGAGTGCTTTTTTGTTGAAATTTTTCACACTTAATTTATTATGACAAGGGAGATAAAGTATAGACTATTAAGTCTAATTAATGGCACATGAAGTAACATTGATATGTAAGTGCAGAGAGAAGAAAAACAGAGCATATACTGCTGCCTCTCTCTTTCTTCCCCTTTTCAGAGCGCAACTGTTGTGAAGGGCCTGATTCCACGCTCCTTTAAAGTTCAAGGTGTTGTCTGCAGATCTGAGCAACAAGCAGCACATACACCATCTTGCTTGTCTGAAGCTCTGAGAAGCATTGTTCCACCCCCAAGCCACAGCCCCACTCTCTGCAGCAGGCAATCAGGCAGAGAAAAGGGTTGTAACCTCCTTATGGTCTGAAGCATCAACAGACAGTGATGTCCATGTTCCTTCTTTTCCTCCAACCTGGAAATGGCACTCATAGTACTTCCTACAGGAAAGACAGTCTGCCAGGTCAATGATCTCCCTTAGCCTCCTGCCTTTATTCCTTCTTCCTGCCCCAAACCTGCTGGATAACCTCTTTTGGAGATGAGACTGCTGCTGGAGGTTTCCCCATCAGGCCTGAGCATCCAAGAGAGGCAGTGATCAGCTGTGTTAGACACCAACAAACACACAGAATACAGCAGACACCAGCAGAAGGACACTTAAGCACACACATTAAATAATTAACTCTCACAAACCCGGCGAGGCAGGATTCACCATTTCACAACAGGGAAAGGCAGAAGCAGAGAGGTTAAGCAATTTGCTCAAGGTCGCAGGAGAAGTAATTGTCAGTGCAGGGATTAAGATTTAGGAATTTATAGCTCCTGGTCCTGTGTGCGGGCCACTAGATCACCGTCCCTGGCACTCCAGAGAGCCAGGCTGCTTATTCTTCCAGTAAAATGCTAAACCAAGTGCTCTGACCTTTCCTAGCGCTATCAGATTAAGTGCTTTCTTAACTCTAGGTTTCCGAGGGCAGCGGGAGGGGGGAGGGAGGGAGGGAGGGAGAGAGTGACAGACCGAAACTGGTATGTGCAATGCTTATGTTAAGGGATTTTCCTCCACCCATTTGAGGAGCGCTTGCTATCCATCTGACTGCAGCACGGGAGGCAGAGCGCAGTGATTAGATGAAGGTTTTGGGAGTATTTACCCCTTTTTCTTTTGCAGACACTGATAAACTATTTCAGAGGTTGCACTGGGGGTGTGGGCGGGCTTATGTCATTCACAGGAAGTCAAGCGCCACCCGTGAACTTGAAGCACTTATAGAATGCATAAATAAACTGTAATTCATTGAAATATATGTATGGAGATCTTCGGGAAAAGCTGACATGCAAATTCAGTATTTCCAGCCCGCTATTATTATTATTCTGTGTACCTGTGGAGCTTCGGCTTTAAACAAACATGCTCGCCTAACTCCCCTCTTGGAGCCTGATGCTATTCCATTACTTCATCCTGTTTCTGTATCAGCCATTAGAAGGCAATACCTTCAAGATGTGACAGTCTGCAGGGCTACAAGCACGGCTCCCAGCTCTGTAGGCACAACAGCCAGTAAATACATGACTGGCCAGGGCTTTGAGGAGGAGAGCTCTGTGGATGAGCAGCCACCATGCTCAGGACCCCCTGCCCAACCTAAGCTCCAGCTCAGATGAACTCCTGAAGCAGGCAGCTTTCCTGCACTCATGAGAGTGGGGTTATGCTGCAAGAAGAAGATGTTGCCCCTGTTTTTGTGGTGTTTATGGTCAGTAATTCAGCAGGAGCCCAAACTGCTGTACTATATTGGAAATTGCCTCTTCTGTGACTTTTCTTCCACTTGCCTCTGCCTGATTTCTCTGGATCCCAGACAGCTGCTCTTCAGCCTCATTCATCCACGTTTCACCCAGGCACTGCAATATTTGGGAGATGGGACCTCTGTTTTTGAGAAAGAGAGAAATGTGCCTCTCTGCAAAGCCAGTGCTGAGCAGGGATTGAGCAGAGAGAGCCTCCCATTCTCTTCAAACACATTTCTGGAGCTGCTCCAGAGTTTGGGAAGAGCTGTCTGAGATCTCAAATTGGAGCCACCTCTGTGCATTTCTATTTTTACCCCCAAACCTTGACAATTTGCAGGGGCCTTCTTGTCTGCAGGAGCAGGAGTAACAGCTGGCCTAGGAGCAGCAACTGTCCTTTCAGTAATCAAACTCTTGCTGCTTCTGATAATTAGCAAAAAACATAATTCAAAATGTGAGTTACACAAATCTATAAATCAATGGTCCTAAAGAGTCCCCTTCCAAAGCTTTGCCAGACTGCTCTTGAGGACTGCGGGTTTGAATATTACGAGAAAGGAAGAAGAGTATGAGAGATTTTAAAAGGAAACAATCCTGACCTTGTGAAATATGCAGTAATTTCACCAGGATAGCTTCACAAGAAGGTACAAATGGAAAGTGTGTGTGTGTGTATATATGTCCTAATTTTTTATACATACATATGTGTATATATATATAAAAAATTTCTTATCTTGGAAAGTTCAGTTTTGAGACATGATTGGTTTCCTTCAATCTTACATCTCATCTGAGTGAGCAAGTCACTTGATAATCTTGTGCCTCAAAGTCAGGCAGCTAATTCAGACTACGTTATAGCTAAACACTTCTCTCTTTTCACTTGCCTGCTCTAAATACAAGCCCATGTGATTTGCTAATTTACATAATATCTTCTGACAAGCTGACTCTGAAGTCTTCTTGGGTGATTTGCTTCTCTTTGCCAAACAAAATGGGAGACAGTAACATCCAAGGGAACAAGTGTATCTATTTCCCTTGGACTGAGTGACTTCAGCTCCTGGAGCTCTGTCTCCTCTGGAGGCAGAGGGATCAGAAATTATGCAGCTGCCATGGAGATGGAGGCAGAAAACCTCTAAAGGGATATGGAACTACATCAAGTGGGTCAGCTCTCCAGCTTCCCGTTACACAAACCAGAAGATGCTCTGAGATGCTCCTCTTCTCCAGACAACGATAAAATGGTCCTAGTGTCACCCACGTGTGAAACCAGGAGGGTGACATGGGCCGGGTGCTTAACTATGTGCTTTCTCTCCCTGAAATAACACGTAGTGGTGCTCTGCCTCTTGCAGAGCTGGGAAGCAAGACAGATTAATATTTGCTAGTATTAAAAAAAAAGTTTCCTATGGATTATCTTTTCACAGAGCCATAAGCCTTTGAAAATTTGGTCCCAATGTATCTTGACTATGAAGTCAATTAGCTCCAAAATGACAACACATTAGAAAGAACCCAGAAGCTGATATAGAAATACCTTGCTTTATTAAGCCTGGCCAATTTTCTGTCAACAAAAATTATGCCTCTGAAGTGATGTGGAACAAGAATCAAACATGAAAGCATACAAGTATCCACTTTTGAGCCCTTGAACATTTATAAGAAGCCACTTCTTCTTGGTATTTCTGCTACACAGAATGAATTTTCATTACTTGAAGTATCTATTATCAAATGAGTAAAAAATCTGCATTATGCATTAAATTGTTATGTGAATAAAAACCCTGGAAAACATATGTTACTTCGTGGTGAATTCTTGTGGCAGAAATGGTATTTTTAGTGAATTCTGTGGCATGGATGATGTGTCACCAACCATATTACTCAGCTTGCAGTCAAATTTCATCTTGACTTCTAAACAACAGAAGCAATGAATTTCACGATTAAGCATGTGCTGGTCAGCAAGCATATACTTTTTTCATCAGGATATCATGCTCCAGATCCTTGATTGTGGTTGAGGAATGAAGTTCTCAAATCCTGAGTGGATGTGTGTGATTCAAAACCTATGGCAAATAGAAGTTATAGCAATTAAAAATGACATAAACATTCCCAAACACCAAGGCCAGGTTTGGAGACGTGAGGCCACTCCTGCTCTGGAAGGAAAAAATTGTGCATTAATCCAGCTGCAGGCACAAAATCCACAAGGAATATAGTCTGGAGAACCTCCAAATGCTGGGATCTTCTCTGATGGCTTTGGTCTTCCCTTTATAAGACTTTAAAGGGGCTTTGGGGAAAATACATACCTTCAGCTCCCCAGGGAAGAGAGACTATACTTGAAGTCTTGAAAGCTCCATCCTTTATTTGAGCATTTGAAGATGGTTCTCTGCATCATTGCATTGCTTTCTGCTCCCTTGCTAGCCTGTTGTTGTGGCTTAGCCCAGTCAGCAAATAAACACCACGCAGTCGCTCGCTCACCCTTCACCACTACAGGGGAACATGGAAGGGAATTAAAGAGGAAAAGGGAAGGAGACTTGTGGATTGAGATAAGAACAATTTATTATTATTAATAATAAATTTAAAGTAATAATGATAAAATAATAATATATGAATATATATGTAATGTTAATAATATATACAAACAAATGATGCACAGTGTAATTGCTCACCACCTGGTGACCGACACCTGTCCCATCCAGGCAAAAAACTCCGAAACAAGTAAGTCCTGACACCACAATCCCGGATGAGCGAGATGCCCAAAAAGAGAATGAGAGAGAGAGAGAGATCACTCTGAAAGACTGGGAGTTCGAGAGCCCTCAGAAGAGCAAGAGCCCTCAGAAGAGCAAGAACCCTTCTTCCCATTCAGCTCTCATCTATATACTGGGCATGACATTGCATGATATGGAATTCTCCACTGGCCAGTTTGACCCTCAATCCTAAGACTAAGTTCAAATCATACGGAGAGTTGTGGACCTTTTGTCCCGGCCATGCTCCCCTCCAGCCTGTTGTGCTCCTGCACACTGGCAAAAACACGGCAAGCTGGAAGGTCCTTGATATCTCCCTACCAACTATAAACATCAGTGCACTATCGACATTCTTATAACAAATCCCAGACTAAAATCAAAACATATAGCTCTTCCAGCTGTTTAAAAGAAAAACTAACTCTGTCTCAGCCGAAAGCAGGACACCTGTCATGCCTTTCCCACCAGCATCAAACTGGACAACAGGGTTTGCTAATACGTCTGAATTTATCACAAGATATGTCATGCTCAATCCCAGCTACTTCATCCCAGTTTTGCACAGGGAAGCAGAGCCAAGTACACTCCAGTTGTGCACTTTCATGAAAAGGTGGCCTTAATGGCAGGGGTAGCCTAACAACCTACTAGGCTAAACACAGAATTGGTTAATAGCATGAAGTACTTTGGCCTCTCTGTCAGCTGTAAGAAATACAAGCAATTTAGCTGTTTGGGGAACGGTGGCAATTGCTGAATTACACCTCGGAAAACACAACAAACAAGCACAAAGGCCAAGAAGGGCACAGCTCCAACAGAAAGAGGAGTGCCTGGGTTGTGGCTGGTCAAGTGCTTCTAACCTCGGGTAGCAGATGTGCAGATGTGCAGGGAGAGGTGCAGTTAGCACCGTGCTCTGAGGAGGCGTGGGGAACCATAAAGAACAACAAAACGTTGTTTACAGAAGCCAGACAACCGAGGCTGAACCTGCTGTGATCACGAATCCATAAAGTTATACTGGAGTTCTAGTCATAAGGAGCAGGAGTTTGGCAGAGTGCCTATGACCATGGAAATAATTGATATTTTCAGTTAGGTGGCCAGAACCAAAAAAAAGAGAAAAAAAAAAATCAGTCCGAATTGTTCAAAACCATTTTTTCCCCTTTTTTGTTTAGCAAGGAAAAAATAAACTGCTTTGAGCCAAAGAAATATTTTCTTCAACCCAAAACATTTTGCTTCTCCACATCTTTAATAGAGCAAAAGAAAAGGACAATGCAGAGCTACCTTCCCTGATTTGGGCTCACGGGTTACTCTAGATACTGAGGAGAATACAGATGTCCAAAGAGCTTCTCCCTTCCTCCTCCAAAGCCCAGCCAGAGGCTCAGGCCCTCCATTGCAATACGGGTGGAGTGTGCTGATCCACTCCGACAGCGAGGGAGACAAGCTGGAAAAGCCTGAAAAACCCTATCCACACTTTCTGGAAGATGCTGTAGGTTCTGTGAAGAGAGGCACAGGGGAACTAGGTCAGTATCGATACAGAGCATCGGCATCCTTGGCTGCTTGATTTTTGACCCAGGACAGGGTTAAAAGCCACGTAAAGGAAAGCCTAGGGAAGAGGTTTAGGCACAGGTTAGCTCTTGTGCAAGAAGCTGGAACAAGGTCAGGCTCCAGAGAGGTAGGTGGGAAATGCGAGGTTACTCTATGGGATGGAGTAGGGCCTGATGGGATTGGACAAGGGGTAATGGTTTTAAACTAAAAGAGGGTAGATTCAGACTAGATTTAAGGAAGAAGTTCTTAATGATGAGGGTGGTGAAACACTGAAATAGGTTGCCCAGATAAGTGGTAGATGGTAGACGTCCCATTCCTGGAAATATTCAAAGTCAGGCTGGATGGGGCTCTGAGCAAGATGTCCCTGCTCACTGCAGCTGGGTTTGGACTAGATGACCTTTAAAGGTCCCTTCCAACCCAAACTATTCTATGATTCTATGATTCTACGATTCGATGGAGTGGACCCAAGATGAACTAAACCACTCAAGACAGAGCAGGTGGATATGTCTAGCTTTTTGTTTATTTTCTGTCAAAGGCTATAATCAGTGGTGGAGAAGGGACAGAGAAAGGGGAGATTTCAAGCAACAAAAAAGGGAGTGAAACTAAAAGGGGTAAACACCCACCAGTGCAGACAAGGTGACGATAATTGGGTGCTTATACAGCAAGGGTAGCTGAGTGTCAGGTTTTGGTCCAAATATTCAAGTACCTTTTGCTTTGCATATTCAAGTATTTTTAAACTGAGTGAAAGAATTTCAACAGAAAAGAGAGTCAATATTCAAAAAAATCCTAAAGCTCAATAGTGAAGAGCCTTTCCTAAAGTACAAATCAGGCAGAGAAGGGACTGGAGCTCAGCACTCCCCTGTCCCAAGTATGTCCTCACATTTGAATGATGAGTATGCATGTAAAGACACATTTAAAGATGCAATGAAGGGGAGAGGGGAGAAGGAGGTAAGGTAAAAGGAGTATTCTTTATCGATAAAATTTTTCAATTTCCCAGTAATTTCCAATTTTCAAAGAATCTGTCCAATCACAGCAAGGAAAATCTCTGAGTTGAAAATGTTACTACTGATTCCATTGAATGCATCTGCTTTAATGCATCTGCTTTTTCCTTTTGTATTCCCTGAAAGTATTTGCTGAATTGCTTTTCCTGTCCTGACACTGAAATAAATGATTTGCTGATGAAAAATTTTGCCTTGATTTGAGACAAGTAGCACTGTATACTGTGGTGCACATCCTCCCTTTTCAGGGCACACCACAGGCAGCAGCAGCTCAGGCACTGGTGCCCACAGCCTGGCAGTTGTCACAGCGGCGTGTTGCAGCCTCCACTCCCACGCACACGCTGAGGCACCACTTCGGCCACTCTGGAGCCCTGCTTCCTTCTTACACTGCCCATGGTGTCATCTAAAGTCTCCTCCAAACTCCCTGTGTTCTCCTTCTGCTCCTGTGATCTGCTCAGAAGAGCGGAAGCATCCATGAGTGACCCCTTATTTCCGTGACACGGTCCTTCTCTTACCAGTGTGATAATTAAGATGGTAAGTCTTGCTTTTCAAAAAACCACCAACTTGAGAAGTAGCCAATTAAAAAAAAAAATCTGGTTATTTCCTGTCTCCTACTCAGATCAGTCTGCAAACAAAACACTATGCAGGCACAAAAAGTTATTATGTGACTTGCAGCCTCCAGCTATTCTGACTTCACTGGATGCCTTACAAGCATCTATTGTTCTTGGAGATAGCCTGAGACGTGCTTCTCAGAGAGATTATTATATATTCTTGCTACAAGGAGGAAAATACACTCTAATACTGTGTCATGTCATCTCTTTAGTGGTATCTCGTCTGCAATATACTGTAGAAGTGTGAAAGCGAAGAAAACAAACCTGTTATACGACTAGTGGTGTTGAAACCACTCATACCATGGACCCAAGAGCTTGTATTTTACTCAGGGTTGACTCCAACTCACCTCTGTGCTCCTTGCCAGCTCTCAGTACCGTTACACTCTGCCCTCCGAAAGAGTAAACTTTTCTGTTTGGTTGTGAAAGCTTTTTTACAGATTGCAAAAAGACAAATTCCGCCAGGCCTGCCTCCCCCCAGCAGCTGCACTTGCATGTGTCCATGGAGCTGACTCCATCTCCATCCGAAGAGCTGCCACTGCAAAGGGTGGGTCCCTTGCTGTCACCATGTGCTTTGGCCACACCTCTGCAGAGCTGACGGGTGCTCTCCTGCAGACCTCACAAACCCCCGAGTTCAGCCCTCTGTTTGCGATGGGGTGGGTCGCTTATACAGTTGACCTATATGTGGGAATGTGCAGCAGGAGCTGGTGATGGGATGCTCTCTGAAAACGCGTGCAGAGCTCTCCATCCACACCATCAGCCATAGGCTCACTCCGAGGGACAGTATCAAAATACTCAAGAAGGGGTTGTGGCTGCACATCACAAGATACGGCACTGCAATTTTCCAATCTCAGTAAACTCGAAAAAATGAGTTGTGAACCCTCATGATGCTGTGCAGGTTGGTAATTTATAAACACGCTTCCACACCCGCTAGCACTAAATATGGAACACTTCTCCTTTTTGGAACTGGCTTTTGGGGAAAAGAACAAAACTCCTCAAAGAAGGCGGGCATCAGAAGGGCCAGGAGCTAGACCATAACATAACGTTATCGTGCAGTATGAGCAAAGGCTTCATCTCCACCTCCCTGATGACAGCCATGAACAACACCCCACTGTATTGCCAGCAGTCACAAGGAGCCACCGCTCAGCAGCATGCTGTGGAGTTATTTAGAGCAGTGTGGCAAGCAAAAGGGAGCAAACAACAGGTGACAGAGCTACTTTCTCCTTCCTACCAGAACTTCAGCTGCTTTCCTCAAAATCCTTTTCAAGAACGTAAAGGCAGTAGGGTGCTCGCCGCAGCAGTCCTGGCTGCTCCCATCAGACTGCTGTTTGCAGGATGGATGAGGAGAAGCTGTGAGGTCCCCTTTCCTAGTTAGATGTAATCCAGAGAAGAGATGACGTATATCATGGCAGATTATGGTTAAGCAGCAGTCCACACTGAGATTTTACCTCCTGGATAACAGTTAAATGCTTTTGAAGTCTTTTAATCTCACACAGCACAGAAGTGGAAAGCTGAAAACAAGAAAGCAGGAAAACATACCAAGAGAAATCAGTCTCTATAACATACTAACAGCAGCTCTCCCTCGGATTTTGTTTTCATGTTTCTTTTAGGCCACAATTTGCAGAACAGCTTGTTTTTATGTTCACTCAGCCCTGATGTGCTGTTCCACTTACTATACTGTCCTCTGATGCCTCTCCCAACAGGATTCGCTTGAGGGAATTATTATTTATATTATTACAGTCCTACAGGAGCACAGTCAGGCACGCGGGGAAAGCAAACCAGACCAAAGAGAGTAAGGAAGAGGGCTAGGAGTCTTGCCAAACCCATATGTGAGAAACCTGAGCAAATGTCTATTTATTCTGCTCTCATGAATCTCAGGGCAAAATAGCCTGTGAGGGTGGGTGTGAGCTGATTCAGCTGCTAGGAATTGTGGCTGCTAGGAATTGTGGGATTTGTAATCAATTAATCAATTACCTTGAAGTTAAGGCCCTTCCCACAAAAGGTGGGCCATTTCCTCCTGGTTGTAGGAGATGCAGCAACTTGCTGTGGAGCTGCAGCTGATGTTGGTGAGCAACAGGTGGGGGTGTGGTTTACAGTTGCAGGAGAGAGAAGATGACTTTAAAGTTGAAATGTATGCATCAAAGCATACAGGGCAGGAGTTTATGCACTGGCTAATCTTGGCTCAGTCTCAAATGAGAAAACCAAAAGGACAATAACCTGGTGCCTGCCTTAGAGACTCTTCACAGAGTGGGGATCCTTAAAATTAAAATATAAAATAAAAACACAGGCCTTGAAAAGAACAGAGACAAGCCAGTTTAGGATAACTGAATGGGAAGATTTATTGGTCTGATTTGTTGCCCTGACAGACTGTTTGTCCCCATTTCTCCATGCCAGTCTGTGAAGCCGAGGTCTCCCATGTTTCCCATCCCAGGGTGCTTGAGGCAGGACAAGCCACATTGAGCTGCAGCACTGCAGAGCATGGGAGGGCCACAAGCCATGGCCATACCCTCATTTGGAGAGAAGTCATTTCTGGTGACACTGTCTCAGGTGAGGGGGACATACCGAGGGGAGACAGAAATACTGCAAAGCTACTACAGAGGTAGGAGGAGGAAGCCAAAACAAGGCAGAAACTGAACTGAGGACACTTTGGAGTTGGGAAGTAGAGATTTTCCCTTCTTTACTTCTGCTCAAACCTGTCATAAATTCACCATAATATGTATCAGGCAGGAAGGGGCAGTTTAATAGAGATAATAGTGTGGATGGTTAGCAAACATGGTACCAACATGACACCTGTCTGATTAACGTGTACTCTATAATCTTTATGACCTGCTCCAGGGACTCAGAGGAACCTGCAAAGAGACAAGTGGGCTTGTGAGGAACAAGATCTCCATGGCTATTTCAGACCTGGAGCAGTGGTGGGAGCTGCTGTGAATGACCAGTGTCGGTTCCTCACCCATGGCTGCAGGGCAGGTGTGGGAAGGGTTTAACATAGAATCATAGAATGGTTAGGGTTGGAAGGGACCTTAAAGATCATCGAGTTCCAACCCCCCTGCCATGGGCAGGGACACCCTCCACTACACCAGCTTGCCCAAAGCCTCATCCAACCTGGCCTTGAACACTTCCAGGGATGGGGCATCCACAACTTCTCTGGGCAACCTGTTCCAGTACCTCACCACCCTCAATGTAAAGAATTTCTTTCTTATATCTAACCTAAATCTGCCCTCTTTCAGTTTAAATCCATTGCCCCTTGTCCTATCACTACACGCCCTTGTAAAAAGTCCCTCTCCAGCTTTCCTGTAGGCCCCCTTTGGTACTGGAAAGCTGCTATAAGATCACCCTGGAGCCTTCTCTTCTCCAGGCTGAACAGCCCCAACTCTCTCAGCCTGTCTTCATAGCAGAGGTGCTCCAGCCCTCGGATCATCTTTGTGGCCCTCCTCTGGACTCGTTCCAGTAGCTCTATGTCTCTCAGAAAGCCGATTCTGGTGATTTCTTGTGCATAAGGCAAATGTGCAAGAGACAAACAATGTCTTGACCATCCTGCCTAGAGACTCCCCATCCTCTCCATCCCAAACCACAGTGCTCCAAAAGAGCTGCCGAAACCCAAGGCATAGGAACTGCCTCAAAAATGAACCAGTTACTCTTGCATGAACCCCCTGAGTTTGAGGTTGAGGGTAGGATGGTCCTCACCGGTTCAAAATGCTTCATCTGAAATGCCTTGAAAAGCCTTTGTGGACACTCTAGATTGATCTGCATCACTAATAAGACATTATGAACTTTTATAGCTTCTCTTCTAAGACAAAAAGCCATATATTAGTCCCTCACCGCATCCCTGTGAGATCAGCAGAGAGTATAATCTTTATTTTATTGAAATAAGAACAGGCAGGGAGAGAGTATTGGCCACTTCAAAATTCATATCCACATTATTATTAGGTGCCACAACATAATGAGTAGAAATCACAGGAAGTTAAGCACCTACGCTACTGCTTTAAGTCTTAAAGTGTCTGGACAAAATGGCTTTTTTAAAAGTCTCTGACACAGCTGAGAATAAAGCGCCCATCTCCTGATTTGCAGAGACATCCTTTAACTTCTCCCAATTGAGGTTACGCCAACAGCATCCTTTTAACACCAGCCAGCACGACTGCACTTACATGAGATTGCAATCTCCTCCTTACACTCTGGCTTGGTTGTTGCTAATCTAAGTCTCCTTTATCTTGGGTGGCAATGACCACTACTTGACCTTAGATGTAAAATTTCAGCATTGTATTCATCCCACCTGGGTGGTACTGAGGGTCAAGAGGCACAAATAAGCTTCACCTGCTTAACACCCAAAGTTTAGGACCTCGCATGGACAAAGCCCCTTGCTGTTGCTCTGTCATGATGTAAAATTAAGCTTCACGTGAGAATCAGCGACAGGAAAGGCGGAAGGAGAACGACCCAGATTTCTTGTCAGCTAAAGCCCCCTTCTGCTTTGAGGTAACTCTGGAGATGAAGGAGGGCGTGAATATTTGCAAATATTTTTAATTAAAGTTCTTCTGATTCTATAAGACATGTAGAGGATTTCACAGTCTGTCGTGCTGAAATTGAAGGTTATCAGCTCGTGAGTAGTCAAGGTCTCTCAGAGCCACAGGAGTATGAACTAGAGCTGAGCAAATAATTTGCAACTAATATTTTTTTCATGAATTTCACCTTTGTCTGAGAATTCTCTATAAACAGATTGCAACGTTCTCTAATTTATTCATTATGTATGTTCAATAGTAATGTCAGCAAATAACTTCCTCTCTGTAGAGCAGTCCATTATAAATTATAATATGCAATATGTGCCATATCCATCTATTTCCCTTTCTATTCCCTGGTAAGGGGAAGAAGGTAACAAAGTAGTGCAGTGTAAATTTTACAAGAAAATAAACTATTCAGAATTCACTGATGGTCAGTACATGAGCATCTCTACCTAAAATTTACTCAGCAAGCCCTCATGCTTGTAGAGCTTGAATATACAAATAAATGCAGAAGTCAAACACAGACTGCTGAACTCAATCAAATAAAAATTCACTTTCAAATCAAAATTATTACATACATTTTTTTCTCTTTTCTTATTCACTCCATTCTGCTGAGTAGGAAAGGAGTACTGCTCATAAGAGCTTCGGGTCCAGGAAGGTCTCATGAACATTTCTCCCCCTTTTTTTTTCCAGCTACACAATCAAAAATTCAACACTCAATTCAGCAGAAACCATGATGCCGTCAATTGCTTCAAATCATTGTCTTTTGCTGAAATCAAATTATTTCAGTATGAAATTAGACATCAGTTCACTAGAAAAGTTCCATTTCTCACCTCTGCCTTCTGCCGGGTCCTTTTGGAAAGCTGAGGTGGGGCTAGGAAATACAAGCAGACGTGAAACCAAACAGGGTTGTTTCATAGGGAAAGCGTTGCTCAGCCAGCACCATGCAGGGTTACACATTATGTGCGTGGAAAGCTTAATTCATTGCCAAATTCTCAGGAATGACTTAACCAAATTTATACTCAGTATCTAGTTCATTTTACGCTTGAGTTGCAGACTATGCCCCAAGGACACCTGAGCTGGTATCCCATGGTGCTGGGCTTTCCATACTCCTCCCAAAGGACATAAGCCAGGACTCCAGCCTCTCCAGGCATGTCACCAAACCATGGTGTGTCCATGTGAAAGTCAGTCCCTGGCTTACCTACACGAACTGCAATACATACTGTACAGATGGACACAATCAGGCATTTGATGTGTGCAAATATGTGCCTTGAGGCTGAAACAGTGCTTGGGAAATCTGTGGCATACCAAATATACATAATACATACACTACACTGTTTGGTAGTAGCAGACCCCATGTGTCCTGATACCCTCCTTTATATTCCCTGTAACCGTACGACACACCACGTTTCTACGTAGTGTAGTGACCTGATCTAGGGGAAGGTGTCCTTGCCTGTGACAGGGGGTTTGGAACTAGATGATCTTTAAGGTCCCTTCCAGGCCAAACCATTCTATGATTCTATGATTTGAAGCATGACATCTATCCAATCTCAAGATGATTAGACAGTGTGCATGCTTATAGCACCAAGGCCACACTAAGGCTTGTTGCAGCTACAGGGATATTTAGCAGGGCAGGCTCTTTGCTGCGCAGACCTAGAAAGGCTGAATCTTCTAAAATGCAAATTTTTATTCAATATATTACAAATGTGCTCCAAAGAACTCTTCTAGGAAAAGCATTTACTGTGAATAGATATTGCATGTTCCTGGTCAGCTGTAATTTGTTCAAATATTTCTCTGCTTTGAGATCTTGAAGCAGAGGGTAGCAAAAAGAGAAAAATGTCAACCTTTTTTTTCCAAAGAAATATGCTCTTGAAATTAGGCACACAGATGTTAATCCATAGCCTGCACTACCTCTGCTGAAAATCAGAATTTTTATTTTATTGAATGACTTGGATGCCCAGTTGCTTCTTTAAAATCAAAACAAAACCACATAATGGTCTCCAGCACAGCCCAACACCTGCATAATCATGACCACGGGACGTAGAAATTTCCCACTGTTGTAGAATAATATAATCTCATAGACAGATTCAACTCCTTTGTGTTTCAGTGTGAAAAATAATGACTGCTCACTGGAGGCCAGATCTTGCACACCTTAAACGGATGAGCCATCCCTGTTGATTTCAGGCTGTCACCGTTAACTCTTCCACCTCCTCGTGTAGTTTGCATCATCAGCACATGTGCTCCAAGCGCGTACGCTGGGTGAGGCTGAAGATCAGAAGTAGCAGCCACGATGGAGCTGTCTGTACACACTGCTTTGGGGAGGAAATGTTGGAGTGGAGATGTCAAAAAGTGATGAGCCTTAACAATATTTTTATCTCACGCTCCACTACAAGCTTTGCTTCCTGCGACCGAGCGCCGGCACAATGGAGACGCTTCAGTATTAACTCCAAGCAGCCTACATGACAAAAGTCTTTGTTGCCATGTGCAGTATCAAAGCTCCTTCTGTGTTTAAAAAAAGTGTTACAAAATTTTTGATGTTGTCGAGTTGCTTGGGTTCATTCACTCATTCCCCTGCTCTCGTGGCCCTTTGAATTCACTTTCCACCAAAGCATTCAGGCTTAATATTCCCAAAATAGCTGTTGGCAGGAAACGTTAAGAGCTCTCAGTCTGAGAAACAACAGGGCTGTCTGTTGATCTGAACCACTGAGGGTGGGATTTTCAGTGCGTATGTTGCTGAAGGGGAGGAGGGAGAGGCAGAGGCAGAGTGGCACCTCTCCCAGCAGTTCCCCATGGGCTTTGCAGCAGCACTGGTGAGTGTGAGGGTGGCTGCAGACCCTCACAAGTCACTCACACGACTCACAAGCACAGTAAACTGTGAGACACGTAAACTGTGAGCTGGTTATCAGCAGAAAGTCCTCAGCACCTCCTGAGAGGTAGAGAAAGAAACAAATCAAGCAGTAACTGAGATCGGCTTGTCCTTGGGCTGTTCTGGGGACCTGCTCCAATGCCCTCTGAGACTAGAGGAAAGATTCTCCTGAGTCCTGAGCTCTCCTTTGGAACAAGCTCAGTCGTTCATTTGTCTCTTTTGTTTTGGGAAATAACTGATGCTCCTGATTTTTACTTGTCAGCAAATCCACTTTCCTCGTTTGTTCTTGGAGTTAAATACTTATCTATCTTACAAAGTGTCTAAACAAATGAGTATGGCCAGGCATCTCCTTCCCTGACCTAGTTTCACCTCTGCCCATCTGGTCCATCTCATTAAAGGACTGTTCTTGTTCCTGATGACTTCCAAGGCTGTAAAACCTGGAAATTGTGATGTTTGTACTGTACACAGAAATGAAATGAAAAGTCTTCTAAACCTTGGTGTGAAATTACATTGATTTCTGAGTCAAAGTAACCCACGAGAAAAGACTGGGCCAGGGCACATCGCAATTTTGTCAGAAAATGAAAAGAAACTGAATCACCACATTGCAGATGTTCTGGCCATGCCTGCAGCCAGCCTTCCTTAGCCATCCTCTGGAAGCCCGGTGGTAGGAGGATGCAGTTTGAAAGACAGACTGGGAGACAGATGTTTCTGGCCAGCATGGGAGAGAAAGTGAGGAATCTTTACTTGCGTCTCTCACAGGAACAAACGTGGGGGAAAATACTAAGAAAAAAATCACACGTCATTCCTCAATAAAGCAAAGAGGAAGGGAAATGGGACCAGGACTGGCATGCAGACCTTTCTAGGGGCAGTGGCAGGAAGGCTCACCCTCTCCCTCCAGCAAAGAGGGTGCCTATCCTAATTAGGCTTCTGCAAAAGTGAACATTTTTACTTCATGGCAATCTGCATAAATGTGTTCTTCACCCCTAACCTGCAGAGTTGCTGTTCCTGACTTGCAGCAAAGGTCCAGCTGAAAAGCAGCGAAGGAGACAGGAGCAAGCTCCCGGCTGCTCCGTGGCACTGGGATTCAGGCGCCATTTTTAGGCTCAGAGCTGCACTCAGACCTGCTGCTGCTGGCCTTAAAATCTCTCCTTCCTCCGGAGCTGTGGTGTTATGTCAGTCAGGGTTTATGAGGCGCTACGACACCCCAACGCGGTGTAGCTGGAAAAGCCTAACCTTACGGATTTGTGCTGTGACCCACTGCAAGCTGCTGGAAATAAAACCATTCCCAGTTATTGTCTTGGCACGGTTTCACTCCTCGCTGCAAATGCTTCCCACATTTCTGAACGTTGCGGTCACCTTCTCGTTCACCCTGTCGCTGTATTAAAACCAGACACCGGTCAGATATGGCAATGGCCAACACAATGCATTCCGTTTCCTAGACTTAGTGCCTCAGCCATGGCAAGGAGCACTCGGTTGCCTGCCAGAGCTGGATTAGTAAGAGGGAGACTGCAAGACAGTCAGATAGCCGTCATTTCAGCACAGGAAGAAACAGACTGTGCCCGAGTTGTTGGGTGGCTGATCATAGAAATTTCCAGCTTTATGAGGAATGTAGGAGCTGATGGACATTATGCTAAGCCCCAGAGAAAACAGCGTGAGATGTACATAAACACCTGAGCAAAAGGCACTGAGTGTGCTTGCACTAGGGCTGACTGAGTAATGTATGTCTCGGTTTAAAACGTGAGCCCTGAGATCACACATGGTTGTATTGCGCTTGGCAGGGTGAAGCAGCATGCTGCACCTCGTTCGTGGGTGGGAACACGTTCAGAGCATGATGCTGGCTGTCCAGGAGCTTTCCGCTGCCCTGCTGCCCTGCTTTCCCTCCCTGGAAAAAGATCTCTCCAGACGAACGAGTAGCAAGGCTTCTGCTAACTCTATGTACATCTTAATGGTCACTCGGAATGGTAATTAGGTGCATATATATTGCAAGAAATTATCTTTATTAATTAGAGAAGGATGTTAGACAAGAGTAATGCTATTTTCCACTGAAACTTTATCATTTATTTACACCAGAAGTTTAGTTATGATAGGCGTGTCAGATTCAGGAAGGAAATGTAGCCTGTTACATGTTCATATGGGGCCAGTCTTCTTGCAGGGAATAGCAATTCCCCCTCAGAGGCATTGCAACAAGGCTTTATGTAGAGGAGGACCATGGATGAGTGCAGGAGCGATGCCCAGGAAGAGCTCATCTGTGGCAGAAAACGTGACTGAGCAGAGGAGATCCCACTCCCCAGTGGGAAAGACCTACTGACATTAGTGATGTCCAGGATCTATGAGCATCCACAGGAACCATCACTGCTTATATGTTAATTTATCACTGCTGTGGGCCAGACATCCCAAACACATGTGCTTATCCCTGAGCAAGCCATGTTTCTGTGTCCTGTCCGAGAACAAGAGCAACTGAGTGTGAATGTATCATAAGAAATTTTTTACATTGAGGGTGGTGGAGCACTGGAACAGTTTGCCCAGAGATGTTGTGGATGCCCTATCGCTGGAAGTATTCAAGGCTAGATGGGATGAGGCTTTGAGCAACCTGGTGTAGTGGAGGATGTGCCTGCCCATGGCAGAGGTGTTGGAACTAGATGATCTTTAAGGTCCCTTCCAACCCTAGCCATTCTATGATTCTATGATTCATATAATTCATCCATCCTGAAGGAGATTCCCTCCAATTCTTCCTCCTGAAGGATCCAGGTCTCTAGAGAGAAACAGAGTGAAATAGTCCCAGATGCTTTGTTCAGCACAGAGTGACTAATGAACTTGGAGACCTCAGAGCAGGGAATGCTGAAGTGTACAAGTTCGAGTTGAGTCCAAGAAAGAAATAGGACTTGTAGGAAGTATTTCTCCAGGTGTTGGAAGTAAAGAGCTTTTAAAACCAGCTACCAATATCTCAGTATCTCCTCCATTGCCACCATCCGAGTCCTGAGAATGCTGAGTGAATGCATCTCTAGTGGATAAGCTCAGGGCACGACAGAGAAGCCCTCTGCTCCCCACTTCCCAGGAGGAGCAAGAAGGGAGCAAGGACTGCCCTTGGGACATCTATCATCTCTGCTGCCCCCACAGTATTGTCCCCCCCACAGTGCTAACTAAAGCCATTCCCACTTGATGACCTTCCTCCACCTCTGCCCCTCCAACAACTTCTACCCTTCTTTGGAAAAGGTGCTGTCAAACAGCAGTGCTGAGGCGGGTAGATTACCACATCTCCATGCTGGGACAAAAAAGCTTGAAGTGGCACAGTCTTCTTGCCAGGGTGGCTCAGAGCATGGTATTACAGGTTTTCCGGCAGCTAATTCTGGAGATCAGAAGAGCTGGAGACCAAGAAAAGGCTGTTTCTTAACGGGCAACTCTTCCCGCAGCATACCGAGAAGAAAGCAATATTTATAGCTTGTGGGAGGCAGCTTCAAGATCAACTGGGGCCTGGCTTGTACTCAGCCTGCCCACAGCTGCTTTCTCTGGTCAAAAAGCCCTGAAAAGCCCAGGGAATCCAGCCAGGGCTGAGCTGCAGAAGTATGACCCAGGCACTGGAAACCTGCACAGATGGTGTCTTTGGAGAGCGGGCTGTATCTGAACGCAGTCTGAGCAACTGAAGGAAACATCCCTGCATGGGGTCTGGTGGACTCACTGTACTGCCAGTCACTATTCTCTCTGACTTTGCTCCTGCTCCCTGGTTGATATATCCAATATTAATGAGGCATTTATACTCCATCATGGAGCCCTCTAAGAACATGCATTATTCCTAATAGGAGTGTGCTGTTAAAGTAATTAATATAATTTTAGTTGGTTTTGTGGTTTTTTTTTTTTTTTATAATTTGGGGGAGGATGATGTATAGCAGGGCTTTTTTTTCTCCCCTCTGGAGCAATATAACAAACAGCCACAGATTGGATGTTTTGTGCTGCCCATGGTCTGGCTAATCAGCACGGCTGGCTATAAGTAAGCAGGAGTATGTGCTTGCACAATGTCACGTGTTTCTCAGGGTACTCTGGGAATATCAGTGACACGGGAAGTGGCAAGAGTATCAATGACACTAGGACCAGGGGAAATTAACTGTGAGCTGGTGAAAACCACAAAAAGAGATACATTTACCACACGAATGGTGCTGCCTGTGTCAAATGCCCAAGCTGGAGAGTTTATCGACCTGCAACATGTTGTCAGGGATACTGAAATGCAACCATGGCCAAATCCATCATGTCTCACATGTTTTGTGACTGCCATTTCACCAGTGTGGGTGGGTACCTTGTCCACAACGTAGAGATGAAGAACCACTATGTTGATTCATCCCATGTGCCAGGGAAGGCAGTTTTTGCTGCTCTAAATACTAAAGGATTGTGAGTCTTAGAGAGAAATAAGAGGAGTAAAGACTCCTCTAGCAAGAGCTGAGCTGAAAAGGAAGGTCAGGCTCCTGAGTGTTTATTTCACATAAGCAAATAATAAAGAAAAACCTCAAAGTGTGTGCATGCACTGTGGTAGGAGCAGGAAACAGCACGGACCTAGAGCCATATCTGGCAGCAGCTATGCAGATTTTAAAACATGCAGACACGCAGGCTTATGTGTTCATAGACCCAAGCTGGAGATCCACCTAGCAGAAGAGACTGTCAGGGACGTGCAGAATTATTTCCCTGTAGTTTTGCATTACAACCTTGCAGGTCTTTAATGCCGGGATTTCGATAATGTTATCTCGTGAGGGAAGGAAAGTGCAAAGTTCAAACAGGCTCGAATATCACAGACAATTTATACTATGCTCACCAAAGCTCTCGCTCTTGCAGCATGCTACGCCAGAAGGCACCGGCCAGTTTTGTACATCTAATTTGGAAGAGTTTGGAGGGAGGGACAAGGGATCATCTGTATGTCTTTTCAATATGAAGCCTGCTATTACCTGCCTGCTCAGGATGTTATTGTTGCTCTAAGGAAACATGCTTGGACTGCAGAAGAGGCGTGAACTGCATTAATTCTGCCCAGCACCTGGGTATTCACTACTCCTTCGTGCTAATATTTACTGTGCATAATTGTATCATAGAGGTGGACGCTGGACATTTCGGTGGCTGTGCAGGCAACATTTGGAGATACAGCTTTTAAGGGCAGGGAGGAGTTTTGAGATTGAAGGACATGCATTTTAGAAGCAATGGGTCAGCACACAAATCATTTCACCATAGAAATATAAATTGTCATTAGATTTAAGAGATGGAGGTGAGTTCATCCACCTCTTACAGATTTTCAGTGCTCTCTAAAGATTTATTTGATGTTGAAATGGTGTACACTCCCTCACGTTATTAATGATTTCTTCATAGCACTCATGACTTACTGTTGCCCCCCCCTTTTTTTTTTTATGGAAGTGTACATTTTGACCCATGACTCATTGCAAGAAGTGGAGCTTGTGGCAAACTCTCTAGCTGAGGAGTGACAGAAAACAGCATGAGCCCTGCTGGAGAACACACATGGTCTCAACATGGAAGGCAAACCACATAAAACACTGCCATTATTCTCTCCTGTCTCCGTCAGCTCAGGCTCTGGGGTCTGCTCCATCTCCCAAGGAGGACTTTGGCCAAAATCCCAGCCACGCAGTAGTCACCATGGGAGGTGATGTCTTTCCCAGCACATCCTCATGCTGCCTTTGTCAGGACCCACTTGCGTCCTCACCAGAGGTGACTGTGGTGCACCTCAAAATCCTCAGATCCACGAGCAGCACAACTTTTTCCCCTGCCCCATGAATTCACCAAAGAAATGCTCCTCCTGCAGCAGCACATGGCACACATTCCCCTCTCTCCAGCAGACCTGATCTGGAGATGTCTGGCCCAGCACAGAGAGGGGTCCCAAGTGCTGGTGGGCTCAACAGCATCGCAAACCGGCAGCACCAGCCCCACAACAGCCCCTGCCCTGCCGGTGCCCAGCACTTGTTACAGCCCACCCGCCTCCCCACCACCGGCTGGCCCCATCGCAGGCAGGTGCCCGACGCGATTCTCGGCTGCAAGCCGTGCGCTGAGTCATTTTTCTCTCTCGCTGAGCGCAGTGTGATAATTGAATAAGCAAACTGATGTTTCGAAGGCTACGAAGTCAGCACAGGGAAAATAGTAGCGAGGAGGAGAAAGTGTCATGCCAGCAAGCAGCTTTCCTTGCGTGATGTGAGGCAGGGAAAGCTTCCAGAGGAAAAATGCCAGTCCCAACTAAAAATAAAGTCAGCTCAGGAAGCCTAAACCCAACAGCTTGTCTGCTGCTAGCTGAAGCAGCACTAGCAGAGAGAGAAGATATTGATCAGATTCTACAAGGAGGCAACAGAACGCCTTCTGCATTTGAATACATTTCATATTTACTGGTTCGTAGCGGAGTATAAAATGTGAGGGCTTTGCTGTTTTGACAGCAGAAGTAGATCTTTTCATGCAAATCATAGGGTTGAAAGCGCAAGACGACACTCACCTGAAGGGAAGGGTTTCCTACTCAAGAGATGGAGGCTTCTGGGTTCAGAAACTCAAGTTCTGTTGCACAGGCACCCATGAGGGCTGGGTGCTCAGTGCTCAACTCTTTCACTGAAACTGGTGCAGGGTTTCTCTGTATCACCTGCAGAGAAAACTAAGATTTGGCTGCCTTGGTGTCTCTGAGGCTACATGGCATCCTGTTCACAAAGACCTTTGAGGTTTTAGCTCTGAAGGCATTAAAACCTCCTTTCAGTGCGCACCCATTAGAGTCATAGTGACAGCAACACCCTCTCTCAGGCTTCATAGGGCCAGTGACAATCTCACCCTTTGTAAATGTTAAGGGGTAACCTAAAAGGCAAAAAACTGTGAAAGAAGTTTATTATACAAACAAGCAAAAATAGCTACTGTACAACCACTTGAAGTTCTGTTCTCAAAGTTTATGGATCTATTAGCAGTTTCTAAGCATATTCTGGCTCTCCACTCATTGCGGGGCTACCTACCATATGTACAATGCCATGTACTGCGTACACCTGCAGCCTGCACGGCCTGCCTGTAGTGCCACTCACAACAGTGAGGGGTGACCAGGCTTCCACATAAGGAGGAGAAAGTGACACCAAGGAGCAAGGACCCCGCATCACATCTGCAGCACATACAGATCCTCCCTTTATATCTATCTGTAGCTTAGGTGCTACATTCTATTTTATTCCAGTGAGCCACTTAAAGAAAATCACTGTTGTGGTAGGAATTAGCACCACAAAATTTGCCAGACACGAGGCATCTGTTTCAGCGTGCTCTCTCTGACAGCCCAGGGTGCTGCAAAGCGGAGAGGATCCTTTGAGAGAACGGTTTGCGACAAGATTGCTGCTAAGCCATTTTCAGAAACACAGACATTTCCTAGGGCAAAAGAGGTTCCTGGTACAAAAGGTGGAGGGAACTTTTTGTCACAATAATGTCAGCTGTTTTCACGACGCACCGGATTCCCCGGCAGCACGGGGGAGTACGGACGCATGAGGCTCGATGCCTGCTGGAGCTGTAGCAATGGTGAGAGAGAAAGCTTAGCACTCGTGGCACTGCTCCTCACGTTCAAAGGCTCTCAGAGGAAACTGCCAGGAAAGCAAATATGGTTTTAAGCGGGGATGTCTCCAGAGACTTGGGAATCTTTCTACTGGATGTTCTGAATACGGTCACGAGTCTCAGAAATCCTGATAAGAAAGTTCCTGCTGAGATGTTCTGTAGAAGTTAAAACGTCTATACACAGCCACTGGAAATCAGTAAATAAAATGTGCACTAGAGACTCACCATGCACATTTTTGAGCCTTTGGAGAATTATACTATGTGCAAAAGAGGAAGAAGGGTTTATGGAGATTTACAGAACTGGTAAACATATTTATTTTGATTATGAATGTTATAACCATGTATGTCACACAGGAGTACTAATCCATGTATTAAGCTGTGAGGATTTTGCTGTCTTTTTCTTGGCTATTTATAAAAAGTAAGACACTTGCTGGGTGGATTTGTGACCCCATCTCCTTTTTTCAGCCATGACATTTGCTCCTGCATTCAGCCGTGACTCAGAGATCTCCAAAACATGAAGACGTTCAGTTCCCAGGACATACCTTTAGTCCACCTCTAATTTTAATGAACCAGAAATGGAACAAGGAACAGAAAAAGGAGATGATTGAAAACCGGGGCAGCTTCTTCAGAGGTACTCTGGTAGTTGAGGACTAGGAAACCCAGCTAGAGTATAGTATTATGCTGCTGCCATGGTGCCTGCAACTCATTTTATCGCAGGAGCATCTTGTGTTTTGAATGCCCACTAAGGATATGCTTTTTAGCACACTGAGCAGACAGTGACACTCTCAAAGCTCTTGTCTGCACACAGCTTTATCGACTGTCATCAGAAATGTAAAAAGGGGAAAGGAGAGGGAGAAATTGGGCTTTTCAAGTACATGTAAAAACAGGTTTATGCTCTGTTCGTGCAGGGAGACGCTCCCGGCCACAGCATCCAGGGCTGTGAGTTGGACAGACAAAACCCGATGGATAGAGGGTGAGCCCAGGCCCTGGAAGAAAGACTGAAACCCAAGTCACAGCCACCAGGCTCCTGCCTGCAGTGGCAAGGGAGAGAAGAGAGGCGGAAAGGAGACATTAACACCGTGTAGTCCCAGGCAAGCGGCTTCCCTTGCAGCTGGGGCAGCTTCATCGCTGTTCATCGATTTCTTCACAGCAAAACTCTGAGCAGTGAGAAAAGGGTGGGAAGTCCAGTAATAAACCAAGGACTAACAAATGCATATCAGCAGAAATCACCGAGAGGTACTTGCCCCAGGCAAAACCCCACCAGTAATGCAACTACAGGCTGAAGAAGGTATGGGGTCAAAAAGAGACCTCACTTCATCAACCTGGTTTTTGAAGGAGAAAACGGACATTTGTGGGGAAATGGTTGCAAATGATGAAATGAAGGTGGAACAGGAGAAAACTGCTATATATTTATATATACTTATTTATAGAGGTGGCACAACAGAGGACTTTGCTGCAGTCAGTGAGGCGGCTGGCTTTCCCTCTGAGGCACAGGGATTTCATGTCAACAGGAAACAGCGAGCAGCCCGGACATCTCAAAGGTATAAAAAACCCCTTTGGCCTGGCCCTGGTCTATATAATGACACATTTATACGGTCTAGATAAGACAGTACAGAGGCAGTGACTTTGCTCTAATCTGTCTGATTAATATGTCTGCAGTTAGCAGAACACCGGACTCAGTGAAGGCAGTGAGTAGGAAGGAGATAAGCAAGGGCACGGTGGTATGTTTGTTCAGGTGTTAGCATGACAAACATTTTACACCTGCAGTCTTCTTTTGTTTTTAATAAATTCCCCTTCCATTCTCTGAAGGTTCAGATCTCTATGGCTGCCTCGTTGGAGAAGCAGATAAATGGCTTTTCTAGTATCAGGGTTAGGGAAAAAAAAAAACGGAGCGGTTTGGTTTTGCGCCCCATGGGCACACCATGGCCAGGGAGATAGGCAGCCAGAGAGGTCCCTCTGTGGCAGAACCGAGTAATAGAGAAATGTGAATTTCTGGGGTAAACTCTGTCTCATTTCATAAGCCAGGCTCTCCTCCCATCCGCACCAGGAAAACCCCTCAGCGCTGTAGAGCTGGTACCGGGGAGATGCTGTGCTGCCTCCAGTCTCGCTGACTGATGGGAGCCCTGGGCAATAAGGATCTCTGAAAATCAGACTAGTGGCTTTTAGGCTTTTTCACATTTTGTTTTCAGGGGTTTTCCTAAAATGGAAACATTATCTTATTAATTCTTCAGCCACAACAATCTTGGAGCAGATTTCTGCCTTATTAAAAATAATGCAGTATGTCAGGCAGTGCCACGCTAACATAAAACTAACTCTACCTTAAAAAGTAACTTGCTAAGAAAAAAAACCCTGACTTTCTAGATCCTTTATGTACTTTATAGTCACTTATCATCATGACAATGGTATAATAAGTGGTGTAAAACTCTGACTTACTAGGATTTTTTTTATTTTCTTTTTATACCTATGCGAAAGACTGCAGTTGGAAAGCAAAGAAAATTGGACCATGATAAATATCCTGTATCTCTTTGATACCCAGCTCTACCATGGACCTCCCTCCCCAAAACACATCTGAAACATTTCAAGGCTTCAAGGCAGACTGAACCCCACTTGCTTCTCCATTCTGGTCTTACAGGGGAAAAAAAAGAAGCAGGGAGAGAAGACTCACAGAACCCTGACTCACTGAGGCTGCAGGAGATGCTGAAGTGTCTATCTGCCAGTGAGTTGGGTTTGCTTTGGACGGCAATGATCCATCCACAGGAAGGGATCCTAGATGACTTATTTGTCAAGCTGCTCTCCATCACTATTCCCTTCTCCCTGGCAGGGGAACTATGTGAGGCTTGGCAAATGTGTGGGACAGACTGACAGTCCCCCAGCAGCCAGCAGCAGCAGCTTCGTGGCAGAGGAAAAGAAACACTCAATAAGAAATCTTCAGAAAGGATTAGAGGAAGGATTAGAAGGAATTTGCAATCTTAAAAACGCAAGAAGGTTTAGGTTCACACCATTCCCCTCATCACCACCATCTTTGTCTTTTGAGTAAGTTCAGTGAAGTCGTGTCCCTGGTTCTGAGAGCGAAGTTTCCACTGATTTCAATGGGGATCTGCAGTGTCACCCTCTGCATACTCAGACATCATGTCTGCTGTGTTTGCAGCCAGCGTGACTGAAAAACACAGGCCAGAATATCAGCAGAGGCGATCTGGTGTAACATCCCATTCCCAGCTCAGGATCTGGCCGTGCCTTTGCTAATTGCCTTTTGTGGCTTCACAAAGGCACCGCCGCCATCCTGGCAAAGACAAAAGGGTATGAAGAAGTGATTTTAATTCCAACATCTGCTGAAGCTTTCAGCAAGATGTTAATGTAAAACACACGGCAGCATCTGATCTCCCCTTCCCCTCCCACCCGAGAGGCCGCCTTTGCCTTTGCTCTGCAGCCCACACGGAACAGTGACCGGGGCGGCTCATCCCACTCTCCACGGCGGTGGCTCCATAGAAGCAGCAGTCCTTGCAGGCGCTGGGTGCATGCCTGCACACCCCCAGTCATGTCCATGAAATGGTTCAAGATCTGGCCTTTCATACTGGCTTTTATTTAATTGTACACTTTCTTTTAAGCAAAGCCACCCAGACTGCTGGGGGAGGGAAAAGCAAAATGAACATTTACTCTGGAGACAGATAGAAAACAGGACAGGACTCCCCATCGAGTCACAGAAACGCTCAGGGGCTCTGACCAGAAGAGGTCACAGTCCTGGTGTGTCTGCACAGTGCCCGGTCCATGGTACAGTGGGTGCTCCAGAGAGCTTAACAACCACCAACCCAGCCTGGATAAGGCAGTCATCTGCCAGGTATGCTGTATGGCCTACAGCTTCCTGGTAACTGGGAGTGCAATGCACACTTTAGGAAGGTGCAGCTTGAACCCAGGGAACTCTTCAAGGCTGGAAAATAAAACAGGGTTTAACCAAAACATTGTGGGTCTTGCAGGGAATGACATGCTCTTCCCTAGTGTCCTACCAGTCTGCAACACAGCCATCATCTCTCTTTTTCCAAAACCTCCTGGAAAAGTACCCACCTGATTTCACCAGTCTCTTTCTTGGACATTGAGACCCAAATGGAATAATTCTGGCAGGTCAGGTATGGAGCTTTTTCCAGTGGATTATCATAGAATCACAGAATGGTTTGGGTTGGAAGGGACCTTAAAGATCACCTAGTTCCAATCTCAGTGCTGTGGGCAGGACACCTTTCACTACATCGGGTTGCTCAAAGCCTCATCCAACCTGGCCTTGAACGCTGCCAGAGATGGGGCATCCACGACTTCTCTGGGCAACCTGTTCCACTGCTTCACCATCCGGGGGGGAGGATTTCTTCCTTATATCTAATCTAAATCTACTCTCTTTCAGTTTAAAGCCATTACCCCTTGTCCTATCACTACACACCCTTGAAAAAATTCCCTCTCCAAATCATGACATTATACTCTGCAGTTCTACCCCTTTTTTTTTCTGGCTTTGCATGTGTGTGTCTGAGAGAGAGATGTGTTTGCATGTGTTCGGCAAACAGGCACTTTTAATTCACCAATCTCCAGTATCGATGACAGCACAGGTTGCAATTGCCAGGGACACCCAACGGCTGCAGTGGATGTGAATAGCTCACAGTGACCCACCTTCAGCAGAACAGCCGGATAGTGCTAAGCTGGATACTGCCTTGGTGCCAGCGCAGAGACTCCTGCAAGTCCCCTCCATGTGTCCCTGCACAAGAAAGCAGTGGCTGCATGTTAGCCAGGGGTACAGACTGAGCAGGAGGTGACGAGCACCTTCATGAGGAATGTAGTTGTGCTTTGGAGTCACCAGGGTGGGCAGCAGGGAGGTACCACCTGGCTGCTGGCTGCGCTGCAGCTCTCAGCATCTTTTCAGGATCAAGCCCCTCATTACCCACTCAGGATGTCTGAGGTGGCTGTTTTCATGAAAAAGCAGAAATATCTGGCCCAGGACCTGCCATCTCAAAGCAGACACTACAGAGTGATCCAGACAGACTCAGAGCACAGCATCTCACCAGAAGACATGACATGCTTGCTTTACACCTGTGCACCATAGCAGCACACCTCCTCTGAAGTGAGGATGAGGATCAGATCTCCATAGCTGTGTTTTTATACAGTAGGAGGATATTCTTCAAGCACTGTAATCAAATTCCAACTCAAAAGAATACGCACAAAGGAAATAAGTAATCTTCCTGGTGTTTACATTCATTATACTGAGTAACTCTGCACTGGCTACTTCTCAGAACTAAGTTTTGAAGGGCAAACACGCTTTGACTGGGTTTGTTCTAGTGAAAGAAAGAAAAACAGGTTGGGCAAATTAAGAACAAACCTTAAGCCTCAGCTAAAATTATGTTTCTAAGTGCAAAAAGAACGCAAAAATCCAAGCAATTATTTTGTCTCCTTTTATTATTGATTGCCTCTGTCTTTTCAAACCTCAGGCTCTTCTGGAAGAAAAAGTTTATAAAGTTTATTAAGAAGACCTGGTTCAACTGAAATTTGGAAGTCCATGGGATAAAAATCAGTCAAATAAGAATAAAAGTTCACTCAATCTTTTTTTAAAACAAAAGGTGGACCAATTCAACTGTAAAATTCATATCCGGGGACAAATTTTGGATACTGGAAATGTCTTGGCTTTGTGATCAAACTTCACTGTAGCTCATTACTGAAACAGAGTGGTCATGAAGCTTTGACCCAGATCAGCAGGTTAGATTTCTTCTCAAGGGCTACAAAATCCTCACATGATCTGGGCAGCTCAGGATACCAGGGCTCTGCATCTGCTGCTTCTGATTCTCTGCTAGTTTCATCAAAAGCCATTTCCCCTTCAGCTTCTGCAGTGGGGCAGGTACGCAGCCCATGGAGTTACCAGTGGCAAGAGCAGACCTGACTTTGATAGTTTCCCTCTAAGAGAGATGAAAGGGAAGGGTATGCTCACCAGGTAATGCTATCATTATCAGGCAGCTGCCAGGATCCTCTGGGCACATGGTACTAGACTTTCAACTCCCAACAGGGAGCACGGGTAGTTTTTCCCATGTATAATTTGTGACGCGTACCCAATGACTCACTCCTAACAAATACAGCTCTTCAATGGCAGCAATACCACCCCATTACTCCTTCGAGCAAGCATAACAGCAAGATAGCAAAGCCAGTCTAATTACCTCTTCCCCCAACTAATGATCGTTCATTGGATTTGAGATGACCCATAGCTGGCCTTTGATCATCACCAGTCCTGCGCACGGTTCCTCCCTGGTAGGACCAGAGCTTCGGTGGCTGTGCAAAGGACTCGGCTTGTTTGTGAGGCTCTTACTCCGGCAGGTGCGATGGGGTTTTCTGGGGCAGGAGGTGGGGGGAGCCAAGCTGTCCCCATCCCGCGGCGATGGGATGACGGGCACGGCTGAACGTGGTGGGGCTGTTCTGACGTAAGCTAAACGCGTTTTGCCACCATCAAACCTCCGTGTGGTCAGATGGAGGGTGGGGGGCAGCTGCGGGAGGCTGGAGGAAGAAACACCGCTGCTTCCAGCCTCTCTTGGTGGGAACTCACCACTTCACCTTTGCAAGCTGTAACAACCATGGCAACAAGGTCAGTTACACTGAAAATTAAATGGGTTCAAGGTCCAACATCAAAGGGGAGCAGTTTCTACCCACACTGCTCTCAGAGCGCGAGGCTCCACAGCGAATTTGTGGTTAGGTTGCTGAAAGCCCCCAGGAATTGCTCTGCCAGTCTGTTCCCCTCAACAAGGAAATGCCTGTCTTTGAGTTTTTATTGTTTGTTGTTTGTTTTTGGTTTTTTTTTAACTGCTCTGTCTATTCTAGGGGAGGGTTTGGGGCAAACAAAGCAAAGCCCAGGTGCCCCTGGGCCTTCTCCTCCCACAGCCCATCAGGCCCTGCAAAAAAGCAGCAGTGGAGCTTAAGATCACACTGCTGCTGAGATCCGAGTAGCGTGACCAGCGTCAAATGTCCGCCACCCCTTCATAAATTTTAATAACTCCACATGCCTGGGGTCTTCGATTTTTCATGTCATTGATCAGCTGGTTATATGTAAAGAAGTTAAATAAAGGCACTATTGCCCCCCTTTTGCACTGACCCCCAACATCCATATCCCAAGTAAACGCCGCGAAGGTCAGTGAAGAATGCAGGTCTGAACACGAGGGAGAACTAGAGAACTAGGGAGGGAGGAAAAACTCATTTGCTACAGGATAAGCCCTTACCTGCAGCTGTGTTCCCCTGTGATTTAATGAAGGACACTGTTTCCCACCGCGTTACTAAGCTGACTTTTCACTGATCCTGAGTTGGGGAGCACTGGGGGGTTCCTCACGCAGGTGTTCCCACATTAGAAGTTCAGGGTTACACCCTACTGTACCTTCTGCACAGAGAGGAGTGCAGCCCAAGGTTACCCCGCAGCCTTGCTGCAGAGGGGAATTTGGGACATGACTCAGGGATTCTGCATCAGCTGGTCCTCTCCCCGGCTCTGCCCAAAGCAGCATCTTCAGTTTCAGGAGCCTTTGAGCAAATGCCCAATGAATCCAGGATTGAAACAGTGCAGCAAGGAAGACCTGGGAAATACCTATAGCATGCATCCAGTGTCTGACACCGCTGCCCAGTGCAGAGAAGAGGAACACGCGCTGTGATTCAGCTGGACAGCCCCCAGGTCCGCCTATAGCATAGGGGCCACACGCAAAAAATATGCTGGGAGAAGAGTAGCGCTCATTTGTGATCAGGAGGCAACGAGATGAAAGATAGCTGACAGTGTCTGTATCTGTGCACCATGTTTCCATACAGGACATTATTGTTCTTTGTATTCTGACTTTGAGCATCTCTCCCCTATTTTTCCTAAACAGCAGCATCATCGTTAATTGCAAAGTGCTGTGTGGGAGTTCCAATTAAGCCGCTTTCACTGAATGGTTTTAGGAAATATTTTAAACCTTTTATGGGGTTAGGCATGTTTTTAACTCTTGGAAGAAACTTTTTCCAGGGAAGTACATTGCTGATAAGACCAGCTCTGCAAATAAAGACGATACTAGCTTTTTCAAGGTGGGAGCAATCTGATACCCAGAGCAGGCAGGAAACATGCAGCTTCACAGCATATTTGCATTAGTGCCAGCCTCCCCAGTAGCATAAATTGCAGCACCCTAAAGCAATATTTACTCTCTGAAAGCAGAAACATATCTATATGCTAAGACAGAGCCATGACTTCCAGGGAACCATTCAGTTCTATTGGATCCAGCCTCTGCTGCAAAACTTCACTAAGGAATTTGAAGACTTAAGTTTTAGACTTTCTCGATGAAAGAAATATTGTTTCATTTTAAAAGTTGAACTAATGTTCATCTGTCTCCCTGAGTTTGGAAGAGGCTGCTGAGGAAGCAATGAGACAAATGTTGCAAGGTGCCGTAACTGCACTGCAAGTATGACAATACTTTGTGTTCCACTCAAAGTCCCGACTCCCCATATCTTTACACAAGAAACTCAGCTGTCTACGGAGAACATGATGTTTCTTCCTCTCAGTTTCAGAGAAAGCTTTGAAAGTTCTGGCGCAGAAAGCTCAAGAACCAGAAGTCAAATGAAAACATGAATAATCACATTGGGTTTGAAGGCATGTAGTATGCAGGCTCCTGAGTGTCAATCCTCAAAGCTGAGCTTGATCTTATGGCTTCCACCACTCTTGTGTACGGAAGTGCTGGTCGCTTCAGCAGAACCAGACTCCTCAGGCTGCCCAGCCCAACACTGGGTCCCCATCCTGGCAGGGAGAACTGCCTGGCTGTTCCGCTGCTGGCAGCTCTGCCTCCCCACAGCAGCTTTGCCGGTGTACTTTGGCACACGGAAAAAAAAAAAAGGTACGTGATTTTCGGCTGTGGCACATGAAGTCGAAAGTGCAGGGAAACAGCATAAATAGACACTAAGATATGGATGAGAAGAGGACAAGCCACACTTTATGTTATTAACACAGCTGGTTAATTCAATGGATCTGCTGGGGTTTTTTTTCCCCCAATGGGAAATAAGCTGCCACAGGGGTTTTAATTTTGTGCATCAGAGACCTGGTTGCCATCCAGAAGAGGGGACCTTGGTAACAGAGTCTTGCTACACATCCAAGACGACAACACACAAGGGCTGGTGTTAGTAACATTTCTTCTGGGTACCAGACGAGGTATCCAGAGCAGATGAGTGAGACAGAGGCTTCACGCCTTTCACAGGAGAGCTGTTATCACAACTGTGTCTTGTGGATTTGTTGGCTCCTCCTTTCCCTAGACTCAGTGCTGCTGCTTGAGTCCAATGGGCTGGGGCGGTGGAAAGTGATAATCAAACATTCAATTAACAGGGAGGGCACCAACAGGTAAATCCATCACAGCTGCTAACGGCACCTGAGATTGGATCTAGTCTACTGGATTCAGTCATGCTTTGAGATATCAGCAGTTTCCCATCTGCAGGGTAAACTGAGGAGAAAAAACACAGCCTCAGGCAAGGGCATGAAAACCGCTTGGAAGCTTTGGAAAACAGGTATTTGCACTGGATGAACTGCAAAGACCTTTGGGCATCCTGACAAATTGGGATGGATGAAGGTTGAGAGCAATGGTGGAAGGAATAGATTGGGAAGAAGGCAAATAGAAAATGGGAAGTGGGTACACAAAAAAACGGAGAGGTAGAAACATGCCACTAACAGGAAAATGTAACCGAATCTGGAAAGCATCATCAGCATACAACCACAAAGACAACCTCAATCATTCTCATTTGCTTTAAGATTTATTGTTTAAAGTTTATTGCTCCATCAAGGTTGCTGTCCTGATCCAAAACTTAACAATTCCTACGAAAAACATGTTTAGGCAGATTGCCAGTGTCAAAGCCCTTTTTTTTTTTCTTTTTTTTTTGACTAAAAAATTTGAATTTGGGTCTAAATTGCCTGGAGACAAGCATTTGGGAAAACACTTCTTCTTCCCTCATCCTTTTCTAACCCCAGCTATGTCTATCTGATGGCCTCTGAATCATGGCACTTGCCAGGAAGACAGTAATACAGACTGGTTCTGATCTTTTACCTTTCTGCTCAATCAACCCTCCTGTATCCATCCTTTCATCCTGGGAGAGAAACAGAAACAAAGGGAAAAGGAATGTGAAGATCCCCACAAGCTGAAGTGTTATCTTGGGAGTCACAGAAAGATCAACATTGACTTTCCTTGGCTGCTGCCCTGAGCCCAGGCTGCCCCTGTGGTAGCCCAGAGCCTGGGCATACAGCAGCAGCACAACATAGTCAACTCTCCAGTAGCCAGACAGGCCCTGCGGTGCTCCCCCTTTCCCCCAAGCCCTCCTTTCCTAAGAAATCAAGTAGAATAAGTTTCTCCTCTGCCTCAGCAAAGATCACCTCAGAATTCACACCATTAAACGATAAAAGTGTAGGAAACAAAACTTTGTTCCCCAGGAGCCTGTTCTGCCCTGTCTCTCTGCTGTTCCCGAAAAGGCAAGTTTAAAAAAAAGCTAGAGAAAAATGGTGCAGTGAGCTCTGCTGTGTTTCTCTGGTCTAGGTGCTGCCTCAAAGTACCCAGGGAGACCTGGCTCCCCAAGTCAGTCTGCCCAACCGAGGGCATCCAGAGCACTCCTACCACGATGGGGCTCCTGGCATGCCACAGGGGGAACTGCTGCTTTGGTGGAGGACCAGGAAAATTGGTGGCAAGGACCAGGTTCCCTCCTCCATTGCTTCAGTCTGGTCCTCAAAAGGGCCTTTTCTTTGCCCCAGGATAAGTCAGTTTTGCAGATGATGATGAGGCACACAGGCCGAGAGCAGAGAAGGGATGCCCTGGCTCTCCCCAGGGTTCTCTAGGCATGCAGCAGGCTGAGATTAACCCAGCTGGCCTTGTGTTCCCAGGAGACATGAGTCAGAGTGAGTCAGATCCCATGCGACCGCCCTTTCCGCTCTCAGCTGCACAAGGAACACTGTATAATTGATGGCAAGCTTAATGAGGAGATGGAAACGGCGATGGAGAACAATTGCATTCCAGTGGTGTGCACACAGGCTTTAGTGCCCAGAAACACTTCACATCATCTCACTCACTGTCTGCAGACACGACGCGTGTCCAGGGAGATTTCTGACCAGGGTTGTTCCTCTGGAGAGCTGCTCCTCTAAAGAGAGATGTTTCTTCCTTATGCAGGATGACCAACTTTCCCCTTTCCCTCCAGCAAGCTAACCGAGACCCTCCAGGACAGGACCTGCCACCTACGGAGACCTGCCATCATCCTTCTCATGCAACCAGCTTGTGCCTCCTCCCAGCCAAAGGGGAGAAAACTCACCCAGAGGCTCCAAAGAAACGTGCCATCAGATATTGGCTCCACTGCAGTTCCTGGGAAGGGATGAACCCACAGGAACGGATCAGGCTGCCGAGGAGCACAGCAGGCTCGACCCCAGACCCACGCACACCACAGATGGCTGTTTGCGAGGTAGCCCACGTGTTTTGAGGTTGTGTTTCTGCCCGGTTTAGCAGACGTTGGTCTATTCGAGTTGATTGAAATCAAGCTGCCCTGGTTTAGTCTCCTTCAGCTGGGAAAAAACAGCAGCTAGGCCAGTGTCTGCGAGACCACAGAGCAAATTTGTGCGGAAAGATGGAGAAACTGCTGTTAACGACCTTGCTTGGCTTTTCCAGCTGGGCAAAGAGATTTTCCTTGTGGCGGCTGCCGTTGTGTGCTGCAGACTCTTTTCCTTCGGAAAGGTGGTGGTTTAAATTGGAGTTAGACGTACGGTACCTGCCAAGTTCAACACACCTCCGAGACAAACAGGGCTCTGTCCGCGAGAGGCCCTGCGTCGCTGAGGCTGAGCAAAGGCCAGCTCGGCTATGGAAAACAGCGGGGAGAGGACTTGGCTGTGGGAACGTGCAACCGCTTCTCATAACGTAGACATAAACTTTTCAAGGAAGGGTTGCTGGAAGGGCAGAGAGAAATGTGAAACGCAGGCCTGACTGGGTTGGGGTTTTTTTATTATTATTTTTGCAAGAGTTCATTCCCAGTTCCCCCGCGCTGCACACAGACATTGCTCTGTGCGCGGCCTGCCCCTGCGCCAGGACTGCTCAGCCCTGGGACAGGCAGGTTTCAGCTCTTTCCAGCAGTCACGCCACATGTCCTAGGAGCCCATTTCACCGTGTCCCTGTTCCCATTGAGCCACTTGCCCAGCAAGAGGGGATGGGGAATGACTGGGACCCATACGCTCTCCAGGATCTCTGAACTGCCTCTCCCGCGTGCCACTGGAGAGAAATCAAAGCACACCAGGTGACCCCCCCCCGGTACAGAAGTTCAGGAGGGATCCTTCAGAGGCCAGTTTCAGCAGCAGTGACTCCTCCCTTGATGTTTAAGGGGAAGAGGCAGACCACCCCCATCTCCTTCAGCTGCCCTGTTAAGCATCCTGGCCGAAAGCATCAGCGGATGCAGGACCCACAGCACTGCACGGGAAGGAGCGGCTTGCTCTCTCTTCCCTTTCCTGTTCCTGTTCCTATTTCTCAGGTGGGAATGCCCACGGTTTGCCCTCTTTGTCTTTAAAGCTTGCAGTAGCCCATGCTGAAGTGCTGAGTTCCTACGCTCAACACAAAGCCGGGATCTGTGATTGAAGTAACATAATTATTAACCTGGTCATTCATAAATCCATTCTGCCATCCTCATTATCCATCCCAATTAGCTATCAGACTCCATCAGGAAGGTGTCTGCAAGCAAAAGACATTCAAGTCTCTCCAGGAAGAAACCCTTTTAAAAGAGACTCTACACCGCCATGCTATGTGAGGATCCTCGGAACATGATGCCAGAAGAGAAGAGACCATGGGAGATGTCCTACATGTCTTCTTGTGAGTCCTTCACATTTTAGGCATCCAGAAACAGCAGCACAAGGGCCTAATTAACCAAAATTAATCTAAAAGCTCCTTGTGCAGCAGTAACAGATGAAGCTGAAAGGAGGGCTTTTCCAGACCTTAGCATGAACCAGCCTCACAGCACAGAGAGAGGGATGGGGCTAAAGGGTGTGTGCTGCCAGTGCTAAGTCTGCTGCAAGGAGCCATTTTAGGAACACAGTGGCAGCTTCACCTCCTTCTTCTCCCTCCCTGAGACTCACTTCCAGGACTGCATTAACAAGCTCAGCCCTAAATCCTTCAACATTTTCTGCATGAGCAGATCACCACTCCTGGGCAAAAGCCACTGGATCTCAGTGGCCCTCCTGGGACTGAACATGGAACAGCTCTTGGCTAGAAGGGGCAGAGGTGCTGAAAAGGGAAAGGAAGGGGAAACAGGTGTGAGACTATTTGGGCACAGTGCAGCTGAGGCTGTTCCCCTTCAGACAGCATAAGTGCACCAGCTATAGGGGCTTAATGAAATGCAAAAGCGATGGCATTGAACTGCTGGGCAATGGCCTTCTGACAAAAGGAAAAAGTCTGGAAAAGTCTGACTCAAAGAAACGGAGACTTCCCATGGAAATGCATCCATGTCTACAAAAGTTTTCTTAGATCTCTGCCTGGACCTGATCTTGCCTAACTTGTCTTTCTTGTTCTTCTCCACACAGTTTTGCCTGGAAAAGCCCCAGAGCAGCTCCACGGTTTGCAGGCCACTGTGCCCAGCTCCAAGCAGGAGCGTGGTGGATCCATGTCTTGCATCCCAGCTGAGAGACCCCCGCTGTTGGGTAGATTTTTTCTCCACTACATGCCGCCTCCTCTTTCTTTCCCAAGAAACCCATTTGATTTTCCTTATTTTGTCTGCCCGTACGACTCACTCTCAGACTACCAGTCGATCCACTTGAATTATTCACTGCAATCATTATCATTAATCCAGCCTATTTGCTGAGCCAGCCCTGATGGGTGAATATATTTGTCATTCCTAAGTATTTGCCAAAACAGCCTGAGTGAGCCATTTAGCCTGGAGCCATGCGTAGTAGCTAATTGTGCTCCTTTCCATTAAAACTCACCTCTTCCATAATGGCCAGTTGAAGCCCTGTGCAGCGCTGAAACCCTGCTTGGGTGCTGTTTCGAGCATCTCGGTGCAGGGTACATTTCCCTGACCCACTTCTGCCTTAACATCTTATCTGCGCTGCCAGGAGGGCACAGCGCAGCTTGGCAGGGAGCAGCGCTGGCTCCCGGGCGTGGAGCTGTAGCTCCCCAGGTTAATGCTTTTTCCCTCTATAACTATGACTCTTTTTTTTTTTTTCATTCTCTCCGTTGATAGCTTTTCCTGGCTATGGACACCAGAGTTACATGAATTTTCTGTTTGCTTCTTCACAAGTGCACGTGCATATGGGTGGAGAAAACGTACTAAACGCCAAAAATTATCTTTCTCCAAGTGTTGTAGTAGGTTCTATGGTTACGGTCACACAGAGCAAAGGAAATGCAAGTGTTGAGCTGAAGCTGAGCCTCTGTGCCTAAGGCTGGTGTGTATTTAACATGAGTGGCTATAGACTAGATGATCTGCTTGAAACTATAACCCACGCACAGTGTTGAAGCTTAATCTGTTAGAGGAGTCATTTCTGGGGATGGCTGCCTAAAAAGTACACATTTGTTAAATCCTGGTAAGGATGCGCAACATCCTCAGTTGCACACAGCCCTTTATAGTCATCATGTAGCTCATCATTATTTCCCAACAACACAGTATGTTTAATATAAATTAAGCCATTAACTCTGTATGTGTATTGCAATTTGAAGGAATCACTCCCTATTCAATATGAGGTAATGCGGAAAAAAAATCCCTATTAGTGACATATTTGTTAGAAAACCTGACAAGTTTAGAAAGGCCCTCAGCTAGTTGGTCAATTTTTGATAAAAAATACTAACATTTAATCCAGAAAGTGGCAAAGCTGAGTCCAGCCTGCTGCCTGCAAATGTAAATAAAATACAGCTTCTGAGATGGGCAGTGTTTGAAAGGAGCCCTGGATTCACCAGACAGCACTAACTTCGTCCCTTCAGACTCCAAAACGAGGACCCCAATGTGTGGTGGCTGTTACACGTCATATGACAGAAGAGATGAACTTCTTGAAATCTCTTCCAAATTTAAGCCCATGGAAGTCAAAGCTGATTACACCAGACATGCATTTGGCCCGTAAGCTGCTGAAAAGCAGAAAATCTGTTATTTTCTTTGCTTGCAAGACAGAGACTCCAGCCTCGGACATGGTCACAGCATGAGGACCACATTCCAGAGGGACTCAGGAGTTAGCCTAAAGCCATACCCCCCCTGCACGCATGCTGACGTCTCTTTCCCCGTTCTGTTTGCTGTGCCTGGATCACACAGCTGTTTTCTGACCAGCTGCTTCAATCATCCTCTGATGAAAGAGGGGCAAACAGCCTCACAGCCATAGCGTCGCTGGAAGGACGCACGTAGGCGGGTGCTCTGGAGCTGCTGACTCACTTGCCATTCACACTAATTTGCTTTCTGTCCATACCTCGATAGTACCTTTGCCTGGCTGGAGAGGACTCTGCCTTCACTGTGGCTCCGTGACGGCCATGGAGCAAACAATAAAAACATAGTGTGTCAAGACATCAGATTTCAGAGGTTCTGCCTGTAAATTTTTTAGCCTCTGATAATGACTTTTTGCAAACAGGTGATAAAATGCAATTGCTCCCTCCATTTTAAGTGCGAGCAGTGTACAATAAGCACCCCCAAGAAGAAGAAATATATTGTTCCCCAGCTCGATATATTCATAGTTTTAGGCCTACACATTGCAGTAAATGAGTTGCCATCAATCAGCTGGGAAATGCTTTAGGTCTGAGAAGCATGCCGTGTTTTAGAGAACCAAAGGATGTATTGCAGAGCCCTTCATCATGAGGACAGGGACATTGCTCTGGGAAACGGTTGTTTCCAAAGATAAAGCCTCGTGGATCAAAAGTCAACCCAAGAAATAACAGTAAAATTATACTGATGCTCTGGAACGGCCCTGCAGCAGCTCCCAGAAACACACCATTAACAAAGGCAGCGCAGGAAGCCTCCACTTGCTGCGTTGCATGGTGGCTTCCCGCTTTCCGCCTTCTCTTACCCCACCTGGGCAGGAACCCCATTGACACAAGCGGTGATTCTGCCCAGGTAGAAAGACAAACTTATGTCACATGGAGACTTGCATAAACAAAAGGAGAACTTTACCAGAAGACCTCTTTTGGGATAAATGTCCGGTCTTGAAACTTACAGTTGTTAAACTTGTGTGGCTAGGCCTCATATTTGCCTCGTATTTGCACAAAAACTATACTAGGTTTGTACATCTGATCTCCATGGATCTTTAATTGCAACTTGGATGATAATGTAAGCTGGGAATGTGTCTCTGAGGGGAATCAAATCCTTTCTTGCCTCAATCCTGCAGCAGAGACTGCTCCAGGAGCAAGGTGAGCACACCGTGGCAGTGGGAGGTATGGCATAAATACTGTCATCTTTTCCCAGCCTTCCTTGTAACTAGAACCCAAGGATCATTCTTGGAACAACTTACAAGTTCAAAATTTGTCTTTGCAGGGAAATGATGCCAAAATAAACCAAGTGTTGAATGCAAAGCCCCTTCACCATTGTAGAAAAGCTGCTTTTACACATGCTCTTCTTCCAGAGCAGAATTGTTCAGAGACGAATCACTGTAAAACAATATTGGTCTGCATGGACCAGACCTTGACAGGTTTCAAGGGGCAAGACTAGTGTTACAGTCCTGTTGATACCCTGGTTGCAGTATGCTGAGCTAAAAGAAAAGGAAAAACAAAAAGAATATGACATATGAAGACAGGCTGAGAGAGCTGGGCTTGTTCAGCCTGGAGAAGAGAAGGCTCCAAGGAGATCTTATAGCAGTCTTCCAGTACCTAAAGGGGACCTGCAAGAAAGCTGGAGAGGGACTTTTTACAAGTGCTTGTAGTGATAGGACAAGGGGCAATGGCTTTAAACTGAAAGAGGGCAGATTTAGATTAGATCTAAGGAAGAAATTCTTCACAATGAGGGTGGTGAAGCACTGGAACAGGTTGCTCAGAGAAGTTGTGGATGCCCCATCCCTGGAGGTGTTCAAAAGGCCAGGCTGGATGATGCTTTGGGCAACCTGGTCTCGGGGAAGGTGTCCCTGCCTATGGCATGGTGGTTGTAACTAGATGGTCTTTAAGGTCCGCTTCCAATCCAAACCACTCTATGATTCTATGATTCTATGATCTATGATTATATGATTATATGATTCTATGATTCTATGATTCTAGAACCTCGCCTTCCCTAGGCATGGCTTTGTAAATCTGAATCAAAGAATGCAGTGCAGCCTGATAGACTGAAACCAGACACATAGAGCCAAGCACTCAGCTTTGAATGGACACAGGGCAAGCAGAGAAGACTGACAATGACACAAATTTCCTACGCTCCACTGCTATTGTACGTCAACTCCTACTTAAAAGATACGATTCTGGAGTAAGAGATCCCAGAAATACACAGGAATCATCCCCACTTTGCTGCGTGACCCCATAAGCGGCCATGCTGGCAGCAGTCCAGGGCAGGAGAAAGCATGGGAACTGCTCGGCTGCCCTTGCTGCCGGGAGAAATCCCCGTGCAGCTGTGGCCCCCGGTTCCCTGCAGCAGTTCTGCCTCCCCCCACCAAAGTGTGACGAATCCCATCGCCACCCACCCTATGCACATGGGTGCTCCCAGCTGCATGCAGCGTGGCCAGGAATGAGGATGAAGAGGGACATGGGAAGGGACCAGCAGCTGTGGGGAGGAACAGATGGCCTCAGCCTTCCCACGGCAGCTGCAGTTGCATCTGTTTAGAAATTGCTGCAAAGTGCCAATTTTCATTACGTGAAGGACTGAACGCTTGTCTGATGGCAACCACATTTCATTACAACCTATTCAAACTGGATCTTGAACAGCAACCTGGAGATTAAATGAAGCTCTATTAGCCTGGGTCTATTTTCAAATCAGGTTTTAACCATTCTCTCATTTTTATACCCAAACAATTTTCATGCAGACCCTCTCTCCGCTCACCGCTACAAACGCATAGGAAGCTGAGCCCAGAAGACCAACACAGGACAAAGTTAGGGGATTTAAAGAAGACAGAGGATGTGTGGAGTTGTAGCCATCCCTGACTCTCTGTGGCAATCCTGCCTGGGGACCAGAGCATGGCTTTGTTTAAGGGTGGGGACAGATGACTGCACCGTCAGAAATTGCCATGCGTTCCGCTGAGATACGGTATCAGTACACACTGGTCACCTTGGATAAAGAATTACTTGAAAGGAGTTATTCTCACAGGAACAAAACTCACCTTGCTGCCCGCTCTCTCTGCCCGCTGCCAGGCAGTGATCTGCAATCAGCTGCAGGAACAGGAGGGGCGGGTGAAGGAAGGGAACTGAATGCTTAAACACTTGGCTGCATATTATGAAATGTTTTACATGTAAAATAGGTTAAAGAACATCATGAGGAGGAGAGAATATGGGATGACAGGTTCATGATTACCGGTGTTGGTCTAACATGCATTCATGATAAGTTCACAGCACACAGGAAAATCTCATCTTAAGGAAAAAAAATATGCTCAGATCAGATTCTTGCGTATCCAGGAATTTTAAGTCTTGTAAAGAATTATGATTAACCTGAATGACAGCATTCGGAGCTCCAGGAGAGCTCAGTGAAGCAAATCATGCTGAACTAAAATTAGCAGCATCTCAAACTCAACCATCTACTTGGCATCCACACACGATGCTTCCCTGGCCCCAGACCCATCATATCACTCAGCCTTCCCCATGCCGTCAGCTCCTCGCTTTGAAAGCACTGCCGAGTGAATTGCTGCTGTTCACATGCAGCCCGCACCTGCCTGGAGGCAGCAAGCCCAATTGCTAGACACGGGATTGTTTTTTTTCTGATATTTCCTCCAACATTTATTTGCTGATTGTTTTCCAGGCAGCTGGATTTCAAGATGTGAAGTAGGGACTGTCTGTCAGCAAAAGGATGGAAATAGACCAGAGACGATAGGACGAGATTGTAGGTCTAGAAATACGCTGGAATCTCACACGGCTCAAAATGGATGTGAACTGTGTCCTGAGAAAAGCAAGGAGGAGTTTATCATGATCCACAAGATATAGGGCAGTAAGACATGAGTTAAGATCTGCTTCTAGAGGGCTTAGCACAGAGAATGAGTGTGGAAACTAAGTTTTGTCTCTCTGCCCTAGATCTGGCATGTTCACTGTATCTGTGAGCAAGAGCAGGGCTGGACTCGCTCACCCTGAGCATCTTTTCAGCTCCAGGCTCGCTATTCCCATTTGCTGCCTACAGTTCCACAGCCGCACAGGCCAAGCTCTGAACCATGCTTAAGCTCCCACTGCCCTTGCCCAGGCCCACGCTCTCACTCACAGGGTCTGGAGGGACTGGTGTGACTGTACTATAGACCGGTTTGCCAGCAGTAATCCCAAAGCCAGCGCCAGCTGGAAACTTTGAGCCGAAACTGAGGCTCAGCTAAAAGCCAGCAGCATGGACGGAAAGTACTCAAGCAAAGCAATCCAGTGTTTGTCACCTCACTGAGCCCAAGAGTGCCTTGTGAGCAGTAACTCCTCCTAGGGAGCATGAAAAGGATGACACAGGACATTAGGATAGCGCAGCAATCTAGCTTCCCATGCAGCACGCATTTCCATCTGTAGAAAACCCCTCAGAAACCCTGGGAAATGCTGAATGGGAGTTTTTTTGCCTGAAGAAGCAGTAAGGTGGGAAACCTGGCAGATGATGCACAAGCACACTGGTAACATCTAGAGAGTAAGATGACTTCATGGCATCTCGCCAGAAGGATGGATGAGCAGCACAGCAGCGGTGAAAATGCCGGGCCAGCAGCACATGTTGGAACAACCCATGCAAAAGGCAAACCAGAAAACCACATCACTTCGGAAAGACAGGGTGGCCAGCAATAAATCCAGGATGAGGCAGGGAGAATCCAAAAAGGGCAGAGAAAGAGAAGGAGGAACTGAGATTTACCCACATTACAACAGAAGAGACAGCAACAAAGCTAGGGAAAAAATAAGAGCACAGGACTTAAATGAATGGTATTTAAAAGTGCTACTGAATTTCTCCTCGTATCACAATGCAGACATTGTTCAAAGAATCTGTCAGGGAGCAAAACAGAGACAAGAAAGCACACACATCATGTGCAGCTCATGGCAAACCAAGGCCACAGATCTCTCATGACTCATATCACAAAATCTTCATATGCACAACTAAACACCAAGAGAGTTTCAGGAGTAGTAAAGAGCCACACGTCCCACGATTACACCGATTTCAATAATGGACATGAGGAGAGGACTCACCTCTTGTAGAAGACTTCACATCTACCTATTGCAAGGGCTTTTCACTCATTGCCATATTTCACACCAGATGCAATGCTGGACTGGAGAGACGACACTGGACCTGCCTGATACAGTAATTTCCATGCTCTTATTTTTTCTGACAGCTTCAATCTTCTGATATCTTACAGTGGAGTTTCTTCTCATCCGTACTGCCTTTCTGCATGGACACATGCTATCTGCATCCCTGTGATGAGGTATTTTCACAGGCTTGCCCAGGCACAGCCTTTGAGAGAAGAGCTGCAGTGAGGAGGATGCGACTGGGTGCCAGTGGAGCCTGCTGTGGGCTACCCAGTGGAAAAAGGTACAACTTACGGACAAGGAGCAGTGCATGCTATGAGATGAGAGAGAAGAGAGTGAGGAAAGGAGGAGGTCAAGATGCTGGTCCTGCCTGACACAACAGCCAGCCACGTGCTTCATTTACTCCATCTCCATGTCCTCCCAGGCTCCATTTTAGGCTCTGAAAACATCTTTTCCTTTTATCGTTTACTGTTGAGTGCTAAGGAGTTTGTCTGCCTCCCAAGCTTCTACGAAGCAGCTTCCCTCCCTGCCCACACCAGCCCCACTACTTCATTTTATGCATCTTCCCATTCATAGATTCATAGATTTCTAGGTTGGAAAAGACCTTAGAGATCATCGAGTCCAACCATCCCTAATCCCCATTAAACCATATCCTCAAGTAGATCATCCACCCTATTCTTAAACACATCCAGGGATGGGGACTCAACCACCTCCCTGGGCAGCCTATTCCAGTGGCTGACAACCCTTTCAGAGAAGAAATACTTCCTAACATCCAACCTGAATCTCCCCTGACTAAGCTTATGCCCATTTCCTCTCGTGGTGGCTCACAGATCACTATCATCAGCCCTGACCTTCCCTGCTCACCTTCTCCCAGCTGGCAGTGGCACTCGAGGCTTTTATCAGCTTTGAGAGCAGATTTCCATGACTGCCCTGAAGCTCAGACATGCCAAGCCAGCACTGACTTCCAAGAACAATTCTTGTCCCCATAGCCATCTTACCTCACCACGGAACAGGAAACAGGGACACATTTCATTGGGACCACCAAATCAGAAAATTTTCATGGTGTGCAAGCAGCAAGTAGGATCCCCAGAAGCTGATAAAACAACCAAGGTAAAGCAGGAGGAGAATACTTCTGCTTGGAGCACATAAATATGGGTTAAGAAACAGGCATGAAAAGCAATTTGAGGCACGATCATTCAAGCCATTACTCCTGTATTTAGGCTGCCTAACATTTTGCATGATAAACAATTTGTGCATATTTCTTGAAACGCTTGGAGATTACTATTATTTGCAGGAGATCTCAAATGCAGCAGGTAGAGCCCTCAGGCTAAAGCCATGCCTTCTCCTAGACTCGCAAACTGCTATCCCAATTTTGTTGCAGTAGATAACGTATTAAAAATTAATAACTGCTTTGCTCCCCTTCATTCCCTCCCCCACTACTCTTCCCGCTCCCCACCTGAGTATGCCTCAGAAACCTTCTAGCACTCAGCCAAAACACCTCGCAGCAAACTAGTGCCCCTTCTACAGGCACTGGGGTCATGCGCTGCTCCAACACCAGTGCCACATACTGCGCTGGGGACACCGGGGACCAAGGGAAGAGGAAAGCAGGGGGGAGCAAAACAAAAGCAAAGGACGGAAGCAGAGGAACAAGGGCTTTGTCACGGCAGCCGTTCTCAGGCCTGGCTTCAGGGCTGCTGTTTGCCGTTGGGAAACTGCACGCAAAAAAATTCCCCTGCAGGAATGCCAAGAAGGGTATGAAGTCAAACACTTGGGACTTGGGAAATACCAGCTTTCCCAGAGCACCTTTTCTTCTGCATACACATGTGCGATGAAGTGCTGTGTTTTTCCACAGGAGCCCTGCCTGATTTTTAACCCAAGACGGAGGCAAAGGGGAGCAGAATCCAGACACGACCTGTCGCTTACAGCATTTCTAACTTTCCACTGACGGACTTTGCAACTGCAGGAGCTCTTTACACGTGCTGGTGCGTTGATGCGCGCGCATACACAGACACACACAGGCAGGTTTTCATCTGCCACCGGTGTGCGGACCAGTGCCAGAAGCAGGGAGGTCAGGCAGGCTGTGCAAGATGAGACACCAACTCCCTCCCTGAGCAGACAGATAACACTCTCCCACACAGAGCAGTGCTGCACCCATCGGCTGAGTCACAGGGGTTAGGTACCCAGGCAACTACTTCAGTCCTTTTGTTGTGGCCTGGTTTCTGGGAGGCCTGGGAAGGACATGAGAAAGCAGCAGCGCTTACTTCTGCTGTCTCCCTAAGCCTTTTCAAACAAGTGGTTGGGGTCCAACCAGCAGACATGTCCTGTCAATCAATGCACTGATTTAGCAGGCAATGAAGAAATGAGCTTTTTTCTCCCGCTCTGCACACTTAAAGAGAGGGTAGCACTGGCCAGAAACACGTTACCCAACAAGACTAGACACTCGTCGGGCATCAGCCTCTGCCAGATCACAGCTTCCCAGGTTTATTTGAAGTTACAAATATTTTTCCTGCTTTTAGGGAAGGACTACCAACAGTTTGCTGCAAACATCCTCTCTGGTAGCAAAAGGCCACCCAAGTCCCATGGCAGTGTTAGTTTCCTGCCTGGATAAGCACAAATTTTGTAATCACGAGTAGGTTTTGCAAAGGCTCTCAGTGGCTTTCACTGCCTAGGGACAGGAGGCAGATAAGCTGTGACTCCACAAGTTTTGCACAGACCGTTTTCAGCTTTTCCTCTCTGGGCCACACAGAACTTTGCCTGAGGCACTGCTACTTAAAAACAAAACAAAACAAAACAAAAAAAAAACACCAACACACAAACCAAACTTAAGCTGCTTCACAGATTTGTTGGCAAGATATGGATCTTACAGTTAATTCTGTCTGAGTACTTGTTAGACATACTTATGTACATGCATGTTTTTATTTACAGAAGACTGGCACACCCATGTCTGGCTGACTTCATAGTCTTTGTTCCAGAGACCTGGCAGGGCTTTCTGAAAACAGGCTCCCACGTTAAAACCTATTATTCCATTTGCAAATAATGAGGTTTATTTTTGCTTTGGGTAGGTACTCAAAGGAGTAAATCTTGACTGTTTGAGTGTGCACAGCTCATGAACGCAAGAGAGGTGTGAACACAGATAAAGCAAGCATATTTTTAAGTCAGAGCAAATACTCACAGAAAATGTACTGCGTTCTTCCAGCCTGGTAACCGGAGAGCGTGCCGGGCTGCTCTATTTACTCTGGAACAGAGTGACTCCCATCTGTGCAGGAGTTAGACAGAGGCTCATAGAACTGACCAAGTTATTTGTCACAAATAATTTCAGAGGTTTTGGCCTTCACCATTTACAGTTTGTTTTCAAGCAAGGTTCTTTTTTAAACAAATCTCCTGTATTCATAACTATTTGGCAAACACTCCAGGCAAACAAATTTCAGCCTCTCGGTCGTTTGCAAGCTGTGTCCATTGCTATCATTAGTTCTGTTGCAGAGTGGGGGACTCCAAGTTCTTGCATGAGAAGGAAGAGTTTCCCCTGGGCTATGCAGAAATAGGCAGCTCAGTCTTGATCAGCAAAGCTGTAGTGGAAAGGACACCCTGCCTGTACAAATGTACGTATCCTCCACCTCCTCCACTGTAAGACTACCAGTTAACAGGTCTGCTGTAAACTCCAAGAAACCCAGGAGTGACTGGTGCTGTTATGATAGGTGCTTATGATATTTTTGGCTGGTGAATCACTTATTTGCTGGGAAAAAAAAAAAAGGCAGTTTCAGAGTGGCCAAAGCTATTTGTAAATTCAGGCAGCTCCACTCTGCATGGAGTACTTGAACATTTAGCAAGCTGGAGACAGGCAGACTGAGGGCACACTGTTCCAGTTGCTGCTGATTGAGGTGAAAAGGTTACCACTCCCAAACACACTTCACTGTCCCAGCCTTTCCTCATGCTAATGGTAGTTATGACATTCACTTTTTTAGCCAGTTTAAACAATTTGTTTGATTACTTCCAAACTCAAAATCGAAAATTCTCCAGCTTAATAATAATAATAAAAAAATAAACCTAAGAACATATTACTATTGAAAATATTTTTTAAAATTTCCCAGGCCTTTAATCATTGCACAATCAACAGAAAGTTACACAGATATGGTAAAGTTACACAGCGGTAGGAACTGATGACAAGGATGTGGGAAGAAAGTTATGACAACCAGCTGGGGACAGAGAAGAGAGAATAAGTGATCTGGACCAACAGCTGGAATGGGTCATCGAGGTAAATAGCTGGAAAAGGGATTCAAAGGGAGACCAGGCAGGTTCATGGAAGAGAAATACCTTGGGTGTTACTAACACATAAAAACTGCATTTGACTCAGAAAATCCCTTTAGATAGTTGAAGGCTGGCAGCACGCTCAGGAAATGCATGCTTGGCATGCTTGAAGTCTTCTCTGGGCACCCACATCTGGCCATTGCTGGAAGCAGGACACAGCACTAGGCAGATCTTGGTCTGGCACTAGAGAGTACTTGACACCTGGCTAGACAGACATGGTGGGCAGCCCACACACCTGAGGAACTGGACATCTGAGTTCAAATGTCTGCTTCAGTTCCAGCTGAGAAAGTCTGGTGAAGGGACCATTTGTTTGGGTAGTAATGGTGTGGGGCTAGGCTGTGGGAAGGAGAGGGGGAAGGTGGTAATGAGCCTTGAGTGCTATCTGCTAAAGATACACTCCTTGTATAGTCAAGCAGTGCTTTATTTAAGGGTCCTTAAAGACCATGAAGCAAGGCCAGCTTACTGTGAGAACAAGTAATGCCAATGTATGAGATATATATAAGCTGATGATAGGTTTGTTTTCTACATCTCCTACCAAGGATACAGGTGGCCCTGTGATCAAGTAGCATTTGCTAATACATTCTTCCAATGAAACACATTTCTAGTCCTTAGAACCTCTCCTAACAGTTTTACAAAAGTAATATCGCCTCCACTTTTTAAGGTCAAAGAGAGTCTTTTTTATTTTTTTTTTGTAACAAAGGCTATTGGAGCAAGTGAGATAAGTGACAGCATCTAGATTTGATCTACATCATTAATACTGACTTCTAAAGAAGGCAGTTCACACAGGGCAGGTGACAGGATCAAATATATTGTTTAAGCAGGCACAAGAAGAATAACCATCTGTCTTCCTTGCATCCTGAAGCTCTGCAGAGCGTGTAAATGACAACACTTTCATGTCACTAGATCAGCCAGTTGGAACAGTCCTGGGACCAGTTCCTTCAGCAGTTAGTATGGCTCATACACAATCTCTCTGCAGGGGAATCACAAGGTCTTTTTCTAGTCGTGCTAAGAGAACTAAAGCATTGCTTCTCAGAAATACTGCAGTCACCTGGGTAGTTTGTATTTATATTATTGGCCCCTGCCAGGAAAATTTGAGGCTAGTGAAATGTATTTTGTGGGCCACACATCATAAGCCAACAAAATATGTTCTCCTATGGCATGGTGGAATTGAGTTTCTGGAGTATCAAGAGTATGTTCAGCCCTTCATGTTATATTTAACTTCTGTCTGGCACTGTCAAACCTTTAAACACGTTTAGCTCGGATGTGAGGACATGGAGAAGAGGTGCAAGGTTTGGTAGAAACCTCAGGTTAGTCTCAGTATGTGTTCAAGTTATAGAACTTCAGTTTTTGAAAGACATTTGAGACGTGCATAGGCAAACCTTGGGGGAGCTGCAACTTGCACTGAACTACTGAAAGCCACGTACCACGTTGAGACATGAAGTGGAAAAAAAAAACATGCCTCAGGCACTGGTCCTGGGAGCAGTTTGCCAAGTCAGCCTTGTATCCAGCCTTTCCAAGGTATCTGAGTTCACTGGCCATTGCAAAACTGCTGCCCAAAGCCATTAGGAATGCCTGTCTTAATGGAGAGGGTGGTAAGCCCTATAATTTGTGTTGTGATTTCTAAAGGAGAAGTGCATGTATCCTCTCATGCCAATTGCTGCAGGCCCTTCCTGAAGGTCTTCGCCTAGGAATTGTACCCAGAGGTGAATTAACAAGGATTGGCATAGCAAAGGAGGTGTGTATCCAGCACCAGTTCAGAAAACTCCCCTGTACTGCAGACACAAGATTTTCCCTCACGTTGCATGCTGAGGATTTGAAAACTTCCTCTCTCCAGATCTGATTTTCCTTCACTAACAGTGTCCAAAGCAAGACAAAACACTGACCATTTCTCCCCAGGGGTATGGTGGTATGGAAGCCCACAGGCAAAGAGCTACACAGCCTAAATCCTCTTGCCTGCCTCAGGGAATGGGCAAAACCAGGATCTCTGATCTCTGTTTTGAGGAGGACCAGCATTGCTGGTGGCAAGAGCCCTTCAGGCAGATGCTGTGAGCAAGATCGTTCAACAGTGTTAATGGTGAGCCTTGCACATGGAGATCCTGACTGTTTGCTGCATGTCAGCTCCTGCGCCTCATTCCATAAGAACTCATTAATCTATAGGGTAGCTTTTCCAGTCAGAAACCCTAACAGCTAGAGATAAATTAAGCCAGAATTGGAGCCGGACCAAGAACATTTAAGTAATTCATCCAGCCTAAGCGAGATCCCTCAAGACAGGAAATCTCAGCAAGAGCCTAGAAAGAGATTATAAAAGAAAATAAGCGCAGGCACTACCGTCATGTGCTGGTGGGATGTCCCAGCAGAAATACAAACACGTTAGAGGCTGTAAATCCCACTGCCCATAAAGGATGTTAGAAGCACAAGTCAAAGCAAAAGGCAAACTCAGCTGCGACCAGAACTTTTTTAGAAAGAGAAAAATCGCATCCTTCAGAACCTATGGTTTATTTTTGTGGCTCCATCCTACAGCATCTTCTGCTGTTGCCTTTCCCTGAGTGATCTGTGAGAGAACGGGAAAGGGAGGCTAATGAATCCCGTGCATAAAAGTGCACACTTAGGTTGAGCTGCAGCCCATCAGATGCATTTCTCTCTCACCACAGCATATGCTGAAGTCACACCTGTCCTCAGAGGGAAAAGTACAGGAGAAATGGTACATTGCCATGGCCTAGAGGTACATCCTGAAGTTGGACAGCCCAGGGACCTTTGCAGCAGTGTTTCTCACAGTCTAAAACGTTACAGGTGCCTGACCAGTGTTGCAGGGATTTCCACCAGGATTTTATGGGTCATTTCTCGACTCAGCCCTGCTTTTTCTTTTGTTCTTTTTTTTTTTTTTTGGTAGTTTCACCTCTACCATGTAACTCCATTGACATGACTACCCTGTCTCTCGCTTCAGGTTATTCCCACACCAAGTGGGGCACCTTGCCGAGGACACGGCCCGGCCAGGACACTTTCATCTCTCCCAAAGGCATCGCTGGCTAGCGACATGCAGCCCGCTTCCCATCACAAATCCCCCGAAATGCCAGAGCAATGTTTCTCTTGCTCGCACATGGCCACATCCCAGCCTCATGCAGTGGCTACACAGAACAAGTAAATTTCTAGCAAAAATAGCTGTCCTTACTAGGGACACTGCCTTGAGGCTCAGCGAGGCTCCGGGATGTAGGAAGGTGGGTAAGCACAGGAAGCATGAGAAGTCTGTGTGCAGACAAAGGGGACTTGCATCAGAAGTAAGTGGGAGAGGATAAAGACTGCCAAGCTTTTAAGAGGAATTGGAATTTAATGAAGTGATTGAACAAAGAAATTGAAAGCTTCCTTTGCCTCCTGCAAGGGTCGAACAGATCTGAGCAATACTTGGCTTGGCTGCATCACAGGGCTGTTATTTAATTTTAAATAAATTGGAAGCTTTCAATGTACTTCGTAATTCTATTGACATTTATGATTTGAGATACTTAATCTTGGAAACACAAACACAACACTGATCTGCCTCTCACCCAAGAAGATTGGGAATCAGTACCTGCAGCCTTTCAATGCAGTGGATCTAGGTCCTGCTTGCTGTGGGCCAGCTTTTACCTACCTCCATCACTGATACAGGACAGGGACATGGCACTTTGCAGAGCTGAATTATTCAATACTGGTGTCCTGGTTTTGACTGGGACAGAGTTAGTTTTTCTTTTTAGCAGCTAGAAGAGCTCTGTGTTTTGGATTTACTATGGAATTTGTTATGAGAACAATGTTGATAGTGCACTGATGTTTGTAGTTGGTACTGAGACAGCAAGGACCTTCTAACTTGCCGTGTTTTTGCCAGCGGTCAGGAGCACAACAGGCTTGGGGGGAGCATGGCTGGGACAAAGAGTCCACAACTCCCCATATGATTTGAACTTAGTCTTAGGATTAAGGCCCAAATTGGCCCATGGAGTACTGATATGATGTGGATATCATGCAACATCATGCTCAATATATAGATGAAGGCGGATCAAGGAATTTGGAACTCTTTTCGGAGGGCTCTGTCAGATTCTCCGTCTCTCAGAATGCTCTCTCTCTTGCTCGTTCTCTTTTCTGGCCTCTCACTCCTCCGGGATTGCGGTGACAGGACTTATGTGTTTCAGGATCGTTTGCCGGGATGGGACAGGCTTTGGTCACTGGGTGGTGAGCAATTGCACTGTGCATCACTTGTTTGTAATTATTATTATTATTATTATTATTATTATTATTGTTGTTGTTGTTGTTGTTGTTGTTGTTGTTGTTGTTGTTGTTGTTGTTGTTGTTGAAAATTGTTCTTATCTCAACCCACGAGTCTCTTTCCCTTTTCTCTTTAATTCTCTTCCCTGTTTCCTGGGGGTAGCAGAGGGTGAGCGAGCAGCTGTGTGGCATTTAGTTGCCGACTGGGTTAAACCACTACAACTGAATTTGCTCGTGAAAAACTATTTTGATACCTTTAAAATTAGCTCCTGGAGAAAGCCCCCACCCCTCTCATGCCATGTTCAAGCTGGGATCCTTCCTCCCATAAACCTCGACAGAATGAGTGGAGCCAGGGCCATATTATCCATACATCAACAGCCAAACTCGCGCAGCTTGCTCTTGTCAGACCCCTGACTGCACAAAAGGACCAAGGACTCAACATCCCAGGTACGCTCCTGGGTACCCCAGGGCACTCGCAAAGCTACAGCTGACCCTCTGTGTGTGTTGGGGTGTGTGCACTGATATTGTACAACTGAGACTGGCTGGGTACTTTTGGGTCATTCTCCCTCCTGTGGCAAAGGATCCCACAGAAACCAATATGAGAAACGTTGGTATATCGAGTCTCATATTAGGACCAATATCCAATTCATATATTGCAAAGCTCAGGTCTGTTCACATGTGAGGGCAGATGTTCCCAGTAATCACGTACATTAAAATGGAAGAATATACATGGCAAGCCTGAAATAAATTAGGGTCTGATTCTGCTGTCATTAATGGGCATGCAATTGCCATTGACTAAACAAGATGTTGTGCCCTTAGAACAGCGTTTGGTCCTTAGTTTTCACACTATGAAATTGGCACTGACGTTTCAAAGGCATTACAGTAGCAGAAAGCTTGACCCTTGGTGTTTGCTACCAAACATATTTTCAGAGTATGACCAATTTGTAAAGCCTAACATTACACTCATTAGTTAGTGAATGAAGAGCACTTTGAAGATAAAAGGTGCTATTATTATTTCCATATTTTTGCCAAAACAAAGCTCCTATGCCTAAGCCATGTGTATCAAACCTAAAGCACTACCTCTGATGATGTGAGTGTGAGCACTGGACAGCAGATGAACTGCAGATTTGAATCAGTGGAAATTCAAGAGCCTCACACTTCGCATGGGGAGACAAGGCTCCCTTTTGTGAGTGGCATTGCCAAACCCCCTTGCTTTGAGCTCCCACAGCCACCCTATATGCCCCTACATCTCCTGCCTTCTCCGCAGCTCCTCAGGTACCAGGGGCTCCCGGCCCGGCGGTGCTCCCTCCAGCAGGGCTGGCCATCGCTCCCAGTTTCAGTGGAGCCCATAGGAGGGAGCAAGTGGAAGCTCTGCTCCCTGAATAGCTGCGTTCGCACCACATAGCTCAAAGGGACATAGCTGGATGGGAGCTGGAGATAATCTAGAGAACAGCAAAGCTCACGGAAATTTTTCCATTGATTTTAGCAGAATTTCAATCAGATCCTGTGAGAAACAGGCTTTGAGTGTTTGATACAAAATTGTGTTCTGTTTCCAGAAAGAAGGAGGAGGGTTGGGTAGAAAATTGGGGAGATGATAGGAGGTGAATCTGGCTCTCGTTTTTTCTCTTCTGTAAAGCTTCTGCTGTTTCATGAACTGGCGGGTGCAGAGGGAAGGGGAGACAAAAAGGGCCAAATCACTGTGTGAAGGAAGAATTTGCAGTGCTGAGATGGGGAAAGTATGCCCTTTGCGAGATGGATAGTATTTCTGATCTGCAGGCGCACAAAGCCTTCATAATTGCCAGAGTCATTATTTGCTGTAGATGGCAGAGAGACATGACAGGTACCGCAGGACACATAATAAGCTGGAATGAGCAGTGATATTAATCCAATACCATCAAAGATGGGGCTCATCATAGGATCTCATTCAGAGTCCACAACAGCAGCCGCTGTCGCTAAGGAATATGTTTCATCTGAGTGCAGGCATCACTCGGCGTGGGCTTCAGTCCACAGCTGTAGGTTTCCTATCTCCTCCTCTGCTCCCAGAGGCTGCAGCTTCCATCCACCCTCCCAGCTTACCCCAGACACGTATCTGACCCACCGTTTGTGAGAGCATGGCCACCTGCATTTTATTTCAATACCCAAACTACCTCCAGTAATGAGGAGGCCTGTAACAGCCTTAAAGAGCATATGTAAAAATCCACTTATCTTTCAGCCCAGCTCCCAAGGCTGCGGGTGCAGCGGTGCTCTCGTGCTCTCAGGGGCTGTAAGCTGAGTTTCAGCTCTCAGACATTTTCTGTTTATCGTGGCTCCCAGGCGCAGCATCAGTGAACACCCCAGCGTACCTCCGCGCTTCCACAGCATGCCAGGTAAGGAGAATATGTCTAGACAAGAAGGCAAGGCTGAAGCTAGGGATAATTCTTCCTCCAGCAGCCCCTTGACAGCTTTCAGCACAGGGACGACAGCAAGGGATTTATGGCTAGGTTGCCGATTCCGAGCAAACAGGCGCCTTACTCAGGTGCTTTTGCGGGGTTGGGAGACATCGGAGACAGCTGCCGGAACAGCACGGTGTGGGAAGACGTGCTTAGTAAGAGCTTAGCGAAGCACAGTCCTGAATGTTTATTAAATCCAAATTTGACTGCACAATTTATGGCCACTAAGCTGGATACAAGCGTCCCTGCAGATAGACATGGGCAAGAACTGAGGCTGAGCTGCTTTTGACTTCAGTGGAAGTTGCGCCCAATGTCTTTAGCACTTGGCCTGTTATTTATTTTTAGCACTTGAATTTTACACTGTGGTCTCTCTCTGAACTTCACTACTTTGATAGTAACTGGAGTGCTCCATGCGAACAAAATAAGGGAATAAAGCAACTACAACTTTTAATTACTGCTGTAAGGGAAGCTGCAAGATACAGCAAAAGGCACATGTGAATTTATAGCAAAGAACTTCATTAGCTGACTGCTTATTTAGAAACTACAGCAGCGCAACCTAACAGCCCTAGCATCCAAAACTCAGTAGCAGAGGTTTGGTTTGGGTATACAAATATACTACAGCACTACAAAATCAAAATGGCACTTTTTTTACTATGTTTTGGGAATATAATGCCTTTTCCTCCCCTTCTAAAAAAGCAGAGAGTGCCAAATCTCAGTGGCTGCAATTAGCCTCTCAACTTGGTTTTGTGGCTCTTCTGTTTATTGGTTCTTCTCAAGGGAAACTTGTTGAACGAGGGCTCAAATCTGCCTTGAAATCTTGATTAACTTCTACAGAAGAGACTAATACAGCCTAGATAACCTAGGACAGATAGGGCATAACTGGAAGGGAACCGAAGAATGCAGAGAGAACAGCCGTAAGGGCAGGTATTTGTGTCAGGGAAGAACCAGCCACACCTTGGCGTTCAGGTACCAGCTCCCTCTTTCAGCTGCACACTGGAACTCAACCTCCTTATCTCTGATTAATGCATTCACGCTTTTAAAAACCTGCAGCACTTTGAGTATGAAGCGAATTTTCAGGACATTTCCGACAACATCCATTAAATGTATTTTTAACACAATTAAAAATAAAGACCGAGTCTCTATGATACTTAGCTCTTCTGTCAGTCCTCTGTATGTTTAAAAATGAAACTCTTATGGGTCCAGGCTGTATTTGAAGACAATAATTTGTAACTAAGCCAAGCTGGTAATGATTTATATAAGTTTGTATAAGTCTATATAAGATTATATAGACTACCGGCAGGATCTGCTCAACATATCTGTCATTTCCACAGCTGCCTGGTAGGTTGCACACTGATGTTTGAAAAACTACCAGCAGTTTCTGCAACACTGGATGATAACGTGCCATGGCCTATGGTCACAGCACCGGTGGCCATCAAAGGGCCCTCTGTCCCTTGTGGTGTATTAGCTCCACCTGCACCCAGTCTAAATTCACTGCCTAGGTTTTCTCTAGGAGCAACGGAGGGAGAACATGATACTTCCAAAAGGCAGTTCATCCCTTCAGACTTGCCTTAGGACAGGTCTCTCCAGAGGCAACTCACCTTATAGATCTGCACTAATTAGAGAGTTACTTAAGACAACTAAACGGAGCGCTTTGCTTTTATCTAGCTCGAGTCAGACAAGGCACACTTAGGATTGCCATCAATAAAACAAGAATGTTCTGGTAACTCCAACCAGTTTTAAGCCAGACATACCCTCCTTCACATTGCTCTGCTCTGCTGCCGAATTTACTGTCTGAAGCAAGCATTCCAGATTGCCAGAAATAACTGGCTATGCAGGTGAAACAAAGATTTGCAACTCATTGCATTAACTTGAGGGTTAGGAGACCCCTAAAGTGTTGTTTGTGCTCAAAAATGCATTACATCCCTTTCAAATGCTGCCCAGCCCCTCGACTAGTGAGATCCCCCTTCTGCTGGCTGTAATTTGCAGAGAGGCTACCATATGCTTACGCTAGAGTCACACCACCATACAAGAAGGCACTTGAGCTTTTACTGCTCCAGATGAAATTTTTCTTCTTACAGATTTAAATTTCCTTTGCAGGCCAAAATTAGGATTGTTTGGCAGATTTAACTCATATCTTTCTTGTAGTAACATACAAAAATTTCTTTCAAACATCCCCCCTCTATGCTTTTTATCCTTAAATTGCTGAAATAAACTCTCCACCTTAAAGGACTTTGCCTTTGAATTACTTGGGGCCAGAGGAACTGAACATTTATTCAGTGATAGGGGCACCATTGCCCCTGCAATTAGAAGTTGTCTTCAGTCTGTTATATCATCATAACAGCAATATTCTGCATGATTTCAGATAAAAGCCTGTGATGTGGTCTAATTTCCAGGAGATTAGTTATCTTTATTAGAAATATTTCCTTAGGTCAGTGTTCAAGACTCACAGGATGGCTTGCATTGCCAAGACCAATGTGTGCATTTAAATCTGTAAGCAGACTTTTCATTCCTCTTCCAAACAGCAATATCTTGCTGCCTGACCCCTACCATGCCAGTAAATCCCATGCATCTCTCAGAGCTCACTTCACCCTTTGAAAGGTGAGAACAATCAGTAGCTGCAAATATAGATTCAGAGGCCTCAGGCACGTACTCATATAGCTCTTTTCACTCTCAGGGGAGAGAAAGGTATAAACAAAGGATCCCTTATGTTTCTTCAGACTCACTCGAAGAGTCCAGTACAGCATGTTCCCTAGGGCATCCATCAAGAAAGACCTTTTCTGCTGTCCTCCTGAAGGGCTGCCCATAAACTCTGGAGTCAGTGGGAGCCAGCCCTTTGAATTTTGGATGCACGTGAAGAGTCGAGTGGACACTATTACTCGGCAGTGATCAAAATCCAGCCTTGTTTTCTGACAGTCGCAGATAAACACTGAGTCCTAATGGATAAAATCATCTTAGTCCTCCTTACTTCTGACCCTAGCACCTGCTAAAATGCTGAGGATAATAGGATCAGAGCTCATGTAAATAATCCATACCATGCCCAGGCACTCACCCTTTCCACTCCAAACCACCCGAGCTCCCAAAGCTTTCAGAAATCTTCAGTCATACCATCTCAACCAGCATCTCTAAATGAAAGCTTTGCACACCATCCCGGTGCTAATAAATTCGGACTCCTGCTTGGCAAGCAGAGAAGCTGGCTTAAAACATGAAGGTCAGGCAGACCGTCAACAGCCATTTACATCAGAAGCTTGCTTCTTTGAACAGTGTTGGACCACGCTGCCCAGATATCAACTTGGAGAGTCCCGCCACCACTGCCTGAGCAGTGAGCGAGGGGCTCTCCCCTGCCTCCCCTGGGCACAACAAGCCCTGACCCCAAGGAACTCAGTCCTCCACTCTTGCCCACCTTCGCCCCACCTGCAGCGCAGTGCAATGCGGCTTTTGTTATTCATTTTTTAATAATCTCCTTTACGCAAGCCACATCCCAGTGTTGCCTCTGGAGCTGAATGGGATGGGACAGCAAATCACATCTCCTGTCAGCCCTGGAGAGTGCTGGTGGGAAAGCCCATTGCATGGGGAACAGATTAAAGCACTCTGCCAAAAAAGTGACAGCAGCAGGAGAAAGGCGTTAAGAAAGAGAGGAAGGAGTGAGACGCAACAGGTCAAAATTGGTAGTGAATTACGTTTGGAAGTCGCAAGCCAGGTCCTCCTATTGTGCAGGTCTTCACATTTGTCCTTAAAACCTTTACTTATCATCTGCAGACACATAAAAAATGGCCAATGCATAGCAAACCTTGCCAGAAAGTGCAGTTTTGGGAAGAGCAGAAGATTGAGAAATTCAACCCAAATTCGATTGTTTCAAGTCTCACAAAGGGAGCAATTGGTTTTTCCCAGTGTTGAAACATTCATTTTCAACTTAAGAAGTATTTAATTCCTTTCAACATTTATTTTTGGGATGGCATTTTTCATTTAAAAAGCATCCCAAGTTATAAGCAAAAAGGCTAGGCACCAAAAATAACTATTTTCCAAATAAATTGTCAATTCAAAATTATTTTTTCTGTATTTGTATTTTCCCAGAGATCCTAATAAAACTTTGGGTTTTGGTTCAAAACTCAAATCCTTCTAGTCCAGCCACTGCCCAGACAAATCCTTTATTTTCTGAGCTCTACTTGCACGGATCTGTTTTCAGTACCAGATCTGCATTTAGTACTCCTGGCTTCTCTGCATTTAAGGTGATTTTATCCTGGAAGAACACAAGAAACCTCCTCAATTTTTGGACTATCCAACACATATCCCTCATAGTGGTTGCAGAAGAGCAGCAGGTCACAACTGCTACAGGAGATAGGAAGAGTCAAGAGGAGATTTCGGACAGGAAGGACAGTGAAGGAACGAACCGGTATTTTCACAAGCAGAGAGGCAAAAGTGTAAAGCCCAGTCAAACTAAGGCTAAGGCTACTTTGTGTCACCAGACGCAGTGGAGGGTCCACCAGAAGCCTGCTGGACCTTCTAGTGGGGACAAATGTGGCTCTAACTCTGCCACCGCCTCGAGAGCTCCTTCTCCACACTCCCACACAATGCTCCTTCCAGACTTTTATCTCAGTGATGGTTGTTTGTTTTTTTCACCCCTGAGTTCTCAGATATCATATCCATGGGAAGGGGAAGGTGGGGAAGGATTAATTGCATTTCTTTAAAAAATTAGGAAGCTAAGCTTATCTCTCTGCCTGCATATGGGGAGCTTGGATGTGTGTCCTGGATGAGTGAGCTGACGCGAGATGGTTTCTAGGCAACTTCTGCAAGCCATGTCGGAACAGGAATATGAATTAAAATTAAAAACAAAACCCAAACAAGTCAAACAAAACAAGTAGCAGCCACTCCACACAAAACCAGTTTTGACTGACTTGTAAGGTTTGTGTGAGGTCTTTTGTGGGATTAATATTGCTTTACTGTCAAAGAGGGAAAAACTGGCACCCCTGCACCAGCATCTATTATGAGACACGTGATATGCGTGTTTATGCAGACAACATACACAGCTTCTGTGTGATAAGAACCCCATCATGCCACATCCATGAGATGACATTACTTGATTGCTGAAATACCACGAGCCAATTGTTCCAGGAACACCAGCCTGGGCACGTCCAGGGGCTGGAAAAGGGTGTCACTAACTCCAATTCTTTCCTCTTTCCCAAATAATTTTGCTTTGCATTTATCAATTTGTTATACCTCTTTTTTCAAGGGATTGGCAAAGTTTAGGCAAAAAGTAGTGTTCTTGGGAGTTGCCTTTATTTGTTGCTTTACTATGTAGTACAGAAATGAGGAGGACATCTCACCTGCTTAGGTCATTCTGCAGTGTTAGGAATCAATTGATGAACTTTTTCAGTCTCAGCCCAAGTTTCAGGATTAAGGCGAGGCGATCTCAATTCCCCTCAGAATTTATTCTTCCAACATCTTCACCAATTTATTGAACTACAAAGGTCTCAGACAGAACATAACCTCACCCATGTAAATCCAGAGTTGCGTGATTTTTCCAGTGTCAGAGTAAAATTTAGTCCTCAGTGCCTCAGCTGAAAATTAATGGTTTCATACCCTGCACTGTTCATTTCGTTTCTGAGCCAGCATAACAAGGGGTATTCGATGAAGTGTTTACAGCCTTCCTGTAAGTGGTGGAGGGCAAGGAATGCCCCACACACTGTTCGATGCAAGACTGAAGCACTAGGTCACCCAGCATGATGGTAGTTGTGCAGTGTGCTGGGTTTATGGGAAGGCTGCAGAAACGGCCCCTGTAAGTAGCTGTGAAAAAGCTTAATGTGCTGGATTACATGACGGGGTTTTGGTAGCAGCGAAGATGGAATGAGAGGAGGTGTGCTGGAGCTGATATTCCCCTGCAACCCATGGTGAGGCGGCAGTGTTAGCCGCCATGGAGATTAACGGTGAAGCAGAGATCATCCGCAGCCCATGGAGAACCCCACACTGGAGCAGAGATGCCGGTGCCCGAAGGAAGTTGTAGTGAATGGTCACCTTGAGCTGCTTGAGTTTGACAACAAGGCGGAGAGGCATCTGAAGCCCGTGGAGAACCCCATGTCAGAGCGGATGGCAGCTCCCTAAGAACTCGTGATTCCATGGGGAAGAAGCCCACGCTGGAGCAATCCAATGAGTAAGGATTGCATCCTGCGGGAAGGACTCACATTGGAGAAGTCTGTGGACTCCCCTGTGAGGAGCAAATCCATTGGAGCAGGGGGAAAGAGTGTAAGGAGTCCTCCTTTAAGAAAGGAATGGCAGAAACAACGTGTGATAGACTGACCTGCAACTCCCCAATTCCCTGTCCCCCTGTGCTGCTGGGGGAGAAGGTAGAGCCAGGAAGAAGGGAGGGGTGGGAGGAAGGTGTTTTTTGAGATCTGGCTTGTTTCTTGTTATTCTCTCTGAATGAGCCGTTAACAAATTAAATTGATTTGTCCCCAAACTAAGTCCATTTCGCCAGGGCCATTGTTGGTGGCTGATCCCTCCCTGTCTTATCTCGACCCTCAGGACTTTTGTTATATTCTTTTCCTCTCCACCTTGGAGGAGGAGGCGAGAGCCAGCGACCTGGTGGCAGCTTAGCTGCCAGTTGGGCTGAACCACGACAGGTGGTTACAGAAGTCCCCTTCGTGCATCTCGGCTGCTCTCACCCCTGCCAGCACAAGAGGAAATCAGGCATGTGGTAACATTGGAAGATGCTCTTTGGAAAGTCCAAGTGGAAGATCTGTGTTCTGCAAAATTAAACCTCAAACTGTGGATGACTCAAACCTAGGTCCTGTTGCATCTGTATCCTAACAGTCTGCCAGGCAAAGAGGGCTCCTAAAAGAGGTCTTAGTTTATCTGTCCTATGTAAGCAAGTACATGGCTATGTATGAATAAGTGTCTCAGCAATGGCTAGGTGTGTTTTGGAAACCTTTGGTATTTTTAGGAATTTAAAAGACTGCTCATCCATGAAAGACCTTTTCCATACCCTCCAATAAATTCCATGCAGGAGCCATCTAACCCAAAGGCATGGTGGTGCCGCATGGGTCTCACCCTTTCAAGGATTTCACAGAAGATGGCTGAGATTCACTTATTAAGTCTACTGGCCACTCATAAAATTTTCAGGATTCTCTGTTATGATATAAGCAAGTGCAATTCTTACACTGCAGTTTAGAAACTACCATGTAGAAGTATTTCAGAGTAAATGTCTACCATTTGTTCATGCGTTTTTCAGGAATAATGGAGATCAACTTTTTAAGTAATTTTGCTTCTGGATCTTTGCGGTTCATCTCTTCTAGAGATCTGAGGACATTGTAAGATACAAGCACATCTGTTTCCTGAACCCACACTTACAGGCAGTGACATCTTCCTTTGTCTACTTGTGTGTGTAGGTCTGTTGGCAGTAAAAATACAAGTGTGTGACACATACACATGTACACACAGAATATTCGTTTGGTGGCTCAAACTAAAGCCTTAAATCAAAACATGAGAGGTATCAGAATCACAGTTCTGCAGGCTCACCTCCCAAGCAATTTGAGCATAACTTTGCGACGTCTTGCCTTGCAGGTTGCTCGTGATAGCATTTTTCCGAAGGGAAATTGAGAGTGAAGTACAATAGACAAGGGCCTGATTAGCTTCTGGAATCTGGTGCCAAATTTTCAGCAGAGTCTGTTTCAAAATAGCAGGAGAGGAAAGACGAAGATGATTTTTCATCATGCTTGCTACTACAGCTTAGTGGTGGGACTCTCAGGGCTGTGTCATAGCACAGGCACTTCAGCACATGGTATAAGTTAAATAGGATGGAGTGATGTGGGTAACTGCCCACAGAGTTATCTGATCATCAGAATAAACGCATAGCTGTGGTGTCGAGCACACTGCATAAGCCCACAGCACTCAGTGTACCCTGCCATACCCCAGCAAACAGCCAAGTTTGCCTCTGCATAAAACAGCTCAGTCCACGTGTAATGCCTGCAATGATTAACTTTCACCTGTTAATTACCTGCCTTTTCTGTCATTGATCTACTTCATTACAGCCCATTGCTCTGATTTTCATTGCTCAAGTCTTAGTAAGCCACATATTCCTCTTGTTGTGGTTAAGGAGAAAGTAAGAAGCACGTCTTGACCGCTTAGGGCATGCGTTAGTCCCAGGGGGGATTACTGCTGCGGCACTGCTGTCTCCACTGAGAGATAAAGATGAGCAGAAGTTCACGCAAAACATCACTGCATGATGTTTTGAGCAACTGAACCTCAAAAGGTCTGAAAAATGCTCCTGGGCAAGTTACAGATAGATGACCATACTGTCACCTCAGAGAGATGCTGAGTTGTTCAGTGTCATTTTCCGAGGTACATCACACTGCAAAAGGGAAATTCCAACAACAATGTGAATAGTGATTGATTAGATAGCTTTCTGACCAGCCATTTCAAACCAACGTGAGAATCTCAAATGATTTTTTAGGCTGAAGGACAGGGGCAGCTAACCAGCATAAAAATATGTTGTTTTAAAAATCCTTAATTTCCATTACACGTGAATTTTTCTAGAGGAATTCCATTGAAATGCACTAAAATCCACTACTCCAGGTTTACACCACTGGGATCAAAATCTAGTCCTCCTCCATAAGGAGGGCCCATTAAGATGTCTACAATCCAGCAATGTAAGGGGCCTTAATGTTAATAATTCCTTATTAGCAGCATTTTGAAGCCTTCTAAAGACCTGAAAGAAGAACCAGAGATGCCTGGAGCTGCACAGGAAGCCAAACTCACGGTCCTGTCTTGTCTCAAAGTCTGTTGCTTCTCCCCAGTAGAATGTCCATGTTCTCACTTAGAGTAAAGGTATCTGCAGGTAAATTGCTCTCTTCTCAGTCTAATGGACATATTTCTGTTTTCATTTCTGAGGATATAAATCTTAGGCTCACTTTTCTGACAACACAGGTCATTTCAGCGTAAGAAATTTCACCCAAAAACCTCAAAACCTTCAATGGTTTCCTCGCTTGGTTTTTTTGTTCAGAGTCCTACAGTTTATTCTTTGTACAAAAACAGTGTACGAAGAGGCACAGCAACCTTACTGCAGATGTCAGCAGCTTATCCACTCAGACCTTTCCAGGAGATATTTCAAAACGGAGGGTGCAACACACCAGCATCATCTGCTGTCAGCGTTGAGCAGTCAGCTGAAGAGAAATAACGGGCCTGAAGTGTAACGGCTTGGTGCAGGGCACAAAGGAGGACGAAAAGTGAAGACTGAAAAACATAGAATCATAGAATGGTTAGGGCTGGAAGGGACCTTCGAAGGTCATCTAGTCCAACCCCCCTGCAAGGAACAGGGATATCTCCAACTAGATCAGGTTGCTCAGGGCCTCATCCAACCTGGCCTTGAATGTCTCCAGGGATGGAGCATCCACCACCTCTCTGGGCAACCTGTTCCAGTGTTCTACAACTCTCATGGTAAAAAATTTTTTTCTAATATCCAATGTGAATCTACCTCCCTCTATTTTAAAACCATTACCCCTTGTCCTATCACAACTGGTCCTCCTGAACAGCCTCTCCCCATCTTTCCTGTAGGCCCCCTTGAGGTACTGGAAGACCGCTATAAGGTCACCCCGGAGCCTCCTCTTCTCCAGGCTGAACAGCCCCAACTCTTTCAGCCTGTCCTCATAGGAAAGGTGCTCCAGCCCTCTTATCATCTTCGTGGCCCTCCTCTGGACCCTCTCCAACTGATCCATGTCCTTCTTATGTTGGGGGCTCCAGAACTGGACGCAGTACTCCAGATGAGGTCTCACGAGGGCAGAGTAGAGGGGAAGAATCACCTCTCTCGATCTGCTGGCCACACTCCTCTTGATGCAGCCCAGGACGCGGTTGGCCTTCTGGGCCGCAAGAGCACATTGCCGGCTCATATTGAGCTTCTCATCCACCAGTACTCCCAAGTCCTTCTCCTCAGGGCTGCTCTCGATCCATTCTCCGCCCAGTCTGTATTTGTGCCTGGGATTGCCACGACCCAGATGTAGGACCTTGCATTTGGCCTGGTTGAACTTCATGAGGTTGGTACGGGCCCACCTCTCCAGCCTGTCGAGGTCCCTCTGGATGGCATCCCTCCCTTCCAGCGTGTCGACGGCGCCACACAGCTTGGTGTCATCGGCGAACTTGCTGAGGGTGCACTCCATGCCACTGTCCACGTCACCGACAAAGATGTTGAAGAGGGCCGGGCCCAACACGGACCCCTGAGGGACGCCACTCGTGACCGGTCTCCACTTGGACATTGAGCCGTTGACCACTACTCTCTGAGTGCGGCCATTGAGCCAATTCCTTATCCACCGAGTGGTCCATCCATCAAACCCATGCCTCTCTAGTTTAGAGAGAAGAATGTCGTGCGGGACAGTGTCAAAAGCTTTGCACAAGTCCAGGTAGATGATATCCATTGGTCGACCCTTGTCCACCGATGCTGTCACCCCATCATAAAAGGCCACCAAGTTGGTCAGGCACGATCTGCCTTTGGTGAAGCCATGTTGGCTGTCACCCACCACCTCCTTGCTCTCCATGTGCCTTAGCATGGTTCCCAGGAGAATCTGCTCCATGACCTTGCCAGGCACAGAGGTGAGGCTGACCGGCCTGTAGTTGCCCGGGTCCTCCTTGTTCCCCTTTTTAAAAATGGGGGTTATGTTCCCTCTCTTCCAGTCATTGGGGACCTCGCCAGACCGCCACGACTTCTCAAATACAATAGCCAGTGGCTTGGCAACTTCATCCGCCAGTTCCTTCAGGACCCGCGGATGGATCTCATCAGGTCCCATGATTTATATCTTTATCTTTATGATTTACATCTATCATGTGGGCTTCTGTGTTTAGCACCTGAAGAAGAACGTTGTTTTTCTAGCAGCTGCTTTTTGCAAAAGGCTCTTACTGCAAACAAGGTATGAACTTTATTCTCAAAAAGCTTCTAATGAAAGTCGTTTCAGAAGTACAGCAGACCACATCAGGAAGGGAAAACATTTGCTTTATCGTTTCTGTCCCCTGCTCCTGTATCTCTGCTCTGGTGACCGACACGCTACCTGTATGCAGGAGCAGCACAACCATCCCACACTCAGCAGCACCAGCGCTGAGCTTTCTGAGAGACGCAGTCACTGCTGTTTTCCCCTGCAAGAGGGCTGTACACATAGATACACATAAGAAGAGAGGGTTTGATCTCTCCTGCCAATTCAGTAAGGAAAATACAACACAAAGAAGAGAACAGAAGCTCAGCAGACAGCTAGCAGGGGTTGCAAAAGGCATCCGCTGATACCTGTGCAAAGTGTTGCTGCTTACCCAGGATGGATGGCCACTGTTTGAAACCCTTGGGTTTGAAAGCAGGGGCTCACTTTTTGCTTTCTGAGTTTCACTACTTGCTGACTTTGATGCTGGAAGGAGGGCAGAGCAATCAGCCACTTTTCCACACCATGGCATCTGCCACATGAGTAGTGAGTGAATAGTTCTTAAAAAGGCACCTGGAGTGGGGCTGGGGGAAAGGAAGGCACATTAGCAGGATGTTCGAAGGTCTTGAACCTGATAGATCAATCAAGGCTAAATTCAAAGGCAGATGTTTAAAGACTAAAATAATTTAAGAGATTAAGGCCTGAATTTTTAGCATCTAACGTAAGACACTTGTGTGAAGACCCTATATGAGCAGTCTAGAAGTCAACATCATTGGAAAGGAAAGGGAGAGCTATCTCCTCTCCATTGACCACTGAGGAAGCTCCCAGGAGTGTTCTCCTAATGGAGGACTCTCAGGTGAATGCCTGAGGCTAGGTGTTGGGAACAGGGGCCAAGATTAGTAAACTCAGCTGTAGTATTCAGGCTTGAGTTTAGACAAAGAATTACATGCCTCACTGCTCCGGTCCAGTTGCTGCGCAGATACAGAGCCTCTCTCCTGCTTCCCGATGTTCTGCATCATGCATGGTGGTTATCTGCAGAAGAAGGAGCCGGTCACCTGGAGAACCGGAATCTTATTTGATAGTGGTAAAACCAGAAAGTGCTGAAACAAACCCAGCCAGCACAAGACGGCGGTCAGCATTTGCTGGTCCTCAAATCATGTGGTCAGTCTCCATCCAGCTGCCAGTGCATCAAGGTCTCCCTTGCAAGAGACCTCCAGGGTCAGGGATGCTGAAACGAGAGGGCCATTCCCTGTTAAAGCGCCTCTTTCATGGGATGCCTTTCAGCTCTGTGGATCTGCCCATATATGCCATCATGGAGGAGAAGACTGTGAGTTCATAAAGGCACCCTGTGAACTGCAGAGAGTGGTCTTGTCGACACCTGTCCCTCCAAACTCTCACTCCCACTGTGCTTTTCTCAAGCATATTTAAAATTCCCTTTCATGCAACCGGCGATTTCCCTTCCCTCCCTCCTACAGGTTAGGTTAAAAGGGGCAGGAGGTCCTTTTCCGTATTGATTTGTTTTCCTGACCTTTCAGATACACGCAGAGAAGATCAGCAAAAAGGCACTGGAAAAGGAGCAGAACAAAAGCACGGCGCTTGCTCTCATTTAAAGAAGTAAGAGAAACATGAGACTTAGCATTGAGTAGAAAATAAACTGTCCACTGAGGAAAAGAGAGAAGCTGCCCGTACGGAGAAGGGACGGCGAGGAGTACCACTTTGCACTGCAATGCCGATGGAGCAGGCTACAGAAACGGAGAGTCAGCCTTCAGAGAGTAGTCATGATCTCAGAGGTTTTGGTTTTCTCTCCTTTTTTTTTTTTTTTTTAAGAAATGTAATTTAAATAGATAAATCCAATTTCCAAATAAAAAGAAATCAGATAAATTCTTTTTAATCCTTGATACTTGCACCCTGCTATTAAGTCGTTCCCCACCACAGTGCACTGTGTGTGGTGCTGTTATATGTGCTGTGGATTTGGTTAGAAATAAAGCAGATGCCCTGATCGCTACAGCTCCCCTGACATTTTCTCGGGAGTTCATCACGGTGGCTTGACCAAATTCTAAAGTGGGTAATAACATATTTTTTCTTGCTTAATTCCTCCCATGCATTCAATAAGATTTGATATTCATCTTCCCTCCCATATCTTGTAGCACTGCTTTGCCTTGCTGTATTCCACACTAAAAGCAGACATAATACAGCACGAATGAAGCGCTTGTTACAAAGCCTTCACCAACCTCACAGGGACATGGTGAGGATTAGTTAATTGCTTATACAGAGTTTTTATATTCTAAGATTAAAAATAGTATAATCAACACAAAAGTAGATTACTACATTATCAGAATCAGTTATCAAAACGCCCAGTAAAGACAACACAAGTTTTCTACTAAAATTTTCAGGACTGTATTCCAACCCCACCCCTGCTGGGAGACATAAAAAAATGAACCCAGGCTAACTTTTACGGTCAGTAAGTTATATCTCATTAAAGGCCTCTATGACATTCTCTTTCACAATTACGCTGAAACAAATTAGGACCATTTTAATTTTGAAGAGAAGAATCTAAGGAATTCATCCGTTTATGTGGCATCACTAATCCACTTCTAATTCACACATTTAGTTAATTCAGATTAAGTTTTCCTCATGACTGCGTATGCAAATCCTCACTCTGAAGCAGCTACTTCCGATTTTGGATACTCAGCAGCAGCTTTCGTAATTTCAGTAACCTTGTGGATTTATGTGGTTGGACATGGGTGGCGGTTTCTTCAAAGCCTCAAACCTCCGGGATTCAGATCTGGGTACCAGAGATGTGAGGGAACTGCAGAGGAGATTCCTGTAGCCCCTTGCTCGAGATGTGACCTGAGGATGCTCCAAACTGCCCTCCAGATACAGCAACCCTTAGGGGCTGCCAAGCAGCCAAGAGCAGACGGGATGCAGGTCCTCCAGTGCCAGTCCCTCTCTCACCTCATTCATCTCCGGTGCTCGGAGGCAGCAGAGCTCTGTCTCTCCATGCAAAATTCACTCCTTCGGGTGCAATGTCCGTCCTAAAGGAATCCTTCGTGGAGTGATTGTGTTCCTATGGCTGGAATGAGATTTAGGATTGACACGTCTATGTCCAACTTTTATACCATGAATACCTGCCAGGTCTTCAGGACCTCACTGCAGGCATAACTTCATTGTTTTAGAGAAAAAAATACTGTCAAGTTTCAAACCCTCTGAAAGATGGCACTAATCCACTCTACTATTGTACTACCACCATTGACATCTGCTGAAAGATACCAGCACTGGGGCAAAGAGCCCACAAATGGGAACCTGAAGTAGAGTACCCTCCTACACAAACAGCAAACACTCAATTCAAAACAGCCAAAACAATCCTTTCCTCGTGCCCCGAGGCACTGAAATTCTCTCTGAGAGTGACATTCTTTTAAAAGAAGAGTAATCAAATATAAATGTTTTCCAGCGCTGAAGCCGGTGCCTGCGCCTACGACGCGCAGGGACGAACACACCTGTGAAGAAGACGCCTTTGTTCCTTTCAGGCTCACATTGGGGACACGTGCTGTAGATGGCTGCAGCTCCTCTAGCTGAGCGTAAAGGCGGTGCCCTGAAAAAGGAAAACAACTTGCTTTTCTGTACGGTTAAATCTGGCTTGCCACCAGGGATTCATTTCAGATACAGGGGGTCCTGAGGCTACATGCCACCGATGTATTTTGAAGTTAGGGCAGGTCTATTCATTGCTAAGCAAACCTTTACAAATCTGTTAGCGTACCCTGCGTAAGCCATGGGAGGTGTTTAGGAGGCTACAGAGGAGCGTTCATTAGAGCCGCTCAGCGGTGAGGAACTGAAGCACCGATGCATTCTGCAGAGAGAGGAATAAATGCACGGCTCAGAGCAGGTCTGCAGATACGTACACCATTATGAAGTGCTCTTACCACAGTGTTATGTCCTTTTCAGCTTCTTTGTTCTAGCTCTTCTTGTGTTTTTTCCTTCCTTTCCTCACCTTTGTTATTCCCAACTGCTCTTCTGCCTTTACCTCGCTGTTTTCCCTCTTTCCTTCCCAGCTCCAGCTGCAAGACCACTCTTCCTCCCGAGTCCAAGCAGCCCTGGCAATACAACAGCAGCTACTCTGACACGTCACCAGCTCTATAGGACTCCAACACTTTCAGGCACACAGGCCTGGGTGCGTGTCAACTCAGCGCATTATCTGAACTTTGCATTACTGACTGGTCACCCTGAGGCCTCTATTTTTCTTCTCCCAAGACAGATAAAGAGGTCCTGCAAGTTGATTCATCCCATTCTCACCGCCTTCTGGTGTGGTCTCACTTGCACTGGCTTAGGTTATGTGCTTAGGTGATGCTCTTGAACCAGGCACCTCAGTTAGATTTCTCTCTATCACACAATAGCCAGGATGAATCTGAGCTTCATACCCTGCCAGCCTGATGGACCCTTTGCAGTAGCTTAGGGCTGATGTATTTTTTTGCCAACTCAGTCTAAGGATAAATATTAAATCTGGATTCACTGAAGCTGTATACATGAGTCTGCACTGAGTTCAGTCCTTTTCTAACTATGGAGAAGCACAAAGCCACCGTCAGCTGCACAAACAATCTATGAATTCATAATATGTGAATTTTAGAGGATGGGGAACAATTACTGTACAATGCTGCACATGTATTATTCAAGCTCCTGAAGCCACCCAGCTGGCAAGACAACAAAAGAACAAACGTTTTGCAATAAAGTTCATTTTAATTGAAAGACCAAAGAGTCACATGTTCCTCTCCTTTTAGCCTTAAGGACAGCACTAAAACTAATGCCATTTTCAGAGCCACTGCTATTAAAAAGGGGGCAAGGGTGAGCTTTGCTTTCTATCAGAGAGCTGTATTCACTTTTAATGCCCATTTATGCTACTCTACCATTTTACAGGGGAGTCCATTTTGGTGAGACTCTGATGCTGTATAATTTGCCTTTTATGGATTATATGGCCTGTCACCTCAAATGTTAATCTAAATATTATCAGAGAAGAGATAAACACAGTAAAGATCTGGTTCTGTGCACTTGGTCCACATTCATGACACCACTGTAGAAAACCGGTGCCAAGTGAGAAGCCCTTTGGTTTGTTATCCTTGGCATAAGAAATGGCTCAACAACTAAATTAACTTCAATTCTCTGATTTAGAGGCAAGTGTACATATGGCTGTCTTCAGGACAAACTCATGAACCAGGTTAGATGTCGGGACAGTGATGTATCTTTCTTTTTTCTTTCTTGGTTTAACAAATCACTAAAGCCAGTTTTGCATGGTTCATGCCTGCAGTTTTGCACAATTCGAGGCTAAAGTCCCAAAGTGACCAAAACCGGTGGTACTGCCTGTTCCAAGCACACATATTTATGAGGACAAAGCTTGTAAGATCAGAAAGAGAGACCCAGATGAATCTGGCCTCTGGCTAACTAACTGCTGCGTCCCTCAACATGCAAAACCAAATGCTGTATGCTTCACCCTCCTCATGCGCTCTCCTAGACTGGCCTGCTGCTATTAATAACCCGCTACTGTCACGGTCCAGCACGATGTATCAGAGCAAAAGAATGTGCTCCTTTTTGGAAAAGGCAGACAGCTTTGGCGTTCCCCTGCCCAGCTTCTCTGAGCTGCTCGCTATGTTGTACTCCATCCATGCAAGGGCAGATTTTGTGGCCCTCTTCATTGATTTAAAAGGGTGCGCAGCAGATGAGTTAGGTAGAAATAAAATGTGGATGCTCTGTACTAGGATGGTTCTAGTAGATACAGAGCTCTTCTGTGACCCTGCAAGAGCATAAGACTTTCACGCCTCTTGCAAAGCCATATTCTGCACGGTTGCAGGTCCTCGGAAACCGCTCTCCTGAAGCAAGGAAAGGGATATTCCCTGCAGAAATGAGCTCTGACTGCTTACCAGGGCAACAGGATTTGCTTGATTAGACCAACCAGGATTTGCTTGATAAGTGTTTTGGCCATACCCTGTAGGACAGCACACCTGCTTTTTTAGGGACCTAAGCCCTTTATTTAGGGCTGACCCTCGTTTGACCAAGTCAAAAGTCCCACTACCTCCAAGTAGCACAGGATCAGTCCCTTAATCCCTCAACACATTCAGGAGCACAGAGTTCAGGGAATTTCACTCTTTTACTGAAATCTCTGGCCAGTAAACCACATTTTGCTCCACCCTGGGCTCCTCATAGCACTTTATCTCCGAAAGACTCACCAAATTTAAACTTGCTCAGATTCCTTTCCAATTTCTTCTTTAAAGGGCAGAAGCTTTACTGTTTTGGTTTTGGGTTTTTTTAGCTTTGGAAATTGATAGTTTCTGAATACAGCTGATTACAGCATTGATTCCTCTCCTTCCATCATGCAGAGTGAATACAGATACCTTAGTAATGCTGTAAGACTTTGCCGCTGCCCTATACCGGAAGCCACTTTTTAGTTCTGTTCTGCAAAACGTACATGTATTGCTTGCTGTTTGTTGGCCTCTGGTCAAAGGCAATAACAAATGAGCACAATAAATTGAAGAGATGGGAGAAAAGAGATCTTTTGGCTGTGAAAACATCACTGTTAGCAATTTGAAAACATCACTCCACTTGCCCCAGCCCTTCCAAATCCCCTCCCATTCCTGCCTTCCAGGATATCAGCAGTCCTGGAGGTGAGGAGAAGCCAAACGACTGACAGCTGCTGAACTCCAGCTTCTGCACACATCCAAGGATGATATGCTCCTTTCCAGACCACTTTGGAGGGAAAAAAATACCCTCCAATTTTTTAGGCGTACATTTTGTATTTAAAAGACCACACACAGTCCAGAGCTTTGAAATGATACTGTGGGATTCAAAGGATATTTTCTGGCCATAATGATTTATGGTGCTGCATCAGAGCCCTCTTTGAAGACATGAGGCGAAGCCAAATGGTTTTGGCAGGAAGGAAAACGGCCATCCAACGATATGTCCAGACATCAGGTTTAAAACAAATAAAGATCCAACCATCACCACAAGATGTTGCAAAGGCTGGAACTACAAATGGGTTAAAAAAAGGGATTAGACAAATTCACGGAGGCTGGGCTCACTGGCAGCTATTAAATGTGAGGATCTGGCTGCAGCCTCTAGCTTGTGAAGTTCCCTCATTCACTGATTGCCAGCCAGCTGCTGGGTTTTGTTGAATGAAGGTCTCATCGAGGTACAAAGGTGTTCAGCGGACACTGAACACAGAGCAGGTGGGAGGAAGCATCCCGTGCTGCGCTAGCTCAGAAGCCAAGCAGGCACGTGCATCCTGGAGGATGACAGCTACAAGAAAATACACCCCTTAAGTTTCCTGCAGGACTTCCGGAAAAAATACACCCATTCTAGTAAAGTCTTTAACACTGAACACAAACGATGCAGTGTAGTCCGCAGGAATCCCCTCCACAAATCCAAAATACAGCCCAGGACTGAGAGCCTGAACAACAATATCCTCACTCACATGGGTGGAGAAAAAGCACAGGGAGAGTCTCCAAGGTTGCAGCCTGGAGAGGCAAAGCTGTGCTCAGGGGCAAGCCTTCCTCCAGGCTCTCCAGCAATGTCCCCAGGTCTCATAACCTCACTGAAGAACAACCCAGATGTATTTTCAGAAGAGACACAATTGAGATCAGACTTCAGAAACACACATCACCTTCTGTAAAAGAGAAACTCTCGCCGTTAGCAGCTCCTCATGCAATGCAAAGCACCCAGCGTTGGTGAAGACACTGCCCTGTGGTTACCTACCCAGGCAAGAAGGGACATCTCCTCAAAGCCTGGCCCCCTTCTCAGTGGCTCAAAAAATCCACTGCCCGATCTCTGCATTTTAATAACACTACATAGCAGAGTCAGTTGAGAAGTTGTGGGTTTTTTTCCAAGGAAATGTTCCCTCCTTAATATCTTTTGCAAGCAGACTTTAATGCTGATCTCATACAGCACCTGTACGCCATCTGGAAGACAAACAGCTACACAGACACAAGCAGCCTATCCCAAAGTTACAGTAATGAGTGATAACCATCCTGGCTGCAAAGGCAGAGGCACAGCACTACTCTCAACAACACCTTTTAAAGCCTTTTCTTAGCCATAACTCTTCTCCCAGACCTGTCACACCAACCCTGGCCTCATTCTCCTCATGTTTACACAGGTGTAAACCCAGGAATATATTCATTACAGCTGGTAGCAGGGATTTTCCTCCTTTCTCAAGCAGTAGAGTGGTATTTTACCAAATTGATGGCAGGGTCGCTTTGGTAGCCAGCTAAAAAATAAAAGGTACTTGCTGAACTCCATGAGATCATGCTTTGGCCCACACACCTTCCAACGCACAGAGAGCAACAGCAGGGAACAGATTAGCACGTTACTGCTGTGCCAGTGGCAAACAGCTGGAGCACGACCAGCCCTCTTACTCACCCCCTCCTCGATTGCCACAGCTGGTACCCAACTTTACAAACACTGCCTGTGTTTGAGGCAGCAAAGCCTTAAGAGAGGTGAGGGGTGCAGAGGGAAAAAAACGACACAATGACTAAAGCAGGTGCCAGGGACTCCAGGGACGCGGGCGCTGCGTGACACTGGGCAGTTCGGCCCCTGGTTCTGCACGCCCTCCCACACAACAGCGGTGGTGGGAGGCTTGACGAGCACTTAGGAATCCTGCAACTATTTTTTTTCTTTAATTAAATTGTGCTGCACTGTGAGCTTTTGCTGTAACAGGTCTGGCTGAAATACCATGTGCAATGATCTGCTCAAAAGTCACCTCGACGTTAAAAATGATTGAAAAAAAATACGTCTAGAATTCATTTTAATGTGCATATTTTTCTTTCTGTCCTATTTTATCTCCCTCATTTTTTCCTAACCCTCCTCTCTCCTTTTATTTCAGTGCAGCCTTGTAAAAGGTTGGTCCAGGTCTCTGATTTCTGGTTCCTGTGCTGTAGGTCTTATGTCCAAATCCCCAAGTGGTAGCAGCAGGTGGAGTAGAGGCAGATGACCTCTTCAAATTTTTTAGGGTTTTAAAATGGATGTTGAACCATTTATGGAAGGGATTATATGCTTTTTCTTCCAGTCCAAAGGACTTTTTAAAAGCAAGAAGTAGCCAAAGGAAGGGAAAGACTTCTTCTATTTAAATGCAGCAAAGCTTTAAATAAACGATGGTTTCCCAAGGAAATGAGACTTGCAGACCAATTCCCCAGACATCTTTTGGGCTGGCTGGTCCAACTCAGCCAGGTTTGCCAAACAGGCAAACATCTCAGATTCCTGTGAGCTTCGAGGCAGCCAGTAGAGAAGAAAAGGCTCACGTTAGGTCACCCACCATGCTGATAACTATGAATGTTGTCACTACTTCTCCAGCCTCCCCATCCAAGCAGGGATATGAGTTGGGAGGAAGAGGAAGGAAGGAGCTGAGGGCAGCACGACTTCTGGGAGGGGTAGAAGGCATGGTTAGGAAGCTGAGGGTGATGCAATGAGACTCTGGAAGGCTTTTGGGGAATCTGCTATGGCTTCAATAGTCAGCTGGAGATCACTGTCAGGAAGTCAGAAAGTATTGTGCTGGTACTTTTTTTAAAGATTACAACATCAGGGCCAGTAAGAGCTGGTAGGACTGTCAGAAGCAAGCTGCTGCAAAGGCCAGAGATGGTCTCCAGTCTCATAAAATCTATCTCAATGGGAGCAAGTAGGACTCATCTTACTCTTCACATTGCAATGCAGACTGCCACTAACCCCCATCTCTATTTATAGAAAAAGTGGAAGAAAAACACAGTTTTAGGGTGCCATGACCTAGCTTAGGACAAGAAGGAGAAGACTCAAGACTATGTTAGTTATATGTATGCTGACTGTAATGGAAGCCTAGGGTCACTGATGTAGAAATCTGGGATGGGGAAATCCTTCTTCAGGTTGGTAAGTCCCATCCAGTAGTCCCCCAACCTCTTTTTGCTTGAGCCTGCCTTCCAAAAAGAAATTACACTCTCACAAGCAGGTATTTTCAGCAGAGAGAGGATCCCAAAACCCAGGTCAACTTGCTTAAAGCACTGTACCGGAAACACAGAGGAGTGCTCTCCTGTGCCCAGCGCTCCTTTAGCAAACCCTCTCCACAGCACCATCTAATTCCCCATCCTTCAGCCAGGGAGAAGGTGTGAGAGCAGGAGAGCGAGCACACAACCAGGCTGCCATCATAAGCGCAAGGGAGGGACCAAACAGCACGTTCTACAAAGGGAGCTCCCAGCTTCCTGCTAGCCACCTGCCAGCCATACCAAGCTGTGCAGCGCTGTGTCTAGCCAGTAGCACTGCATGCACCCCCAGAGACCTAATTTGCAGAGGCTGCAAATAATGAAGAATACCTCAAGGAAAGGAAAAAAAAATCCTATTAAAAATTTCTCTTTTTAAAAGCACTTCTGCAGTCATCCTGATTCACATCTTCAACCATGACCTAAGGGTAAGAGCCAGTTTCACTGCACAGGCATCCCCTTGCAGTAGTTGCAGTGTGCCAGAACTTCCACCTCTCTTCTCCTGCTTCTCCCTCGTGTCAGTAAATCCTCTGCAGACTTTCCCTGAACTGCCTCTGTCTGCGGCTCCTGCACAGCACAAGCAGATCTTGACATTCATCAACAAATCCACCAGACCTCACTCCTGCTATCATCCCCAAGACTTCATCTGCCACCCTCCTCCACCAACAGCCACCTGCCTTTGCCACGAGACACCATCCCATGTCACTCGGCAGGATGGATTTCTTTAGCTGGGAAGAGTCTGCCATTCCATGCAGTCTTTTCCCCAATCCTTGGCAAGTAGCAGGCAAGGTCTCTAAGTGCCTCTGAGAGGGGACAACCAGAGAAAGAAACAAAGGAGCCACTGAGACAGTTCTTCGTCTGTTGCAGGACCCAGAGGGATTTGGGGACATGCACAAGTTGAAGGGAAAGCCTGTGCTGGCACTCGTGTGCTAGTACCAAAACGACTGCCTGCTCCTCCTGAACACAACTCTACGTGCCCAGCTTTGGTAACATAGCAGGCACCTCTACAGTGGTCATGAAGACGGGCACTGACTCTGAAGCCAGGGCTCTTCCAGGCTTGGACCTGCCACACAGGTTTGCGGGGGAGTGAACCACAGGACCTTCCCAAACTTCCCTGCCTCTCCACTGCTGACTCAAGGCAGACAGTGTGCAATGCACTGTGTCAGGCACCAGGCTCCAGCGCTCTGAGCACTCGGAGACATAAACCCGGAGAGACTTCCAGCTGAAAACACACAAGGAGCGGGGTAAGCATGCCACAGATACTCCTTTTTTTCCCCACCATGCCTTTCCTACCTCTGTATATGACACATGCAGCTAGTCATGATCACTCCCTTTGACAGCCAGTTAGTGATTTGCATCCTTTTGGTAATTATCCGATCACCTGCACAGAGCAGATAATTCAGTGGGTTTGCCAGTGCCGTTCTGCAGCCACGTCCCCAGGTTATAAAGTGAAGTGCTGAGTGGAAAATTTTAATGACTGGAGGCTGGTGAAATCTTAAATTAATGGCAATATATGGTGAAGTCTCTTAAATAATGTGAAATGCCCTTTTGGCTGGAAAGGGCTGGATGAACCTGTGGTTGATAAGTTGTTAAATTACATCCCATGGCTGGCTGCTTGTCTTGGGAAGGTACCAAATGATAAGTGCACAAATTATCATTACTGCACAGAGCGAAACTATTTCCAGCAGAGATGATCTGATAAAAGAGAAGTTATTTATCATGATTAAAAAGGGTACATTTGTACTTCTCCACGTTGAACAGATCCTGAACTGGCAATCATCTTCCGAAAAGGTACCTGAGCCTGATTTAAAGAGCTTTATGACTGTTCTAATGGATGGGTTTTCCTTTCATGGAGAAAGAAGATTTTAATATCTAAATAGCTATGTTTCTCGGAATTATTTTCCCATTCATTGCAGATAGCTTGATTTCTTTTTTTTTTTTTTCACACTCTGTTGTCATGTTTGACTTTTCCTAAAAATACCAAAGAAACTTTCTTTCACAAACAAGGAGGAAACAGGCTGCTGTGTGCAATAGTAGAGGAGAGCTTTGTCTTCTACACCTTCACTTTGGGCCATGCAGAGACAGATAAGGCTTAAATTAATTTCCAGTGGTTGGCTGTTCAGTGATAGGGGGGATTAGGTGGTAGAGTCAGTTTTGTTGCAAGAGACAGAGTGACTTGAGTTAGCTTTAACTACCACAGCTGGTAACTAACCATTAGCCACTGCCTGGTGACCTTTTGAATCCCTCAGGGTACAGCTCAAATGAACTTGATACGAGCTCATATGAACAATTATTTGAAATACGAGCTTTCCATACGGCTCTACAGGGGACCAAAACCACACTGGGCAAGGTGAAGCTGGAAACGTTCAGCAGGTTTAATGGATAAACAAAGGGTGTTATTCTCCAGTACCATTACTGCAGGCTTCTTTAGCACAGGTCAGTTAAATTAAATAGATGGGACTACCTATAGAGTACCATGACTGCCATAGGAGCTGGTGAGAGCCGTCACTAGCACCATTACAGAGCAGCCCTTACATGTGGAAGAGCCCAATCGTATTCCCAAACCATTCCCTTTCCCTTCCCCCGGGTCACAAGGGATTTGGCCATTTTTCCTTCCCTGAAACAGAATGGAAAACCCCACTTCATGATAACGTTAAGCTTATAGTCCAGCAAGGTAGCTAAAGATGTCTGGGCCAAAAGACAAGAATAAATCCTACAACGTCAGTGGGACTGCCTCATGTGCATAGAGTATGTGAAGTCTAGTCTGCGGAACTAAAAACTCTTTCCAGTATTTCTTGAGGTCTTCTGAGGAAGACGTCATTGTTGACATTTTGGCATTAACTTACAAGCCTGCTACCTTCCATTGATGCAGTAGTAGCTCGTTTAGGTTTGATTATCAAATTACCTAATCTGACTTTCCATCTAAGATGGGCCAAGGGCTAATACAGGGTGTGATATTTACCCTCATGCAGTTCAGTCAAGCTCCCCTGCATCTGACTACAGTGCCCCTTTCAACACAGTCTTAGCCTTGACCTGAAGTCTTCCACAGAGACGATTCAAAACCACTGCGGACATTTCAAACAAAAGTACCTTTGAAAAAGGGGAAATCCCACCCATAACTATATAACAATAATTCTGCAGTACTTAGAGCACCAGTGCTTTCCAGAGCCACACTAGTGCCATCACCAAAGGGAAGAAAATGACACCTTGCACTGACATGACCCCTTCATGCAAGATCCACATCCAAGGACTTTGTAAAGTTTTTCCTCTTCTTGTATTGCAGGAGCTTCAGTGCTATTCCAGATTACTCCTTTCAGTACTTTTTCCTCTCTTTCTCTGTTCATTTATTTATTTATATTTCAGTAATACTCTGTGCCCATGAAAGTTAGACGTTCTTTGAGATTTTTCTGATGCTCGGAACAGGTAAAGCCCCAATAAGAGTTTATTCATAGGGAGTGTGTTCAACAAGACAAGCTTAAAAGAAGAGAGATGGAATTAAAGATCAATTGGAGAATCAAAACATTGTACTTTAAATCTGCATGCTTGCCAGTCAAACAAGGACAGGGTAGCGGTAGGATTTCATAATTAGGTTCTCACAGGACTCCTTACGCAGCCCTGACAGGAGACAGAATGGAATATTTTTCTACAGCTGCATCTTGGTATCAAACTCAGCTTCATCACGCCTCAGTAGAGTTGTGTCTTCTCAAACAAGGGGCAAATTTGGCCAAGAAGCTTCAGTGGGAGCAGTACATAGATAGCCCTGAGCAAAACTCGGTCCTGTCGAAATGTCTGTTCTCCATCTCCATTAAAAAACATGTCCCAGCGTATAATCACGCGACTGGCAGAATGTGGATCTCCTTTAGCATGCAATTCATCACAGACCCATTTCTTCAGTCCTGACCTCTTTTATTTGCAGTGAGAGACCAGATCTCTCAGCTCAGCCGTGGCACACCTGGGGCTTGTGCAGGAGTGGGACCTTGTCCCCGGGAGCTTTCTATGCCACACGGACTGAAGGACAAAGTGGTACCTGGGCCCTTGTTGCCCTTGCTGACATCAGTGAGAAAGGAGGCAGATGCTAAGAGCAGAAATTGCCAAAGGGACATTTTTGGTGACTCCTCTGCTTTACTGAAGTCGAAACGCTTTAAGGCAAATTACCTTCCATGAGAAAAGTTTCATGAGAGAGAAAATACTGGGGTGCTGTCATGACTAAAATAACTCCTGGTGTGCAACAAAGATCATCGGGTGGCAGCGAATTAAAAAAGCACCTGTTCGGTGTACATCAAAACAGGGCAAATTCTATATTCCCTAAATCGGGTGTGGAGCAACACTGCTTACCTTCAGCTATGCCCCTGGGAAGGAAAACCCAGGGTCATCCACAGCTCCAGACAGGAGTCAACAACCCAATAACCTGGCTGTCCTTCTGTGTCCCAGCTGGGCACCTCCTCATGCACCATCGTCACCATGTTGGATGGGAAGAACAAAAACAAATGGCAAAACTCAGAAGCTGCTCCAAAATTGGAATTATCCACCTCCATCTGATTTCATTAACCAGCACTTTATCAGACTCTGGATTCCTTACAAAGACATAACAGTCTCAGAAATATTAAAGTAATTCCAGCTGTTTAATTTCTAACAGTGCTTGGAAAATTCACTCAGGCCCGGTTGAGTAAAATACTCCCCTACTTGCTTAGCTTGAGGTGCACCTAGAGGAGTGGGCCTGGATTAAAGCACATGCTTAAAATAACACATGTGAATAATTAGTCTGTTAATTTGTTAATTTGTGGTCTTAAAGTTGAAAAAGTCCTTTTGTAAATTCAGGGAGGAGATATGTTTCTGATTTCCAACGGCATCGCTAAATGTAATTGCTGTTAGATGTTTCTGTATGGTGAATATATGTGCAGCAGATGATAACCTTAAACTGCATTGACTCAAACTATACACCATGAGTAACAGTTTCAATGCTCATGGATGAAAAAATCCCACGCTCCATTTATGCTTCTGCTCCCGTGTCTCCCTTGTAGTAACCCAGGGCAGTGATAGAAAACAACTTAACACCCACCCCATTTTGCTAGGATTCCCTTTTCAAGACCCCGGAGGAAGAGGGCAAGCTCTTGGTGGCACTCTACATTAGTAATTCTGCCCCTGCGGGGGACAAAATGAATTTCCATCGTCTTGACTCACAGAGATGGAGAGCAAGGGCCTTGACCTCTGCCCAGGCGTCTGCAGTGCTACCTGCAGCAGAGGGAATGCTGCAAAGCCAGAAGCATTGAGTATACTCTAAAATGGATTAAGAAGGCCACATCGCATCAAAACAAAGGTTCATTTAGCCCAGCAGCCTCTCTCTGACAGTGGTCAGAGCCAGATGTTTAGAAAGTACAGAAATAGGGTTTGCATACAAAGCTCTTTTCCTGATGTACCCTCTCAGCTGCTGCCTGTCAGCAGCTTAGGCACTCTCTGGGTCTCAGGTTGTAATTTAGTTATCAGTAGATCCATCCTCCCCATTTCTACTGAAAACTTGGCTAAAACTATTTACACTTTGGGCAGCCACGACAATCTGGCTGTAGCTCCACAAGCCGTTTCTGTTGTCAGTGAGTTACTGGCATGCAAAACTGAGGACTTGTTCTGCCATTTCAGGGAATCCAAAACAGACTGATGCAGCTGATCAAGAACAAGATAAACAAAAGATGCTTGTTACTTATCCTGTTGATTTGTTACCTCTCTGTTCTGCCAACAGACCTTTGCCAAGCAGCCATGTTCTCATGCTGATGCCCATGTTCCTTCCCTTCCCCTACAGCATCTGGTGTCAGCTCACAAGGTCCTGAGGGTGGAGAGCAACGTAGTTGTCCCCTGAGGGGTCTAACAAGCTCTCAGTAACTGGAAAATATAAGTGCCGATAGCACTATTTAGTCTATACTATTAAAGTATATACAGCTGGCTAAAACTCACCCATATTCTGCTAGGCAATTTACTTGAGATGGTTGACAACCAGCACGTAAATGACAAAGTTACTTTGCTGTAGAGGAAAAGCATGTGGGTACTTAAGATATTGATGAACCAGACTATAAGCGGATTATCACAACACTATGAGTAGAGACTAATTTCCCAGTAGAAAAAGCCTTTTGAAATACAAGACAAAATGTCAATTCATTTACTAGTCACACATATTTAAAGCATTTCTCTTATTTTGCTCCCTGCTACCAACTCCCAGCCTTCAAATGATACAGAACTGAGAGGAACATCCAGCATTTAAATGCCACATAACTTTCAGACAATCCGGATCTCAAGATTTGGAAGTTTGGAATTTAGTGGAAAGGTTAAAGGTTCGTACAGTTCCACAGTCTATCCAAACTCCCTCTGGAGTCTAAAAACACAAACACACAGATTTTCCTTGGAGATAACTGCTTCAGGGCAGGAGGATTTCTCCTGTGGACTGGTGGGGGAATCCAGGACCTTCTAGCTATACCTTGAGGGCCTCTTCCAGTACCTTGTTTTAGTCACAAGCAAAATTTCCTTTGATTTTTGTGTGACGCAGAGAACATACAGCATGAAACCCTCACTGGAGGGACCCCATTATTTTCAGTGGAAGTACAATGGCCAAAAGAAAAAAAAACATAAAACTGGAAGGAAGCTGTGGAGAAACCCTGGTGCATATTGTAGACATGCAGAAGTCTCTATAAGAAAAGATCTCTCATTAAGGCTTAGCGGAGAATTAAGAGGGACTACCTCTTCTTTGGGCAAACCACAGCTCACGCTCAGCAATCTGCAGCTGGATCACCTAAGCCATGGATTCAGCATCTCTTAGGGTGCATGAGCTCAGTGCCACGCCATTTGTGAGGCCGCGCGTTCGCCCCTCGGACTGGGCTTTACACCTCCTGAAACCCTGCTGCTGGGCAAAGAAAACTTGAGGGTTCGGGGCCAAAGAGAGTGCACGGCTCTGTCATCTCCAATTGCAATTTCTGCCTGGAAGGAGGGAGACCTGGGAAGAAGTTCCTGGTGTTAGGACTGGTTCTTTGTTTTAGCAAGTACACCTTTAACTTAAAAAAATAGGTCCATGAGCAGGACCCGCGATACCATGCTCTGTGATGGTGGCCCAGCCACTGGTGAGCAGGAGCCAGGCACCCTGGGGCTGCCATCAGCCAAGAGCCAGTAGATGCGGGGAAGGGGCTAGAATCATACAGGGAGGGCTGAGCTGTGAAAAGTCCGACCCGGGGGGGTTTTAATGGCACAGCTCAAAGGGGCGGCTCCAAAATTAAGCGAAGACACGGGGAGTATTTCCACCCATGTCTTTGGGTCAGATTTGGGGGTCATTTCAGGAAAATGCATCAGCACATGATAAATCCAACTGAAGATGATGACACTTAATCACATCCTTAATTCTGACCTCACACTTACAGGCATACCTGTATAGGAGGCTGACAGCAGCGCTCCCATTAACTTCCACTTTTCAGACCTTCCAGCTGATCAGATCCTTACGTCACCAGGGTCATTTTAATCCCAACTCAGCTGGAACAATACACAGGTTGCCTGTCTAGACATAAAACTATTTCTGAAAAAAAAAAAAAAAAAAAAGAGAGGGAGAGGGAAGAGTGAAATTCTTTTAAGCCATTTTCAAATCCCAGACCTTCAAACAATGCAATTTCACAGCCAATTTTGGGTTCTGGTTTTGGTTTTGCCGACAAAAGCAGATATATGATTTTTAAAGTAATGTAAAGGGTCCCACTGAGGCAAAACTCAAACTCCTGTGCCTGGCTGCTATGGCGAAGGATGGGGCCCGCCAGCGGAGCAGGTGGCATGTGGGTCACTTGCGCCTGGGTGACAAACTGTGATAATTGGATTGTTTGGGGAGCGGGGGAGGGACGCGACCGCTGTGCGCAAACCTCAGAAGGGAATTAAAAGCGAGCCTGCATCCCACCTAATAGCACTCTATAAAAATGCAAAATATCTAATGATAAGCAAAGGAAGTTCCATTAAACCATGCGCCTGGCGTGAAGGGGCATCATTGACCCCACGAAGGATATTTGCTGGGAACGGTCAGATGGCAGAAACAGGTGCAGAAATAAAAGCAAAAAACCATCTCACTTTAAATTCCTCGATCTGCAATGTTAATGAACACAAGGGCCAGGGACAGCCAAAGAGACTGATGTGGCCAGAGCGCAATTTTTTTGTATCCATTAAAGTCCCAGGCGTGCTCAAAACCAGAGGGAAATCGGGAAACAACTTTCCTAGTGCTGGCCATCCACTGGTCCTGCACTACGATGCACCAAGAGCTTGCCGGGGTTATTCGGGGTGGGGTGGGATGAAGGGCAGGGAAGGAGCAGGGGGAAAAGTTCCCCTCAGCCCCAAGCACTCGCCAAGCTGCGATGCGGTCAGTGGGGAAAGGGACTCTCATCAGGCCGATAATGAGCTGTCCTCATTATAAGATTAGATGCCGGCGTGAACAACACCCTCTTAATAATGCACACATCACTATGACAACCACAGAGTTTGATACCCGAGGACAACTTTATCGTGCTTGTGAAATATCCTTATTTTAAACCCACTATTTATAGTTATCAGCCATTGTTTCACCCATATCCACCCTCCTCCTCCTCGCCTCTTCACCCTCCTTGGTTCCAAGGCAGGATCGGCCAAAGTGTGTAAGCACCGCTCCTAAGGTCAGCAAACTGCTGTCAAGTACCAGCGCCAGAGCCTGCTGACGTAATTATCCTGCTAGCCCCTACATAATTAGTAAAGCTAAGCCCAAACAATATTAATACCAGGATTAATTACGGTGGAAGCATAAACAAGGATATTAACGCTATGAAAGTAGCAGTAGGGATATTCGCGAGCCCATATGCTTGTCTGTGGGACCGCAAGGGATTGTGTTGAATCGGGAGCTGCGCGGTGCCCTGACTGTAATGAGAAATGAGAAAACTGCTGAAAAATTGATGCCGCCTGCAGATTGCACAATCCGCTGAACAGCAGGGGGTCGGCTTCTTACATCTCCCACTCTCGGTACAATATGCTAATTTCTGCATGCATACGAGTGTAAAAGGGAAGAAGAAAAGATTTCACAAAAGGAAAAAAATGCAAATGACAACCACAAAGATCACTGCAGAGAAATCCATGAGCTTTATATGGATTAACTGTGTTGGAGCTAGTGCTCGTCTGAGTTTAACCCTTTCTGTCCTAGACCCTTTGGCAGGTCCTTTTTGTGGTGCAGAGGAATACTTATGGCTCCTTTGTGGGGAGGGAAGGAGGGAGGGAGGGAGGGGAGGGCAGTGGAGAGCCAAAAGGATGGAAAGGATCTTTTTTGCTCTTTTCCATGGCTGTATTCCTTTTGCTTTAACATTGACAAGGAAGCAAGTGTCTTGAATGGGGGATAAAAAGGGGACTGGGAGGGGAGTTTAGAAAACGAGGCTTCCCAAATTTTGGTAGCGTTTGAGAGAAGACCACCCCGGCCCAGCCTGGTCCAGCTTTAACTGGAGGGGACTGGCAACAGAGACCCTCCCTTGTCCTGCAGGAGCTCCCCCGGCACCTTTGCCCTTTACAGCATGTGGCCAGCAATGTCCTCCTAATAACATGCTACAAAATCCTCATCAAGAAGACAATTATCCCGTGATTATTTTCTACTCCCAATTCACCACCGCCTCCTCCCAGGCGAAAGAAGCAGATGCACTGGCTTGATGACAGGCCCATCTCTTCACTGGAGACAGCCAATGCGCCGGCGGTCCTGTGGTTCCCCGGCGTGCCCAGAACATGCAGCACGCCTGCAGACAAGCGGGCTCCAGCAGTTTCCAGACAATCCTGCTGCCATTTGCATTCGCCTTGCTCCCAGAAAGAGCCTAACCCTGCCCTCAGCCTGTCCCCCTCTGCCGCCCATGGGATCCGGGAGAATTGCTCCCACTACAGCTCCAGGGAGCATATCAGCCCCTCTGCCTTGCACATTGTGCTGCCACTCTGGGATAAAACCCATGTGTGCCGACTCCCGTATAGATAATGGAGAGGTGGGCATCCATACAACCTCGCTTTTCCTTCGGGGCCACCCACCCAACAGTTTAAGCCCCTCTTGCAGCAGATCAGGAAGGCAAAGAGCATCTCCTCCCCAACTTGCAGGGAGGAAATACCTACATTTCTGCAATAAGACAAATCAAAGCCCTAATTCTTCTCCAATAATTAAACAGATTAGTTGCTCTCTCTTTAGTAGCAGCAGGAGCAGCAGCAGGTGCTGTTATGCTCAGTCCGATGTATGCATAATGTGGCTTCTGTATGCAATTGCTGTGACCAAGCGTGAACGGAAACCTTAGGAAATATTTGTCATTAACAAGTTGCCGCTGGGCCTATGTGATACAGTAAGTGCTTAGCAAAAAGAAATTGTTTCCTTGTTTGTTTTAAACAGTTTTGGAAAGAATTTAGCACTCCTGGAAAAAATATTACTGCTCTGGCAGCCCAGAGCACGCAGACCGGAATGCCTATCTCACACTTAACAGGGGGAGAGACGTGCACCATAGGAAGCCCCAAGCTGGACACACACTTGCAGTGAACAGGAGAGGTGGCAGAGGAGAAAAATATGAAGAAGTTCATCATGCCTCCCTATCTGAATGTGGCAGAGACTGTGAGAAAGGAAGAGGACAAACATTTTGGGTTTTTTTGTGGCATAAATTTACCACCAGAAATTGGGACAATATCAATGACCACCCTACAGATTTCACGAACCTATAGGAATCTTCAACCCACAAGTGAAAAAATATTTGTATCTCACTGGAAAGTCTCCTATCACCTTCTGAGTGTCCTCCCATTCACCAGCCTTCTCCTTCAATATACCATCTTCTCTCCTCCTCCAAGCCTCTTTTACCCTCTGCGCTCCTTTCACTAATTGCTGGGTTTTAAGGGATTTTTTTTCTTGATTATGACTTATCAATTTGATTTTAACCTTTATATCTGTGATCACTTGTATTCGTTCTTCTTCTCTAACTGAGTATTTTTCTCACCAAACAATATCGAGTCTCTTCCCTGGTCTGATACTAGAACCTGTAAAAGTAGGTGAGATCTCACCTGGGAGATCTTCACAGCAGACCTTTCTTCCCATATGCTTGTATAATGCCTTATAGATCCCAATTCAGAGCATCACCTAACTCAGCAAGTCGGAATGGCTCTGACCCAGGTGACACATGCAGGGATCATACCCTATCTGAAACCTTCTGACTCCATAACAATAGCAGCAACAGCAGCAATGGACGAAGAAGAGCAGCTGGCAAACAATGAGGAACATGTGTGTCTTGCCTCTCATCAAAGACTTTTGCTTGCAGGTGACCAGGGCATTGGTACAAAGAACAGCCATTCCTCTAATATTCGTGCAAGAAAAGCCCCTTAAGGTAGATGAGCAAATCACAAGCAAATAAGTAAATGAAGTATGAGTTCCTGTTGAGTAGAGTCATTATTTGGAATAGCAATGAAAATTCGAAAACAATCCTTCTACCATATTTGATCAGCTCTGCTGTTACAATAATCTTTCTGAAGTTACAGGGGAAGCCTAGGGCGGCATGAAAATTTCCTCTTTTTCTATTGCTCTGTTTGCACCAGCCTGACAGACTAAAAATATGAATGCCGTGCTTTACCCTTGTTGGAGTCAAAAGGTGTTTGGGGGAAGGGGGAAGCAGTGTGTTTATAACAGAAAGGCTGTCCCCCTACATGATGGAGTGGCACAAGAGGACACTGTTATGAACCCACAACTCAGGTGCAAAAATATCTTGTTGGTAGTAACTTAGAGGTACTATGTTTCAGGAATAAGCTGCCCACTCCTGAAACCCCTCTGTCCAAAGCTGTTAGCCAGAGCCAGCCAGCTGGAGAAAACATGGTGAATGGAGAAAGCAGAGAAAATCACCAAGTCAAATGGGGCAAGTGAGAACCCCCTCCATCCAGGTATCCTTGCAGCGACTGCAGGGCACGCACCCACACAAGACACCAGCACCCAGGGGTGCACAGGTGCTGCGGTGGGGTACAGCACCCTGCCAGATCTGGTCCCCCAGGCAGCGCGGTAACACCCGTGCCAAGTCCATCACAATCGGTCAAACTACGTCAGATTAAACCAGCTCATTAAAGTGGCCTCTCAGATGTATAATGAAGGCTTCCCCTTTATATAAGCCAAACTGGCACCCCTGGCCTATACATGCATTTGAAACAGAAACGACGTCTAATTCTCCCAGTCTGTGCCAGCTTGGCTGATGAGCAGTTTAATTTTGACTCCCACTGCAATTTAACACTGTGGTGGTAAATTTCAGTTTAAATCATTTTTACCCCTCTTCTTTTCGCTTTTTTGCATCCCTGCATCATCTCCGGGTAAAACTGTTCGCACTGTAAAACCAAACTGCCTGATTTATTACTTAAACCTGGATCAGCTCATTCAAAAGCCCAGTGCCACAAGCAACCAGATCAGCTCTACTGAAGGAGAAGCACAGAGGCAGGGACAAAAGCCTTTACACCAGGATGGTCACTGAGAAGAAAGTCAGAGGAGCCGCACACCATCAGAGTCTTCTAGAAACAACAAATGCTGTTTCCACCAGAGAAACCAGTGTTTTGAAATCTGTGGCAGGGCAACACGGGACATATTTCATCAGAGCATGTCCATCTGCATTTGTGCTAAGCTCAGGAGGACCAGGTGAGTTTGCATAATTAACAACCTGACCTTGCAAACCGAATGCAAACGCAACTCTCAGTGAAGTCAACAGGAGATTGCCGTGTGTGAAGAACGCAACGCTCATATATGAGCTTCATACACAGCAGTGATGAACTCAGCCATAGAAATGTTTATATCGTGGCAATATTTCTTTGCTTTTTTTTTTTTTTCAGAGACCTTCTAAGGGATTGGCGGTGGCAGTGAAGTACAGAAAGGCTGTGACCATTCCTGTGACAACACCTTGCTGCTGGTGCAAAATTCCCATGTAAATCAGGCTTTGCAGAGCGCTCACGGCAGAGCATCTGACTGCCGCAAGCCCCACCAAAGACTTTGAAGAGGACGACAGCCAAGGAGAAAAAGCAGCGAAGCACCAGCGAGATCCCCTTCCGGAGGCTGTGGCAAACAGCTCGAGCTGTGTGGAGACACATCAGCCCTACCTCAGATGTGCTAATGCTCTGGCTCCCGTCCAGGGAAGCCACGGCACCACTGAGACTCCCCTACCCTCCCTCTTGCCCGGAGAGCCATGTAGTGCCGCCGCACGCGCGCTGTTGGACGGATGCTCCTCGCTGCTCCGGCCCAGGGGATCGCCGCGCGGCATGGGGACGCGTAGATGTGCACAATATGCTTCTGCCTGTCGCGTGGCTGTGGCGGAGCTTTGAGTATGTGGGTTGTTTGGTTTTTTTTCTGGATAAAAGGGGCTGCATGAACATAAGTCCTGATCGCTACCCTGGGTTGCGTGCAAGCCCTCTGAGTGGGACTGATCTGTCACAGTGGGCAGGTCTCTGTCTGGTGTGACCTGAAGTAATTAAAAGCAGCCCAGCAGGCTGATGCTTCCCTCCGCCATCTCTCCTCTTGCTCCGTTTTCTGGCGTTTACCCAAAACAACAGCGACTGATGGCTCTGAGAGGGCTGTCGCTGCTTTCCCTGCCATGATACGGCCATTGATCCAGCAGCATCTGCCAACTCATCAGCACTTACTCTAATTCCCTGCCTCCAGGTTTGGTGTGGGATTTTTTTCCCCCCCAGGCGATAATTGCGGGGAAAGAAGAACTCCCTTTTGACCAGCCTGATGAGATCTGCCAATTACCACTGTGTCAGTGCTCAATTCTGGCAATGCTCATGACCACGCACTGACCATAATCGAGTATGTTCATCTGGTTGTGAGGGCAGAGGGCTGATGTAAGAGCAGAGGGTCAGTGACATAGCTCAGCCCCTGATGGCCACTTTGGGTCCATCACTGTCCCTCTGCTTTGGGTCCATCAGCTAGGAACCTGCCTCGATGTTAATTCATGGTATGGGCCTAAATAGAGAGCCTGTTCCATGCTTCTCCTCTTTTTCCCCACCTCTCCCATCTACAAGACATGGAGAAACGACATTAACCACCAAGGTGGAGTTATACTCTGGAATTGCAATAATCGCACCAAAAGTCTATTATCAAGAGCCTGGACAGGCCCTTTTTGCAAGGCATGAATAAAGTCCAGAGTAAGGAGCATCTGCTGTAGCTTCAGAGATGTGAAGGAGGTCTGCTCTAGGTCAGTCCAGGGTGTGCAAGTCAGTGTGAGCAACTGCCTGCGAATTTCCCAGTAGCAAAACAATCTTTGTCATCGAAGCTGAAAGAACCACGACCATCGATACGCTGCCTTTCATGTGGAGGGTTCATTATAAATTGGCCTGGCTCCAAAGGACTCAACACAGCCTCATGGGAATCATTGCAGCTTCTGAGGACCAACAACACCTGAGGGATGCAAGACCCAGAGACAACACCAGTAGAGATGTCAGTCTCTTTTCAATGGTGTTCAGGACGACCTTTTCCCTCTCTTCCCTGTTAATCCACAATATAACTATTACTACCCACAAATAATGAATATTTCACCATGGTTTTAAATTCAGCACAGGGCCACACTAACCAGAAACCTCATAGCACTTTCTGGTTTCCCTTTTTTTCATCCTTTTTTTTTTTTGTCCTGGCTTCTATTTTCAGATAGAGGTGCACACGCACAAAGCAAGTGATACCTTGTCATGGTTTGAAGTGGGGGGGAGGTCCGGGTGGCAGAAGCTGCCCATCAGACCAGACTCCCGTCCCCCTCGGGGCTTGAGCCAATCGACGCCTCTGCGAATTGCCCTATTTACGTCGGACAAAGGAACCGGAAAGATGTGCCTTTGCCCAGGAGCAAGGAGACGGGAGGGGGGCACGGCCCCCGCTCCCGGCGGGGCCGGCGGCCCGGGCCGGGCCGATGTCGGCCCCGTCGAGGATGGCGGCGGCGGAGCTTCTTGGGGAATTCTGGGAGAGCTCCGCTCCTGGGGCGCCCACCGGGCCGAGTTCACCCAGAAAGGACTGAAATCTAAGAGAAACGGCCACACAGATAAGAGGTCAGTGAAGATGGAACGGGACAACGTGTGCTGCAGCTGAGTCCCCCTTGCCAGCAGCCCCTTTGCAACAAGTCCTCGGTGGAGCAAGCAGAGACCCACTCACAGCCCGTGGAGGATCCACGTCGAGAAGAGATGCCAGAGCCTGAGCACGGTACGCATCTAGAGTCCGTGGGATGACCCTCGCCGATGGGGAGGTGTTTCATTAAAGGAGATGCCTGAGCCTGAGACTGTTGTGAATCATGGGCACAGGTCGAGGCACATTTACGCATTTTGCATTCACGCATCTAAGTCTGTACGGAGACACATTTCAGGTCGGTATGACGACCCACGCCGGAGCGCATTTGAAGTCTGTATGATGACCCACGCCAGAGCGAGTGGCTACAGCTCCTTAAAAGTCCAGGACTGGTAAAGCCCGCACTGGGGGCAAATCCGATGGGGTAAGGATTTGCCTCCTGGTGGGCAGGATTCACGCTTTCGCCGTGAGTAGGGGAACCACTGGAGCAAGGGACAATGGTGTAAGGACTCCTTTTCCTTTAAGAGAAGCGGCAGTAACAACTTGGAATGAACTGATCTGCACTCCCCCATTCCCTGCCCCCTGCGCTGCTGGGGGGAGGATGTAGAGCCGGGAAGAAGAGGCAAAGGGGCGGAGTGGTGTTGTTTTAAAGATCTGGCCTTGTTTTCTTATTATCCTCTCAAGTAACTGTTTTTGTTTGCTTTTTCTCTTTCTAGATAGCTGTTAATAAATAGTTTTGCTTTAAGAAAACAGCCTCTTTTGCCCGGGACCGTGGTTGGTGGGTGCTCCTCTGTTCCTGTCTCAACCCTCAGCTCTTTTATTACATTTTTCTCCTCTCCATTTTACTGGGGTGGGAGAGCTGCGTGGGGTTTAGTTGCCGGATCGGCCTAACCCACGACATACCTCTTTCACGTCATGTAGGTACATGGGTGACTGCTCCACCAGGCACCTCGCTGGCCACTCACACGTCCTGGGATGCAACCCGCAGCCTCGCTGGCAGGCTGATCTTCTTTACACACTGCAGTATGCCAGCCTGCCCAAACTGGGCTAATACACTGTCACACACTCACCACTGGCAACCGTGTTCATGAGCTCCTCTGCCACAGGGAGAGGGAAAGACCTTAAAGCAAGACCATAAAACACTTTTGGTCCAGGTCTTTCTTTGCTCAGACTCCGCTCATCCGTATGATCAGCCTATCAACTTCAGCTGAAAACATCTGACCTTTCCGACCACAGGCATTCAAATATCATCAACCGGATACTCAATCATCTCGAGAGCACCTTAAACATGCTGGGATTTGAGAGGAATACTGCAACGCTAGTTTGCTACCTTTTGGCACCTCCTTTTTTCCAGCAGGGAGGAGAATCGGGGTGCCGGCGCTGTCTCCTCTGCTGCTTTCGGCCATCCCTCCTGCCCCATGGTACCGTACGGAGTGGAGGGAAGGAGGCGAGGGCACATCTGGCTGCTGCACTTCAGCCTCGCTGGGGGTTTTCACCGAGCGCACGTGCGGCGGCACCAGATGCACTCGGGAGCCGCGTGTGGCCCCTTGGCTGCCCTTTCATCCTCCAGCACCACAGCTCGTGTTGAAAGGAAACGTCAGCCGTGCCATTTCATCTCAGGCTCAAGAACGCCCCACGGAATCAGAAACTCATGTTTCATCCAGATGCACGGCTGGCGCGACTGCGGCAGGGGTGGCGGAGGCAGCCCTGGGAGGCTGACGCGACCCCGCAGGCATCCCGCCCGGCTCCAGCTCCACAGACCTCAGCCTTCTGGGGCCGGGCAGCGGGCTGAGCACACAGGAGTCGGCAAGGCAGACTGCTCTTCAAGTGCAACACGGAGGTCTAGGGCAGCAGGCAGGAGGAACCCTAACCGGCACTGCCCTCTGATGAGCTTTTTGATGAAACTTTGAATTTGGAAGCAAGTAGAGAGAGATACACTTAAAGGAGATGCAGGAGAGAAATGTATTTCCTTGCCCACTTTCGCTGCAGAATGAGACACGAAAAAGCCTTTCTTCTGCTTGCAGGTTGTTTTTCTATCCAAATGTCAGGGCAGTCCAACATGCTGCCACACTGGCAGGACTTTTGAAGGGCTAGGAAGCACCATGCTGTCAGGTTCATCAGCCTTCGGTCAAAGCATTGACCAAATTTTGTTGAACCTGTATGACCATTTTCTCCTGGCAGTGTGTTCTGGCTGTTAGACTAATCTGACCTAAACGCAGACAGCCTCCAAAAGAGGTGGAGGGTCCTGCCCTAATCCTGGTGTCCATGTTTCCTCCCTTCTGCTAGTGCGTGTGGCAGCAAGGTCACCTGGAGCGAGGAGCACTACACCTACCAAAAAAAAAAATAGCGATGGCTTTTCAACCAGATCAGTCCTCCCCTGGGCAGACTGTGCAGCCACTCTTACACTGCTTTCAACTGGCTGTGAAAGCACGCGCAGCCCATCTCTCAGCTGTCGGGGCAAAGTACACCATGACATCGGCAGCGATCTCCGTGTCACGTTCACGAAGGAAAACTACATGTGCTGGGAAATGAAGTCAGAGTGAGCAGTCTGGCAGCAACACTTCTTCCTCATCCCAAATGACTGTTGCTACAGAGGTGCAGAGACACGGAGTGGGTGGCAAAATCTCCCACATGCACAACTTGGAAATAGGAGAAGCAAAGACCTTTTAAAGAAGTCTGGGCTTCCACATGCACAACTTGGATATAGGGGAAGCAAAGACCTTTTAAAGAAGTCTGGGCCTATTTACCCAATTTTCTTTTTAATTAGCACCCTTTCGCAATCTAACTACTCAAGCGATAAACGCACTTGTTAGGATTATGTGTTTAAGTCCCTTATTCAGGGATCACCAGTGTCCAAAGATGGTATCAGTTTCACTTGGGGAAAAAAAATATTCAATTTATTTTCTGTCGCTGGGGCAGAGGCTGCATTTTTCATAAAGTTCCCAAAGACTATTCGAAGACATCCCCAGGCTGGTGAGATTACAAGGCAAACACTTTGTTCAGAGCTGCAAGAAGAACTCTGCTGACTCCCAAAAAATAACTTGGTAATAATGAATAGCAAATGTGGGTCAGATGCTCAGCTAAGAAAAACGGGCATCGCTCGTCAGCGTTCAGCAGAGCTCAGGTGATTTACACCAGTGAAGGACCAGGGTTTCTCGCTCTACCTCAGGATATCTGTAGAGGATTCCTTATTTGCTGGGGTGGCATAAAGCTGTTATTGACAAGAGTTTGGGATGCCTGCTCCACTCATGATTAATGAGGCCACAAGTGAGTTATACTAGTCACCCTGGCAAGACTGACACTTGGATTTTTACTGTGCCACACCACTGCCTCTTGTTTATGCCAAAGGATTTAGACGCAAGCCCTAACTCTGAGACTTTATTAACGGCTGCTTTCTTAATCCCTCTACCTATACTGCTAATTTGCCTTCGCAGAGACCTAGGAGGGAAAATAAACACAAATGGTGCATTTCAAAATGTCTAAGCAGCTCCCTAAAAGAACAGTCCTGTCAGTCAGTGTCACGATTTTAAAATCTTGTGTTTCCAATCTGCCATGGTTGGAAACACTTGCTGTATTCCTCTGGAAAGGAGGATTTCTCAGCCATCCGGAAGCAGAAGGCCTGCCTTTCAAGCACTCATAATGATACACATTGGTATTTGTTTCTCACAACTGCTACCATTTGAGGGACTGTGTATCGTACATATAGCAAAACCAGCTGGCAGACTAATTGATTGATTGGTTGGTTGATTTTTGAGTGGGAGCAGAATTTTGTATTTGAAAAGGAAATTTTTGCTGTTGGAGAAGCTTAAAGTAAATTGGCTGAAGTATGAAATGCCAGATATATGTTCTTATTTACAAACGGATACGTTTGTTTTAATTGGAGTTGAGATTTCCAGCTACATAATCCCAGGGGAATTTGCAACCAAGATGTTGTTCTCAAGGAAAAGTTGTCTTAAGCAACCAAGGCCAAAGACTGAGGTGATCAAAGATGAAAGTTAGATTAAGTACAATTTAGCACTTGCTTTGGCACCTTACCACATGGATATATGATCACCTCATAGGGTATAAATACGTGCATGTGTGTGTATTAAATACAGATATAAATCTTGGAATAAATCCACTGTAATATTTAAAAGCTTGGCTCTACAGAAGAATTACACTGCTACAAACCCTAAGTGTGAATCTAAACTCATATAACTACTCGGGCACTGTCCTCTGCGGATATCCTTACTCCAGAGTTGGCCATGTACTGTGGTGCAAGCAGCTGGTAAGACTTTCTGCCACAGTCAGTTCCTAACTCTCTACCTCAGCTGTAAAAGACAGCTTAAGTAATCCAAGCCACAGGCACAAAACATCTATTTATTTACACTGGCTGCATCATTTCCACCACTACATGGAGTTAGTTGAGGCTGAATTGAAAAAGCGACGACTGGTATCTATGGAGATGATAGTTCGATAAACGTATATTGCACCCACAGCCACAAACCCATTTTCACTCAGGAGGTGAACGCGCCCAGGCGAGTGGGTCTAAGAGCAGTCTTGACATTTTCATTATGTTCAGTAAAGGGAAAGGCTGAAGAGAGAGGTCGAAAAGCCTGAGGAGGTGGAAGTCATGTAAAAGCCACTTCCAACCGTGTGTAAAATGGTTAGCGACTCCGGTGTCGTAACAGTTCGACACCGAGTTGGCGGCATATGCTCTCCTGTATGCCAGTTTCTCATGGGGCAAAGGACAGCTTTCCTTGAATTGCCAAGCCTGCTCCAATGATCGGATATTATTGAAGGGGTGACAGGGGCTGGGACTGGCAGGGCTTGTTTGTTTTCAGAGGTATTAGAGGTATTATATTCAGTTCCAAGTTAGTGACATCTGCTTGGACTCAGATCCTCATGAGGCTCCTACTCCTGTATATTATTTACAGCGTACTTCTTTTCCAGGGGCAAATGTCTAAAGATTTTGTAGTTGGCTTTTTTGTAGAGAAACAGCTGTAGCATATAGAATGATCTCAGTGAAATGAAGGATGGAAATAGAGGCAGGAAGGGTTAGAAGAAGAGCAGCTAGCAAAATATCAAACTTAGCTAACATTAAAACAAAGTGTCCAAATGATTTCTTTTCTTTCTATCACTGACACCTTTTGCCAACAGTTAAACATCAAAAGAGGAAATGGACCAAAACCTGTGATATGAACAGTTCCTCCCTGCTCCTCTACTAAACTTCAGGGAAGTTCACCTCCAAACTTTGTAGCTTTCTCCTGTTTGATATTAAATAAAAAATCCCAGCATTTGCCAATGATTACATTCCTCAGCAAATCCATCCTCTACTGTGCTGTTTCCATGGAGGAAAAGGTCTCATCAGCTTTTGCACTGTTTTGATGCTCATGCATGTTTTCAGCCAACTGGAAGGCATACCTGAAAAACCCAAAGGCCCCTTTTTGGGAAATCTTTCATAGCTTGATACCTGCAACCTACAGAGCTCGTTGCAAGGCTGAGTCCCAAATGAGTAACTTCAGCTAGAGAAGAAGAAGGGGCATGCCAGGGCGGAAAGAGTTTAGGTAAGGAACCCACCCTTTGTTAACATGCAAGCGCATCAATGAACTTGGGAATGAAATTCTAAATCGGTAAACTCCCCACCTACTCTCATTACCAGAAGAGGACAAAAGTCTCAAGATGCCAAAAAAGTGATGTGAGCTGTCCCTCCCCAGGTTCATTTATTGTGTGCTTTAGGGAATGGTCAGCCTGCTGTCCTGGCTACTGGCACCCCGTGCTGCCTCGCTCAGCCCCCTCCAGAGCTCACTTCCCCCTCAATTTTGTCAGCATAATTGCACATGAAAGGGCTCTCTAACCCAACTGTTGAAGTGATGAGAGCTACAAAAATAGATGTAGTACTGGAAGTGTTGAGGTTGACCCAGATTACTGTGACAGAATTGGGTTAGGGAGCACCTCCAACCTGCAGTTACAGATACGAAGCGGGGATAATGTTTAGCAGGGTGGAAAAGGACAGCTGGGGCATGGGGGTGCTCTGAAACTGGGTTCATCTGAGGCCAGGAGATCACATTAACCCCTGCTTTAAACAGCACCTGCTGCCAAGAGAGCATCTCATTTCTTAGCCGTGTGAACTCTTCCCTATGGTGCAAGAATTCAGGAGCCTTTGCAGTGACGACGGGGGTGAAGCTAAAAGCAGCAATGAAGACAAAGAGGGACAGGGTGAGAAGCTGGTAAGAGGCAAAGGTTGTCCTTGATTTAGAGTCTAGGCAAAAGACTCTTCTGAATTACACACAAGTAACAGAAACGCCCTCTTCTGTCACCAAAACTTTAGAAGGGGATGGTTTATTTCCAAACGAACAGAAGCTCCAGGCTAGAGATGAACTCTGCCGTCTCAGCAAACACCTCTGAACTGAAGTCCATCCCTCACTCAACATTAGCATTTCCCCCTCTCTTAGCACTTGCTACAGCAGCCACTTGAGTCAGTGAACGTCAGACCCTTGCACGTCCCTGCAGCCTGACTCTGGTCATGTGTTACAAAAGATTATTATGAAGATATGAACAATTATTACAAAGCAAATATGTTTCAGTTTCTTGGAAGCCCTCTTCTACAGGTTGTTAATCAAATGGTATCAGAAGTAAACTTTTTTTCACAGAAGTGGAGAAAAGGACAAAGCCTCTGTCTGTCTTATTTGGGATAGGGCTGGGTGAAGAGCAGGAAAACTGAGAGTGAAGAGTAACCACCCATTCCCCTCAGTAAAACTCTACGTCTTTGTAGAGAGGGCATATGTCAGACCCATCCCAGAAGGTCAAGCTTAGGAAAGGGAGAGAAGGTATGGAACAAAAGGCAGAAACACTAGCTCTGTTTTTCAAGACTACCTGTTGCTTTTCTGGCAGGGTGCCTCTGGTGAGAGAGGTGTCCTGCTCAGAAAGCCCCATTCAAAGGAAGTCACCACAGGCAGGAGATGTGGCCAGGGAAAAATCTTCCTCAGCACTGGAATGGAATTAAGATATGATATTGAGTGGAAGCTATTTGTATTTGGTAAAGAAGTTTTATTAGCTTAATAAAACCCTGCAATTATGCTATATATTCTGGACATCACCTACTGATGACCTCTCTGCAGTTCCTCATGAATAATGTGTATATTTGGTGATACAAAGCACTCCTTTAATAGCAACTTGAGATCAGTTTGAAGGTGTTGGTTTTGTAGTAACCCCTGGGGAGACTGGGCTCTGGGTCATATCGCAACAGGGCCACTACCCTGTAACTGATTAAAAGCACCTCTTATTCTTAGCAGCACTCCCTCAGGTCTCAACTTCACAACACGAATCGGGTAATGAGAGCAAGGTGATCAGAGATATTAATAGACATCACATTGAGATGGAAGCTGGGAAGCTGAGTGTGAAAGTGAACGCCTCCCTTAAGTCAGTTTTGTCTGTGAGCTTGGTGAAAGAATTGAAGTGCAAGGGAGAGAGTCATTCTCATTTCCAGTAATATTTTATCGATTTACTTCACATAATGCAGTTCAATAACTCATCCCCCAAATAGATGAAACTTCAGCTCCATCTAAATAGGTATTAATCTCAAGTAAATTACTGACGAGTCTTAATTAAGCAATAAGATGGAACAGCCCATATAGTTGGGCTGATTAATGGCACACCTTGGACATGCACCGAGGCACAGGGAGGCACAGGGCAAAGTAAAGCGCTTCCAGTACAACCATGGCGTGAAATAAATCAGTAGAATGGTAACTTCAAACCCACCCTCAGGATATTGGCATAGTCAAGGGTTTGGCTGTTGCTCCAGCCACGACCATGCAACTTCCAACTGCTTGTTTAAAGGAAAATATGGCAGAAAACGAGTCCCTCAGATTCTTCCAAAGCAGTAGACCATGGGATTGCATCACTGTTTGCTTCTCTCTCATACATCCAAATAAAACACACCAGTAAGAGCAGCAGAAGCATGGGAGAAGGTGTACAATGCAAGAAACTCATCAAGTAGAGAGATGCCTTTGCAAATCCCTGGAATACGCTGCGTTCATTGGTGTAAGCCGAAAACAATTCTGCACATTTCAGAGGGCATCATTCCAATTTTGTTTATGGTGCTGTAAATTAGGAGAGACTCCATGGAGGTCAACAGAACTAAAGGAGTGTGAAATTGATGTGAGAGAGAGATGAGGAGGGAAAAAAGCTCTGTATGTGTCTCTCCTTGCACACTAGCATCAGAGTCTGCTTCCTGGTTTATCGAAGCATGCTATAGCCCTTTCTATTTCCCGCTAGACAAGTAGACCATTAGCATACAGCTGCACCTCTTAGGAGAGCAAAACAGAAAGAACTGGAGTTTTGGGGGAGTGTTTTTCTGGGTGGTGTGTTTTTTTCACAACAGGCAATATAAAACAGAAGAGGGAGACACGACAAAGCAGGTTCTCAGCTACAGTAATTCAGTGGACCTCATTGTAGTCAGTGGAGTTATACAGATTTACACTAGGTGGTTAATTTACATCAGTCTCCTCCCACCCCCTCTCTCCCCCTGGGTCCAGAGAGGTTGAAAGCAAGCACTGAAAACAACATGTAAGGCCAAAGAAATTCAAGTGGCAGAGAACCTGATGGAATGAGAAAGCATCAATGTTTAACAATGCAAAGACTATGGGCCAGAGAGGGAAAAGGGAGACAGAGGACGTTCCCAGGAAACTGGGAAAAGTTTCCAGTGGAAAAGGCATTGCAGCTGGACAGTCCTGAACTGCTAGCACCACCCCTAAGCCTCTGCTGAGAACGGGGAAAAGTGTGTTTAAGAAGTGAGTAAATGAAGGACTCCCACTCTACTCTACACGCAGAGATTATGGGTTGGTAATTATGGGAGCCCACTGATTACAGATTCCCCTTCCCTCCTTGCTCAGGGTCTTCCTACTCTCTTGTATCCTGGGGCTCTGCATCCCCCCATTCCCACTGTCCTCTCTCTGCCTCACCAGGATCCCTCCCTCGCACCACCACAGGACCTGCCTGGCATCTCCTCTTGGCATTTTTTCTCCTTTCCTCCTATGTCCCTTCACGACCGATTTTGTGGGCTCTGCATTCATTAAAGTGGGATGTAGGTGATTAAAAGAGCCATTGGCCACTGATTATTAGCACTAAGGACTTCAGCCCCAAGGATAACTGTCCTTGCTGATTAAAGTGCTGACTGTGACTATCGAATCACTTTCTAGCTTAATAGTACTTTTCCTGTATGCTCTGTCCACCCTTCCAATCCAACTGGAAAAGTCCAGAGCAGGCTGGAAGCTTTGGTAATGAAAATCTTATCTTTTACAGGACTGTTACGAATAAAGCCTTTGTTAGGAACAATCTCTTTGAACCAAATTAATACAGTAGATTGTTACCTAGGGCAGCTGAGGAACAACCAGGTCAGTTGTCTACCGTGGCCTGCTTCTGACAGCAATAAGCTCTGGCTGAGGTGAGGTGGGCTGGCAGAAGTCAGCAACCTCTTCAGCCACCTCCACTGAACCCAACAGACAGCGTGAGTCAGCCGGTCTTCAACGTGTCAGGATGCTCTGCTAATTTTTCTCCAAACTTCAGCACTTCGGGGGTTTTCACCCAAACACCGGAATAACAGATTGCGTATTTGAACTCCTTTTTTCTTTCACTATTCACCCTGCACTTCAGCTACCCTCCGTGCACACATGCACAGACACACACACCCCATCCGAGCTACTGGCAGCATAGCTATATCCGTCCTAGCAAAGCCCCATAGGGCAGATGTAAGTAATATCAGCCAAAAGTGCTTCGGGCTAGTGCACCTTTTAGTTTGGTTCACTGATGTAAATGAACTCTGCCAGGGAACAAAAAAAACACATTTGTTTTTATGCTTGATGTTGGTTTAACTGCAGCTGCCATAAAAATATAGCTGGAAATGTCACAGCAGAATCACACCCTGACTGACAATGAAATACCAGCCAATGTTTCTAGCATAAATCTTGCACAAAGAAAGTACCAAAGTTTAATTTCTAGGGCAAAGGGAAGCGGGCAGACCCAGCAGGCAAGAATTTAAAAGAAAAGAAAGAAGAAAGGCACCTGAGGAGAAAACAATTCTATTGTTAAATAGATATTCATTCATGTGCATTAGCAGATAGTGCTGCATCCCATTAGCAGTCACTCTTACAACAGCAAGAATTTTTCTGTCTGTTTAAGGCCTCTGGATAAAGCTGCCAATTGTTGAATGGAAAAAGCTCCAATGAAAATATTTAGTTTTGGCGGAGACAAGGCCACCTACGAGGCTTTCCATTTCCCTTTTTTCTCTTCGTTCTCCCTCTCCCAGCCCCCTTGCAGCCATTAATTTACTAGCAGCAGCTGTGATTGTCTGAGATAAGCACAAGACGACCATCCTGTGCCTCATGCCAATGCTGTTAGTTCAGGAATATTACGGGATTATTTTTTAAGATGTGCCTCCTGTTGTACACAAGGCTGGAATTGAAAAAAAAAAAAAAGGAACTTAAGAGGATTTTCATGCAGTGTGTTTGTTATTCATTTTGTTGTTGCCACAGCATGTGGGATTTGTGTGCATTTAAGATACCAACTTAACTATGTTCCCTTCACTTCATTACTTGTGTTTGCCAGCTGATGGGATGCCAAGGTGAAGTAACTGAATCAAAGAAGATTTAAAGTAAATACCATTTAGAATACGAGGCAAACATTGTAATACTAGCGAGGTGGCTAGAGAAGGGGGGAAGTGGAGGGGAGGAAAGAGAGTATCATGTGCTGTTTTAATAGAGGATGCCTCTCCAAAAGACTAATGAGAGGAGAAACCAGCTGTCCTGACAAAAATCATCTCAAATGTTGCCAGAGACTTCTGTTGTCATCAGTCCCTGCTGCACTCAGGTTTTATTTGGTAATGTCTTTTACTGTGTTCTGAAAGGCATTCTACTCATTAGTTATCCTTAGGAGGATAACTACAAATAAACTACTGCATTGTGCAGTAGATTGATTTTGTCCCATTTGCACTGTTTCTTCACCAGACAGGGCCTTATCAGTGTACACCCAACAGATTTTGCCTTCCATCTTCTCAATCCCTGATTTTTGCCTTCCATCTTCTCAATCCCTGATTTTTTCTTTACAGGTACCAAGAAGGTAAAGATTAAAAACTAGATGCTTGGAGTATAAGCACTGGCTACATACTCCTTGCCCTACCTCCTTTTTTCGGAGAGCCCTATTAAGTTAGATCCTGTGATATTCACACAGTAGAGCTCTATCCAAGGGCAAGCATGTGAATTACTTTCCTTGTTTTTTAGTAGGGAAAGTGGAATCTACTGTCACGCACCTATCTAAAATTTCACTTGTCGAGGAGACTGACAGTGGTCAGTAGTTAATGTTTTAGAGAAAGGAATGAAACATGCTGTTCTTGAAAATAAAGAACGACCGACTTCTATCAGGAACTCTCATTACCTGCACTTAAAGCACTTCAAGGTTAGGATCACCTATTTTCAATCTTTTAAACAACAAAACAATAGTTTGTCAAGGAAACATGCTAGTGTGGAAAATTCAAAAAAAAATTGCTGCATGTACCTCTCTCTCCTCCACCTGGATTTTGGAAAGCAGAATATTTACAGTGGCAAATGGGAAAAGATATGGCCCAGTGAAGGGGAAAAGTCATTGTTACTCCTTGCGAAAACCTTTTTCCAGCAGCTTCAAAGTGCATGGTCCTGCCAAGACAGCCTTCATTTGAAAGGAAACAGTAGTAACAGAGGCACAGCTGCTGTCACCCACACTACTGAGAGTGATGCAGGACATGATACAATCATAGAATGGTTGGGGTTGGAAGGGACCTTAAAGATCATCTAGTTCCAACCCCCCTGCAGTGGGTAGGGACATCTTCCGCTAGACCAGGTTGCTCAAAGCCTCATCGAACCTGGCCTTGAACACCTCCAGGGATGGAGCATCCACACTTTTGTTCTTCTCTGAGGCTTTTGGTCATTGCTCTTGAGTCACAGCGGATGAGATGTTAGAAAACCTGACTACACATGGCTTGAGACAGGTCATTCCACTTCTGTGGCTCTACTTCTCAAGGTTTTACAGCCCTAATGATTATTCCTACATTATCATTGAATCTTTTCGTTCTCCAGTTTACAGTACAGCTTACAAGGACGCCATGTACCGCTCTTACTTTTTCAACCTCTACTGTTTACAAAACTCCACTTAAAAGGCTGAAAATAAAATTTCTCTATTGATTTCTCTACTTTTTCCATTTGGTGAACATTGATTTTTTTTCCTTGTGTTTTTAATGGAGCTTGAAATTAACATGAATCTGTTTGTTCAGATCCCTGTTTGAATTAGTGCAGTTTTAGTAATAAAGTTAGGTAGCTGTTACCTTGGCAACAGAGCTCTGTTTTAGCAAACATTTTAATAAACATTAGGGCCTACACAAACAGGAGTAAAACCAAATTCCTCAATAAGAGATTGGTAGATTTCGGTATCAGCCAGCACCTTCAGCCCAGAACATGCTGCCTGTCTGGCAGCGATCGTATAAAAATTGCGTTAACTCGGGGGCTTTGGCTATTTCACAATGTTCAAGTTTTTGCAAGTGCTTCTTTTTTTTTCCTTTGCATCGAGTAGTGCCATGTTGTCAGTCAGCATTAAGGATTCGCTGCCTTTCGCTATCCCTTAATTGCCAAGCTAATCTGAACTACTCGGCTTAGCTGTGTGATCCTGTAAAGGTGCAGACGTACTGTGCATACCTCTGATTCCACAGCAGTATCACATCCAAGGTACTGGGCACGATTGTCACGGCAAGATGGCCACAGGGAGCGGACAATTAGTTGCAGGGATATACTATGCTGCTACAAATACACAGGTTTGAACAGTAGCCCACACACTCAGAAATGTATTAGGCCTTATCTTCTGCAGAAGTGCAGGAGAGAGTCTCGAGACAAAAATACTGAAATGCATGTGACAATTCAGAGAGTGGTGGCACAAACACAGAAGTAGACTATATTCCACAGCCGAAATTGGAAAGCGGTTGTCCATATACAATGACTTCACTGGACAGAACAAGAGACAGAACAGCCTGAGCCAGCTGTGTTAAGCTTTATCACCTGAAAACTGCTATTTATACCAGTTAGCTAAGGTTCCTTTTTCCCAATTTCCAGTAACATTCAACTGGTGCACCAGGATAGGACCGCTCCCTCTCTTTCTCGACCCTGAAAGAGGAAGCATTTAACAAAGACCAAAAAACCTCTGGAACAGCAGAACTGTTTCAACACCTCCTTCAGAGGTACGATTCATGTACACCCAACTTTCTTTGACCATGAAGTTAAAGGTGTCTCAGCCATGCTTGCTCAGATTCCAACTAAAAATAAATAAAAATAAAATGCTGAAGCAGACATGACATGCTGTTCTGCTGAGGTTTGTTGTTTTTTGACTGCTTCTAGCTTCCAATATCACCTTAAAAAAAAACAACTTGTAGCTTTGCAAAACACCAACTGGCTGGTTGCTTATTTAGCTATGTGTATCTTTTGTGGACAGCCAGCAGAACAATGAAGAAGGAAGGATAATGATTAGTGTAACCTCAGCATTAACACACACAGCATAACAGATGAGTAGCCACTGCATTTGAAGAGCAGTTCATGAAGCAAAGCAGAAATGATGTGTGTGCAGGATATAATTACAGCAGTAATGTAATAACATTCCATGTTAGATTATTAGGGGTCTATTCTGCCCTTGACATGCCTACACAACTCCCATTAATGTTAATTGAGGTCATGCACGTGAATCAGCAGCTGAGCAAATCACTAAATTAATTACATGTAAAGTACCTGTGTCAGTTTTTTAAATCCACTGATACGTTTGGCCAGTGCAAACGCTTATAGTCCAGGAACAAACTACCACAGGGTGGAGGAGAAGGGATGTGGAAAAGACTGCGCAGATTTAAAAACCTCATTAAACAAAATTGAGTTTTGACAAATCGGTAAGGGATAGTGGGAATATTAATTCCTGGACAGAGCTTCCTGTACATTCTTCAGGAATCCTGGGGCTCTGTTTGAATAAGCTAGGAGAGACTCTTGCTTTTCTGTAGCACCTCCTGCAGAGGAGGTTATCTGGAGCTTTTGTAAACAAAGGTGTTAAATTCTGGCTCTGCAGGCAAAGACGCACCTATTGTGAGTGCAGCCATAACAGCAACGGCAGGCTTGAGTAAGGCATACAGCTACTATTTTTTTTTTTCTGCTTGGCAATCACAGCCCCCGCTTTCTGTCCAGGAATGCTTTGATCAAGCAGATGTGATGACAAGGATCAGTGTGATGACAAAGTCTTTGCATATGGTAGAAGAAATTTGGGCTTCAAATTCAAAGTGTGTGTTTCACTGAAGGGTCTCATTCTGCAAACGCTTATCCTGGAGTTTGAAGGGTGGAGATTGTTATACAAGAAACTGAAACAACCTTCTCTCTTTCTTTGTTTCATTTTTGGTTTAAGCACCAGGAGCTCTCGAGCTTTCAGTACCCCTGAGCTGCTAAAACTGAGTGCAAAGAACAGAAAGTGCTTCCTGGAGAAAGGAGAGAGGCAGTAAATACCCTCCATCATCTGTACCTCTAATATTGCCTCCTTCTGATGCTATAATTAGAGCAGAGCTGGGTTGTCAGCCTTTTCCACAGCAGGAACCCCATGGAATCCCCTTCTCAGCTGGGCAGGATCTGGAAGGGATTTCCCCACCCGTTTAGCAACCTGAGAAGACCCGGATGGTCATAAAACCCTGGCACCTGTTTGTGACCCCCCACTGGGAGGGGGGACATCTGCCCCACATTCAGACTTCCTGAAATAGAGCAATATCCACATTACGACCAACAGAGTCCCCCTTGCTACAGATTAGAAAGGACATCTGAGCTTTTTAAACCTTTATTTTGCATGAAGTAAACGGCCTCTCTGGTTTCATCTGGACCTCTCTGAAAGAGCAGCTTCTGGAGTGGCTTTAGTTACAGTGAGCTCCGCTGCCCCTGCAGATAGTCTGTGGCCTGGCTCCCCACGCCTGGTGGCACGGGAGCACATTGGACATGCTTAGCCATGTAAAGAGCCCTGGCTCCAAAGAGTTACACTCACAGGCTCACTGCCTGCCTCACAGGCAAAGGGGAACCTGAGTTTCACCTCAAGACAGTGCAGGCACAGCCGCAGAAGTAAAGTGAAGCTAACCCTGGGCAGCTGCCCTGCAGATGGGGTTGCCCATTTAACTATCGGTAGCGTTATTTTCTGTAATCCTTAATAGATATTTATACCCATTTACTTGTAATAATTTACAGTTCGGAGTCGCTTGTTATCACTGAGGGTATAAAGACAGCCAACTGGAGGCTTAAGGAAGGTGAGCAGTAGCCTAGGCTGGCAGAAAAAGGAGAGAAGGCAAAATTGCAGCTTTAAATGAGATCTCATCACAGCGGCCATGGCATCATCCCTGGCCTGCAATGGTTCAGTGGCAATGGCATAGCTATTCCCACGGGTCCTATCCTTCTCGAGGAATAACGAGCAGTGATGGCTCTGCTGCCTTGGCATCTGGCTTACCACTGTATCCCTCCCTCACTGATGAAGACAGACAGCCTACAGAGAAATTATCCTTCCCAGTGCCAGGAAAATGAAGACAGGACAGAATAAAGGTGTCTAGAGACAAACCATGTTTCCTCCTTCCCTCTCTCTGCTCTCTGGCGTGTCTCAATGTTGTCTTGGTGGAACCCACCAGCAGGACCACAGCAGCCAACTGTGGGGCTGGGGAACCTTTGCTCAATGCCTTAAAATGCTCAAGGGATGTGATGCTTAAAGAAATTGCTCTATTGCAGCAAAGGAACCCCAGTGCAGATGAGATGGTGTCCTTTACCTTCCTTGCACCCTGCACTGTGTACGCTGCTGAGAAATTGGAAGTTGTCATGGAGAAAGGATCGGCCTCTGCCTCAGAAAGCTAAAAATCTATCATCTAAAAAAAGGTAAGAGGACAGAGAACAGATATCCAGATGCCAAATAATTTTGATGCTTAACTTCAGACATTCATATTTAATAATACAGACATATGTATTTGCTTGAGAAACAAAATTACTTGTTCATCCCTTGCTTTCATTCAGTTAAGTCTACAGAGCTCTCTGAAAAGCATTCAAGGTTATGGCACTGGTAGCTTAAGAAGGAAAGGTGGACCTTGTGGACGTAGGACTGGCGTTCCACCTATGCCTAACATAAGCGTTTGGCTCAAAATCTCAGTTGCTGCCCACTTCTAACTAAACATACCTTTACAAAACAAAGAGAAAACAGGATGTGAAAATGCTCACCAGCAGGTCTCAATGTTTTTAAAAGGACAGCTATCTTGCTGTCCTTATTTCAGAAAGCAGGGGACTGGCACTCAGAGGAGAATCTGTGAGTAGTCAGGCAGCCACCAAATGGCAGATCCATTTAAGTGAGCTCCCGTCCCATATCGTACTGTGCAAATTTCACTACCTGATGTGTGCATGGATCCTATTCCCATAACAGGTCAGATTCTGAGTTATCAGAAAACATAATTCACCTCCAGAATGACTTCTGTGTCTCCAGCACATAGTGCCTTTCTAAGACATCGTCTATGCATACAGGCTCAGTGTAAGCACAGAATGATTAAATATCCAATGATTAAATATCCCTGTTATCAAACATCCAGCAGTCGACAATTTTACTCTGCAATTCCACACATACCAATTAATTGACCTGAACTCTTCAGCCCTTTATGACATATTAGAAACCACACCTTACTAGAGCCTCTCCTTTTGCATTACAGATTGCACTTCAACCTAAATATTCAACTCCGGTTTCTTTTGCTTAATGTAAGTTCTGGGGACATCTGTTCCGGGAGAGAAGCCATACACAGTGCGACCAGACAGCAGGTCAGGCGCTGCGAATAGAGCCAGCGCGGTGGCTGGGAGCACCGAGGGGGACGGGCGGGCACCGGGGTGCGGGGGGTGCCCCACAGCACAGCTCCCGATGGGCGGCCAACACCGGCAACGCAAGAAACGCAGCTTCCACCGGAGGCCTCGCCGCGATGTACGGTCGGGCAGGGAAGGGCGGCGGGGCGCGGGCTGCGGCGCGGATCCCGCGGGCCGGCAGCGCCGCCGAGCCGCGCTCCGCCAGCGCCAGATGCCGGGGGCCGCGCGTACCGGCAGCGCCGGCGGACCCCGCGGCAGCACCGGCCCGCCCCGCCGCCGGCTGCCGCCCGCCCCGCTGCCTGAGGCGCGGCCGCCACCTGCCGGCCCGCCGCCGCGCTGCAGCCGCCACCGCCGCCCGGCCCGCGGCGCCCCGGCCGGTGCGGGCGGCAGAGCAGCGGCGTGTGCCGCGTTGTCGGCTGAAGGAACTGAGTTAAGGGAAGCGTTTCCCTGACGGGAAGCCGGGCTCGCTGGAGCAGCTGGATTGCCTTGGCCCTGGCGGCGGCCCTCGCTCAGCGCGGACAGAGCCGAGGGGACGGGGCCCACACGGGCCCCCGAAATCGCTGCGGAAAGTGCCGCCGGGGCCCGGGGAGCGGCGTGGCTCACGGGCAGGGTGCTGCCTGGGGCTGCCGGGGCACCGGCGGCCTCCCGATCGCTCCGGCGTTTCTTTCGCACATCCCGGGAAAGGACCAGCTGCTTGAGGCGAAGTGAAATTGAGCTCTGACGTTCTGTCAGCCCCCAGCTGATCTCAGGCAGAAATTAAGGCAGAATCTGGCTGTGCGTGAGTGCAAATCTCTGGGGTGCCTTTGAGGAAGAAAGGCTGAAACACCACGAACGGCACCAACGATCGGTCAGGAGTCGCCGGAACTGGCCATGATGCAGGCCAGGAGCAGGGCAAACCCACCACTTTTTGCTATTCTTTCCCCTTTCCTTTGCTTTTTATGTGCTGACAGTACTGGTTTTGCAGAGAGATCCGAGGCTGATCTAAACCACATCATCATCATAACCCCTCACATCCTCTCTCTTCAGTAGCCACAGACTGCTGTCTGCCAATCCCAAGCCACTTAAAGTAGGGATTTGTTTCTTCTCCCCTGTTTTGGGGGTAATACATCCATGAAGGACAAATCATCTTCACCACTGCAGTCAAAGAGTGGGCACAGGTTGTTACCAGTGAGTGACCGCTGAGCTGGAGCACAGAAGAAAACAAGACCAGGAGAGAAGTTTCTCTCTCTCATGATCCTTCTTTGGTAACAAGATGTAATTGTTGTTGCCTCTCATTGCTTTGTTCACGCATACAGTAACCAGGATACAGTCCTGTGGGTTTTAGAAAAAGGAAATAAGGCTAGAGAGGATGCTTACTCGGTTAGAAAATATTTATTCCTCTGTACTTGTATTGATTACCTTTAGGTAGGAATAGCAATGGCATTCTTATCCTCTAAATGTTCGTTCTAGTCAATAACAAAATTAATTTGTATACCAACAAATCCGCAACTATCCAGGAGGGAAATGAGCTCAGTATATAATAGAGGGGAGAGTTTTGGCAAAAGGGAGAGTGTAGAAAGAAGCCTGCTTATAAGAATTATTGATAAAAGAATTATATGTTTATAGAATCCAATTCTGTATCTTGAAGCGTTTTATATGCTCAGTCCTCTGCGATAACAGCAACCATTTCAATAATTGCTGTTTGCTGAAGAAAATTGATTTTGAAATCTCCCTGATTCATTTACAAATTAGTATTATTTTTTGTGCTAAAGTAGCACCCGAGAGTCTGTAGCACAGATTAGGGCTCCTCTGGGGTAGGTGCTTTGTAAACTCATAAAATCAAGGAGTGTTGTGCCTTCGAACCATCACCCAGGAACCAGCTTCCTAAACTGCACAGCTCAGAGAGATCCATGGGCATGTATTTGTGCATGTGGTACTGAACGACTGCACCACAGCCCACACCTGAGATAAAAGCATTTATTTATTAGAGCCCACACAGGCTCTCAAGCACCAAAAAATGCCTTAAAAAAGTCTCTTAACTGGCTCAAAACCTAAATTCATCCTCCAGCAGCTGGTATTGCAGCCACCGTGGACTCTCTGAGCTCCTCAGAGGTGCAGAGGAGCTGGGGGAATAGTGGAGCACCATTCACAGGCACTTTAGGCCTCTGCCTGTGCCAACCCGAAGCTGAGAGCAAAGAGGACAACATGGGAGGTTTGCAGAGGTGGGGTAGGATGCAAACACCTTACCTCACTGACTCTGAGAAACAGGCTTGCATGGCAAATGCTCGCTCCAGTTCTGCTCCAGAGGTGCAGTGAACAGGCCCCCTTCCCTCCGCGTGGGGAAGATTTGCTGGGTGACGTGTTAGCTTCAGTGCTGGGGCTGTAGGGAGGAAGAACTACAGAGCAAATGGCCCAAGAGGTACAAGGAAAAATGCACTGGGGCACTCACAATCCAAAAAAAAAAAAAAAAAAAAAAAGCCACTATATGTAAATAGTGGCAAAAGTGATAGGAAAAAGTATTATTCTTATGTGATAGCTTATGGTGAACTGTCAGTATGGGAAACCAGAACGTTAAGAATCTGTATTACACAAGTGACCAGGTTTACCTTCCTCTCAATCTCAGCATTAACCAGTGGGCAAAATGAATGGAACTGCATTTCAAGGTCGGTCAAATGATTTCTTGCTGTGGCCTGTACCCACTGGGGAGAGAAAATGACTGTTCTGAGCAATGCAAAACACAAAGTAGAAACAAGTGATGTGGGGGAAATGGTCCTCAGGCAAAGGCCTGTGCTGAGCCTATGCATTGTAAGATGAAACACAGGAGCACATGGGTTCGGGAGCACCGTCCTGGAGGTCCACTTTCTCCCCCACACACACAACCACAGCAGAAGCTGGGCAATATGCACAAAGAACATCTTGTACAACAAAGACAAGGAAGGCAGCCATGATCTGGAGGGGCCAGACTATTTGCGTTCTTTGTCCATCTATCTCCGAAAGACGTGAAGGGCAAGTCTCGAGTGAAACAGATGGGAAACCACAGCAAAAGCTACTCCTGACTCTGATCCAAAGCCCACAGCAACCAAGGGAAGTTCTCTACAGCAAACCTCATGCAGTACCTGCATGAGTATGGTCATGCAGTGAATATGGTCAGTCCATAACAAGGAAATATCAAAGATACATAGAGGAAAGGGTGTCTTACAGCACCCTGATGAGCATTTCATCATAATGAAAAACTACTGATAGCATCCTTCGCTCTGCTGCATGCAGTAAAACAATTTAATGGCCAAACATCCAGTCATAATGTTACCGGTATATGTTGAATTTTTTCAAGTTTCAGCTTCTGGAAGCATTCTGTGATTATGTGAAAAGCCCAGGCTTTTTCAGTTTTTGTTTTTACTTTAGTTTCTATTCTCCATGTAGCTGTAGAGAAAAGCTCAAATCCATGAACACTGAAAAGCCAAATTCAAATCAAATATATAATATATACATACATATAGATACACATGTATGTGAATGTATATATATTATAACCTCACTTCATGGTTTGACATAGGATTTTTTAGAACCTGAGGGCTTGGCAATACTGCGATCATCAATGGCCAGGCATGGCCTTTGGGGAGAACATATGGGATCACATCACTGAACACTAAGGTCCCACCAGTCACAAAAGTGTCATTGCCAAATTCTTGGCTGTTCCAAACTGGCACAGTTCCACTGAATTACATAAATCAGCAGCTGGGTCATGAACTAAAACCTGAAACCAGGGAAAATACAAAATTCTGGGAATGCAGACGTTTCAGCTTGCTTCACACCCCACATCTTTTGTTAAACTTTTTTTTTTTTGGCATTTACACAGAAAACATGCCAGCGTGTCTTTTACAGCGCTCTGAGGAAGAAAATTCAAGCTGCTCTGCCTGATATTAAAAGCTGTGGCATTGGTAATACTTGGATGCAATCCAATTGCTAAACCGCTGGACCGCAGTCTGTAACGCAAGCACAGCTTGAAGGGAACACAGCAAAAGACAGATGAAAATGAAATTTATCAACAGGAATAAACGAACATGCGAGCAGAAAGCAGCAGGAGGAACATCCAGTGTCTGAGAACGGAGAGAAGCGTACCAAGCGCGTTAACAGCAGTACTAGTGATTTAGACACAGCCACGTAATGAAGCTGAGCACTAGCGTCATGATGAACTGGGGTGGAAGAACAAGCTCTGGAGTGAGCGAGTGGAAGCGCAGCACGCAGCCAAACGTGTGATGGCATGCGAAACGCGAGTGACCCCACCTGGAGTACGTTAGATGCTAAAGACCAGTGCTGGCTACTCACTCAAATGACGAAATGGAGGTTGCAATACGTAAGACTTACACACATTAGAAGAAACAGATTCTCATGCTGTTAAAAAGGTCACAGTCTGGTCATAAAAGACTCAGTTGTGTAACCTCCGAGTATTTAGCCTTTGAACAAGTCCAACTGTGTTACATGCATTCAAGTGCTAATAATTAAGGGTGGGATATCAACCTTAAGCTTTGAATTTTGCCAGATATCGTCAGTTTAAATCTGACTCTTGGCATTGCTTTAGCATGGTTTTGCTTTTAAAAGGAACGATAACATCCTAGGAATATCACATCAGCCTTCCTAATGAGAGCACCATAGAAAATAGGGCTGGAAGGGACCTTGCAAGGTCATCTAGTCCAGCCCTCTGCCCTAAGGCAGGATCAATTATACCCAAATCATTCCTGACAGATGTTTGTCTAACCTGTTCTTAAAAATGTCTGGCAATGAAGATCCCACAACCTCCCCAGGCAATCTGTTTCAGTACTTCACTACTGTTACAGCTAGAAAGCCTGTCCTAATGTCTTCCTTCAATCTCCTTTGCTGCAATTTTAATCCATTAGTTCTTTTTGTATTCCCAGTGGACACAGAGAACAATGTATTACTTTCCTCTTTGCAGCAAGCTCTACATATCTGAAGACTGGTATCACATTCTTGTCCCCTCCTCTGCATCTCCTTCTCTAGATGTATAAACCCACTTCTTTCAATCTGTCCTCACAGCTCATGTTTTCTAGACTTCTGATCAATACCGCTACTTTCTGCTGGACTTTCCAATTGGTCTACATCTTTCTTTTTTGAGGTATAGTGCTCAGAAGTAGACACATTACTCCAGCTAACGTCTGAAGCAGAGAATAAGTAGGGTTGGATTACTTCACATTTCTTCTCCATGACACATTATTTATAGAGCCGAAATTGCATTAGCTTTCCTCACACCGTTGCCCGTGTTCAGTTCTTAATATACAGCAGTCACAGATCCCTTCCAGCAGAATGACCACTGAGTCAGTTGCTCCCATCATTTATATATGTTGTTGGCTATAGGAATTCAGTGGTAAGGTCCTGGAGTGTTCAGCACTTCACTTCCTTGAATTTAAACCTATTAGTCTCAGACGACCTTGGCCAGGTCTAGTAAGGAGCTTATGTGTCTATCAGTGCCATTTCATTGAGTAACATGGAGTAACATCAGAAAACAATTTATCCCAAGCTGCCCATCCAGAACAGAGGAATTCAGCAACAGTTCTTCCCAATAGTACCATGTTTAGCATATTCAGTCTGCAATAACCTGAAACACGATTTCTTTTTAGAGAAGCTGGAGTTTAAAATACAGAAAATTAAGCACTGAACATTATAGCTCAGAGGAACCCCAGTATGATGAAAGGTCTCCAACCTGTCTGTATCCTGATGGGCATAATGCCCAGTGAGGGGAGGGGCTTTTTCAGTCACCAGTAATACCCAAATTAGGAAGAAATGGGAACTCCATCTTACCAGCTCCACCTTGATTAGTTGTCCAGAAGGAAAATTGAAGCCCTATTCATGTCTGTAATGTATGAAACTGTATTTGTCTTGTTCTATAATCTTGAAATGTGCTATGAGGAACCGGGTATTGTTTCTCTTTCTGCTCTACAGGCAGATCCCTCACTGTAGCAGCTGGAGTAATTTGCTGGTACAGCCTCAAGCAGAGAGAGAACAAGGTTAAATGAAATTTTTAAATTGCTCTGAATTTGACTTTCCTCTAATTTTGATTTTTATCAAGTATTTGAAACAATTTGGCATGATTAAAAATTAACAGTGGGATACTAAGTAGCTCAAAGGAACAAGTCTCCTAACTCCCATCAAACTCAATGCATAATTCCCACAGGTGCCTTTGAAAATCTCTGTTTTGAATGTTGTTGTCCATTGGATAAACAGCTCCAACATCACCAGCTTTCTACACAAACATGATGCCTGCAGTAATTTATGAAAATCATAAAATTGATTTAAGTTCTTCTCAGTGCTCCATAAATTTTATGCAGCCCTTAATTTATAAAACTGCTGCTGCGGCACTGATCAGAACAATGCTTAATCTCTTCTCTTGAGACAGCTGGCATGTCAGAGGAGAAAAGAAGAGACTTGGGCAGCTGAATTGTTTGTTTCAATTTAACAGGGCAGAATAAAACAGTGTAGGTGCCAGGGCTCTAGTCCCACTGAGACCGTGTGCATCAAGTTTTTATTGCCAAAATAGTTGTTCTAACCTTCCCCTGCCTTTCCTTGGTTTTAAACCAGAAAATAACTTTTATTGATTTCACAAGGACACTTTTTTCGCACACATCATCAGATTTGTGCTACTTGAGATGTTCCCTTTCTAATTTATCATCAGCATGTTCCTGTTCTCAGATACATGACAACAAAATGCTGCATCTGCCCAATTACACATTGGTGCAAAAAAGCTCTGCAAACCTCACGACATCCTTATCAGATAATCTCCCTCTCAGCCCAAAGCTGTTCCAGAACAAAGGTAGGCTTTTTGCGTTTACTAAAATTAGAGCTTTCAGGAGTGTGTTGGTTTTTTTTTTTTATCTCTACCTTCTTTGGCAAAAAATATAAACATCATTTTTGGCACTGAATCTAACACCAGGTGAAATTAAAGTCCTAGCGTAGGGAACCTATGTTTGAACCGGCTCCTTTACTCTTAAATTTGGCCTAGCCACATATTAAAACTGCAGGCTGCTTTGGTTTTATTGAGCTTTTGGTTTGTGCTAGCTAACTCAGATGAAGAGCATCCTTGTTTTTCTGGTGAAGTCTCATCTGGAGTAGCCCATTTTTCAAAGGCAAAGTGCTTAGGACGTCACAAGAATCACTCTTTTCTGTGTTTCATCCTGGGGATCCAAAGTCAGCAGCTGCTATAGTCTTTTTTTCAGCACTGACACTTTCCAGCTCTTTCCACTCTCCTGATAAGGCTTCCTAGTCTGTCATTCAGACAGTCATCATTTTTAAGGGATGCGTTTTCAACCTTTCTATACTCACGCTTTTCTCCCACGTAACCCTGTGAGCTGCATTTTTCTTCATACGCTATGTTTTTGCTCAGAGGTATACAAACCATCTGTGCCTCTAATACAATGTTCTTAAATAGCCTCCAGGCAGATCTCTACGGTTTTTAAGTACTTCTCTTTGCCCTTCAGCCTGCTGTTAACCATTTTCCTCATAGTTTTATAATCTGTCCTTTTAAAGTTCGTTGTTACTGTGTTGTCCCTAAAGGAACAACGCTTTCATTATATCAAAACTAAAAGCGTGCAGTGATCACCGTTACCCCACAGAGGCTTGACAACACCTTCCTCTAATAACTTCTGCCTATTACAAGGTAGCTCCCTCTTGCCCATGGCCTTAACTGATCAGGCATTGCACTGAGGAGCGCCACGGGAGTCAAGGAACAGGAATCCTGTGCCATATGGATTGGAATGGCACCAAAGCCACTTTACATCTCCTGATAAAGGAAAAACTGCTTTTGCCAGCTGTTGCTTTACCTCCAACAAAAAACAAGAAGTGATAGCAGGGTAAAGACCGTAGAATTCAATCTTGTGTAATTTTCCTGACTGGTCCCATCCATTTTCCCCAGGAGGAAGTTACTTCCCAGGGGCTGGCTCTAAGATTTTATAGATTCTCAAAATCTTGAAGAAGTCTACAGGAGGTTGCAGTCGCTCATGGAAAACCCTGTTTCTCCACTGGTTTTAATGCACTCTTGTGACTGCTGCCTCTGGAATGCTCTCAAGGAAGTGGAGTGGAAGGAGAGGTCTACAACATGAAAAACTTCTTTGCAGATGAACACGTTGCTCTAGGAATGGGAATAAAGGGATGATACTGAAGAGGCAGTTGACACACCAGCCTGTTTGCTGAATGCACAAAGGATTGATTTATGGCATCTTGCCACGAGAGAGGGCTATAGGTTATTAAGCAACTTCAATGGACAAACACTTGCTGAGGCTGCATATCATACCTCTTGTGCTGTACTGAAGGTAATGACTCATCTGCAGGCATGCCTGATGTCCTTGAGGATGCAATTGGCTCTACACAGCCAAGCGAAGCATTACTTAGTTAATACACTACAGCACAAGGGAAACAATCAGCTGAAACGATGACATTGCTACTTCCTGCTTCATTATAAATCTGCAGCTTCCTAACAGGATTATATACTGAAGCATTGTAAAAAAAAGACATTAAGTCCTGTGATGAAACTTAAAAAATGTGTAATTAAAACAGCTAAATACAGGCTGCTTGTGTTCAGTGTCTGCAAAACATAGCCTTTGATCTTCCAAATGATACTTCCTGGAAAAGTGCTGGACACAAAAACTATCAGAATAGAATTCTGATTCATCCCTTCCTGTTTAGGCCAATGAAATGATCATTTGCAGACCAACAAATTTGTTTTTATTTGAGAAAAATTAACCTCATCAGACAGGCTAGAAATATAACCAAGGGTAGGAACTCCTGGACCACTTGCTGACCCGTGCATTTTCTTGCTAATTCTGTTCCATGTCTTTGCAATTTCTGTCTCAATAATGCAGCATCCCTGATGATTCACCTTGATTTCTATCATTTAGAGAAAGATCCTGTTTCTTCCAAAGGAAGAAAGGTGACAGAGTATCTTGCCTTTCCTGATGACATCCAAGCAGCATTGCAACATAAAAAGCCTCCACTATAAGCATCCATTGCTGCAACGCTACTACAGTTCGCTAGGTTTGTTCCAGCTTACTGCTCATCTAGGAAGAGCAAGAACTAACACCACCACCAATAAATGTTTTGGAGTCTTAATGAACTAGGAAACATCAAAGATTTTATTAAGAAAAACTGTACAAGATTCCCATAGTAGGTAACAAGCCTCAGCTACTTTCACCTTGCTCCTCCACAGTGCTTCTCTCACACGTAGCTGAACAAGATCCACAAGAAAAAAAATACATATACATTCCCCACCACAGGAGGGGAAAATGACTGGGGTGGGGGCAGGAGGTGAGAGAGAAAGAAAAAGCCAGGTAAATTGTCCATTCCAGTCCTAGCCCCACAGTCCATGTGCTCACTTTGGCTTCCCCTTTATTAGAAAGTTCTTGTGATTATTATTTTCTCCATGGCCCATTGCTTAAGGCAGGTGATTGCTTAAGACAGTTTCACATTTCTTTCCTAAATGAACAAGTAATTGTTCTCTTTAGTCACAGGTTTCATGGGGAGTTGATGGCGTGTGTAATTTTCCTGGTGTGTCACATTAAGCACACTGAATTTTCACATGACTACTTGACTAAAATGCTTTTGTGCATCACTCACACCTCTTAATAAATATATCCAATTAGTTACTGTTAGGTGAACTGGGAGTGAAATACAATGAATACAAAGGTCTCCTCCTGGTCAGAGCACTACAAATCACAGTCAGAATAAAGGAAAGAAACCGGGTTTCCGTATCCACCTTTCCTTCCCCTGCTGTGTTGCCTGAAGAACAGCATGCCTTTCATTATATTATTTCCAAGTAAACTCAATCAATTTATTTGCATTCCAGACATCTGTCATGAAGTTGTAGGGCATGATTAACCAAAAGTACTGCACCCAGTGTTTTGAGGTAGCCCTCTTTTTACTGGACTTAGTCTCACAAGTCTTTCACTAGAAATAATGTTTTTTGTTTAAATGCAATTACTGACAGGCTTCAAACAAGATCTCAATCTTATTTTGAACATGCCAAATCTGCTGCGTGTTTGGGAGGCCCTCTCTAATTTTAAGGTAAATGCAAATTCCCTCTGATCCTTGGCAAGCATTAATCTCTTGATAGCCATGTGTCTCGAACTGCCTCACAGCTCAAGTGAGGAGCTTTCAGGCTGTGCAAGAAAAATGTAAGCAAGTATATTTTTGTGCTGATGAACAAAACAAAAAAAGTTTAAGTAAGCAGTCAATGGTTAATTCATTCTTTCACATGAGTCTTAGCACGTCAAAGTATTTACTCAGTTGTTGAAATATGCTCAAATATTCCTTCAGTACGCTGTAATGCTACAAGATTTCTCATGGGTGTACATATATATTATTAATGGATTCAAACAAGTTTTAAATATACAAAATAAATTGAAAGATTAACCCCTGGGAACATTTGATTCTATATTTCTTCTTCCTACACTTGGCTTTCTTTTTATATATGCATAATACAGACAAATTATGTATTTATGAATGTAACGTCCTCCTGGGAATAATCAGGTTGTCACACAGCACCTCTCTGGTCGTTCTAATATCAGACCAGTGCAACAAGACTTTAAAATCCATTCATAGGCCTGGTTTTAATTTTCTGTAAGAACAACAGATCTATTCATTCTCAAAATGAGGGTAACATGCACTTACACAATTACTGTGAAGTAGTATGCAGACTTGCATCTGATCTTATGCTGCAGGAAGTTGGTGTGTATTGAGAGATGTAGCAGTCATAAGAGGCTTCATTATCATGTGACAAAAAAATCCCATTTTATGCACTGAAACTTTCATTAAAATATCTTTGGACTACTTATAGAAAACATAATTTATTGTCTAATACCAGATTAACAAACTAAAACCAGCTGTTTCACACAGCAACTTCAAATTTGCTCCCCAATGAAGCTTTACAGCTCTAATAATTTTGAATGTCCCATCACAGAGCAGCAGAACCGGTTTCATTGCCTCACACCCTGTAATTCTACAGCAGTCTCAGGTCTTGCTTAAATATGCTTAAATATTGCTTAAATATTTCAAAGTCACTAGTCCCATTTCCACCACCTTATTCTCCCCAGTCCCATCAGCTCTCAGTGTTATTTTGAATTTCAGCACATCCTGTTACACAGATGGTACAGAAATGGTCACTTTCAGTGTACTGTACATGGGCAACTGAAAAATTTTAAAACTTTGTATCACAGCTATGACATTTCTCGACTTAAATTTCCTGTTTACAATTACCTACTTGAAGAAAACAAAAACAATGCTTTTCCACAGCTTAAAGATTAAATGCATTTTTTTAAATAAGCTGTTTGAGATCCCAAATAATTATGAACACATATGTAGCCAACTGGAACAAATATACCTCAAAAAAACCCACCACCAAACCACTGAGCCCATCAGTGTGATAACCAAAGTGCACAGTCTCCAAGGGTTTAGGCATCTTTCTTATGCATTAGTTGATACCATCAACTGCAATCAAAATTTTTATATCTTGCTAGCACAATTAATTCAAATGAATTTGATGCTGCTTAGACTGCATTCACCGAAGACAGGATTAAGACTACGTGATTTTAGCAACTGCAGCCTCACTTCCTGCAGCTGCTCTGGAAGAGCGCATCTGCCAAACCACACATGCAAGTTAGTTGCAAAATGCAAGTTAGTTGCAAACTTTCATTAAGCTATGAAGCAGGAAACTTCAGTCTCTGTTCCACAGCAATGGAGTCTCTCTCTTTTGAATGTCATGTCAACAATAACAGGTAAAAACCACACAAATATCAACTAAGGCCAGTAAATAGAGAGGAAATACAGTTTCAGTAATGGAGGACATTTTAAAATGTATTGATTGAAAATTTATATCGGTTGGATACGTACAGGTATATTTTGCCACTTATTTGTGACCTCAAATAGCTTTTACATACATTATTAAATTCTCTTTTAAAACAAAGACATGACATGCTGTTCATACAGTTCCATCTGTTCAGATGCAAAGACTTAGCTCTTGCTAGTTTTGTAGTACATTTCGCTAGTTGGACTATTACAAAGTAAGAGAAGACTCAGATACCATGCTTCAATTTCTAGGAAACCTCTCAATCTTACTCAGATTCCTAGAAGGGTAAGTAAAGCATAAAAAAACACAACTCCTAATCATCATTTTCCTCATCATCAAATGAGAGAAGACTGCTATTTTTTACTTGCTTAGCTGCACTCTGAGGAGTAGTTGCTTCTCTCTTAGTTTTCTTTGCCTCTTTCATCTTCTTACTTGAACTTACATTGAAGTCCAAAAGCTTTTCTGATGAACGTTTGGCTGGTTTCCTGAACATAATTTTTCCATCAGCAGGTACTGGTTCACCATCTATAACAAAGTGAATAAAATCAGTACTCATCTGCACATGTTCACACACATACACAGACCTTCACTATTATCTTTTCTTCTTCCCCGGAACCAAGATCAGTGAGACACCTGATAGAATACAACAATCATGAAAATGTAGTTTTTGGCCACAAAGTCTGTACTGATGACTGTCAATGCACACACATCTGCTCCATGGCAACCAGCCCTTGAAGATAGTTCTCCTGCAGTTTCTATTAGAAATGAGTTCTCACTAACCAGAGCTTTAACTTAGAACAGACTGTGACCAGTAGAGCTTTCCCCACACAATCCAGCTGCATCCACTTACCAAAACGGAGAGGACAACTTTATAGGATCCTATAATTCCACTTCACTATTTGTAAAATCCATGACAACAAATGCACTTATTTCAGAATTATGGTATCTCTTTAAAGAACAAAATGGCACATATACAAGACAAAGCTTTTCTTTTTCTTCTACTGTACACCCTGTCCTACTGAGACAGCTAAAAAGACCACATGGCCACAAATCTGCCTTTTTTTCTCATATAAAATGAAAGTTTTAGGGTCTTTTTCACCTCTGCAAAATCATCAAACTATTCCAACTGATTAATTCTGCTCCTCTGAATGTACTAGAGCAAATTACAATTTTAAAAAGACAAATTTTAAAACAATTTTAAAAACAGGATTATCAGGCAGAGAAGGAAAGGTACTGCACAAGTAACAGCATCAAGGCAGTATTTCTGAGGAAAAAAAGTGTAATTGTAAAGTCATGAATCAGACACAAGGGCTCATGCTGCAGTAGTTTGAAATTTTTGTAATGTGTATGTGACGGGATGTTAAAGAACCATAGGTTCTGTGCAAGATATTTTTCCTAAAGTATTTTTGTGAAATTCATTATTCAACAGAAATTCCATAACAATATGCATGTGTTTGACAAGACTATGTGATACTTAATTATAGCCAATAAATGTCTTTTGTCTTTAGCACAAATTCTTTTCTCAATTCCTACGCATTATAGCAGAAGACTAACATTTCAGTGTTAACCATGCACAGCACTGGCTGAAACACTCTTCAGTGCACATTCCAAACAACACAGCTATTAAATCTGGTGTCTTAAGGGTTGTGTGGTACAAATGAAGACCATCAGCCTCAATAGGAAACTTCACATATAATTCCTGAAGTTTCATAGACCCTTCTTAAGAAGAAACCTGGCTTAAAAAACTAATCACCGATTCCATCGATGACTTCTAACAGAACACATGCTTCTGCAGTGGTTTATGAGAGAACACTGCTATGCAGAAAATAATCAGGTTTGGGAAAGTATTTCAATACTGGTGCATTAGAAAAGCTTTACAGTTACAAGGAATTATCAGCAATAATAAACTGTAGATGTGATAAGCATACTTGTCAGTGGATCCGTTGTGAATTCTGCATGGAAATCTTAGGCATTTAAATGCTGTACATGGGATACAGAAGTTTAAGAAGTTTAAGCAGGATTTCTGATAAACACACTGAAACACACAAAGTAAAATATGTCCAACATAAAAGCATCACAGGAGAAATAATAAAATCCATTTCTGGTAAGAGAGTTAAAAAAAACTACACTAGCAGTTCAAATTCTGACTGCTCCTAGTCAGAATTCTGCTGCTTCTTTTACCTGGATCACAAACCTTTACACAGTCAACTAAGAGGGGCACAATCAGATGCTGAGCTGAAAACTCATTTTACAAGTGACATCAATTTAAGAAGCCACAAATCCAGAAAGTTTTTTCTTCTCTTTTAATTGCAAGTTATATATGACAATAAAAGTAGAAATGAGGGTCCGAAAAAGAAACACTGCTCTTCAGTTTACCCTATTTTTTATTTAGCAGTCATTCGTGCAGTTAGCAGCACCATTTTGCAGCAGTTTCTGTCCGCATGGGTCAATGAGGCTACAACTGGTAACACAAATGCCACTAAACTGGCAGGAACAACAGGAGGAGCAGCGCAAACAATATTTCAAGATATATGTCCATTCAATGATCAAGCTGGAAAAAATTTATGATAACCTGGCAAATTTCTGAATGGTTTCTAAGATTAGCAGTTGAGGTCAGCTGTTTCAGATGCTCCTATGCTTTCTGGCCACCCATCTCTATGCATGCCTTTGGAAGCATTTACTACAGGAATTCCACACACTGGTATCATGAAGATAAAAAGGCCAGTCCCTCAGATATTCAGTCTCATTCGTTTATGAGGACAATTGGGAAAGTTTTTGTTACTTAAATACTGTAAAATTAGCTTTGATAGAGATTCCTGCTGTTCACATGATGAAGGGCAGCATGAACTCTGTGGTATGTATCTGATGTAACAGCTGCTTAAGCTAAAGAAGAGCTCCAACACCCTAGAGAGCATGGACTGTATTCTCCTTGCCTCTCCCCTCTCCTGTCCTCCCCCAACCCCAGCATATAGAATGAGACAAGAATACTATTACAAGACTTTGAATGAATAAGGACACTTTCTGCCAAGTTTGGTCATTTGCATGATCTGAGTGTCCCAGAGGCCAGATGAACTAGAAAAGCAGTAGAAAAATCAATTCCATAGACTATAATGAATGCTGGGATAAAGTATGTTGCAGTAATTGCCATCTTTTCTTTTATGCAAATTTGATTTCTCATAAGACCATTTTTCTTTGTCTCTGAACCAACAGTAACAATTTGTAAAATGTTGCATAACAATATTAAGCAAAATGACTGTAGATAAACAAATTACTTCTTTTTTAAAAGCCTCTAAGTCAGTCTTTGATGGATAAAAATACTTCAATATGGAAGGGCATTTTCTCTTATAGGAAAGGTTCAGTACTAAATAAAAAAGTTCCCTGTGACTACACTTGCAAAAGCCAATGTACAAGCTTCACTAAATTTTGTTACACCTTAGGAGGCAACTAAGTGCATCTAGGACATTAACCAGCTGGTTTTGCCAAACTAATGCAAAAGTGTTACTGTAGTCAGTTCATTACTGTCTGTAGATGAAAATGCAAGTCACAGCAACTGCTGGTGCCTGAAATTAAAAAAAAAAAAAAAAAAAGGTGTATCTGTGTCAAACTGGTTGTAGAAGAAAATGAAGGAGAAAGGATGTAAATGTGATATGGAAAATCCTAGAAACCAGGACAATCCCAAACCAAAGCCTGAAGACAAAGACCTTCAAATGAAGACAATCACTACTGTTACCCAACAATAAAGGGGTTAAAGTTTTGTGTAGCAGTTTCATGAAGGGTTCAGTCGGCAGTAGGTGATTTACACATACCTAAAGAAACTAACAAGACGTTCATCCTTGAAGCTGCCAGCAGTGATTAAAACAGAGACTCTTTATCAAGAACTGTCTGCCCTTGGAGGGAACATCCCAGAAACTGCAGAAACTGCATAAACTTTGTTATCATGTTTTTCTAAACTGTGAACATGCAGTGACTTGGGGGAAAAGGTAATTCCGGCAGGGGGAGATCGCGACCACCGACTCACGGACCACCTACCCTAATTACACCCCAGACCCAAAAGAAAGGGGCGGAGGAGGAAAACTGAGCATGCGAAGTGATTTACATGAAAAGCGAGAGAAAATTAACCAATTGTTTAAGAATATGTAAATATGTTATGAATTATGCATGATTGTAGTGTATAACTAATTTTCTGTCCAGAAGCCGGTGTGCACGCTAGGAGGAGAAATCCCCCGTGCACCCAGCGCTGCAATAAAGAATACCTGCTTTCTAAAACTTTAAAACAAGTCTTGGAAAGTTCAGTTTCCTTTTCAGGTATCAGATTTGGCGACCCAGATGGGACTCTCTCTGTTCGGCTGCAGGACCCGCTGAGAACAGGACTCCCTTGGGTACCCCCGGGGATTTCCCCGGAGGGACTCCTCGCCTCAATCGGATCGCTGCGGGAACAGACAAGGACCATCTTCCATCTTAGAGAAGGTATTAAGGTATTCTTTTGATTCTTTTGGTTTGGGGACCGGTCCATTAAGGTAGCTCTCTGTAAGCCGTACGCAAGATAGCGTATACCGGGCAGCTAGCGCCTCAAAGGTATACTTTGGTTATAGTTGTGGGAGCAATTACAGTTGTGGGTTCCAGTCCCACTCGGGGTAGCTTTCCGTAAGCCGTAAGCTGAGACTTGCGCAGGACAGCGTATACCGGGCAGCCAGTGCCTTAAAGGTATACTTTGGTTACAATTGTGGGTTCCAGTCCCACCAAAGGCGCCTTAAGAACAACAAAAAAAAAAAACCACACTTAAGTGACTACAATTGTGGGTTCCAGTCCCACCGGAAACCATCTGGAAGCTGAAATATTAATCCTGTATTGAATTCTATGTGTTTGTTTGTGTGATTCTAAGAGTTGTATTAATTGTATGGTTGGATTTTTTTGTGGTTGCAATTGTAAGACTTGTTTTTGTTCTGTGTGTGTGTGACTGAAATGTACTTTTAGTACAAAGCGAGTGCGGAGTCTTGATCCGTGGTTCTGTCCTCCCGCAGGGGAAACAGCCGGAGATAGACGAAGCAATAGAAAATAAGAGTGAACGTGTTATTTTAATTTTAATTCCAGTTGTTTGTTTGGTAACAACAGGATTGGGATAATAATAACCAACAAATAATGGGTAACCAACAGAGCGGGGAAATTTTAAAAAAGAGTCCGTTAGGATGCGTCTTAGCACATTGGAAAGATATTGGGGGTCCCCCAGGAGGAAACGTAAATAAGAAAACTTTAGTTAAATACTGTAACCAGTGGTGGCCGTTATATAAATTGGAAGAAGGGGAAAAATGGCCAAATAATGGAACTTTGAATTATAATACTCTATTGCAATTGATGCTGTTTCTCAGAAGAAATGAAAAATGGGATGAGGTGTTATATGCTGATATGTTTTTCACTTTAAGAGATCATCCTGAGTGGCAAAAGGAATGTGGTATAAATTTAGTCCCTAAAGACCCCTTTGTTTTGGCACTAGAGAAAGATAAAAAGAAGGAACAAGGAAAGCTGAAACGATGTTGTTCAGCATGTAGTATTGGAGAAAGGTGTTTGAAAGCAAAAGATCGGGAAAGTGAGGAAAGGATTGAATCTAGGGAATCTACCCTGGCGGATCCACTGGTTAAATTAAAGCTAGGGAACCAGAATGAGGAGGTGGAATTTTTAATAGATACGGGTGCCTCATATTCTGTATTGAATCAAGAACTAATACCTGTAGATCATGATTTTGTAACTGTAATAGGAGCCACTGGCCAGCAGAAAAAGGCTTTTTTTTCTACAGCCAATTAAATTTCAGATTGGAAAACAAGTAGGGATTCACCAATTCCTTTATTTACCAGAATCTCCGAAACCTTTACTTGGACGGGACCTATTAGAGCAATTGGAAGCACAAATAATTTTCGAAAAGGGTAAGGTAGAATTCAAAGTAAAAGATGATCGATTAATTGAAGTTTTAAGTTTGGCTATGATCCAAATTGAAAAACCAACTGAAGGTACCTCAGAGATTGAAGAAATCCTAGATCAAGTGTATCCAGGGGTATGGGCTTCTGAGATTCCAGGTAAAGCAAAGAATGCTGCACCGATAAAGGTGGAAGTAAAACCTGGTTCTGGTGCAGTTAGAATAAAACAATATCCTTTAAGGTTGGAAGACCGAAGGGGCATAAAAGAAACAATTGAAAAATTCCAAAAATTTGGGTTACTGATTGAATGTGAGTCAGAATATAATACCCCAATTTTACCAGTAAAGAAACCAGATGGGAAATACAGAATAGTACAAGATTTAAGAGCAATAAACAGAATTGTGGAGGATCTGTATCCAGTAGTAGCAAACCCGTACACTTTGTTAACCAGTCTGAAGGAAACGTATGAATGGTTCACAGTTCTGGATTTAAAGGATGCATTCTTTTGCCTCACCTTGGCCCCTGAAAGCCGTAATTTATTTGCTTTTGAATGGGAAAACCCCGATTCGGGACGTAAAACTCAACTCGCTTGGACAGTGTTACCTCAAGGATTTAAAAACAGCCCTACAATTTTTGGGAACCAATTAGCAAGGGAATTGGAACTTTGGGAAAGGCCTCCAGGTAATGGCATTCTTTTACAATATGTGGATGATATTTTGATAGCTACAGAAAAGAGAGAAGAGTGTAAAGAATGGACTGTGAACTTACTGAACTTTCTTGGATTAAGTGGTTATCGAGTGTCATTACAGAAAGCCCAAGTCCTGCAGAGGGAAGTGATCTATTTGGGATACCTGATTTCCAAAGGACAACGACAGCTCGGAAATGAAAGGAAGGAGGCCATCTGCAAGACTCCAGAACCAACTACGGTAAAGGAACTTCGAACTTTTCTGGGAATGACAGGTTGGTGTCGTTTATGGATTCATAATTATGGACTGTTAGTTAAACCTTTATATGAACTACTGAAAGACAATCAGAAACAATTAATTTGGACTGATGAGGCCAAAAGAGCCTTCAAAGAATTAAAATTAGAACTGATGAGAGCCCCTGCTTTGGGCTTACCAGACGTGACAAAACTTTTTTGGCTGTTTGCATATGAAAAACGAGGAGTGGCCCTGGGAATTTTAGCCCAAAAGCTGGGACCCTACAAGCGAGCAGTAGCATATTTTTCCAAACAATTGGACGAAGTCAGCAAAGGATGGCCAGGATGCCTCCGGGCAGTGGCGGCTGTCGTCGTAATCATTCAAGAGGCTCGCAAGTTTACCCTAGGGCAGAAAATGATCGTTTATACTTCCCACGCAGTAATTTCTGTCTTAGAACAGAAAGGTGGACATTGGTTATCACCGTCAAGATTCTTAAAATATCAGGCGATCCTGATGGAGCAGGATGATGTGGAAATCGTTACATCTACAATAGTTAACCCTGCGTCTTTCCTGAGTGATAAACAGGAAACTGACCCCATCGTACATGACTGCATAGAGACAATTGAAACTGTCTATGCAAGTAGACCGGACTTGAAAGAAGAACCACTGGAAGAGGCCGATCATACCTGGTACACAGACGGGAGCAGCTTTGTGAAGAATGGAGTCCGAATGGCCGGGTATGCGGTAACAACAACTGAGCAGGTAATAGAAGCAAGATCTCTCCCAAAAGGTACGTCTGCACAGAGGGCAGAAATAATTGCCTTGGTGAGAGCGCTGGAGCTCGCTGAAGGGCTGCGAGTAAATATATGGACAGATTCAAGGTATGCCTTTGGTGTAGTACATGCTCATGGAGCGATCTGGAAAGAACGAGGACTTTTAACCACACAAGGAAAAGGTATTAAACATGCCGATATGATACTGCGACTTTTAGAAGCAGTTCAGCTTCCAGCAGCTGTGGCCATCATGCATTGTAAAGGTCATCAAAAAGGTAACACTGACAAGGAGGTGGGTAACGAATTGGCTGATCGTAAAGCGAGGCAAGCAGCGGAACAAGGTGAGGTATTAAGTTTGATCCCAGAAAAATCCTTATCGCTACCTGAAAAGGTAGAATATGATGAAAAAGATAAAAAGCTTATCAAAGATTTAAAAGCTAAGGTTAATCCATCAGGATGGGCAACAGTAGAGGACAATCGAATAATAGTTCCCTTTAGAATACTATGGATGTTGATAAAAACTGAACATGGCAAAACTCATTGGGGAACAGAAGCTTTATACAATTCTCTCTCTAAGCAAATAATAGCACGAAGTTTATTTCAAACTGTAAAAAATGTGGTTAGTAGATGTGAAACCTGTTTAAAGAATAACTCAAAGGCAGACAACCGGGTAAAGTTTGGAAACATTGACAAAGGATGTGTTCCAGGTCAGAATTGGTAAATAGACTTCTCGGAATTGCCTAGAAAAGGCGGGTATAGATATCTGTTAGTATTAACAGATACCTATTCCGGATGGCCTGAAGCATTTCCCTGTCGAACTAACAAAGCTCGAGAAGTGACTAAAGTTTTGCTAAGGGAAATCATCCCTCGGTTTGGAGTCCCTGAAGTAATTTCTTCAGACAGGGGGCCGCATTTTGTATCACAAGTAGTGCAATCTGTTAGTAAATTTTTAGAAATTGACTGGAAATTGCATACACCTTATCGACCCCAAGCAAGCGGGCAGGTGGAGAAAATGAATCACTTAATAAAAACACAATTAAGCAAGATTTGTCAAGAAACCAACTTGAGATGGGATCAGGCCCTTCCAATTGCCTTATTAAGGCTTCGAACTAAACCAAGAACTAAGGAAAAATTGAGTCCCTTCGAAATCTTATATGGGAAACCATTTCAAACTAGGTATCAAGGGCAAGATCTCAGTCAAGTTGGAGAAATGGGCTTACAACAATATCTGATAGCATTAGGAAAACAATTGGAAGAAGTAAACAAAGTAGTAATGTCCACCAGGGCACAGGGATTAGATTCTCCAGTGCATACATTCAAACCTGGAGATTGGGTTTATGTTAAAACTATTTCAGGTCACCCCCTTGAGGAGAAGTGGAATGGACCGTTCCAGATATTGCTGACAACCTACACGGCGATCAAGATCAGAGAACGACCTGCTTGGATTCATTACTCCCGGGTGAAGAAAGTGCCTGAGGAACAATGGACAGCAGAAGCCACAGGAGCAACTACAATAAGACTGACCCGGTGCTAATTGTCACCATTCTGATAAGTATGATTGAAATGGTAAACACTTCCACTCTAAGTTGGCCATGGTCTCACGCCTACCTTAAGTCCACAGGAAGTATGGGACCATCTTTGAACTTAAATTTAGCTACTGTGGTTATGCATGGAATGCAAATATACTCAGAACATGAGTGGGGCTGGGACAAGGACAGTGAGGCTCCCCTCTTGATGGGAACAATCGGAGAAGGGATCCAAATAGGTTGCCGGATGACCAGTGGAACCATCCATGAGAAAGCAACTCAAATTACTGTAGAAGGAACTAATAATTCTGTGCTCACAAAGAATCTTTGTGCCCTCGAAAATGAAAAACTAGAATGCTGGAGCAATTTTACATTAACCCAGCCTGTCTTTATAATTTGCCTCTGGAATACTCAGAAAGGTGACATGGCACTCACATTTAAATTCCATTATAGATGCATTTGGTGCAGCCCAAAACAATCTCTCTTTAGCTCTCAGCTGCATCCAAGCTCAATCGTGGATTCAATCCACAACAGCTCTGATTATAAAGGAAGGTGAAGAAGGCACTTTACCCAATGAGATTCGGAAAGTGATATGGGATAAGGCAAATAATTTTGAAAAAAGATTCCAATCTTAGTGGCAGTTAGTTAATTTTACTTATCATCCCAAAAATGATATGGTCACAGCCTTTGTGTTAACTATACACAATGCTTCGGTATACACAATATACCCAATCATTGCATTAGGATTGAATCACAATGGAACTACACTGTATCCCTTGGAACACAGAGTGGGGGCACGAAAGAGTGAGAATAAATGGCAAACAATTGACGTTAGCACATGCATTGTGCAAGGGCAACAAGGATTCATTTGTGAAAGCAATACCATCAGAGCTCAAGGCATCTGTCTTGACACTGAGCAGAATGTTTGTCACTTTGAGATACATCCTGACGAAAAACCTAAAACTGTACTTGCATATATAGGTAATGGCTGTGTTTGCCTAAGAACTTCCTGTAATTCCATTTTGGTAGATAACATTACTAGAAATATGAATGATCACCCTAACCTTTGTATCTGTAATTTTGTAACTATCACAGGATGCGATTTTACTTATTTAGCTCCCATCACATCTTATCAATTACATTGTATCATGACCTGCGGCCTACCCCTATTGGAATGAACTCGGCGCTGCTGAAAAGACTGGTGCAACATGAACACTTAACGACGATTGCTGAAGCAAGTCCGAGAAGATGGACAAAAAACTCTGATAACTGTCCATCACGACGCTGAAGAAATACACCACGTCCTGGAACGAGTGAAGAAAGATGGAGAACATCATTGGTGGAATATTTTTATAGGGTATTCACCATCAGCAACTAGAGTGCTGCACTTATTAATACATCCTTTGCTTGTAGTATTAGTAGCAGTAACAATACTAACAATTGTAAACTTTATGTTCTGGTACCAATTAACCAAGTTGACTAGGAGAGTTTGGGTACTACTCACAATTCTTAAACATGAACAATATGAAATTTGCGAAAGAATTCGCAAGGATAAAGAAAAGGGGGGAATTGTTACCCAACAATAAAGGGGTTAAAGTTTTGTGTAGCAGTTTCATGAAGGGTTCAGTCGGCAGTAGGTGATTTACACATACCTAAAGAAACTAACAAGACGTTCATCCTTGAAGCTGCCAGCAGTGATTAAAACAGAGACTCTTTATCAAGAACTGTCTGCCCTTGGAGGGAACATCCCAGAAACTGCAGAAACTGCATA